>NC_140202.1:18773865-19388126 GCF_965226575.1 Pagrus pagrus | reverse complement strand
AAGCACTGCTGATTTGATGGAGACTCTGACAGTAATAAACTGCTGCATCTTCAGTCTGAACTCCACTGATGGTCAAAGTGAAGTCAGAGCTTCTTCCACTGCCACTAAACCGAGCTGGTGTTCCTGATACACGCGTTTTCGCATATTTTATTAGGAGCTTTGGAGGCTGTCCAGATTTATGTTGATACCAGAAGATCCAATCATCACCATCACTGTCTCTGGTAATAGCTGGGTTGCTGTTACAGGTGAGAGTGACAGTGGATCCTGGAGTAAATGTCACTACTGCAGGCTGAGTCACAGTCACCTGACCGCTGCATCCTGCACACAAAAACAAATCATTAATTTATCAGCAGAAATAAATGAGAGAAAAGGCAGCACATCATGTCTGAAATGTTGCTGAGTGAACCAACCTGTAAAACAGCAGCAGGCCAGCGTCCAGATGAGGATGGTGATGAGAGTCATGGTGCTTGTGCTTTCTGCTGTGTTGACTGACAGATCTGAGTCCTGCAGTGTTGAACTCACAGGACTATAAACCTTCTCAGTTTACTGGAGGATCAGCTGACCATGCAAAGCCTCCTCTCTATGGAAATCATTTCTCTGCTCTCAACACACTGAAGGCAGCGTGGGACACAAAATCAGGAGAAATACTTCTTGGATTTACACCATCTATGATCTTAATGGAACAGAGGAAAATATTTATATTAGAAGTGCAGTTGAGGATTTAAGGATGAGTTTGTGTCCACTGTGGTTGGTATGATGTGTCTGTTTGTCTTAAAGTAGACATATAATATATTTAATTTCTGTTTAATATGAGTTATCAGTAAATGATGATTATTAAAAAAGCATCATGTTCATTTAAGCATGTATAAATTTATATAAAATTGTGAAAAAATGACTTTGTTACAAGGAGACTGTGATCGTTTCTCTGTCAGGAGTAGAAAAGTCAAGCAAAATGAAAGAAATCATTCGTATTCATTCAATATTTTCAATCCATAACGTTGGAAAATCTTTATAGATTCAAGAAATATCAATATTTTTGTGTTTATTATAAAAAGCAGAGAGTGTTTTCAGTGGATAGATGCTTGTTCACAGTGCAGGAGGTTTTTGTACGGCCACTTAATGAGTTTGTATCACTGTGGTGGACTTTTGGTGGAGGAACCAAACTCATCGTTGACTGTAAGTACCAGAGATTTTTATTTTATACAACAAATGGCAAATATAACAACTATTGAACAACTATTGATTGAGATTCTGATCAAGTTCAGTGTTTGTATGTTGTTAATAATTATTATTATTTTAAGAAGGTGATCAATCTGAGAGGAAACTGTAATTGCTTAACATTTAATTTTAAGAGGCACAAAATAACTCTTTTCTAATTTTCTGTTCTTTATGATCACTTTGAATTGTTCTTTGCTTAAAATTCTTTAATATCAACCTTAAAGTAAAACCTCTAATGCTCAAAACACACAACTTCAATAGTTATATTTTATTGCAATGTTTTTAATCTGAACATTTCAACAGCGTTTAGATGTAAAAAGCTGATTTTAAACACAAACAGTATTTTATCAGTAAATGCAGCTCATCTTTGTGTTCACGCTTCATTCATTCTACATGTGGTTAAAAGGAAGTGAAAGAGACAGATGACAAAGGTTTGAACTGTGTTCACGAGTGTTTCAGCTCTGTCAGCTTCAACGGAAGAAAATCATCACAGGGATGAGTTATTCACTGACACACATTATGAAACACACATGAAGATGTCGTCAATAATCATCATCAGTGAAGCTTTTGAGTTGCATTTCCACTTGAATCATGTGTCTGATGGTCTGATACTGAGGGATTTATGAGAGCAACAGCAGCACAACTTATTCTGTTTGATCTGATCAAATATAAGAAATGGGCAGTTTGTCATGTGTCTTTATTACCGAGCATTCACTCTCATGACTTTGTCTTCTCTCCCCCTCTCCTCCCCCCTCTCTCTCCTCCAGTGGGTGTGGTGCGGCCCACCCTGACCGTCCTCCCCCCCTCCAGAGAGGAGCTGCAGCAGGGCAGTGCCACACTGGTGTGTCTGTCCAGCGGGGGCTTCCCGTCCACCTGGAGGCTGGGCTGGAAGGTGGGGGGCAGCAGCAGCTCCTCAGGGGTGTCACACAGCTCGGAGGTCCTGGGGACGGACGGCCACTACGGCTGGAGCAGCACCCTGAGCCTCTCTGCAGACCAGTGGAGGAAGGCGGGCTCAGTGAGCTGTGAGGCCAGTCTGAATGGACAGAGCCCTGTCACTCAAAGCCTGGAGCCTGAGCGCTGCTCAGAGTAGAGCTTCAGCAACACTTCCTGTCTGGAGATGATGCTGCTGCTTTGATAGAGATCTTGATGAAGCTACAGATCTCCTCTGTTCACATGTTTCTGCAGGTTTCACAGCTCTCTGCTCAGTGTTTCAGTCTGCATGTTGCTGTCTAATACTGATCTTCTGCATATTCTTCTTTATATTCTTTACTTTCAACTTCTGCTGAATATCATCAGATTATCTCAAAGAGAAACTTTGAACATTAACTCATCATTTAATAAAATGGTGGATTATAAAGAGTCAGTGTCTTTGTTTTTCTTTTGTTATATATTCATCATGAAAAATATATTCTTGATCATCTCAGCATCATAACTGATGTTATAAACATGAAAGAACAGGAGATGGTTGTAGTTTGTGACATCTGAATATAAAATCTAACATTTTGAACATTAAGTCATTTTAGTTAATACAATAATAATAATCTGTAATAATTGTTCCTGCTTTGGACTGTTTTAGTTTTAGACTGTTTAGTGCAGCTATTAACAGAGACACTGTTATATGTAATTTCTTTTTATATCAGTGGTTAAAGTCCAACAATAACTTCAATTTCCCAGTTTACTGACAAAAATATTGAATTCACTGAAATGGACTGAAGTTTAAAACTGTGTATGGAAAAATGTCTGAGGCTGTTTCAGTTTTATTTAGATTCATTGTGGTTCTGCTTGATGACTCTTGTGTTCACTGGACCAGTTCTCCTCATCACAGTCTCCTCACCAACCCTCTGCACCTGCAGCAGGCCGTTTTCACTTCAGTCAAACTGAAGGAGGTTTTTGTACGGCTCTGAATCACTGTGTGAACACATTTCCACTATGTAAGCCCAGACAGTAGTAATCTCCAACATCTTCAGCCTGAACTCCACTGATGGTCAGAGTGTAGTCAGAACCAGAACTACTGCCACTGAATCGAGACGGAGTTCCAGAGAAGCGAGTTGATGCCCAGTACATCAGGAGTTTGGGAGCCTGTCCAGGTTTCTGAAGGAACCAACTGAGATCAGCACCAATATCTGAACTCCCTGTGGCGCTGATGGTCACAGTCCCTCCGAGACTAACAGACTTGGATTTGTCAGCCTGAGTCAGAAACTTGTTGGCAGAAGACTCTGAAATGAGAAATGACAAAGTTAAACAAAAGTAAATGTGGAGAGAACTGACTGGATTGGCATCAAACATTTTCAAAATCTCTCACCCTGACTCAGAAAACCCAACATGACAATCAGAGTTATTGGCGACATCATGCTGATGCAGTTTTCAGTGTGAGTGCATGAAAACAGTTCAGACTTCTCTGTGACATAAGATTTTAAACTCTTGGGTGCAGCGGTGCATTAAAATCATGCAAACGACTTTCAAGAAGGCAAACTCACACCTGTCCATGTGAAACAGAAAAAGCAGCAGTGGGATGACAGTTCCCCATGTTGAGGATTATTCAGCCGTTCAAAATTTTGACTATGCTCTCATTTAGTTTTTTTCTCGTCACCTTTTGACCTCTTCATAATCTCACATGACTTTGTGCGGAGTAACAGTTCTATATCACCCCCTGGTGGCAGACTGGATCAACACTGAACTCACTATGAAATGACAATTATAAAATGATTTTGAATTTCTTTTTTTAATGTAACGTAATGTAGTGTAATGTAGTCTTTATGTCATTCATAGCATCCAGATCCAGTTGTTGTTCTCAGGATAATGCAAATAAAATCAAGTCAAAGCTTAAGATCTTGGCCTGTGGTCACATTCTTAAGCTTTAACTTATTAAAAAAAACAATTACAAGTCAGAAGAAAATGGTATCTGAACAATTTGGTAAGATAATTTCATGTGAATTGATAGTCCGACTCTCTCCTCTGTCTCAAGCCATAGAAAACAAGTAGTTGTGCATCATGGTTAGGTCCCAGTGTTTCTGTGTCTCATGGCAACCACTGTCTGGCTTCACAGGTGAACACAAAGTCTAACTGTGTGACTCCAAATGCCAAGAATTCAGGTAATCATGATAATTAAACTATGTATTTGCATGACTGTTTGTATGTTTATGTCTATTTCAACCACTTATGTTCATTCCGGCAAACACAAAATGTAACATTAATGCTGATTCATGCGATCTTAACATAGCAGTTCTGTGGTTGATCAGATGACAAGACTCAAGCTGCTGGAGAAAGTAGGTGAGAGGCTGGTGTACAATTTGTTCATGTGGAAACATATTACTTGAACTTCATTTACTAAATAGTTCTGCATTCTTTTTTTCTACTTAACCTGAGGATTTTACATTAAAGTCTATCTTTCTAGAGGCTGGAAGAACAAAAGGCACAACATGGACGACAGAGCAGAGTCTGCCCAGTCTGCAAGTAAGATAACAGAGTTTTTTGTGATGAGGAATTGTGGAAAATGTGGAAAATATGAACTTAACCTGTAGACAGAATCATTTACACTCTTATTAGACATTTAGCTAATAATAGGAATGATTATGAATAATATAAGATAGCATACTTTACATGCACATTGTTGTCAGCTTAACCTGGTTGTAAATGGTTATGAAATTGAGCACTTAGTATTGGGAGCTGATAAAAAAAAAAGGCGTAAGGAATTTTATGTAATTCAAAACATGATATTGGAGGAATTAGATGAAGCAGACATGATGAACAAAAAATGGGAGTTGCTTCTATAAACATGATTTTGTCTGGTCAGGGAGTTATGATGGACAGTTTGATCAGCTGCACCGTGCCCTGAGGCGAAAGCAGGACCTACTGCGAAGACTCAGGGTTTGTACATCTTTAACACATTACATATACATTTCTATCAATATAATTTATAAGTATAAAGACTTAAAGAGAAGGGACATTCCCAATATCCTGCTGTATGTCGTTGTCAGGGCTTGTGTTTTGTTTGTGTTTGTTGTCCTCCGTGCAGGAGCAGCACATGCTAGAGGACCTCCAGAGACCTCACACCTGGGGAGGGTCACGAAAACAGGACAAGTCGCATTTCTTTATGGCCCCTCAGCCGCCTCCACCACTTCCATTCTACCAGCCGACCCCCGTTCTGCCTTCCTTGCCCCCTCCTCCACCTGAGCCTCCACGCATCATCCAACAGACTGTGAGACACACTTACACTTGCTCACACTTCTTCGTTTCCTTCTCCAGATCCCCTTCTTTTCTTTAATTATTGCACATCTATTTTGTTTCGGTATTTATTCCACGATCAAGACCAACTTTTAATTCAAGTTCAATAGTGTAAGGACAGTTAAAATTACACAATGCAAACAAAGCCATTATTCCCCCGACTTTCTTTCTGTGCCTCTGCAGCTACCCCAACAGCCCACCACCATCATCCAACAGCTGCCACAGCAGCAGCCGCTGATTACTCAGATTCCTCCACCTCAGCCCTACCCAGCACCACGCTCAGGCAGCATCAAAGAGGGTATGCGACCACAAATAGAGAGATATCTTAATTCTTATCTCCTTTTATTCATATGTTTGTATGTGTATTTTTTATGTGTAGACATGGTAGAAATGATGCTGATGCAAAATGCCCAGATGCACCAAATCATAATGCAAAATATGATGCTGAAAGCCATGCCTCCCTTGGGCCTGTCACCACCTGGAGGGCCCAGTCACTGTGCGCCTCCAACGGCATATCTTGGGCAGGTACACACAAGCACACACTATCTGACTTGTAAAGATAGAGCAAAAGGTCGCAGCTCTGACACACAAAAGTACCAAATCTGTATTTCCAGGAAGGTTACCCTATTTTTGTGAGGCCAGATGTCAAACCAAGGGGAACTGCTGTCCATCATCATCATCACTATGGTTCGAACCCTGCAGCACAACAGCTGCCTCCCATCATCAGCCACCCTACATGGCTACCAGGGGTGCAATCTGTCCCAGCAGGACAGGCAGGGGGACAACTACCCTACATACACCATGTAACAGCCCCTTTTACACTCCCACAACTCAATACGTAAGGTTCACTAACAGCATGTGTTCTTTATCTGCTAATACTATATGCAAATAGACAATTATCATTATTATTATTATCTTTTTTCATGATCAAATGCATTTGTTTTGTGTCTGTATCGTGTGTATGTACAGGACTAAGATTGCCTTCTGAGAACCAAGAAACAAGAACTACAACTTGTAAAATGAATCAGTTAGAAAAGTTGCTTATCTTTGTATATTATGCGTGAATGGCAGACAGACATAAACATGTGGGTTCACTACTGTACATCAAACTTTAATTTCACCTTTTATAAACTCACTACTAGTCATAAACTCCCTAGTGGGTCAACTCAGAAGTCCTTGTGGAACACCTGATACACCACTTGAGGTACATTAACCTCATTGTCATTTTATGGCTTTTATTATATTGTTTATTTTTTACTATTATTATTGTTTATTGTTATATATAGCTGTACTTTGGCTGCTGTGACGCACACATTTCCCCGTCTACGGGACCAATAAAGGAATAATGATTCTGAGCAATTATTCACAGATGTAGATTTATTAATGCCAGATTATACTGTTTTTAACCTTCAGAAATAATAAAGTTAACAAACTGTATGAAAACAGTACATTTATAAAAAAACAAACAAGCCTTGGATATTGACATAACTATATATATGTTGACCTTATTCAGTTTTTGTTTCATCATATTGTTTTGATTGCTTAATGCTCAGTACTGTAATGTGTACTGTTTGTACTATGCCAACTGGATATTGCAGTGACCAGATTTAGATGAAATTATGAAGTTATATAGTTTGTAAAAATCGATGGGCAAACAGTGTAATTGAAAGTTTCAATAAACACAGGTGGCTGCGGACGAAGGGGGGGGAAAAAAACTGACGCCCGAACAGGGACTTGAACCCTGGACCCTCAGATTAAAAGTCTGATGCTCTACCGACTGAGCTATCCGGGCCCTGCTCCTGTAGCCATCCACGCTCAGTATTGAAGGTAAATAACCTTAGATACGCTCGACAGTAAAAACATAAAATATAGAGAGCAGCCTCAAAACAAAAACATCCTGAAGTGTCGACCTAAATAGAGTGTGGTATCCATACATTTACAGGGACAGTACAGGCTGTTTCTTAAGCAGCTTGTATGTTACAGGCGCCACCTTGTGGTGTTCAGAAGATGATGCATTGTAGTACCACACTTGTAAATAAGATATTCATTTATCTTTTAATTTAACAGACAGTTTCACTTGAACTGCTTAGTAGTTTTGGACGTGTAGAGGTGGAGGGATGTAACTAATTACATTTACTCAAGTACTGTACTCAAGTGAAATTTTGAGGCACTTGTACTTTCCATTTTCTGCTATAATGTACTTCCCTTTCACTACATTTTGGAAACAGTTATTGAACTTTTAACTCACAACAATGTTTTGATTGCTTTAGTAACTAGCTACTTCGTGGATTATGTTGATTGTAGATTTTTTGGGCAATCAGATTAAAAAGTATATGCATACATGTAAATATATGTATAATTTACCTTTTACTTATTTTTTTTATGCTTAAGTACATTTAATATCAGATACTTTAAGACTTCTACTCGAGTACTATGCCTATGGGTTACTTTCACTTTCACCAAAGTAATATTTTAACACAATATCTTTACTTTTACTCAAGTATGACTTTTGGGTACTTTTTACACTTTCTGTTTATCATGAATTAATTTACACCCTGCAGCCAATCAGAACAGGGTATTAACCCAGACCATGGTATAAAGTTTGCCAAGTCACTATCCATGTCATTTTGTCATGTTAGTCCGTAGAGTCTACACACAAAATCATTGCCTTGTCTTTAATGGATGAATTTACAGCTGTACAAAATGGTATTTTACAAGATCTATAATACACAACAACATTAAAACCCAACGATGGTCACTTAAACTTACGTTACCGCACTGAATCACTGCATCCTGAACCATATTATCAGTCCACAACAGAAAACACAACCTTGATTCATAGCTTTCAATCATCATGGCACGTCCCTTTTGATAAATAAAATAATTACAATTTATTTATATGAAAACATACAAACAAGTGACACCCTCTGCGTTACCAGATAATTAAAGTGCATTATTCTTCTCTTAAAGAATTGAGGCTTGGTGACAGGGAACAGGAGAGTCATGCTGTGGTTGAGCAGAAGTAGACGATGGTCACTATGCAGGATAAATTACAACTCTTTAGAAGACGTGTATGGATGATGATCATGCACTTGTGCTTGAGGGCTTTTTGTATGGCACAGAAGTCAATATAACATGCTTAAAAACAGCCTTGTGTGTTTGTTGCACCCTGCTGACAAAAAAAATGACTGGTAAACAATAAAGACAAGATTAATATTTGCTTGCAAACAGCATCTCTGGTTACACATCAGAAAATCTTGGCCCTTGTAATTAAATTTGATTAATTTAATTTTCTGGATGTTTGCCGTGAAAAATCCTGATAACATTTATTTACACGGTACGCGTGTGTGTGCAGACTACCAGGATACGCCGTACAATTATCTGTTAACAAGCGTCTACCTGCGCAAAGAGTCAGACGTACATTTTAGATTTTAGATTTAGAAGTTCACGTGAAAAATCTAAAATATGAAGAGTAAATTATATTATTAAAAACCGTCAAGCGATACCGTTGAATGGTGAGTTTGATACAATTTGAGGCCCTTCTATGTTTTGCTAAGAGGAAGGATGCAAGCTGAAATACAGAGCACAGGGTAGGATACATAGCCTCCTGCTAACAGAGGAGATACACATAATGAAAGTCAGTGTGTTACCAGTGTCTTTCTGAACACATTTTGGTGAGAGATGCCATACATTCTTCAAATTGCACTTTTTAATAGTGCAAATAAATAGCACAATAAGGATTATTGTGATCACGTATTTTTGGGCAAACTGTTTCATTGTTTTTTTTTACAGTGACAAAGTGCCAAGAATGCTCCCATTGTTCTACAACATCACAGCAACACATGCACTTTCATTATGCAATCTTTTGATATTAAAAACAAGACTGTAGTGTATTCTGATGGTGTCAGTGGCTATTAGAAATAACTTGATCCTATAGGTCCTCTTTTGATACACAAATCCAGATATATACCCTGTTTGCCTGTTTAGGCGTATAGTATCTTTGATGAAGTTGATGATGGCATCAGTCATCGACCAGTCCAGATGATTCCACAAGTTAAGTGTTTATAGGGACTGCACATATCCGTCTTCATCTGTGGTCAGTCCTGGACAAAAGTCTGGTCATGAATGATGATGTGTGGAGGATGGGGCGCTGACACTTATTCAGCTGGGTTGGTTATGTAACCTTAAGTAAGAAAATGAGAACAAAAATGTACATTTATTTTCAGCACACATGGGCAAATTAACAAAGCCATTCCAACCACACACGCACAGCATTCACCTTGTGGATGTGAGGAGGCATTTCATCCTCCGAGCTCTCCTCTGGTAGTGGGTCATGGTGTCGTGGTGCTGCCTGACCGTCCTCTGCCCAGCCTCCCATTGGCACGCGGGCCGACCTCACTGCTTTCCCCCCAGCTCCAAAAGAGTCTGGAAAACAGAGATATAAAGTGTGGTTGAGGAGTCAAAAATGAATACTGAACTGCCGCTGTAAATTATCCTCAGTTGATTTAATGAAATACTTGAGAAATCTCTTATTATACCTAAACCAGTGTGAGATTAACTGTGGTAGAGTTAGCTGGTGACTGGATCATTAAGTAACATTCAATTCAAATGCATGATGTGTAAAGCATGGAGTCAGAGATCATCAAAAAAACAGGTACCTGATCCACTAAAGCGCCGCTGGATGCTGCTCTGTGAGGATGCCCCCACCTGGCCAAGAGTGGTACTGCTGGTGGCAGAAGCAGAAGCTGAAGTGGGAATGGCACTGGGACTGGCAACTGTTGTGGGGAAAGTGTGTGAGCGTGGGAAATTTCTGGAGTGAGGGTTGGGTTCGCTCCTGACTTCATCGGGGACGCTGTCACTGCTTTCGTCACTCTCCTGCCTGTGCCACGTGTGACGGGAGAGCTCGCCGCGAGACTGCTGCTTGTGTAGCTACAAGGGGGGAAACGAGGAGAAGGAACGGGTGAGGATCTCTAAGATATTCAGAAACAGAAGAAAAATGTTGGAACACACTGTGCTTCATTCAGTTTGTGACTCGTGCAGATATCCTCCCTTTCTGCTACCACACAGTTACCTCATGCATGTAGAGTGCATGGATGCTCATCTCAGTGGAGGCATACTCTGACAGGACCAAACTGGTTAGTTGACCCTCCCATGCACTGCTGCCTGAGCTCACAGTCCGGGCATCAGTCCTACAGAGTGTGGAGAAAATGAGGACATGAAAAGGATGGGATAGAGAAAGGAGTACTGAATTTAGCTCTTACAACAAAGTACCCTAGAGTACTTTGCAAATGGACATAAAGATGCAGCCTGCGAGGGAGTTGAGGTAAAACACAGAGGGTGAATTTTCCTACCCCGAGCCTGCCATTCCTTTGCTCATGGCTGAAGTGTGGCCAGCAGACCTGTGAGCTGCACTCAAACTGCCTCTCAGGTGAAGACTGCTGCTGACTGGGGAAAGCGAGCGTAAGGCAGACGCCCCGTCGCTTATGCCAGCTGCTGCATGATTGGTCAAAGAGCTGTCCCTGCCGAAATGTACGGAGGTCAGTGTAGAGGGACCTAAGAGGTTTGCAATGAGGCTCCTTGGCTACATAAGAAAAAAAAGGCAAGAGACAAGTGTAAATAAGTTTTACCTCTGAAGATTTAACTGAAGACCACTGTGATACTTGAGCACA
Organism: Pagrus pagrus; assembly: GCF_965226575.1. Classification (NCBI taxonomy): domain Eukaryota; kingdom Metazoa; phylum Chordata; class Actinopteri; order Spariformes; family Sparidae; genus Pagrus; species Pagrus pagrus. The sequence goes on along the minus strand of NC_140202.1, from coordinate 19,377,015 downwards.
GATGTTTGTTTACCACTGTACCTCAGACTCAGAGAGTGAGAGTGGATCTGAAGGAGCCCCTGTAGCTTCTCTGTGAACTCGTTCTTTCAGCTGGCTGATGAAGTGTGTGGTCTCCTGAGGAGGCTGCCACTGAGGGTTGGTGATGGCAAAGTGCATCAGGGATAACTCTGTCTTCCCATCCTCTGCCTGTTGGTAGATAGACGCCTCTGTCTTCCCCTCTGACATCCACTACAGACGAAGGGGAGAGAGTCAACCGAAACATACGCCCACAGATATATACAACTACATAATTCAAATATTTTCAAGGGTGTCTACATCTTTTTATGTCTGTGTGGCTAAATTTAAAGTGGCAGTTCCTCACCGCAGGGTGTCCATGCTGCCTGATGTCCATTTGGGCAAAGGAGCAAGTATCTCCAACCCCGACCACCTCCACAGTGAAGTTCCTGAAGAAATCAATGATCTCCAGAGACTTCCTTCTCAGACTGAAGATCAGGATGATGGGAGTCACAACTGGACTTATCAGCTCCTCTAGAATAAACACCTGGAAAGGAAACAGAGGAGAAAGGTTAAAACTGAACAGTACAGGGTTCAGCAAGCACATCAAACTGTATATTGAACCTCTGATTCATGTGTTGAAACCTGGTCAATTCATTTAGTTTGAAATCTTCAAAATGCCACCAACTGGGAATGTAGATACTTATAGCAACAGTTTACCCCAAAATCAAAATTTCACATTTTTCATTTATCTATTTAGATTGTTTCCATGTACTAACTATTTTATTTCTAGTGAACTACACCCCGCAACTGCATCACCAAGCAGAAGGAAGTATGGATCAGATCATGGCTAGCTAGCTAACCAAGCTAGCTATCGTTACAGCTCAACTGAGGAAGACGTAATGTTTACATCCCACGCTGTCACTAGCACAAGCCTCTTGTCCATGAGTGGATGCATGCTTCCTTCTGCAGAGTGATACTGTGCTTTGGGCACCATAATCCGAAAGAAGGCAGACATCTCTACGGACGATATCTCCAAAACTCACACTAAAACAATCTAGATAGATAAATAGCACTACGGGTAAGAGGCACAATATGTATTTTTGATTTGGGGCTGAACCGTCTCTTTAACAAGTACCAACAAGAAGGTTCTTGGCATGGCACTAAAACTACACCACCCCTACAGCTTCTGTGAATCTGTTTGATAGGCAACAGCTGAAATCAGTGGTTTTACTTGTCTGGTTCTGAGAAAAAAGCTATGTGCAGCAAATAAATGTTCAGAGAGGATTTTACAAAGTGACTATAGGTGTTTTTCACAGCAGGCACTTTGAGTCGTCATAATGGAAGCAGGAAAGGTGTAATTAATACGCATGAATGATGATGGCTTAAATGCATTTATAACTGTCCCAGAAAGCCATGCCCACGAGACAGCCGGCACACTTATCGGTGCCCTTAAATTGGCATATATAAATGGAATACAGTCATCATAAATGCTAATTAATTACACCCAAGATTTCATGGTAAAATGTCTACAATAGAAAATGCCTATACAAGATAGATTTGACAAGTTAATTCCCTTGTAATTATCCAGAGTCTTGATATTTATTCCTAGTTCAGAATTCATACTCACTGCTTTGTACTGGAAGAGCTGGGAGAACTGGTCACGAGTCTCATATCTATGTGCATTGCCCTGCCAGTGGTCAGGCATGTAATGGATATGAGCCAGGATAACCCGTAGCAGCTGCTCAGGACAAAACACCATGTTCTTATCAGGAATAAATGATCTGAAGAGAGAGGTGGTGGAAAACAGATCCAAAATCAAATGAAAATATTTGTGAAATATCTAATTATCATAATTGAGAGCTATTAATAGACGTCAAATAGTCTAGAGCTACTTAAGGAAGGAATCCCTCTTAAACTCAGCAGTCATACAGCAGAATAAGCTGCCGGAGAGCATTAAAGGGATTACTACTCAGGGTAGCTTCAAAAGGGCAAAAGAGAAATGGCTCACGGTGGTTAAAAGCACTTAAGTTCCATGTAGCTGAAGATTTGTGTCAGTTATTCATGTTTTAAATCTGTATCTCATGTTTGCCATTTCATATCATATTAGTATTGAAACAATTAAAGATGAGACAAGCAGACATATCAACTGCGTGACACTTATCCCTACCTGCAGACTGTGATACACACTCCAAGCAGGGTGATCGATGAGAGAACATGTTCCACTGCGAGAACATCCTCGTCATAGATTGTCAGGGCGATTAGGACAGCCAGAAGAGACCCGGCAAAAAACGCAACGTTTTTGGCGACCACAGTCAGGAGCGGTGAGAGGAAACAGTTCATATACTTGGATGCAGCCTGAGCGAAACAGGAAAAAGGAAGGGGAAGAGAGAAAGGAATAGGTAGACTTAATTATTAACTCTGCGGGCAACGGATGAGAGGAACCAGTATAAGCATTTTTAGCAGGATATTAATACAAAATCGTCTGCACTGTCAGGCATATTCTTTCTAGCTATAGTCAAGATGAAGTGAAAAATGTGTTTTTGTTTTCTTCCTGTAAAACAAAATATGACATCTGCTTATGTAGGCTTGAACCAAACAATATCAATCAATAATATCATGACATCCACAAATCAACACGTCTTCAACTTTTAGCGACACAGAGCTAAGATTCATTAGTCCTTTTTCCCAAAATACTGTGATTACAAGCTAGAATTTATCCATCATCAAATCAAATTCCTCCCAACCTTGTGTCCCGTCTGCCGAACCCTGTTTTACTCAGAAATACGTCATGATATGAAAGCTAGATACTCTCGAAATGCTGTTTCATCGGTCAGTGTTACAAGAAACTTGAGAGCATCAAATGTTTGACTGACCTTGTAGCCTTTGCTGAGGCGTGACATGAGCTCGTGGTCCAGCTCATTGAAGTGACGCAGGTAACATCGGCCATACAGAGACCAGCATCTCGCTCCCAGAGAACCAGGCTCTCGCTTGATCACCTGATCACACACACACAACAAACTATGATCTAGAGCAGCAAATGAAAAAGGAAATTGCATAAAGTTTGCATGTGCATGTAAACCACTTACCTCTGTGTAACTAAAAAAGGCGTAGAGAATCTGCCACACCAGGATGACTGGGCACAGCAGCAGATTGGCGATACCAATCCACAGAATACGGGATGCAAGCCTGTCTGCCAGCTCAAGCCTGTTACCTCCTCTCTTGTACTCTGGTTTCAGGCTCCACTCGTTCTCAAACAGAGAGCCTACAGAGCAACCAGGCAAAAACAACAAGGGAGGTCAAAAGAGGGCTCCTTTGTAATCCTAAACCTTGACAAACGGGCAAATATTTGAGTTAGCTAATTTCATACAGTCTATAAAGCACACCGAACATTGACACACCTGGCCCCCAAAAAAAGATGAGCTCAAAGTTATATTTGAGTCCGCGGGTGTAGAACACACACTCTCCGAGGACAGGGGGTCGAAATCGCACGGGAAGGAGTGATTTATTCACCATTGCAACCTAGAGATGCACAGGAAGAAAGCTTTGGTAGGCTGCTGCATTGTGTTTGCAAGTAGCAGAGTCAGACAAGAATAGTTCAGCAAACAAACAGTGTACCATGTAATTTTTAAAGCGGAGGATGCGGTGGTAGATGTCGAGCTCTGTCAGCTCTTTCTTATGGATGCAGATCTGGTGCTCCTTCTGGATCTCCACTATCCTGGCCTGAACCTCCTGCCATGTTGCATAGGGGAGTTCTGACTGAAAGGAAAAAAGCACAGTTGAGGTTAGTGCACACAATCACTCATTCTAAGGAATACAACACAAATCTTCAATATCTAATATATGTCTCACCATGGTCATCTTGAGCGCGTTGATGTAGAAGGATCGGATCTCCCAGTAGCAGCAGACGTTGTAGATGAATTTGACAAGGCGGTGAAGCCAAAACACCCCAGAGATAATCAGCACGAAGATCACAAATGCATTGTCTCTGATACTGTGGGAGAAAATGATTGATGATTTAAAGATGATGATCAATAACAACAGACTTTATTTGGAAGGATTTGGAAGTGATTGCATCTTTTCTACTTTCATCCTATTCTGAGATTCTTGTATCACATATCATATTTCTGTCTGGGAGATTAACAAGGATGGAATAAAGAGTCAAATATCAGTTTCATGTGATCATTTACATTGCGCACAAACGTAGGAAGTCTGCTTGAATGTTTGACACTCACCGGGCACTGCACACGTCCACTGTGAGGAAGGCATCAGGCAAGGTGACTTTAGATGAATCAGTGTGATTTACAAACTTGTTGGCAAAGAGTATGTCGTAGTCCACACAGTTTGCGAGGAAGACCGTGAAGCCAACCACAAACAGCAGCTGACTGCATGGGGAATGAAAAGGAGGAGGAAGAGGAGGAGGAGGTGGAGGAGGAGGCAGAGGAGAAAGAGAAACTTACTTACAGGGCACATCAAAACAAGACTCCTACAGAGAGGCACAACATGCCTTCATAAACATCATATCTGGTGGATAGGATACATACACCAGCTCGAAGATCTCTCCCAGCAGCATACACGTGAATCCATTCTTCTGGTGCAGATTATAAACGTGAGGGACGTTAAGGACTATTGTAAATGTATCTTACAGCAATCCTTTTTATGTAAAAGTACAGTACAGATCATCAGAACATTAGAACATATGCCAAAACCATTTAAAAAAGGATATCCTCTGGAAAAACAGGTCCAGGTTTTCTATGTGGTGCCATTGGGCTGCAAAAGATTGATCACAAAATCAGCAATGGTGTTATTACAGTGGGCATCATTACCAATGCAAAAGAGGAAGGTGTGAATCTGCATGTCTGATAAGTTCGGGATTTGTTTTGATTTGGGTATGTGTGTCATACATACATTTGGCTCCTTCAGGCACATGCATCAGCAGGTTTTCCTCTCCAGGGGGAGAGTCACTGTAGGACGCCTCCAGGCGCTGGTACTCTGTGTCAAAGTGCGCCATGGTGACATCAGCTTCAGTCTCACCAAGAAGCTGAGCCCACTGCTACAGACTGGAGCGGCAGGGAGAGAAGAGGGGAAGGAAAGAGGAAGAAGAATAGAAGGGAAGAGATCAGTGCTATAAAAGGAAAACATGACAAGATGACACATCGTGGTTAATAATCAACTCATTATGACGGGTACACACCCATTTTGGAAACATGGTGGACAAGTTACAGCTTCCATTGAAGCCTTACCACCGACACGAGCCTTGATTTGGAAGGCAAATATTCAACTTTACTTTATTCTTCTGAGGGAAGGTCAAAGGTCACCATAAGCGACAGAGCAGCAACCCTGGAGCTGGATCTTGCTGACAAAGGGATTCAAATATAGACTCCCTGTTTAAAGGGCAGTCTCTTTATTTTTTTATTTTATTATATTTTTGTTTGCTTTTTGCACAGGGACAGCACATAAATGAAAGTAATTGTACCAGAGTTAGCTAGACAATCACTGGTGATGACGCGTTAGTGATTTTTAACACTGCAAAACTTGCATGGCAAATGTGTGTTTGTAACCGACGGAGATATTCAAAGGCAATGTTCACACATTTCCTGTTGCACAGATTAAATGCGTGTCTAGTAGTGTGCATGTATAACTTGTGGTGTAGCCCCTTCATGTTGCATCCGCTCCAGTCAGTTAGACCGAAACTCAAACCTCCTATATAGGTAACTGTCTGTCTCAAAAGCTGTCTACTTAGTTATAGCAGGAGCTTTGTAGGTTATAATATCAACAGGAGCTCCTGAAGAGACCATGCCTACATGGTATGGATTACATGTAACATATACAAAGAAAATATGTCAAAAAAACAGCAAGAAAGCACAATGGAAATGACTTAATAAGATGCAAAATACTTAATACATGTGATAACATAATGGTTTGTGGTGTCCTTACACCCCAGCCATTACAACACAAACAAGGGGTCCTGCTTTATGTAGTTTCCTCTGAAAAGCAAGGTTCTGGTGTGGTTTACATCAGATACAGACACACTATGCTTACCTCCATTGCAGTACAGTAAGTCCTATCCAGCTGTTGTGTTGACTCAACATTCCCAGCTGTAAAAAAAGGGAAGAGAGACATTTCCCTTAGAGCTGTCCTCTTCAGTCTAACGTAGGAGGACTGTAACAGACAGGACAGGGCTTTATACCATATTCCTATTGGGGTAAAGCACAGGACACAGAACGCAAGAGAAATAGCTGTCTGAAGCGGTTCACGTATCCAGCAGAGACACATTAAAATACGAAGACACCACAGGAGGACTGGTCCAGGTGTTGTTGTTGTCGTGCGTTGACAGCACAGGCCTGCCTCGCTCACAGGAAAATATGCCACCTCTCAATCCCGCACAAGCTCCTTACCTCCGGGTCTCCCGCTCCGCCAGCTTATCAAGGTGAATGCGAGGGGATTTTTTTTATCTGTTCGCCGTCTTGTTTTCGTTTTCTTTCACCTCCCTCCTCGACGCCAGTTTCATTTTCGAAACAGCTAAAGCACTGTGGCGTCCGTCACAGCTGAGCGGCGGGGGGCGTTAGCCAATAGGAAAGAGAGCTCCCTGACGGTAACAACGGCAGCCAATCAGGTGCGGCTAGAGGCGGGCTCTGAGGAAGTGTTGTGTGTGGATAAGGGAAGTCAGCGACGCACGCCCTGAGTGAGCCTCCATGACGGGCTCCCTGCAGACTCTGGTTTGTGTAATTAAATGGGTATTTACTACCACCGCCTGGTCGTTGTTAGTATCACTACAATGCTGTCAGAGGTGCTCTCATTCTGCAAGTGCAGCCTCCTCCTGGATGCTGCTGCTGCATGTAGGTATTACATGTAGTCTACTGTAAAACTGATGATAATCGTTTGTGCAACAATTGCTGCTATTACACAGCATTCAAATTTAGCCACTATCCTTGTTCATATGTATGTTTTATGTCTTGGTATAAAATGGAAGATGAGTCATTAGACTGGACTAGGCCAACATGCAGTGATGGATTGTAACTAAGTACATTTACTCAATTTTTTTAGGTAATTGTACTTTTTACTGACTACAATTTTTTTGGTGACTTTAGTTACTAGTTACTTTGCAGATTTCATGCTGTATCAGAGCCAAAGTACCATATCTTTAACAAAAAATCTGAAAAATGCTGAAGTTCAGATCTGATAGTCGTCAAGGCTGATAGCCGGTAAACCCATAGTATACAGTATACCCACATGGAAATATATATTTATTATATAAATTATTTAATATACTGTATGTATAAATTACTTCCGATACTTAAGTGCATTTAATATCAGATACTTTAAGACTTTTAATGAAGCGCTACTAGTACAAGTGGCTTTTACTTTTACCAAAGCACCATTTTAACACGATTTCTTTACTTTTATTCAAGTGTGACTTTTGGGTACTTCTACAACACTGTCTACATGATCTTACAAATTATGTGTCATTCCCCGTACTTTATTCAAACATTTAAATAAATTGGTTAATTAAGTTTCCAATAATAAATGAAAAATGCATTAATAGTTACTTTACCTGGATTTGATAATGCCTTTGATGAAAATTAACAGGAAAATTACAGTGTAGTAAAAAAAAAGTTGGCTTAAAAATATTTTAAATATTAATCGAAACCATGTCCCCAACCATAAAACCCCACTAGTCCCTTGACCCAAGGAGGTGAATGCACCCTCACACGAAAACCACATGAATTTTGCATGCAAAAACACACGTATTCACATGTGGATACACGTGGAAAACATGGGAAATTTGTGTGGGTTTTCTGTGAGGGTGCATAGCAAACTTATTGTTTTTATACATGAATAGTTAGATTTTTACTTTGCACATAAAAACAAATTAGCATTAATTAGCTCCTTCAGTTTTTCTCACGTTTCCATCAGACTTTGAGGTTCGGGAGCTGAATATACAGTACCAAGATGCTGCTTTACACAAAAAGCTCACCCTCTGTCGCTCTCTGCTGTGATGAATATTCATATATGATTGTTAAGCCTCTGGAGTGACAGCTGGGCTTTTGTTCCCAGTGTCACTGCATTAGTTACAAGGTTAACACACATCCCTGTGTATGTTTGTGTGTGTTTAGGCTACAGCAAGTGTGTGTATTGAACTCACTGATGACGATTTCATTAACCATTCTCCCCAGACAGAAGTGAATTAATAAGCGAGTTTCTGCTTCACACACAGACAAGTGGATAGTCGGACCACACAGAGACGCAACATTACACACAAGTATTTGCAAACCTGGCAGGTCATTCTCATTCCTTCCCTTCATTTTTCCCCTCATGATGCAACCATTTGTGACAGTGTGTGTGTTTATTTATGTGTGTGGATAGAGATTTTTTTTTAAAAAAGGTGAAGGGGTGTCTTGAGTCAGGGGGGGAGTCTGTGTAATCCAGTAATTATAGTGATCTGGGGGATTTAATCTGTTCTGATTAGGATTAGGCTTCAGTCATCTTAATCCAGTAAATCTGTCAGAACGAAGCTCACTAGCTGATAAACACAGAACGGTAACAGGGACATAAAAGTAAATAAATTAAAACTAAAAGCTGCTCAACATAAACCAATATCTCTTTTCCACTAAACAGCTCGATTTAATCTTATTTCACTTTATTTAGTGACATTTGTGCAGGAAGACTAAAGGGTAAAATTGCAGATGATCTCAACACGAAAGGAAGTTAAAGTTAGGTTAGAGCTAATCTGTTTTCTTCTCCACTGCTCCATGTGTTCTTGTACGATATGATAATTCTGGTCTATGTGTTTGCATGTGTGTGTTTAAGCAGGTCTGCTCTGCTGCAGGCTATAGCCGGCTGATTAAATTACCCCACTGTCTGTCGGGAATTAGGGGGGTTGCATTGACAGCTAATTTGGTCCAAAGACGAGCTGTCATGCTGCCGTGCAACCCATTGGTTGGATAGCAGGGGCGGGAGGGGTCGGCGGGGTGTGGCAGGTGGGGGGTGCTGCCCGGGAAGGGGGGCAGGGAAAAAGGGAATCAGGATGAGGTCATCTCTCTCGAGTAAACTTAATGAGATCAAGCTCCTTCCTGTACATGCACCCATGTAGACCCAACACAGCAGGTATGAAATCTACACACACACACATGCATATACAGGGTGCAGAGTAAGACTCCTTAAACCTGCCTTTAAAATTTAAAACGCTGCTCTTCCTCTCTCTGCTGGTACCCCTGCATGGGGCAGCTTTCCAACAACCCTAATTGCCCTGCTTCCTTTATGGCTCGACATATAATACAATACAATAGACTACTGTTTTAAACTACAATGAATCATGATTCAGCTTTTCCCTAAATTATGTCAATTTATGATTACGGGGCCGTAGCTGGGATTTTAGGAATGCTAAGGTCACTTGTCCGAGTTTTTCTCACCTCTAATTTTTAAAAGTATTTATTTATTCATTGAACATTTGTTGCACAACGGTATTGAGATTGTTTGAGATTTGATATTCCGTAGTTGAGTAACGTGAAATTATTTGTATTTTTCCTGCAGTATGTTATTTATTCATTCAACTGTTATATCTTCTGTAAATTATGCAGTATTACCCATCATGAAGCTCTAAAATTCTGTTTCAAAGCCTCCTCTAAAGCTGCCAAGAAATAAATCCTGGCGGAGAAAAGACTGACTGAAATGTTTCTGTAGCGCCAGGCATCAAAAAGTGTTACCTGTTGAAAGAGGGAGATTGGTGTTTCGTCAGATTCAAAGTCTTGTTTACTCTTTTTATGATCAGATATTTACATTTTACAAAACCTTTATTCAGTATGATATATTTTATTAAATGAAAAATGAAAATATAAAATATAGGATATAGAGGCTGCTAAACCACCCAAATTGCATGACCTTACTGTCCTCAGTAGATGCTGTCTGTTGTGATGATGTTTAACAATCGATTTTACAAACCTGAACCGATAAGACCCTCACAGTATTTCCCCTGACAGATGTTTTAGACACTTGTGGACAGAAAATATCACAGAGACATGCTCAGAAACACACACACACACACACACACACACACACAATGGATCAGTCTGATATCAATTTCCTGTCCGTGTTTGATTTAAGTTTGACCGGTGTGTTTGTGTGATTGCTTTTGTGTGTATGTGGGCGATGTCTGTGAAGGAGATAGGAGGCAACCTGAACAAAGAGATTACTCATCTCTGCTATCATTTTGCCATGAAGAGGATGAGCAAGGGATCTAAATCACCGTGTGGTTCATCTGGTACATGACACAGAGAAACATAATATATATATATATATATGAATATTAAAAAATAAGATATGATATGTTGAATCAATAGTGTAAACCTGTGTGAGGAGAGGAGAGCAGAGGAGAGAAGAGGAGGTCAAACGTTCATTCATAATTTGCTGATATGGCACTGTTGGCCTAACACCTTTTTTTTAAACAGTCTGCAGCTATCTCTGGGTAAGAGAAATAATACACTCTACGGTCCGCTGATAGTAATTATAACTCAAACAAGTATATTTTATTCCATATAAAAAGAAGCCTGCTCAGTGAGTCTCTTCCAAAATGACCTTCTTAAGTCCTCCTTTATTCTCAGAAATGTGATTTCATTGTGTGTTGCATGAGTCATACGGATCGGGTGACATCATATATGTCACTCTCTGAGAGTATGTGTGTGTGTTTGTGTGTGTGTGTGGGGAGGTGTGCATCAGACATGACTGCATGAATCATATTGTTCAGTATACTTGTCCCCGGGGAGTGAACTCCAAAACCAGACTTCATGGATTTTCCTTTCTCTCACCATAACCCATTTGGCCTGATGTCTATGTATTGTAAATGAATTAATGCTGCGCCTCCAGACAGGAAAATGTCCTTCAGACTTGCTCGGTAGACAGAAAGGTTAGTGGTCAATATCAGCGTTGTAGTTGATAATCAATAAAGAGAGAAAGATGGTGGCTTGTGAGGACCGATAGAAATTGTCTGGAGGTATAAGCAGTAGATAAAACAAGCTTCCTCTCCCAGGAAGTCGGAGAACTGCAGTTATGCCATCGATGATTAGTAATAACATTGACATTTACTTGGAGATTTTATGAAATAGACAATGCTTATGGCTTTCTGCTGAGCGTAAGAGTAAAAGCCAGCAGCCAGTTAGCTTAGCTTAGCACAAAGACCAGGTAGGCCTGATTTTATCCTTGTCTTTATGCTAGGCTGCCCTGATTATCCATTGTTTTAATCTGTTACCAAAACAAGAGAGTGATGTCAATTTTTTCAGCTGACTCTTGGGAAGGAAGTGAATAAGTGTGTTTCACAAAATGTCAAACAATTTAAGAGTTACCCTTCACCTGGAGAACATGTTCAGTCGTCCTTTTGATTGTAGCTCATGTTATTGCTCCATTAGCTGCTTCATTTAACTCCAGTTCTCTAACTTCAGATTAAGGTATTCAATCAATAGGATTTCAATGGCTGGACTCCTGGAGAACCTTTTATAAAGCTGATACAAAAGCAAAACAAAATCAAATCGTATCATTGGGGTTTATTTCTCAAAAGGTGTTGTACATTTTATAATTGCACGTGTCCTGATGTGTATTTGAGTGACTGACGTTGAAACATTAGCGTTGTGGACTGAAGTGATTGCCCTCTGCTGGCTGAGGTTTAATATCGAGTAATTCAAAGTAAATTAAATTAGAGAGACTAAGCAACCTCATCTGCTCAATATTACACTTCCTCGACTGTGTGTGTTGGTTGGTCATTGCAAACCGCATAAACCATAATGTAGATTGATGAAAACAAGGTGTTAATTATAGCTGCTGCAGTTACTCTAATAGCATTTAAGTCTTGAACTGAGAGAGGGGTGACGTTGTTGATGTATTGCAGATAACATAGCACAGGCATGCGTTACATAGTTTAATTTAAGGGTATTGAAGATTTTATTATTTTTAACATATAACAATGTGCTGTTGATGATACATTTTGAACATTTCGCTCCAGAAATTGCATTGAATTAACAATGCCTCTTTGTTTCTCTGAGACCATCACAAAAAGCTAAAACAGAGCTTGTTCACAACCAAATTCAGCCTCCAGGCCTTGTTTTGGATTGTCCCATTTTACCAGTTAACCAGCACAAAGTAATAATGATCAGTCAGGGCATTTCACACTGAGTTCCTCTGCTTCTCTTTGACTCAGCGTGTCCTCTCAGACAGCCGTGAACAGATGTGTCTGCACTGAGAGAGCCGGGGTCACATAAGAGAAAGAAATGGAGGTTAATAAATAAAGAGAGATTTATGGATGCTCTGGTCGTAAAACCTGATTGTCTGTGACATTGTGAATGACGCCTGCTAGCACATGCAACATATGACATCCACACACACACACACACACACACACTCGTACACCACATACTTTATACATATGCTAAATGATATGCTTGTGCTTAATTATATGTTAGCGTTGTTTGTTTCCAGATGAAGACTCAGCAGCATGGATGGGTGGTCTTCTATGTGAGCTCTTGAGTAATCTGTCTGCATTTTCACTCAGACAACCAGAGGACCTATTGATGATCTGTCCCCAACACACACGTCTCTGTGATTTACACTCCACCCCCCCAACACACACACACATATTCAATGTGTAACAGTAAGCGGAGAAGGAGACATCAAGGAGAAAGAGAGAGACGGAGAGCTGTGGTCAGATGAGTAAGCAGAGTTCTGCTCTTGACTCGCAGGGAACAAAATCTATCCCACAATTCACAGCTGAGGGTCACTCAGTCCTGGTGTTGTCATGGTAATGAGAATTTAATAGCGCAAACTTTGTAATATCTGTATGTGTTTGTGTTTGAATGCATCTCTGTGTTCCTGTACACATGAGGGGTCGATGGCTTTTAGGCATGTAATCATGGACAGCAGCCCCCCTCTCTGCATTCCCACCCTGGGGATTTTACCGTGCAAAATTCATGTCTGTCGCATTTGGTTTATTGACTTCTAAAATATGTTCTACTACTAGTCCAGAGGGGTTCAGTACATACAAAAGGAAGTTTAATAGAGTTATCCCAACATTTTATTAAAATGTACGACCATTCGTTTCAGCTCTACTTAGCACTATCTAAATTGTCCTGATGTCTGTAAAATCTTACAGAATACACAAACTTTATTAAGATTTTAAAAAAGTCTTTATCAGCATATGTTTGGTATTGAGGTAATCCAAAAGTAACAGATAGTAATCAAGTTACATTATTTTAATATTGTGATACTTGGATTACCTTACTGACTACATTTTTTTAACAAGTAATTAGTAACTGTATCAGAATACATTTTTAAACTAACCCTTTCAACCCTGGGTATATACAGTAAATGCACTGTCTAATCAACATGTCTCAATACATGCAAAATATGCAGTATATGAATCTCAGATTTTCTCACAAAGTGGCAATCTCTGTCCTTCAAAGCTTCATTAAATTTTAAAAGAAACACTTCTGAGAAAACACCAGAGATCATTTGAGCATCCATTATGATGTGTAAGCACGACTGCAGGCCACCTAATCAACCTGACAGAGCTGTAACCTCTTAGTCCTATGTCAACAAACAGCTTCTGGTACCTGAATGCATCTCAGCATTTAAAAAATGCAATTGTTTTTATTTTTCATTTTATTTTGTTTTGTTATTTATTGTTTTGTTATTTTGTTTTAATGTATTTATTTTTTATTTTTTATTTGTTTTTATTTACTTTGTTGTATTTGATCATTCTAGAAGTGGGGATATTTAGTGACTTCAGTCATCCTCTGGCATGAAAACACCAAATTATCTAAATGACAGGTCGAGGACTACAGCAGGACAAGGAGAAGTGGATTCAGTGTTTACATAATTGATGTTTGATGCTCAAACGCAGTCAAAGTTGATTGATTGTGTTTCCCAGATGTCAAACTTTTAATATGAAGATGCTGTCCATGTTACCTTCACCATCATGTTGCTCTTAACATTCACCCTGATGCAAATTTTAAAAATGCAGTACGTGTTTATGTTTATATAATTAACTGTATATACGTTCTTTGTTTGTCTAGCATGAAGCAGCTTAGTGTTCATGGCCTGTGCTGCTGGAGTCTCAGGGTTCACCACGTGAGTTCTCCTTTCCCCCTGAGGCCACTTCATATTAAAGATTACAAAGATCAGGTCTCATTTCCTGAGTGTTTATGTATGTGCGTGTGTGTGTGTACCCCTACAGACACACACTTCTAACAAAAAGGGGGGCCCCGATGTTGGGGCGGTAGCTTTTGATGTGTCTCCATGATGAAGATGGAGGACACAACTAAATAATACCTCTATGCATACAGGAGGCCCCCCTCTATATCTCCAGGGCTCCAGGGGGAACAGGCTGAGCTTCACAATACTTTACCCCAGAGAGGCCTCAGCCTGCTGGGCTCGTGATGGCTGCACCTGGCCCCCGCAGCTTGGTCTTCTGAGGAGAATGAAACCATGCACGGTCCACCTCACATAAACCAGCTGTGTATGTGTTTCTACCTCATTCATACAAACCGGTGTCTTTGGGGACATTATGTGTTACCCTCTTTGATTTTGGGGTGTTTTTCCCCCGCTGTTCTGCTCATATGTACGTGTGTGTGTTGTGAGATATCATTTTTCACCCTACAGGGGCTCTGACTAACCTTGTAACCAAGCCTCCTCCTCCTCCAATGCTCGGTAGGCTCTTTTGGGAAAGATCATACGGAAATGTTAACTCTCCCCTCTCACTCTTTCTCTCTTTGTGTGATTTTTAATACACATTAGAGTGAATACTGCTGACAGCTCCCGCCTCATGACTAATTTAGACATCATTTCATTCAGTCTTTGGGAGATTTCTTCCTCTGTGTTGTTGCATATTCATGTCCACTCAAGCCACCTTGTCAAAATTCATTATTTCACCCTTCAACAATGATTTATATAATATTCATGCAAAAGTAGCCACGTGGGGAAATAACAATTATATTATTCCCTGATAAGTCACCCTTTATAAAGGGTTATACGATTTAATACAGGACTTAATTTGTCAGTGAATGGTTCACCAATGTCTTAGTTAAGGCTATAATGGTACTAAACCATCAGATATGCAGTTACGTACAGTATGTTCATAAATCATTTATAAAGGGTAATAAATCTCAGGTCCGCAGTAATAAATGTAAGACATTCATAGAGGGCTCTTACAATAATGCAGAAGTGTAGTTACCGTCACAGAGGTAGCTTGTTGGTCAGCAGGATTATGCAAAAACTACTGCATGGATTTCCATGAAACTTGGATATAGGAAGGGTCTTGATCCAGAATAGACCCCATCAACTTTTGGTGTGCATGCGGATAAAGGGAAGGATCTAGGAAAAGGCTGTAAAGTATTACAAATCTGAAAAGAAATATTGTTATCTTACTTTCCTTATTTTTCTTTAGCATAAATCCTCTTTTCCCTCCATTCCTGTCAGGGATCACTGCTGCATGGAATTCAACATGCTGGTGCTGCTGTTGGAGAGTCTGGTTCGTTTAGGGATCAACACCTGTAATGAGGCCAAGTGGGACTGAGGCTCTTTCATCTGTTCTGGTAGTGACCGGCCAAAGCCACTTTTTACCCCCAGTGGTGGGACCAGTGTTTCTCATGACAAGGACCCCTAAAGTGACACAAATTAGACGCCCATTGCATACAAATGTTTTCTTTTAGATGTTTTACAGCAAGTGTATGAAACCCATGAGCAAAATAATCACACAGTATGTCATTGAGTTACTTATGAATGGAATCAGAGTGAAAGTAAATGATTCCCTTTTTGCTGGGGACCCCCTGGTACCTCCTCAAGGAACCCTGGAGGTCCCCTCACCCTACCTTGAGACCCACTCATCTAAACAACACAAAAACTGGACTGGAGTGGAAAGAAAAAATCCAGATGCTGGTGTTGAGCAGAACAACTTCAAGCCTGCCCCAGCCTACATCTGCCTTGTGCGTGTGTGTGAGCTGAGTGTGTGTGTTTTGCATTGGAGGAGGCTGTGTCTGCACCGCCCCGTCGGTGTGTGCGGTGAGCAGCATCAAGCTCATTCTGCCCCTGGACTGGTCCTCTCTCTCAACCCCATGCACTCCACTCACAGCCTCACACACACACACTGACACATACGCACACACACATATACACACACACAAACATATACACACACATACACTGGGACGCTAAAACGAGGCAGGCCTGGAAAACCGGGGCGCTTCAATTAGCGCTCCTCCGACGGATCCCTGGCGTGGACAGTTTTAATTTTTCATCACAGCCTCCTTGGATTTTTCTCATGTGGCTGTTTTGCGCATAGCGCCCGGTCGCCGCTGCCGCTGCTGAGGTGTGTTTGTGAGCAACTGAGGCATTTCAGAGATGAAGATTAACGCTCGGTGAATGGGAAACACCAACACAGAGGCACCGCTACCTTTCACGGATCCTCACACACCAGCTCACCCTTCCTTTGGCGAGATTTGCGCACCGGAGACCGGAGCCGGTGTCTGCGCTCTGCGGGGCCGGGCGCGTGTCGTCTGGGAGGAGTAGGGAGGATGGAGGGGTTTTTCACAGAGGTAAGCCACGGAGAATATGTGACAGTATTATGGAGCTAAACACTCATGACAGATAAGACAGCCGCGGTGTGATAGAGCCCACATTTGCGCCGATGCTCGATGCTTTTGCTGGTGCAAGATGGTGCTTTTTTTCCCACCCCTCTCTTTTGATTCACATCGCGTTATGGCAGGTGTTGCTTTGCTTATCTTCAACAAAACCCACCAGGAACAGGCCCAGTGTCTTAACTGCATGTCATCATCGATTACAAATAAACTAAACACCCCGTTTATTTTATTGTCACTGCAGAGCATCAGGGCCGGGCTGGCTGCCGGCTTGGTGAATTAATTCAGAGCAGAGCCGCAGATAAATTGGCCAAACGAGAGCTGACACGGGCTTTTGCATCCATAAGGCTGGCTCTCGGATTAAAGGCAATCTGTTAACGGAGGGTAGACCGTGTTGGCCTCCAGCAACAGCCCTCCCACACCATGCTGCTGCTGAGAGACCCTTTATTTCAGCGTTTTTAGTGCACTGTGGATGGGATGGATCCATAGGGTGGGTATGGGTCGGTACACGGCTGCGGGAATTGAGGAGGGGGGAGGAGGAGGAGTAGATGGATGATGGGTATTTGTGTGTGTGTGGATGAAATGGGTGAGATAGGAGGGAGACAAATGGTTAACAACTGGCATCTAATTGAATGTTAGGTCGATTTATTCAGCCTTCTGCTCATTCCTCCACCTCCAGCATCCTTGGATTTATTTGACAAAACCATCCTCATTCAGATCCAGAGTGCTGTCTGAGCTTTACCTCTCACATCTCTGTATTTCCACCCATTCTTCCTTCCATTTAGGGTCTTCATTGTCGACTGCCACCCCCCCACACCCTTCATTTCATTTGTGTTTTGGTCAGTCCCACATGCATCCACGCAATCTCACGAAACGCCGTCTTGTCCGCTCACTTTGATGCCAATATCCATCCTCTCCAAGCTACTTATCCTCCCCCCTCTTAAGTTAATCTGATATGGGTTTAAATGCCTCTCACATTGGCAGTGATGTCATGCCGTTTATTGGTGTGTGTGTGTGAGGGGTTGTGGTGGACACTGGTGTCCAAGGGTGCACGGAGGTGTGAGCCATTGCATCCTGGAAATAATGCCTGAAATGAACAATACTCATGACAACTGCTCTGATGATCATACAGCAACAGCTACCATCTCCCCTGCTCCATTTCCCATCAGTCTGTCTGTAATATATTGATCATAGCATCGATAAACAGACCACCACATCACCAACCCTGCAGCCCCGCGCCTCACACTCTCTGAAAGCTCATGTGGGACCTGAAAATGGAGTGACTTATTGAGTTATGACATTCGGGCCTGCAGTCCTGCATAAGCTGCATATCTGATACTCAGAAAAAAAGACTTCATGCAGCGGGGGCTGCTGAGTAATCAGTCCTCTCGGGAGGTGTCCATCCAGCATCCACTTTGTTTCACTCCTCTGCTGCCTTCATTGCTCCATCCCGCAGCTTTATATCCCTCTGCGTCCCTCCACTTACAGTATATCCATCCCTTAGACCAGAAAAGAGTGAACAGCTGACCTCCCTCTCTGGCTCGCTCTCAACCCAGGCAGAAAACATGATAGCTGGCCGGCCAGCCAAGCATGAAATGTCAGGTGGCAGTAGACTACTGTATAATCCCCTCATATTCAAACTGGATTGGTTAGTAGTGGAATATGGAAGTTGCAGTGACATTATGTGCTCTAAATACATACACAAACCAATCTTTTGGTTGGGTGGCTGAGAGACAACAGACAAGTAAAAAGATACTGTGGATACATTAGAAGTGACCCAAAGGGATATTAACATATTGCAGAAAAATGTAGGCTAATCAAATGTTACCCTGGTATAAATTTCAGAGAAGTATCCTTATGTTTTGCAATACTTAACGCTTGTTGCTTTACAAAGGTAACTGCAATTGAAGAAAAACACAGAAATATAGGCTTAAAACTTGTATGTATTAGCTAACTAAAGGCTTTCATGATGTACACATTTTTTCCGAGGGTGGTGAAGTCATGACCTGCCCTACACGTCCTCTGATTGGCCAGTACTTGTTGCCTCTGTTGATTGGGTCGGTTAGATTTGGCTTGAGGAGTGAGACTGGTTAGGGTTCAGGTAAGAATATCAGGGTAAGCCAATCAGAGGCAGAGTAGGGTGGGTCATGCCTTTGCTATCCGGGGAAAAAAACATCAAGTGAAAATAGCATCGCGAGTTAGCATTACTTCCAAAATTACAGTTTTTGGAGGGCAAGTGATGTGTCAAACTTGACTACAAATCCTCTGTAAATGTAAGTATGAGGCTAATTTGTTTCATGCAGTTTAGTCTTGGAAATAGGCTAATGCTAATAGCTTTTATACTTTTTTACTGGAAACTTTTAACCTCTCTCACTCTGTGTTTAGGATTGTATTATAGGAATTGTGCAACAAGGTATACCCTGTACCCTCTAGTCCTAAATTTCTGCAGGCCTACATGATTTTGTGTGTGTCCGGGGTAAGATGGATGACATTTGGTCTCTGGGGTGACATTTTGTGTTTGTGTTGCTTTGAGTGTGATGGGTCTGGACTGGATTACAGGTGCACAGCCACCATGAACTGATAACCGGGAGACAGACATGTGTGAATGTTGGGAGAACAGCTTTGACACATTATCTCAAGCCGGCTGTCACTGTCGCTGTGTCATATCTGCCTGTTTATGTCCTCGCTTTCTGTCCTGTCTTTTCTCAGTCAACAGTCCTCTCCTCTTTTTCTGTATTTGCTCTGTCGTTCTCCTCAGTCTATATAACTGAACAGGCTGTAAATAATCATTTACCACTATGCAATTTGTTGAGTGGGCACTATGGCCTACGAGAATGGTTATAGAGCAATGAAAACTTTCTCACACTGAGGTTGATTTTTCATGCAAAGAACTTGCTCTGCAGTAAAATATTAATCACCTGGATGCATTCTATATGGTTGCGTGTATATAAACTCTGAAACATTCATGGTAACAAAGCTGCAGCTGCCATTGTTGTACTTCTATGGAAGGTGTCTGCAAATGCCAGCACAAATTCACACCTTTGTGGAATGCATTTAGACACAAAAAGCTACATTTGAGTCCATAGATTGTGGTCCAATTATGCAGGATTTTGTATGAAGTGCATTCTGCAGGAGGCTGGTTCAGTAGAGGGAACAGTCACTGGAGATGTGTGACCTATATTCAGCAGCTCCAAACGCATTTGTTCTGCTCAGGAGCTGCATCAGCTTTGCTTCTTTCTCCCTCTCTCTCTCGTTCCTTTTTTCCCTTCCCTCTGATGCTCTCTCGCTCCCTGCGGCCACTCGCTTGGTGCTTCTCCATCGCGGCCAACCAACCACAGTCGCCCTCCTCCTTCTGGCGTTTTTCCAGCTCTGTCTTTCCTTTCTCCTTCCCATCTTCTACTTCTATTTCCCGTCTCAATCTCTGGCTTGTTCTGCATGTGTAGGTGTGAAACTACAGCTTGGATTTAGTCAAACCGCATTAAAGCTGTTTTACAGCGTGTGAATAAAACAACATCTCCCAGAATCCTACTCTTCTCCGAAAGAGAGTCTAAAACGTTAGAAAATGATTTAAAAATATAAGAAAATGGCAAGTACTATTTCCTAAAGCCCAAAATGATGTCTTCAAATGTTTTTTTTTCATCTAACTAACAGTCCAAAACCCAGATAAATAAAGTTCAAACAATATAAAACACATACATAGAAAACCCTGAAAACTGAAAAGCTATAGAACCAATTAATTTTTGGCATTTTTGTAGGAAAAAGATACTTAAATGATCAATTGATTATCAAAGTAGTTGTACAGTATTATTCCATACAGATAGATAGATTGATTGTTTCAGCTCTAGTAATATTATTATAGGTACTCTCATATTAATTATGGGATTCAGAGTATGGATTGACCATTATGTTTTTTTCTGAGCTGATGAATGAATGAATGAGTTTATTTAATGATGAAAAACACATAAAACACTGCACATGTAACAGTACATGCATTAAAAACTTTACCCACAGTATATAGCCCCAAATGAGAAATAACACATTTGTCCTTAAGTAAAAACACAAATCAAGACTAAATTAATAAACACAAATAATTCTGAGTAGTAAATAAAATAAAAATATAAATGATACAGTACAACATATCCCACAATCCTCTCCACCTGTACATCATTTCCCAGCATCCACCAATGCTCGGAGAGGAGAGAGGCTGTTTCCATGGTGCCCTGTTTCCACACTGTTGCCGTGGAGTCTTGTTGCCAGGGTGTTGATGGGGGTGGGGGTATGTGACTGTAGTTTAATCCAAGATGAGAGAGAATGTGATAATTAGCAGACTGCTCAAAACTGGCCTCTCAAAGAGGATTTGCACTGTACAAACACACACGCACGCACACACACACACACACAAAGTAACATTAACAGCTGCTTCTCTCTGCTGCCTTCATCCCTCGTTTGTAATTTAGCAGTAAACTCTGATCTGGTTTACTTTGGATAAATCATTTCATGTGTTTGTTTTGGAATTCAGGACAGGTCAAAGGTTATCTGTCTAAAGCTTCAGATATCACAGAATAACAGCAAAGCAGCCAAACAGGGAACACGTTGCACTTGAAACTGGTGGCAGTTCTGTATCTACAGTAGCTCTGTGTGAGGGAGCTTTGACCTGATGTCGTGTGGGTGTGTGTGTGTGTAGGTGTGTTGGCCACGTTACAGTATTTAAGTGTTCTCACCAGGATAGAAAGAGAGAACAAGCTGGGGGTTGCAACTTGATTATTTTTAATGGTGATTTATCTGACATTTTGTTTTGTCTGTAAAATGTCAGAAATAATCTATTATCATTTCCCAGAGCCAAGTCTTCAAATGTCTTGTTTTGTCTGACCGAACAGCTGCTTGGACTCTCTGGGTGAATGTTCTTGTTCAAACAGCATTTTCAGTTCAGTTTATTCTCAACCCTATACTAAAGGACATTTATTGCGTCAGTCTAAACATTGATTCAAATCTGGAAGATACAATAAATGGCAAGTGAAAATGACAGCACAATTTATATGGGTCTGGGATTCCAATAACTGTAGTTTAGAGGTCAATTTCTTAGTTTCTTATAACTGTAAATGATGTGAAATGATTAGGCAATTTCCAGAAGTCCTGTCGCGATCCAAAACATCACATGACAAACTTTGGTTTCAGGTCTTTGCATTGCTGTTAGCTCCTTTCGTGACCTCTTCGTGACTCCTTGCAGTACTCCGTGCTTTGGTGGCGTAGCATTCCCTGTGCTAACCTCAAGGGAGAAGGCAAAACTTTTCTACCTATTATCCCACAGCGGGTTTCTGTGGAAATGGTGGATTTAAACATTGGGCACGCTCCAGGCAAACATTTTGTCATTCCGGGCAGAAAATCACAAAAATACATTTTAAGATGCAACACGCTGCTAGATAGTGGTGAGATACAAAACAGACTTTTCCCCCAAGGTTTGTGTAGGGAACACTATGTGACTGAATTGTAGAGTAATGTGCAGCATGCCAGGGTTTTCGACTGGGGCTTAAACAGTGAGGTGTTCAGGAGGAAATCCACTGTAGAAGAAGAACAGCTATCCATTTCTTGCCAATTGTTTGCCATCTTGCTTTTTGTGACTGGAAAAACACACTTAGCAATACAGATTGATGGTATGCAAGAATAAAATTGCAGTCAAGTGTAGATTTTTATATAAGTCAGTTGAATATGTGTTGTTCCTCAGTACTATAATAAAAAGAGACAAGAGATGAAAATTTCAAAATAAAACATTCCTCAATAACATTCACTGAAGAATTTCTAACAGCACAACGTCCAGGAAGGGTAATAAAATGAATGAAACATTTCTTTCTGTCACCAGATGTTATTGTTTATACCTACAGTGCTGAATGTTAGCTGTAATCCCATTCAGTGACACCCACACACACCCACCCACACACACACAAATCCATGTTGTTGTTCTCCTTCCAGCCGCTATAATCTGCTGAAAGCCTCGCCGTCCTGATTGTATTATCACCTTTAATGGAATATTACTGACACAGTTTAGGTCCCTGACACAGGTCGGACTGCACTACAGGGGATGGAGAGCTTTTATCACAGTAATGGTGAACGGTGAAAGCGGGGAGTCCCTTAAACACACACACAAATTCACCTGCTTCTTGTACGATGGCCTCTAAGAAAGCCAGTGCTTCTTACAGGGATTTCACACCAAAAGTGTCGGAACAAATACCACGAGTATCCTGACCTCCACAGCGCGTGTCCAATGGGATTCTGCCATTAATGGGAGGCGGAAAATAGGATGACAACAATTTTACTGTGGAGTCGAGTGACGAAAAGTGAGTTTGACCTCTGAATTCCCAGAATAGTAACTACTCTCCAATCTCACTGACACTTGAGTAAAAAATCTCAGGAGGGATATGAGATTAGGGTATTAATTAGTGATAATTTGTATTTTGATTACAGAATCAAGGGACACGATTTTTGTATCGGAAGCTTAACGTTTTCCGTCTGTAGCCCGTTTGTAGTATGAGTCGTATTGAACAATTATGTTTGAGCAAGGACCAATCAATCATTCTCCGGCTTTCGCTGGCTACACCAGCAGCCCAAGAGGCTAAATTGCAGGCAGACGATAGGCAATGTGTTACGAGATTGACTTTGCACTAACAGTTTGCTCCTTAAACCAACATAAAACTGCCTTCAAATGTAACTTGTGAGGTTGTATATTAGGCAGGAAACACACTCGGTAAATATCAGCAAAAATTACAGTTGCTGTGTTTCTATCGACATATTTTTATGCACATTTTGAAAAATTTGCTTAAGCGTTCTCAATTTTGCAAAACAACGCTTTTATACTCATTTGAGCCGATTTTTGCCTGCTTTAAAAAAGGGTTGTCACACTTAAAGGGAAATGATGACACCTTTTTAAAAATAATTTCTGACGCAGCAAACATTGAACTCACATGGCTGATCAGCTATTCCCATTCAAAGTGAACTCACCCACTCATGACATGACATGAACCATATTGGCCGGAGGACCCTCCCCTCCTCGCCCGATTAACTCAGATAAGCACTCAACCACACCCACACCCACTCTCCTATAAGATATCCATCATTGTAGGGATGTTGCAGGCGGAGAATTGAGGTAGTCAGAAACCAGCTAAGCGGAGCTTAATGGCCGATCTTGTTTCGTGATTATTTTTTTGGGGGGGCCAGATTTGGTTTCTAAAAGTCCCAAAACACTGAGAGAATTAACATCAGAAAGGCTGCTGGACTGAAGTAAAGATATTATCTTGTTGAATTATTGATGTCTGGTTGTGTTTTGGGAGTCTTGGTTGTGTATGAGGTGCTGTTTGAACTCTGTGGTTGAAGTAACTGTAATAAATGAGTGTGCTGAAGCAGCTAGACAGAGAGACAGACAAACACACACACATTCAAAGTCATCTCTAAATGCACCCCTGACCTTTAGTCTCCAGAGAGCCCACTGTGTCTTCCCACCTCCTCGCTGGTCTTTAGTTTTCCTCCATTAGCTGCTGACTGGTCAGCTGTTTCTCTCATCATTTATTCATCTGCGTCTCGTTTCTGTCATTCTGTGTCTTCCTCAGCCTCCTCTACTTTTAACCTTTGCTCCCATTTTCTAGGTTTTGTGTATCTCCCAGTATCATCACCATAACCCCTCTTTTGCCCTGTGTCTCTGTCGTGTCCATCTCCTCTTTTCTGTCCTTCTGCCAGTCAGTGACAGTCAGGTTGTCAGATATGCTTCTGTCCCCGTGAATCACTCTTTTTCTCTCTTTCTGTCTCTGTCACATCTCATTTGTTTTGATTCGTATCGTTTGTGTTTGTGTGTTTTCACTGTCCGAATTTTGCTGCCGTTGGTCACCAAAGCTCCAATCTGGGACCACCATTTTGGACTGCCGACCAAAGATTTTGCCATGTTTCTCTCACAAGACACAACTTTTGTCCTTCTGTGTAATTTTTTTTTAACTTACAATGTCCTTTTCTTTTTTTAGTCTTAATTTATCTTCCCTTATTAACTGAGGCAAACACCATATGTGAGTATTATTATTTTTGTCGGACATGGCGCATTGATGCTCATTTTAGTGTTTTATCAGTTTGAAGTTTAAAATGTGTGTTTGCCCACAGACATTAATAGTATGTTTGGGTCGATGGTCGCTGTTTGTCGGGGCGTGAGCGTCTCTCATCAGAGACTGTCTCCGGGGCGACGCCTCAGTCAAATGGCATGGGCGTCCATGTGATCACCCGAGCAGAAACAAGGCCTTTATCACACACACGCACACACACACACACACACACACACACATACACACACACACACACACACATACATACATACAGCTGTTCCAGCGTCTAGGCCAAATGCTCTGGGGAATCTCTCTTTTGTGCGCTCAGTAATGAAAGATTATTTGATGGTCAGGGTTTTCTTAATAGTTCTCCCATTTATCTTCTCTGTATAATCAACCCTGCCAGCCGTTCCGCTACATACAGGCCTTAAAGGATAAGTACCGTTTTTTACAACCTGGACCTTATTTCTGGCAAAAGATATGGTCATTTACTCACCCAGATAACTTTGGTGTCATTCGGCGTCGTTCGGACGAAATTAGATCCAGTGTAGCGGCGATATATCCATATAATGGGAGAGACGGGGCAGCGACACACAGCCTCTATATAACGCATTATCTGCCACGAAACTAGTTCATTTCATCAATATTTTGTTACGATATGCTAGCGCTATTAGCCTCTGAGTCCGGGCTCGTCCGTTATCAACATCCGGGGTCAAACTAGCAGCAGCAGCTACAGGTAAACAAGGCGCGCTGTCGCGGGTGCGCGCGCAGCTCAGAGACGACATCTTCCAGGTCAGAGGTAGTAGATCAGCCTACAGACCCCGGATGTTGACAATAGACGAGCCCGGACTCAGAGGCTAATAGCGCTAGCATTTCATAACAAAATATTGATGAAATGAACTAGTTTCGTGGCAGATAATGCGTTATATAGAGGCTGTGTGTCGATGCCCCGTTACTCCCATTATATGGATATATCGCCGCTACACTGGATCTAATTTCGTCCGAACGACGCCGAATGACACCAAAGTTATCTGGGTGAGTAAATGACCATATCTTTTGCCAGAAATAAGGTCCAGGTTGTAAAAAACGGTACTTATCCTTTAATACACAACCTAACTGCCAGAATAATGTTGGTAATCTACGTTTCTGTAAACCACACGTGTTGAAACTTAATGTTTCTTTATTTTGTGATTTCATGTTTTTTTAGGTTCAGTTTTCAATTTTATGATGTGACAGCGCTGTGCTTGTGCTCAGGTTAGGTTTAGACATAAAAACCACTTGGTTAGGTGTAGGAAAAGATTGTTTCTTGGCCAGGAAACACACTTAAATACACAAGGACTAATTAACTAATGAAACACAGGTAAGCACGAAAAAAGGCCAGGAAAGAGACAAAGACAGGAAGTGTTACGCAAAACAGAAACATGAGGAGAGAACCTACAAAATAAAAAGGAAATTACTCAAAAATCATGACATTGTATACTGTGTCATAGGAAGTTAGCAAAAAACTAATTGAAGCATGCTAACTGTGTAACATAAATTCAAAGTGAGTGCATGCGAAGTGGTTCCTACAGCAGGTCTTTAACCGAAATAATTCACGAAACCGACAACACACCGGCAGGCCAACCTCCTCACTTGTTGCCATGCTTTACTGGCCTTGTTTTTGTCTTGGAGATGCTCCATGTGCACATAAAACCAGAGAAAATAAGATTCTCTCCTATGCTTGCAGTGGCATTTCTATCCATCCCTAATGAAATGCATTTTATTAAGAAGGGACAGCGAAATTAATAAAACACATGGTGATACATGAGTAAAAATCCCAGAATTGGCTATAGGCTACTGTAGTCCCCTGGCCAAGATGTTAAAAAGGCTTCCTAAAATATAACAAAGCAAAGATTAAAAAACAAAACAAGCAGAACAAAACTGGACACAAAACAACACAGGTTGCTTAAAATATTAAAAATATTGTTATTATTAACTATTTCCAGCATAGGTTAGGCCTTTATAAGGCACGATTCTGCAACTGTGCGGCGTTCTTCTTGCCTCAAATGTGTCCAGGGATGAATGCATTTGACATTTTCAGAATAGCTGCCATGTTGAATAAGTGGTGCGTTCATCCAGTCAGGTGCAGAGGAGGAACATGTCGGAGCGAACATTATTGACATGAAACAAACTGTTACAGACGCACTAATTACTTTTTCTACTTGCACGATAAGGTAAATCGAAAAGCAGCCCTTGGGCAGCATGTTTTGGGTACTCTTTCAGCTCCTGGTGGTTAGAGAGCATGGTGTGAGATATGAGGTCAGAGGTCATGTTTGAGGGTAAGGTGACAATTGAGGTTGGTTGAGTGAGTTTAATGGAGCTTGACGAAAAGGTGATGGACGAAGCTGGAGGCCCTGGTTTGACAGCGGTACGGTTTGAATTTCACAGAGCAGAAACCTGTGATTTCACCGTAAACCGCACAGAAAGAAAGCCCTGGAGTTTGTTGTCATGCATGGCCATTCTTGTCTGTCTGGGCCAGTAATAGACGGGGGGAGGGGAGGAGGACACAGAGAGGAGGAGGAGGAGGTGTACGAGGGTGCTGGTGGGTGTAGGTTGTAATGCTGGCAGGTCATTTATAACCCTCGGTCTCCTCTTCGCCGCATTTGCCTTCGAGATAGCACATGGCTCAGGAAAGGTACATCGATCTGGGACTGGAGACCAAAGAAGAGACAGATAGCGTGTGAGACTGAAAGCAAGGACGTTACAGTCCGGTTTATGGAAAAAGAAGGAGGAATGTGTTTATGCGCATCTAGTGTGCTTCAGGACTAGAGCTAAAGATGTGTCAGAGGTAATTTTATCAGTTAAAACAGGATGTAGCGAAGTGCTGGTGAGGAGAGCCTCGGGCAGAAGCGGTCATCAGGTCAAGTCACGGCACCACCATCATTACAATGGCTCTGTGTGCTGGAATCTGACAGGCAGACGAGCTGGAGTTAGGGGCGAGACAGGTTGACCGGCTGCAGAGAGAGAGAAGGTCTAGAGGTGTCTATATATAGAGAGTTGCTGAGGAGAGGACAACAGAGAGAGTGTGGAGGCTCTTGAATTTTTCAGTTGTCAGAGTGATTCTAGATGTATGAGGCTTGTTCGGGCAAAGATTGGAGCGAATTAGCATTAAATGTTACATGCAGTGGATTTCAGACTTCAGACTTTAATGGACTCAATTAGGCAAGTTCAGGTTGAGATTATAAAATATTGAAAAACGCAACACCATTAAAATACAGATATGCACTGATTTGTTGTCAGAGAGTCTACAGGCACTGTGTTTACCGTGTTCACCATCTTAGTTTAGTGTGTTAGCATGCTAACATTAGCAATAAACACAAAGTACAGGCTAAAAAATATGTGTGTATCCTAATGCCCTTGATGAAATTGTTAGACTACAAGAGTTTATGTTTGGCAAAAAAGCCAGAAGTGTTAAACTCTGAATCTAAGCTCACTCAGACATTCCTTCCCCGCAGCCTCACCCCGATTTACCCAACAGTGTGTGTGTATAATATAGTATACTGTACTGTATGTGTGTGTGAATGATTTCTGCCTGGTTAACTCCATAGCCTCGGGCACGACTGGTTTTTCTGTTATCATCAGTATGTGTATGTGTGTCAGATTGATAAAGAGTGCAAGAAAGCAGATAGAAGGAGGAGAGAGTGAAAGAGATAAAAGTTGTCAGGGAGTGCTTGGGGGGGTTTGGGACCATCTGTTGCTAAAACAATTCCTTTCCACCCCTCCTCTGTTGCTCACTTCATTCAGATGCACATCTGGTGTCCCACTGAGCCATTTCAGGGCTCAAACACCCTCTCGGGCGTTAGACTTACTGATTAACTTACTGATACTTATGTCTGGAAACTTTGTTACTACAACAAGACCGAAACAGAATGGAATACATTTTTAAAGGTGCAATTATTTTGGTGCAGTTATATGGACTAAAAATGTCAAAAAAATCATGAAAAATCCTGAACATTCCTTCCTTTTAACACGACGTAACATCTTCAAATGTCTTGTTTTGTCAGACGAACACCCCCAAACCCCATACATATCCAATAATGTTTCCAGATTTTAAAATCTGCTCATTAACAAATTGTAATACTGTTTTCTGTGGCATCCTGACATTTATTTAAGCACATTGAGTGAAATTCCTTCCAAACTTTTCTATTAAATGTAATGAAACTATAATACTAATAGTCTAAGAACTCTTCCGTATGAAATGCTGCCTAGTATACTGTGACTTAATGCTCCACAGTACTAAAATGCAGTTATTGAGCATCTGTAATGCATTACATATTGTAATTAGTCTTTAGAGTCTTTTTTTAGCAATTGGTTTAGATCATTGTGATGTCATTTACACTAGATGAGCTCACAGTGTTTTTAAATTTCAAAACAGTTCAGTGCAATAGACTAAACTGTGCAAACTTAGCATGTGGTCCATTTCCTGTCTTTGCAGTACTTCAGTAGCCCCGTTGACTGCCTCCTCTTCTTCTTCCTCTTCTCTCGTGCCCTCTCGTGTCCCCTCCTCTCTTCCTCCTCTGTGCCCCTTTTCAAGGGCTGGAGGTCAGAGGTCAGCGACTGTGTGAATGAGGGCTTTGTCTGTGTGGAGAGAGCACACTTCCTCTGACCCTGAGTCAGCCACACACACGCATGTACCGCACACACACCCGCACACTTACAGATGTTAAGCATTGTTGCCACTCCAGATGTTAAAGTCTTCGTCTCTCATTAAACACATCTGTGATCGTCTGTGCACCCACGCTCACTCATTATACATACAGACTGTGTTAAATGGTATAGAAACAAACAAGTGACTGTCCGCATCAAGGGTAAACAGCAAACTAGTAGTTCTCCAGTACTCGCTTCTTCTTCAAAATAAGAGCACACAGCATTACTACTCACTCAGGTCCCCTGGGGTTTCATTACTTTACGTAACCAAATCCTGCTCTTTTTCTTTTCACTGGTCGCAGTGGTTAACTTCAGTCTTTGTGTGTGTCTCTGATCCAGGGGGCCCGTGTTTGGGTCAGAGAGAAGGAGCAGCTGGTTCCCGCTACAGTCAACTCCTGTGGAGATGGAACCCTCGTCGTCACAACCGACTATGGAGAGGTAAGAACTGTACACACGCATGCATGCAAACAGAAACGCCTGTTTTCATCACGGTTAGATTTGTAGTTTCGATATTCTGAGTTCGCAGCCTGGCATGCTTGTCCACCAGTCCACCAGAGGCTTTACTACTGATGACTCAAATAATCAACATTTAGTGGGCAGCCCTGATAGGTCCCCAGGTGACTTCAAACCAGGGATGTTGCTGTTCATGAGTTTGCAGTATCTCGCAAACAGTGTAAATAGAGTGAAATTGCAAACACTGCTCAGGCTGAACGCACATGTAATTAGTTCAAATCAGACAGGAAAGTTAACAGTGTTAGATTAGATGCTGAGCAAAGCTGCAGCAGTTACTTGTGTCATTAGCTTTCAGCTAAAGGTCAGACTGAAGGGGAAGCAGCTGTGCAGGTTCCTCCTCTCCTGTGCAGATCGATACAAACTCCTGGTCATAATGCTCCACTTTCCTGCCCCAGTTCCTTCCTCCTCCTCTTCCTCCTCCTCATACATATGCAAAATTCATCTCTGACACACATTCAGCCTCCAGAGGAGAGCTGGAATAGATGGAAAGCATTATGGGAGCACAAATGCACGTTTGCTCGTTTGTTTCAGGATGTCAGATGTCAGGACGCCGTTGCCTGTAGCTGTTGAGCCCCGACCCTTTGACACCCCGCGCCAAAATAATGGAATTGAATGTTTAAATCTCATTATGAGTGTGCTCGTCTAATCTGTATCAGTGCAAGGTTGTGCACACGTTGTTCTTTGGATTTGATGTTTTTTTGATGGCTGATGTGTTTGGCACACACACAAACACACACATACGCTCCAGTTGGCAGCGTTCACACTGAGCTAATAATAGACTTGGTCCTTTAGCCTGAATTCAAGAGTCTCAATCCTCCCTTTATACCCTCAAAGAACATCCTCAGCTTCTTTCTGTACAATGAATTCATATTTCTTGGCCTTCAAAACACAAAATGCTGCTCTAAAAGCATCGTCTTTTAATGCATCTGACTCGCCGTTCTTGTTCGAGGGCACAGCAGGGATGGAGAGGCATTTCCCAAAATAGAGGATTGGTTATAGGAGCAGGCATTCTCTTTGCACTGGATTATGAACGTCCTTAACCTCCCCCAACCCCCATTCAGCTCTCCCTGCCTCCCTCTGCCCTCCCTCTCTGCTGGCTGTTGGTGTTTAAATGTTAGCTCTGCAGGAGGCGGTGAATATTTGATAGAGAATCAGCAGGATGGGGAGCTTTACCCTGATACAACAGGCTCTGACCCATGCAAACAGTACCAGGCTTCCCATCACTCCCCACGGTTCTCCTGATCTCGGTCATAAATACATTTTTGATTCGATGTCCATGGAGCCTGGTGAAACACCGGAAACATTTTAATGGCCGAAAGAATAGAAAAGCTGAGAAATTGCACCAACATTCGTGAAACATGCAAGATTTAACAGCATTTTGTTTCACTTCCCATTTTCTTAGTCTCACCCCAGCTGCCATGTCACTCCGGTTCTGTACTCTACAGACCCTGACCCAGTTCACCACATTACCAATTCTGGGTTACAAATGCTGCGGCTGCAAAACTACAAGCCTTCATATCAGATCAGCACAACTCCAAGGGTGTATAGGCAAGCATTTACATCATTCATAGTCTGTTTTACTCATGAAACAGGAAATGTTTGAGGCTGCTGCTCACCTGTACCACATCAAAAACTGTTCATCTAAGTTTACAGAAGATGTCCTGAGGGCTCAGCTGATGTTGTGTTTTTCGTTTCTTCTATCCTGCCCTCTCATGTCAGTCATTTGTGACTAAAAGCCGAGTGATCTTTTTGATTCTTTCCACACATAGAAGACAGTTGCCATCTACAAAAGTCTCATTGATCACCCACATTTTAGCCTCTTTTCACAAACAAACAAAGATATCAGCATCTTTCCTACGTTGTGAAGTGCCAAGCAAAAACAGCTGCACAACGTAAGCCTCTGCCTTTGCCATTTCAGAAAGGTTATATCAGATGCGTGTTGTTTATTTAATGGAATAGAAAGCCTGTCACATCTTTACCCTTGATTTAAAGTCAAATAGCAAGTCTTTGTGGGTCTTCCTGTTAATGCTTGGATAAACACCTGGGCCTGTAATTGTTCTTATTACAGTAGGATTCTGGCCCAAGCGGAAGAAGGTAGAGATGAAACAATTAGTCGAGTAATTGGTGAGTTGATCGACAGATAATTAATTGGAGGCTACTTTGATTTCATGAGGAAGTATTTAATCACAGACAGAAGGTTACACAACAACAAAACACACACACACATACACTTGTATCCTTATCCACATACACCTAAACACTACACCGACACACACGTACCAACATGCATGTATACACACACAGGTTAGTGATGAGTTATGAAGCTACTGTGTGTTATGTGACCTGGATTTCAGAAGCTAGCGTGAAAGCCGCAGCGAGAGCTCACGCGAGCACAGAACATGCTGCAGGGATGCCTTACTCACACACAGACACACACACACACAGAAATAAGTGACACACACTCTGTTTAATGCGCCTAATGAAAAGTGCAGAAATGAGTTGTTTTGTCTGAGTTGTCAGGAAACAGGCTGCTGTTGCTGTGTGTGATCTCCTGACCCACATTCGTCGTCACAGTTCGGTATTTCAAACCCTCTGAGGACCCCGCGGTTACTCATTTGCTCAGTATCGCATAATGAGATTAACTTAACTCTCTTAACCTGGCGCGCAATAACACTGATATGCAAACACAGACAGACGTCTCTCTTTCTGTTTCTTGCTCTCTGTCAGTCTTTCTTTTTTTCCGGTGTCTCTCTGCAGTTTCTACTATCTGTGAATAAGGGTGCAGAAATCCCCCTCGGGGTGGGGTGAGTGTTCGTTGCCAAATCCTAAACCATGATGACATGTGAAAGGTGTCATACACCCCAGTGATAAAAGGGGGCTGTAGGGCAGAGAAGGAAGAAATTGAGTTAAAGTTTAAGAGTGCAGTTACTCAGAAAAGGTAATGTATTACACATTGCTCATTACTTTTTTATAAAAGTACTGAATTACTTATTCCCTCTCTGTGTAGAGAACTTGTTAATAGACTCTCCACAGGCACACTAAATGCTGTGCTGATGTTGATGACTCTCATGAATATCAGGAGAGGTCAGGCAAATGTTAAACCTAGATGAAAAGGCACGCTTGATTATTTTTTTTCTAGCCGTCTACTGCGTTACAGACAAATGTAATGTGATGGCAGTAGTGCGTTGCTTCATTTCTTCATTTAACAAATGATCGGTGGTAGCAGAAACAAGAACGCAAGGGACAGGATGCACTTTTAGAGGAGTGCAGTACAACACGTGTTGGAGTTAGCTTTACACTGCACATGCACTTATTGTTTTAAAGAAATCTCTGCAAACCGGGAATGTGTGACAGGTGCATCAGAGGAAGGTGCAAGTTGATAGCAATGAGAAGTTGAACACACTGCACTGGGAATTGAGAGGAAGTAAAAATATTGACTAACAATAAAGCTTGACACGTTAATCAATGAGTATGATCACACATCATTTTCCAAAAAGTTCACGTCAAAGTCCAAAAGAGCTCTCCTTGGTTTTAAGATAAAGCCGAGCACTGCTGGCTGCAGCTGCTCCTTTTGCCTCCGACACATCTGATCTGAAGGGTCAGATCATTCAGAACAGCCCTTCAGTGTTCCCTATCCCTAATCTGACATGTGGAGGTCTGCCAGTTCTGATCCGAGGTCAGTCAGGAAAGCTGCAGGTGCGTACAGCACTTTGTGATACTGTATCTTACACTGAACAGAGCTCTGCTGAATATATAGGTCACTGTGCCCACAGCATTCTCCCTCTCGCTCTCTTTCTCTCTAGCTCTATCTTCATCGCTCTCGCTCTCTCTCCTCACTCTGGCTGCTGCTAATATATGAAGTCAGATGAAGAGGCTTGTCTCCCCTGGCTCTCCTCCTGAATCATGCAAAGCAGCTTCAGACATCAGAGGGCTTTACAGGAAGGCCGCTCCATGGCCTGTATGTGTGTGTGTGTGTGTGTGTGTGTGTGTGTGTGTGTGTGTTTCTGAAAGTGTGTGCACATGAGCAAAACAGGTTATTAACGGAGCAATTTTAGAGAGAAGAGAGAAGAATCGGAAAACGATGAAAGGGAAGAAGTTGAGCGCGTGTCTGAGAGAGGAAGTATTGTCAACAAATCCCATAACAAGACAAAATCAGAGGAGAAGCACAGGTGGGGGGGAATTAGGTAAAGAAACAAGGGAGCAGAAAAGGAGCTGATGGGCCGGGAAGAACACTGGAAACAGGGCTGGGCTAACGAAGCTGATGCAGGGCAGGTGTGGAGGGAAGAGCAGGCTGGGGAGGAGCACAGAAACACAGGAAGGAAACAGAGGAAGATACACTGCAAAAACACAGAAAACACATAAATAAGAAGACACAGAAATCACAGGACCATGACAGCACTAGGAGGAGTGTTTCGATTACTTCCAACCTGGTTATATCTAAACATTCAAGGCACCCAAACATCAAGAAATGCAGTAAAATTAGCTTTTTCATTGTTTTTGCATTCACAAACATGACAACAGCGGAACAACCCCAACACCCTCCTTGTCTTTCTTTGTTGCTGTTGTAGCTGACTGTTGGATGGATGCACTCACCATACGCAGCCCAACTTCTTATGCTAACCTCAGCACATGTTGATAACCTCGTACAGCTAGAAGTTTCCTGGCCGATGTTGCGCTTGTGAACTTTGGTCTTGCTTAACTTCAGTCTATGTGCCCTGCAGTCTGTGTGCTGCCGTGTATCAGACTGTGGAGTTTACAAATAATCGCTATATACTCACTAGTGCACTGAACGTGTATTAATCCGCAGCTGAAAATAGTCCTCTACAAATGCAGCTTTTACTCCTGTTTGAATACTGTGGGCTTAAAACTGTATTGCATATTGTCATTTTAGGAAATAATAAATACGTTTTAATTAATAAAAAAATAATAATAATAATAATAATACACTTTGTGACCTGTATTTAAATGTTGACATCTTCAGCAGGTTAATGTATAGGTTTGGGGTTGATTGAGAGACAGACTAGTGCTTTGTTAGCTGACTTATCCTTAAGATATAAAAGGCTTCCTCTCCCTCACAATACATCCTAGTGTGAGATACTACTGAAGTCAAATCAGAGTTGGTTAACTGTGCTCTACTTCTGCTTTACTCTCATTCTGTCTCTCTCTCCCTCTTAGTCTGTTAGTCTCTCTCTCTCTCTATGTTTTTCCTTCACTATTTCAATCTTTTTTTTCTGTTCCCTGCTCCAATAATGAATTATTGAGCATGAAGTATCCCATTTTAGACTCTCAGGGTTGTCATAGTTTAGTGTGTGTGTGTGTGTGTGCTTCACATACAGTACAGTATGTGTATGTGTGTTAAAAACCCACCAGAGGGCAATGGAAGAAGAAGATGGAGACGTTTGCAAAAAACCTGTATTTCTTCCACTCCAGCTGCTTTTTATTTCAGTCCCTGACATACTTTTTCACTTCATAGCGTCCCCTCTCTCTGAATCATCTGCGTTTGGATTGTCCCCAAGTGGTTTTCCCTAAACATCTCTGCTTTATCTCCTGTTAAAGGCCTTTATATTTTAAAGCAGCTTTGGCATTAGAAGCTATTGTAAAACCCGGAACTGTAGCTCAGGCATTTATTTGATTTAATCTTATGTCCAGTTTATTTCCCCATTTTTAATACATCAATTTCAGCATCATGAGGAGTAATATACTAAACAGTGTTTTAACGTCTTCACTGACTCTGGAGGGACATTTTTAGTCTGAGAAATGAACCCTGATGATGTTACACACTGGTAGCAGGGAGCTTAAAAGCCATGGGCATGCACGAGGAAAGGCGGGTTCGAAGCATCTCTTCGGGTTCGAAGAGATGCTGTTGAATTGAATTATGGGAAATGTTGGATCCAGTGTGTTTCATTCAAGGCTGCATTGATTTTTAGCATCTTTATTTGAAATTTGTCTCTTGCAAATACCTCAAGGTTTATGAAAATAAAATACTAAATCCCTTTAAAGGTATAATATGTCGCTCTCTGATACAAAGGTATAGTTGTTTTTGGATATATAATGGAGAAATGTCACATATGAGATCTTTTTAACATAATACTTACATACCTATACTCTCCTGATATAACGTTTACACAAATGGCCAAAATAAACAATGGTTATACAAGAAGAGTGAAGTTATAAGTAACCTACTTACAGTTTTTCCTAATTATTTAAACACATTACTTGAAGCTAAAGCTCAATTTTTTCAAAAAATCAAAACACAAAACTGAAAACAGTGAACCATTTTGTCTCCACAAATGTCCACAAAACAATATACACAATATACTATGAATATATCTTACAGACCATCAA
This sequence comes from Pagrus pagrus, assembly GCF_965226575.1. Lineage (NCBI taxonomy): Eukaryota > Metazoa > Chordata > Actinopteri > Spariformes > Sparidae > Pagrus > Pagrus pagrus. The sequence continues at coordinate 19,340,786 of NC_140202.1, read as the reverse complement.
TTTAAACACTGTTTAAATTTTAATTGTTTAGATGTTTTAGCTTCATGAAGCCATGCTATATCTTCAAATGTGTTTCCTTTTTCTACTTCTTTAATGTTCAGGTTGAACATAGCAATATTACAATACAATACTCTAAATATATAATATAAATATAACATTGACACAATCATTGTTTTTGAATAGGATACGATGCACATTTGTTTTTCCAGTGAGCTCAAATTGGGCAAAACTCACAACCCAGAGTCATACTGTAAACGTACTGTAACAAACTGCTCTAACAACCAACCGTACATCAGTTTGACAGTAAGCTCAGTGAAATGGGACAAGTCAAGGTGATTTTTGACCCAGACGGCAATTTCAGTCATTCTTCCTGTGTCCTTCCTCCCTTCAATACATGCGCTGTGTTATCTTCTATCCCACTATAATTTATCCTGGATTGCGAAGGCATGCTTGAGTCTCTGGTTGAAATGGCTCTCAGTAAGCCTTCAATTACAGGCAGGGGTCTCAGATTGAGCCATTAAGGCATTAAGTGAGTCTGCGTGATTGAGCATGGAGGAATATCTTGTAAACAGAGAGAGACAGATCAAAACAAAAGTGAAAAAGCAGGCTGAAGGGACACATCTAAGCAGAAACCAGCAATAATGAGTAAGATTAAAAAAAATGGAGGAAGAAAAAGGAGGTTGAAATGCGGGAAATGAAGTGAGAGGCATGCAGAGGAGAGAGGGGTAAATTAATGAAGAGTGGGATGATATGAGAGAGAAAAGAGAGAAAAGAGAGGCGAATGACAGAGAGGGGGGGGAAGGGATAAAAGAGGAGTGACGTACAAAGGGAAAGAGAGATGAGAGAGACAGAAGTGATGTTCGAGACATGTAGGCATGCAGAGAGCGAGAGAGAGAGCCGGAGAGAGATTTAATAGGATGAGAAAGTAAAGAAATAGGGGAGAGAGAAAAGCCTGATATGAAACTAATAGACCTGGATATCATTTGAGGGACTTTCCGTCTCTTCTTTCTCACAGATACAGAAGTACAGCCCTGTCAAGTTGTAATACAGCCAATCTGAGAGTGTCAGTGCATGTGTACAGCTGTTCAAGCTGTGACTAACAGGCATGTTAATGCATCTCATCACCCGGACAAGCGTGTCTCCAGTGCACATCAGCACACACATTAAAAAGGACATAACCATTCACACGTTAACACACGCACAAAGATGTAAAAGTTGGCATTGACCTCGACTCTACATTAAAGGCTGTGTACTGAAGTTAGCATGCTAACCAGCTAGCTGTTAGCCCCCTGTAGATTCAGCTGGAAGATTAAAAAGAGTGTGTTTGTCTTTCCACAGTCACCTCTCTCTCTCTCAATTCACTCCACAGCTGACTGAGCCTAGTTTTACTGTTGCTCCGCTGCAGTTTCTACAAGATGGCCACTGCTGTTGACCCTTGCTGTAATAATCTTATATATGTCTAATTGTGCCTGGATAACAACCTGTCAGTATGTTGATTGAGTACCACGGTTATAAAAAGGTGAAGACAAAGAGTTAAGTGGAAGGGTCACAGTGAGGATGGTGAGTCGTCAGCCATCGAACCCTACATGAGTTATGCTGCCTCTAATGGAGGACGAGGGGTAATTGGGTCATTTCATCACAGATGAGTGAGTGGGGAAAGGTTAGTGTCCTGATGGGACAGACGTTCATCATCAGTTACAGACAGAGTATGCACAAGATGTCTCTGCACAACATGAAAGACGAGGAAGAAGGCACACACTACAGCATATAGTCAGCCATTTTACTTGCAGCAAGGTTGTTATCGTTAAACAAAACTGAACTAAAAAAGTGAATTAATTAATTAAAACTGAATTAAAAACAAAATAAAAAAATTAAATATAAATTAAAACCAATACAAAACAATAAGGCATGACAGTGCTGTGAGTTCGTTCATCGGCTGCATGCAACAGCCCTGTGCAGTGGAAGACGTTGTTACTGGAGTGAAATAGATTTATTTAAGAACAGGATGTCTGAGCGCCTACAGCGCGCCCCTCTGCCACTCTCAACAGACGTCCAACACATCTGTTACAGCAACACACACACAGAGGGTGGAGGCTGGCTGTGAGACTAAGCTGACATATTAACGACCCAGTATTGTAAAGGCCGTGCTTTCTATTCTTAGACAAGTTGATTTTGCTGGAATGAATGAACGACCTTTATGCTGAAATAGAACGGCAATTATCATCTGTCCTGGTGTGTGTGTGTGTGTGTGTGTGGGCTGACGATCGTCGTAGCAGCATGTGTGTATGTGCCGGACATGACTACACACCGAGCTGCTTTCACCTGTCAGGTCCTGCCAGATCCGATCTGTTACTCTTTCTTCCTCTTCTCTGCTTCCATCCATCTTCTACTTCTTCTTCTTTTTCTTCTTCTTCTTCCCCTCCCATGCCCATCTTGTCCCCCTGCTCCCCTGTTTCCATGGCGATGGATGACATAGATGAGATCGGGGTCTAGTTAGATGCTCTGTATTCTCAGCATGTAGATTTTCATCATGTTGCATCATAATTAGCCTGTTTGTGCTAAAAATGGAAAGACCTTGCAATGTTGGCATCTTTTTTTTATATCTGTGTGTGAGCACGTTGGCCTCCCCCGTACCTTAATTAACCAGCAGGCATCATTATCAGCTCAACAACTGAAAGCATTATACTCACCTCCGAAGAGATTTGACAGAAATATGTCTGATGTGTTGTTAAGTTTTCTTTTTTCATTTGTCCTTGATCACATACACAATGTCATGTAACACTAGCATAATACATAAAATCCATGCATTATTCCCTAAGAAATAAACGAAAAATGTTGAATAACGGCCTATTTAGAGATGTTTAATAGTGTGAGAAAAGCATCCACAACCAAAAGTTAATGGGGGCTCATCAAATAAAACACTTTAAAGTCTTTAAAGAAAACCAAAACAAGGGTAAAAGTCACTAATCTAATTACTTTAACAAAGCAGATTTCCGGAGATATTTATTCCCTTTTTTGTGGTCGTCGTTTTCCATCAGGAGCACCTGTTTTGTGTTACATCGCTGTCAGATCCAATTAGAGCTTCCTCAAGTATGACTGCAACAAATTCAGGTGTTTTCTCAGGATTATTAAAAGCCATGGCAGGAAATGAGGGAAATCACTAACTGATGTGGGAATAGATGTTGAAGGCTGAGTGTGGGTGTGAGCGCCGGAAAAACAACCAAATTACAGCATTTCGTTACAATAAAACCTTCTGTCTTGTCTTCCTCCAGGTGTTGTACTTGCAGCAGGCCGAGGTCACCAGGGAGCGGGTGTACGCTATGCACCAGTCCAGCATCGATGGGGTGGAGGACATGTCAGCACTGGCTGAGCTGCATGAGGCCGCCATCATGCACAACCTGTACCAGCGCTACCACAAGGATAACATCTATGTAAGTGCATTTAGATGGACACGCGTGTCTACGTGTTTCTAAGTATGTGTAGTATGTGTGTGGCCAAGCGTGTGTGGCTTGCTGTGCCCCCCTTCTCCTTTTCCAGTAATCTTTGCATGCATGAGGCTTTTAGTGGGAAACACAAATCATCTTATCAGATCCATCTGCTCTAAGTGGAATAGGTGGAGAGACAGAGAGGCGAGAGTCTTATAAAGTGAAAAGAGTGAAGTAAACTACAAAACAAATTAATTACCACTTCTTTAAAGCTGTAGTTCTTACACACTCTTACAACAACAAACAGCATTTTGGTTGCGAGATGTGGACGCAGCCCGCTTGGAGGCAGGGCGAGCATGCTTTCAGTCCAGCTAGGGCGTGGCTCAGCTCAACTGGGCGTGGCCAAAAGTGCCATTGGAAAAGACAGTATCAAACACATGCATGATTTGTTTTGTCTGCAGGCATGATTTATACACACATTTATACAGTTAATCTGATACGTAGCATCAAAATGCTCTGCTGTCTTTCTCAGATCCCGTAATTGTCTCAGTAATCACAAGATATATTATTGCTGTGTGTGTGTGTGTGTGTGTGTGTGTGTGTCTGTAATGAATAGATGCATCAGCTGATGTCTATAAAATTCTATTTCATCTCACCAATGACAACGGAAGAGACAATAATCTCTGTTTGTGCTTTTAAAATGGATGAGATCAATTAATTATGATCAAGGCCAAAAACGACCACATCATGATCACTCATCACATTTATGGTGAGTTGAAAACCTGAAAGATTATCAGACAACGGACCAATGGCAGCGTCCCTGGGTGTGACCTAATCTAGATGATGAAATATTGTCCATACACGGATTTCCCTTAAGCTGATCATAAGAATTTACCCTGAGTGAGGTCAGCTTTCTGTGTCACTGTGTGTTCATGATTTTATATACGTCGGCACAGTTTCATATGTGTGTAGTACATAAAGTGCACAGACGGGGAAATATGACACGATGGAGGGCCTGCTGACCTGAAGTTTCTAATGCGGAAGGACAGAAAGCAAACGGTTCAGAACAGAAATCAAGCCTCCCTCCGCCATCATGACACTGATTTGACCTCACCTTTCTAATAAAAATCTGGTGATTTGTCACATGTCTCTCCCCCTGTATGATCTCCACCCTGCTGTGTTCTCTTATCCTCCCATCCAGATTAATATCAACACAGGGGTGCTGCACTGTATGTGTTCCTGAGAGCTTGTTATTTGCATAAATGTGTCAGTGTGTTAAAGTGTTTAGGTGCAAGTGGAAAAAACTTACAACAACAGAAAAGGAGAAAAAAAAAATGGAGTCAAAAATCTCAGAAATGATACAGAGACAGAACCTGAAACGTCCCTCCTTGACTCTTTTCAGACTAATATTGGCAGCATCCTGGCAGCTGTCAACCCCTACAAGCAGATCTCAGGTCTGTATGACCCAGAGAGGGTGGACCTGTACTCCAAGCACCACATAGGAGAGCTCCCTCCGCACATCTTTGCCGTGGCGAATGAATGCTACCGCTGCATCTGGAAACGCCACGACAGTCAGTGTGTCCTCATCAGGTGAGTTTCAACCGTGGCGAAATAAACAGATTTACCTCTAATTCAGACCAAGCCATCCATCCATTGTCTTTTTAATCCTGTGTCACAGGGGGGCTGCAGTCAATCCCAGCATGCAGTAGGCGAGAGGGTATTTCTGTTTTTAGAAACAATTACGACTGTCCTACTTACCCACAATTACACATGCATTTTTTTTATGTCTCTGAATGCAGAGTTCCCATATGAAGCTAAAGAGTCATAAGATAGTTAGCTTAGCATAAAGACACACAGGCTAACATTCTTGTCTGTATTCTTAATGGTCTCTATCAGCAGTTTGTACTTGGAGCACATGCAGAGACAGGAAGACAATGATCGTGAAAATCAGGCATTTTTTCAGACGTATTGATTTCAGTGGTTGTTTTGCGATGAGTGACAGAGCAAAGATCAAGTTCAAAGAATCAACCTTCAGTTGAATGTTTTGTCAGGTGAAGGACGAGAGGATGAAAAAGATGGTTGCCTCTTCTTATGTGGTTAGAAACATGCGTGCGGCATTCCTCTACTAATAAATGAATCCAGTGGGTGACGTTGGCTAACTCAGAAATTACATCATGCTTTCAATTACACTCGGGCATTGTCTCGCTTAGTATCCTGATTGAGATAGACCGGGAGTTAATGCAATATCTCGGAAGCCATCAAACCAATATCAATTAAACGACTAGACGAGTTTGAGATACTGGAATGTCACAGAAGGTCATGTTTGATTAAATTGGGTTGTGTTTGTGTGTGTGTGTGTGCGTCTGTGTGTGTGTATTCCAGTGGTGAATCAGGGGCAGGGAAGACGGAGAGCACTAAACTGTTGCTTCAGTTCCTGTCGGTGATGAGCCAGAAATCAGCCGGGACTGCTCCATCAGAGAAGAGCACGCGAGTGGAGCAGGCCATCGTACAGAGCAGGTACGGATGAGGAAAATGAAGAAGGAACACTTTGCCGCCACACTATTACTGCCACAGCTGTTTTTAACGTCTTTTCGTCTTTTTCACTTCAAAAATAAGTAAAAACTATGATAAAAACAAGGTGTTTTTTGCCTGCAATAAGTAAAAAAAATCTCTGAATCTCAGGTGCACTGGTGCGACCAATGAAAACGTTAGATTGTGAAGCCTTTAGGGAGTCACAGCACTTAAGCCCAGATCTCAAGTCTCTGATTAAGTGCCAGAGAGCAAGCCCTGGTACTATAGGAGAGCTAAGTCATCAGTGTTTGTACTGGACTCTCAATGTGAAGCAGAAAAAAAGGGCAGGCTCAGTTAGTCTTTCTTTGATGGATATGTAAAGGTCAGTAATACAACGTTACTGACTCTTACTCTCTTTGCAGTCCGATCATGGAGGCGTTTGGTAATGCTAAGACTGTTTACAACAACAACTCCAGTCGCTTTGGGAAATTCATCCAACTTCACTTCTCTGAGGGCGGAAACATCCAGGGAGGCTGCGTCTTTGACTGTATCCTTATATTTATATATTAAAGTATATTTATATCAACTGCACCAGCATCTGTGTGTGCTTTTATTATTGTATTGTTACAGTAAGTGCTGACTGAATGTATTTTTGAACATTGTTTCCTTGACTCTACCTTTCAGATTTACTGGAGAAGGTAACCAAGTCCACGTCTGCAGCCTGGTCATATCATTTTAAAATTAATGAGAAGTGATTTGTCAGTTTTGCCCCGTGAATTATAATAAAATGTTAATTGTGGCTTTGCTGCATTGATTTTCCTGTAGAACCGAGTGGTACGACAAAACCCTGGAGAACGAAACTACCACATCTTCTACGCTCTGCTGGCGGGAGCTAAAAAGGAGCAGAAAAGTGAGAAAAATCAGAGAAAGTGTTCATGTATCAATTGTGTCTTTTAAAAAAGCCCACTATTTTTGCACAAAATCGTTTTTTGGGTGTGATGTGTCTGTTTGAAACAGAATTCATAGCATAATTGCAGCAGTGAGGCAAAACTGGTGATACAAAAAGATCTTTTTTTGTGTAATTTCACTGCAACTTTTCCAGAATATATCTATAATGTATGTGCAGTTTAGGATCTCAATTTTCATCTCTCCCAATATGACACATATGACAATATGTTTGTTTCCTCTATCAGGTCAATACTTCCTGGAAGACCCTGCCGAATCTTTCCACTACCTCAGCCAATCAGGATGTTTGAAGGACAAGAGCCTGAATGACAAAGAACTGTTTAACAGTGTTATGGTCAGTGTGATGGCCTTTTGTCTCCCATGTATTCATATCGCTATAACTAATCCTTGTTTGGTAGTAATCTCAGTTGCTAGATCATAGTTGCCCCTGCTGTGCACATTAAAGTCCCCTTCCACTCAAAATGTCTTCCTCGCATCCCATCTTACAGTTTAGAGAGCAGCTCTACCTCATACAAATGTTAGTACGCCTGAAATTCAAAACATCATTCATCAAACCTTGGTAACTGTCACTGTCACTGTTAAACACACCTCTTCTGCTTGCGGCACCTTATCTCCTTTCCTGTGCTTGTCCCTGCGTAGGAGGCTCTGAAGGTGTTGGAGTTCTCCGAGGAGGAGATCAGAGACATGTTTAAGCTGCTGTCAGGAGTCTTACAGCTGGGAAACATCGAGTTCATGACTGCGGGAGGAGCCCAGATCACCACCAAGCAAGGTGAGTTCACATGTAAAGTGAGTCAGGAAAAGTGAAACTTAGATAGATGTGCTGCAGGAGTGTAATGCATCTCTGCCCATCTTTTTAGTGGTCACTAATGCCAGTGAGCTGCTGGGCCTGGACGCCTTCCAGCTGTCTGAAGTCCTGACTCAGCGCTCCATAATCCTCAGAGGAGAGGAAATCTGCTCCCCACTCACTATAGAGCAGGTCAGCACACACTCGTACACACACATTTATTCTCCCCTACTTGATCGATCTCCGATACACTCATACGCTCATCCATAACACTCCCTCGGGGTTTCCTTCTCGTCGTTACAGGCCGTGGATTCCCGAGACTCTGTCGCCATGGCGTTGTATTCCCAGTGTTTCTCCTGGATCATCCTCAAGATCAATCAGAAGATCAAAGGGAAGGAAAACTTTAAATCCATCGGCATCCTCGACATCTTTGGCTTCGAGAACTTTGAGGTCAGAGCTCGGAGCTGTTTGGCCTGAAGCTTGTTTTACCGTACCGGCAGACGAGAAGCAAACCTGTTTACAGGAAATGTGTCTTTGCTTCCAGGTGAATCGGTTCGAGCAGTTTAACATCAACTACGCCAACGAGAAACTTCAGGAGTACTTCAACAAGCACATCTTCTCCCTGGAGCAGCTCGAGTACAACAGGTACATTTCTACATAAAGGAACCTGCTGAACAAAGATCAATATGTTACACATTAGTTAGTTTGTTAGTGAATTGATTAGAAAATACAGCAGGGAGCAAATAGACACATTTGGTCCGAACAGTAATGCATAATCCAAATCTGTCCCAACAAGCTGAAGAGGTCACGTGTTTGTTCCGTATGTAGTACTGCAGGCTGTGCAGAGATATAAAGAAAAATAAATACTGTATAGCAGTTTTTCCTTGTATAATTGTTTGGGTTTACTCTCCACAGGGAAGGTGTCCAGTGGGACGCCATCGACTGGATGGACAACGCAGAGTGTTTGGACCTTATAGAGAAGGTAGAAGATTTGTCATAACTTGTATTATAAACAGTGTTTGGAGTTGCAATAATGTCAGTAGGTGCAGCACATTTCCGAAGATTTCAACTTAAAGGGATAATTCAGGTTTTATCCATAGTATGCCACTGCAGAAGGCTAAGTAATTTACTGCTGTGGATGGGGGCAGAGAAACAAACACATCTTAGGCACTTAGGAGTATTTTCACTTTACCTTGCTTTCATACATCTCTCCCATCTATTGGGAACTAAAGCTGTTTACATTCCTCTCTCCAAAGCCACCAGACTTTTTTGACAGAAACAGTAATTTTACATGAAAGAACAAGTTAGTTTCTGGCCTACCGTTGCTTCGATTGGTTAGTTTGCTTGTGTTATTGCGTGACTTTGGTGAATCCAAAGTAACCAATCAAGGCAATGTAGACCAGAATCTCCGGTGGTAGTCAAAGATGGCTATAATGGCTTCAGTTCCCTGTTTTAAAAGGCTGTCTGATGGCAAGGTAAAGCGGTGAAAATGAGCCTATCCCTTTAACATCCTCTGTGCATCTGGCCAGGAAGTTAAAAAGTTACAGACTTTTCTCTGTTGAAGTGAGTTAAAATAAAAGCTACCTCACTGTCAGTTAAGAGCTGTATTGTACTCTTGCCTCAGATGCTCTCTGAAAATCAACTGATCTAATAACCTTGGACTGAAGTCTTAGAAAGTGGTGTTGATTTCATAAAGCTGATGCGATAACATGCTCTCTCTCTCAGAAACTGGGCTTGTTGGCTCTGGTGAATGAAGAGAGTCGATTCCCCAAAGGAACTGACTTCACTCTGCTGGAGAAGCTGCACAGCAGACACTCCGTGAGTTATTTACACACAAACTGCATGAATTATTCAAAAAATGTGCCGAGCTGGGATTAAAACGTCACATTGTATTTTATTTTTCTGTAGACAAACCCTTACTATGTCAAACCCAGACTTGCTGACCATCAGTTTGGCATCAAACACTATGCTGGGGAGGTGAGTTATACATAAATGAATATCATATCAACAAACTGTATATGTTGTTGTGTGACATCAGGGAGATTTATGGTGAATCTGTCTGTCTTGGTCAGGTCCTTTATGATGTCAGAGGGATCCTGGAGAAGAACAGAGACACCTTCAGAGACGACATCCTAAACATGCTCAAGGACAGCAGGCAGGACACTCAGACACACTAAATGAATAGTTTGTTGGAGTACAGGGAATGAGATTATGTTTAGTTGTAGGTCTGTTTCAGTCATTTAACCCCTCAAGAAACTGTAAAATCTCATCCAAAATGTCATCAAAAGATGCCAACTTGTCACCTGCGAGTTATACAAAGAGTATAGATAAACTGTTAAAATGCTCCTTTAAATGTCAGCTATAGTTGATTTCTGTTTGTGTCATCCATGATGTCTCTGCTTCCTTCAGACTGGACTTCATCTATGATTTGTTCGAGAAGGTCGGCAGCAGGAACAACGAGGAGAAGATGGGAACCGCCAGGCGCAAACCTACCGTCAGCTCCCAGTTCAGGGTGAGCGACGCAGGCAGTTTGAGATTATTTGATACCCACAATATCAAGCTAACAAGAGCTGTAAAAGCCAGTATCACCGTGATCTGAGAAAAGTTTTGGATTAAAAGTGCTTAGTCTCAGAAATATTATCCCAAAACCCAAGGTGACATCTTAAAATGTCCTGTTTTGTCCAACACACAGGGTGAAGATATTCATTTTATGGTGATTTAACAAAGATAAAAGCGGCAAATCCTCACATTTTCAGAAACTGGAAACCATGAGCTTGTTCCTTTGATAAATACCTTTAGAAATAATTGATAACTCAAATGTATGAGCTGTAAATTAATTATTTTTAATCATTTTAATTTTCTGTCTCCTCAGGACTCCCTCCACTCTCTCATGGCCACTCTGAGTGTGTCCAACCCTTTCTTCATCCGCTGCATTAAGCCCAACATGGAAAAGGTTTCTGTCTCACACCTCTATCAGTTCTGACATTCACATTGTCTCAGAGCCTGATTGAGACTCTCATAATTACTCAAATGTTAAATAATCTTTGTTGTTTTACTTGTAGAATCCAAGTATTTTCAGCCCGGAGGTCGTCCTGAACCAGCTGAGGTATTCAGGGATGTTGGAGACGGTGAAGATCCGTCGGGCCGGCTTTCCTGTCCGCAGAACTTTCAAAGATTTCTTCTCTCGGTTAGTCTCTCTGTCTGTCTCTGAATTTTGAAGCCTTTGAGATATTATTGCTAAGATCTCCCTTTTGTTGTCTCTAAAACACTGTACTCTTTGTTTTCTGCTTTTCAGGTATAAGATCATTGCGAAGGAGAAAACACCAGCAGCAGCAGCAGGAGATGATAAGAAAAGGAGTACAGACCTTCTATTCAAATATGACAAAACCAAGAAAGAGTGGCAGCTTGGAAAGACCAAGGTAAGATCCAATAGTTTATGACATTGGTGGATTGCAACTGAGTATATTATATATGCTGAAATGTGAATCTTCCTGGTCAACCTTCACCTTTGTTCTGCAGGTGTTCATGAAAGAGACTCTGGAGCAGCGTTTAGAGAAAGACCGGGATGAGGTCCGAAGCCAAGCTGCCATGACAATTCGAGCCCACCTGCTCACTTTCTCTGCCAAGTAAGAAACCAAGGAAGGAACCCAATTGTAGGCATTCATATACGAGATTGCACCCCTGTAACGGCTGGTTCTTATTCACTGTGTTTTATGTTGTTTGGTCAACAGGAAGCACTTCAAGCGTGTACGTGCCAGTGTGGTCACCCTCCAGAAGCACCTCAGAAAGCACATCCAGCACAGGCGGTTCGTGAAGCAACGCAAGGCAGCGCTGGTGCTGCAGAGGCACAGGCGAGGTCAGGTGGCGCGTACTCGAGTTCGGAAACTCAGAGAGGAGAAGAAGAAAAAAGAGGACGAGCAGAAGAAGAAGAAAGAGGAGGAGGAGAAGAAGGTGGCGGGCGAAGGGGAGCAGGAGGCAGCGAAGGAAGGAGATGAGACAAATGATGAACCAGTGAGTTTGCTTATTTAAAATAAAACCTCTCCTCTTTGATTTACAGAATAAAGGGTGATATTTTTATCTCATTTGATGCCTTTTAAATCTCTAACCCCTCTTTTCTCCTCTAGGATGAGACCCACAGTCTGGAGGATATCCTGCAGTTGGAGCGAGAGATCGAGCGCTTGCAGAAGAAGAGAGAGGACGAGGTGTCTCAGCTGTGTGAGTCCTCCAAACAGGAGCTGCAGCTTCGCCGGGACGCTGAGCTCAAACGGATGAAGAAGGAGGCGTCCCGTAAGGCCACAGGGCTCATCGACCTCCTGAACTTCACTGGCGTTGATCCTTCGCTGGGAGCAGTCGCGGCTAAACCTGCAGCGGAGGCCAAACCTCCGAAAGCTGCGGGCGCCAACAGGAGTTCGTCCAAAGAGGAGGAGGTAGACGAAGGGTTTCACGCTGAGGATGAGTGCATCCCTCTCCCCGACTTCCCTCCTCCTGCTGAGACAGACGCTCCTCTGGATCAGGAGATATTTGCCCACCTCCCTCCTCCTCCACCTGCTTTTGCAGAGGGCACAGTGCCTCCTGCACCACCTCCAGCGCCTCCTCTGCCTGCAGATGGCGTGCCTGATGCCGGAATTCCTCCCCCTCCTCCTCTCCCTCCACCTGGAGATGGCTCTGCTGCACCTCCTCCTCCCCCTCCACACCCAGCTCCCCCAGGAGAGGAGGGGAAGAAAGAGGGAGCCAAGGCAGAGCCGGAGAGGAAGGTGAGCATGGTCGAGAGCCTGGTGGACGGGGAGGAGCCGATCTACAGCATGCCGGCCGACACAGAGTCGGATTACGACCAGGAGGATGAGGAGGGGTCCGTCAACGCCGGAGACGACAGCTCTGTATCGGGGAGCAACCGAGGGAGCACCACCGTGACGGATGAGGAGCACCTGAGGAAGTCGACCTGCACCAACGCCAGCATCGAGTCCTACAGAGGCAGCTCTGACTCTGTGAGGACACACACTCACACGCATCTGCGCACGCGTGCACGCAGATATGTATGAGCAGCAGTGAAACTGCTTTTAAAAAAAGATTGTCAGTATTGTTGAGAAATCTGATCATGTAACCAAACGAAAAAACCAAATGCTCTTGCTCATTTGTTATTATATGAAATAATAATTTATGTTTTTGGGTGATGTTGCAGTATGCAGACAGTGACGATGAACACGACGGCATGATGGACACTGATGAAGAAGTGACGAATGGCAGAGTGACCTTGCTTAATGGAAATGGACCGCCGTATTTCCACGGCTACCTCTACATGAAGGGTGGGTATTATTTTGAAGTGAAACCATCTCTCCATCTTTTGAGTTTTCTGACATGACAGTGATTCATTCTCTGCTCCTTCAGCTGGTCTGATGATCCCGTGGAGGAGGCGTTGGTGTGTGTTGAAGGATGAAACCTTCATGTGGTTCCGGTCCAAACAAGAGTCTCTCAAGTCCGGCTGGCTCTACAAGAAGGGAGGAGGCCTCTCCACTCTCTCACGGAGGTTGTTGTAGTTATTACTGAGCGTAGCTGCATGCTAATACCACATCTTCCTGCACAGTTTTGATGAGAAAACTCATAAAGCAGATGAAAAAAAAATGGTTGAATGATTATTAAGTTGTCCATGGAACAACAAGATCCTACAAACCTGTAAAATCAGTTCAAAATGCACATTTATCGCACTAAAAGCACTGCTTTGCTTAACAGTAATGACACGCTGCATGAAAGCAGTTTGGCTGCTGGATGCATGGTGGCTTGATTACAGTTGAATGACCATCTTTCTTTGAAGAGTAAGCCCCTGTGTCCTGTCGAGGCGTTCGTGTTTGTCTAACTCGATGCTTTGAACCCTCTGCAGCGCTTGAAGACATCAGTGTCCTACTCAACTGCTGGGGAATTTACTGAGATTTTACAGTTCTTCTCAGCAATAATCTACTTCAAGAATCTTTTGAAATATATTTTGAGTTTACTTTTCCAAAAGGGGACATTGTTTTATGCTTGTTTTATTCTATAACAAACTAGATGAACATAACACACTGTTATAATATTCACAAAACAAAAAAAAGAAAAGAATATCAAAGTAAAAGACAGAAATTAAATCCAATGTGGGAGCTGGACGTGCAGTAAAAATATGTACAACATGACACTGATTCATTTTTCTTTTTCTGGCGTAGCAGCGATACGCTTCCGTAACTCAAAGGCCTAAAGTACATTAAAAAAAACTATTAAATTACACTACATTTATTCTATATTTTCTTCCTCTCGTACACATTCATGTACAGTATGTCAGAGGTTTTCTATACAAAGGAGCTAATTCACTTGGTATTCCAGAAAGAGTCACATAAACCACAAGATATCTAGGGTGGGCCGTCCTTGCCTTTGTTTTCATTGTGTCTCGTTCTACCTCAGGAACTGGAAGATGCGCTGGTTTGTACTGAGGGACAACAAGCTGATGTACTACGACAACGACAGTGAGGAGAAGCTGAAGGGAACCATCGACATCCGAGCTGCCAAGTAAGATTTAAACGAAGCTCCAGAGCCAGAAAACACACCCAATCCCTTCTTCACTGTTTCTCTGTTCCTCTAGTAAACACCTGCATCTCTCAGACATGTGCGCTGTTTGTGTTAACAGGGAGATCGTGGATAATCATGAAAAGGAGAACGCTCTGAACATTGTGACAGATGAGAGGACCTATCAGGTGTTTGCTGAGTCACCAGAGGATGCAAGGTGAGGTGGACAGTAAACAGCATCGAGTTCCTGTTTTTATCCGAGTGGATTCATATGTTCTTCTAACATCTGTCTTTCTATGCAGTGGGTGGTTTAATGTGCTCAGTAAGGTGCGCGTGTGCACACCTGAGCAGCTGCTGGAGATGTCCCATGAACAGGCCAACCCGAAGAACGCTGTGGTCAGTCTCTAAACACAAGATGACAATAACTTTTTATGTGTTTGAGTTACTCCTTTGTAGAAGTTCTAGTGCACCATTAGTTCATGCTTTCAACTGTTCTCTTCTTCAACTTGTTTGTCCTTCAGGGAACTCTTGACGTGGGGCTGATCGACTCTGTTTGTGCTTCAGACAACCCTGATCGGTAAGTTTGGTGACTCATGAGAAATAAAGGAAAGGCTGATTCACTTTGTGGAGGAGCATATTAAGAAGATAATAAGCTTTTGGTTTTGGTGTCAGTTACTCTTCCTGAGAGAAACTTTTTAAAAGCTATAGTTGAACAACAGACCTCTTGTCTCTATCTATCTCTATCCATCTTTTGTATACTTAGGTATGTGATGGGGTTTTTCTTTCTTCATTTAATGTTTACAGGCCAAACTCCTTTGTCATCATCACGGCCAACCGTGTGATCCACTGCAACAGCGACACACCGGAGGAGATGCATCACTGGATCAGTCTGCTGCAGAAACCAAAAGGAGACGCCAGGATAGACGGGCAGGAGTTCCTTGTCAGAGGTGAGAACAGAATACTGGGGGGATACATATAAACCGTCACACGCAAAATTACAGGGTAATATTACAATTTAGCAATGTTGTAAAAAGGACGCTTGTGTAAAATATATCATGTTACTTTAACTTTAACTAACTTCAGATCATTAAATTGTTCCTCAACCGTTGTGTTACTGTAATAAAACCTCTCATTCTTCCCTCTGCCTTTTCTCTCTTCCTGCCTTGTCATCTTTCAGGCTGGCTCCAAAAGGAGATGAAGACGAATGCAAAGAGCACCTCCCTGAAGCTGAAGAAGCGCTGGTTTGTTTTGACCCACAACTCTCTGGATTACTACAAGAGCTCCGAGAAAAACTCCTCCAAGATGGGAACTCTGGTCCTCAACTCCCTCTGCTCCATCATTCAGCCTGATGAACGAGTGCACAGGGAGACAGGTGAGGACAGAGAAATGACGCAAAAAGGCAGAAAGGGCAATATAATGAGGGATTAGACATATGAGGTTAGGGACCAGATGTAAGGTAAGGATTGTAATTTCATTATATGCGTGAAAAATGTATTATTAACTGGATTTTTATTAAACTAAGTGAAGGATTATGATTACATCTCCCCTTAATGGTGAATTTTTTAACCATGAACTAATAGATGCTGTAATAAATGTTTTCTCAGGTTACTGGAACATCATTGTGTACGGGAGGAAGCATTCCTACCGCCTCTACACTAAGATGCTGAACGAGGCCATGAGGTGGACGGCTGCCATACAGGGAGTCATAGACAGTAAGACTCCCATAGAGACTCCAACTCTGCAGCTCATCAGAGACATCAAGGTGAAACATGCAAAGAGAGAAACATTTACAGTGAAATCTTCAGATTAATTATCATAAAGTCACTCATTAAGTTGAATCTCTTTGTGTCCTCCTCAGGAGAACAGTGTGAACCCAGACATCGTGGAGCAAATGTACAGGAGGAACCCCATCCTGAGATACACTCAGCATCCTCTGCACGCCCCTCTGCTGCCACTCCCTTATGGAGAGGTCACCAGCTGTGAGTAAAACTTAAACTCATCTAGTTAGTTGCCTGATCCTCATTTGCATAAAGTTGATTTCTAGCTACTTTATGCAAATCAGGGGCATCTGGACACTCCTTAAGAATGATTAAAAACTATTTTTTTTATATATTATTTTTTGTAATATAAGAGAAAGTTTCCAAACAAGTTGGTCGGGTTAGAAATCCCGGCGCAGCAGCATTCATCCAATCAGGAGCAGCCAGTGTTGTCAGTGTGTGGTTGTCGGCGGGCCTCTGTGGACAAATCGACTAACCAGCAAATGAAACAGAGGTGAACGGGTAGAAAGGCGGGAAAAGTACAAAGAGAGGAAGTGAAAAGCAAAACATGACACATGAGAAGAGCACTTACAAAATAAAAGAGGAAACAACTCAGCCAAAAACCTGAACCATGACAGAAATATCTGGTTTTATCGCCAAGACAGTGGCAACTACAAAAGTCCAGACGACTTGCTAAAAACCGTGATCAGCGGTCAGCTGTTGGGCAGCTGTCTCACCTAGATGTCACACAGTAATAATCCGCTCCTAATACACATGTAATTTAAAATACTGTATCTGATAAACACTTCACAAATTATGATCTGATACATACGACCCTGACGTCTTGGCGGCACATTGGCATCATCCTTGCTTTTTCATAGCTGTTTTTGCTGCCAACTTGAGCATCATCTGCATAGCTACATATTGTTTTTTCTGCTCTACTAAGCATTTCTCTCTTTGTTCACCCTTTTCTTTTCTTTTTTATTTTTTATCTTTGTCTGTGTGCAGTACAAAGGCAGCAGGGCTATGCCAGTCTGCAGGATGAGGCGGTGCGAGTTTTCAACTCACTGCAGGAGATGGAGACTCTAGCAGACACAGTGCCCATCATCCAGGGCATCCTGCAGACCTGCCAGGACCTGCGCCCTCTCAGGGATGAGGTAATTTATTTTCATATTAATTTTGTTTTGTTTCTCTATCAAATAATTACCTTCCAATTTCAGGCACTTCTCTAGTCTCAGTGCTTTTTTCACCATAAATATAAGAGCATCATGTTTCTGAAGGGGTCCGACGTGTTTGTTTGCTGTCAAATGTTGAATAAAACCTCTCAAATCGCCTCCATATTCCTGTTCCTCAGGTATACTGTCAGGTGATCAAGCAGACCAATCATGTGCCTCAGCCTAACAGCCCAGCCAATCGGGCACACTGGCATCTGCTCACCTGCATGAGTTGCACCTTCCTGCCCAGTCGAGCCATCCTCAGATACCTCCGCTTCCACCTCAAGAGGTGTGTGTGTTTCTGTCTGGATCAATGATTATGCATATATGATGTACCACTCGTGAAATTAACATTATATAACTGTGTCATGTGCTTTGACTCAGGGTACGTGAGCGCTACCCCGGCACAGATATCGAGCGCTACGCCAGTTTCATCGGAGAATCCCTTAAGAAGACCAAGACTCGTGAGTTTGTTCCCTCCCAGGAGGAGATCGCCGCCCTGCTGGTGAGACAGGAGATGAGCACCACCGTGTACTGCCACGGAGGAGGCTCCTGCAAGATCTCCATCAATTCACACACCACAGCTGGAGAGGTATAGCACACATTAACAGACATCTGAGTCAAGAGCTAATGGTTGAATTGCTGTGTGCGATAAGAAACTGATCCGTGTTTTTGTGCTGCTGCTGCTGCTGCAGGTTGTGGAGAAGCTGATCAGAGGTTTGGCCATGGAGGAGAGCAAGAACCTGTTTTCTCTGTTCGAACACAATTCCTGCACAGACCGAGCTTTGGAGAGCAGAGTGATTGTGGCAGACGTTCTGGCCAAGTTTGAAAGGTATCTAAGTACAATATATAAATGTTTTCCTGAGGGATTCATCTGTAATCTTTATATCTGCACATATTTCAGTTGCTTGAGGCCAAAATACTGGTTTAGATAGATGTCCATCAGACTAATCATGCCGTTAATGTTGCGTTTGTTTTGATCTGTGTGTGGTAACTCATCCTGAGTCTGCTTTGTTGTTTTTTCCAGACTGGCAGGCAGCGAGGAAGAGGAGGAGGAAGGAGAATGGAAACTCTATTTCAAGCTCTACTGCTTCTTGGATGTGGAGAGCATGCCAAAGGAAGGAGTGGAGTTTGCATTCATGTTTGAGCAGGTGAGACTCACCGTACACTGTAGGTTTGAGAAGTAACTCTGGTTAGGCAGGACTATGGCTTCAAATTCAATTCTTTAAATGCTTTAAAAATGGTTTTCAAGCTGTGGTCCAGTATAGGAGAAATAAAAGATTAAATCCTTTTGTAACTTGTTCAGAATGCTACTTCTGATTCCTGTGATGTTATTTAGTAAGATGATTAATTGTCACTTTCCTCTCTTTCTCAGGCCCATGAGTCTCTGATAAGCGGTCACTTCCCGGCCTCAGAGGAGACTTTGCAGCACTTGGCCGCTTTACGCCTCCAGTATCTCCATGGTGACGGGGCAGGTCGGGCCGGCTGGAGCCTCGGAACCGTCTATCCAATCGGACGTCTCCGCAATCGCATCCTCCACTCCACCAAGCCGGGCGTGGGGGCAGCAGGAGGGGCTGGAGGAGCCGGAGGAGGTGGACCAGGAGATGGGAAGGGCACCGTAGTATCGCAGGGAGGCATCCAAATCGGGGTGGAGAAACGAAAGACTCCAAGCTTCCTGGATGGCACCCTGAGGAGAAGCTTCAAGACGGGGTCACTGAAGAAGCAGAAGGTCAGTGGTGGAAGTAGGAGTAATCCATTGCAAATCATGTGTACTTAATATTATATATTAGTCCATATTTTATTATATTATATTATACTTAACTGAGCTGTGTTCCTGCAGGTGGAGGAGGAGCAGATGCTGGAGATGTGGGTGAAGGAGGAGACGTCAGCCACAAGGACCAGTGTTCTGGAGAAGTGGACCCGGCTGCAGGGCATGCCTCAGCATCAGGCCATGCTTAAATACATGAGCATCATCAAGGAGTGGCCTGGATACGGATCAACTCTGTTCGATGTGGAGGTGAGAAAATAAAAAGTAAACGATGGACTGAAGGTATCTGTGCAAACGCCTGATGCTTAACCTCTTCTATTCCCTGCTGTCCTCTCTGCAGTGTAAGGAGGGCGGTTTCCCTCACGATCTGTGGCTGAGTGTGAGCGCTGACAACGTGTCAGTGTATAAACGCGGTGAACCCAAGCCGCTGGAGACCTTCCAGTACGAACACATCACCTTTTTTGGGGCTTCACAGCTCTGCACCTACAAGATCATTGTGGATGAGAGGGAAATGTTCTTCGAGACGCCGCTGGTGAGCGCTCATTATTCAGTATTTACTCTTTATTTTTATTTTTTTGTTAATTTTTAATATCAATATAATTTTATTATTTATATTATATTATTATTTATATATTTATATTTATTATTCACCATTGATCCACTGTTTTTCAGTTTCATGGAAATTTAATTATAACTTGCTGTATTACCCCTTTAATTTTTTCCAATCACACACAAATGCAGCCATGCACAGTCAGATTAGGACCAGTAATAATCCACCGCTTTCTTCTCTCCCCTCAGGTTGGGGAGATCACCAAGATCATGAGGGCCTACATTAACATGATGGTGAAGAAACGCTGCAGCATCATGTCAGTGACCAGCGTCGCCAGTTCCTGGGTCAGGTGATCGCCACCAACCAGTCAGAGCCCTCGGTTCATCCAGTGGCAAAAGATGCCTCAGCCCTTCTGCATTGGTTGGTCGGTTTTGACGGAGGCAGTCGCACCAAATCCTCAAGGTTGAATCAAAAGGGTGGTGGTGGATGAACGTCTATGATTGAACGGGGGGGAAAAAGCAAGATAGAAGTGGACACAGTTGCCAAACGCACACTCTACTGGCCTGGGTTTCACTTGGGATAAGGGGATAAGGGATCTATTTAGAAACGAGCATGACAAAGAAAAGCAACCTGTATTTTGGGACGGTCCTTTCAAACACACATAACCCCCCAGTTGTAGTCCTGCATGTAGATGTTCAAGCACACTCAAAACTTCTCTCCGCTTTCCTTTCCGGACAAAACTCCGTAATAACAAGCACAACTCAGCCGCCCAGTCCCAGTCTGTCCCAGGCGGAGACAGACACCCTCGCTCCCCAGTGCACTGCCAGACAGAAGAAAGCCACACTTTCTCAGTTAAATCATTCTTTCTCACTCCTCCAGTTTCAGACTCTCTCTCTCTCTCTTTCTCTTCATGTGACCTCACTCCCGTTGCATCTTTGTTTGGTATTAAGTTATAACGCTGAATTCTTGTTCTTGCTTGCTTTCTCTCTGTTGTATCTGTAACGTCAGCTGTTATCACATCTGTTCGTGACTGAGAAAAAGGACTCGATGATGATTCTTCTTCAGGGCTGCTAAAAAGGGGGAAAATGAGCTCCCTGCCCGCCCAACACAGTGTTCACTTGCTCACTCGTCAGTGCCACCGTGTGGCCACAAGAAGAAGACAGCCAAAGGAAGTGGCTTTAAATATTTCTGAACACTGTCAAGTAGATATTCTTGAGAAGAAAGAGAAGAGGTTTCGCTTTGGAGGCTCTCTGGTCGTGGAGAGTCTGTGCATGGCTCGATGAGGAGAACATTTACCAGAATAGTATGAGACAAAACATTTCCCTATCTGTGTCTACATATAAAACACTATCTACTGTATATTCACATACACATAGACTGAACCGACATGTATCGTTTTGTACTGTATATCACACATTATAAGAGTTATTGAATTTTTCGGTGGCCACTGCACTGTACAGTAGATGCCATACTAAATGCAATGTGACACCTCGTGTAAAATACATGCAAAGTGAATGGTGTATGTCTGAATATGATGCCAATACTGTACATCCTTCACTGGCTGTGCCATTAATGTGACTCACAGAGAAATAAGAATTAATAGCAAAAAACACCATAATGACACTGGCTGCCACAGTGTTTTGATGAATTTATCATTGTTATTATCTCGTAATTGGAGCCATAAAATACTGTATATCCCCGTCTGCTCATGCTATTCTCACTTTTTCCTTTACCAAGATCAGTGACTCTAAAAATAACGCATAAGAGCTCCGGTTTGTCTGTTTACCAACCTGTTTATGAACTTTTATTACTGGTATTATTACTGTACGCCCTCTGCTATCTTAACCACCCCGAAGTGCTGTGTCTGGAATGCTGCTGTGTGTGTGTGTGTGTGTGTGTGTGTGTGTGTGTGCGTGTATCCATGGTGTAGTTAATAGTTGGAGAAGAAAAGGGAAATGAGAAAAGAGATTTTTACCGAGTGTATTCCTCGAAAATAAGACGTATTTACATGACTAACCTAAGAATGGTGTCGTGAGTGATCGTGAGTTAAAGGGAAAAGCATGGGACATGAAGGGAGGGTTTTGGGGTTATTTATTTCTTATTGACCTGTATGTATTGCAAGGTGTGTTTTGGAAGGATAATGTATAAAATAAATATATAGGATTTTTGCAGTGTATGAGGAGCAGATATGACACTGTGAGGATATGGGCTCAGAGATGGTTTAATTGTGCACTGAGAATGCTGACAGTCACATCACTGCTTTGTGTGCGTGTGTGTGTGTGTGTGTGTTTACGGACTGAAAGTGAAGTCACTGTTCTGTCAATATCACCTGACTCTGTGGCACTGCAGGTAGATGGCAGCGTCCCTCATGTATAACAACTCAAGAGGATGAAAACACTTCCATATCAAGGGATATGAAACATGGTCCAACTAATCTAATTTTGTTTTTGGGGTTTTGAGTTTAGTTATTTCCTGTTTTATTTTGTGGGTTTTATCCTCACTTGTCATGTGTCTTTTACACTTCCTGTCTTTGTTTGTTTCCCACCTTTTTTGATTGCCTTTATTTGTTTCACCTCCCTCATTAGTCTTCCCTGCTCCCCAGCCCTTTTTTTTACTCATCATGTGTCTTCGGTGTTCCTGGTTTTGCTCCCTGTGCCTTTTGGGTTTGTTCTGAGTTTAGTTTTTGTATTTTTCTTTAGTTTTTAGGATTCACCCCAGTCTGGTTTTAATGTCTGTTTTGTCGCCTTCCTTTGATTTTTCAGCTTCACGTTATTGAAGCTTGCCTTTTGTTTCCCAATCCGTCTGTCTTGGTGTCTTGCATTTACTAATCATCACAGTACAAACCAACCAAATATGGACCCAGCAGATTCCCCCTTTGAGGATGAAACCTTCAAAATGAAACAGTAAAATCACTGGACTTATAAACCCAAACCATGATAACTGTGTCAATGATAATTTCAATATTTTCTCTGAAAACAGTTATGGTTTGCTGCTTGCCAGGCTGCGTGTTTAAGTGAAGTTGAACTTCTTTCCAGGTTAAGTTGTTTGTTGTCTATCTGGAGTGCCACTTGCAGGGCCGAGGCCAGGATTTTAGAAATACTGAGGTCAATGGTACCAAAAACGATGTTATTATAATTTGGATTTTCTTCTTCTTTCTGCAAAGTCTGCAAAGTATTGTCTTAAGATTTAACTTCCCAACATGGTCCAAATGCTGTTTCAAAGCCTCCCCACATTATCAGGGATATTTATTTTGGTGAGAAAATGGCAAATTATGTAATAATTTGGCCTGCAAATTTAAATATATTTTAAGTAATACCATAGATAGGCCTGTTAAAGTATCCAGGTGTGTTTTCCCTTCACTTCAGACATGACCTCAGTGTCTTCTATCGTGGCTCCGACCCTTGCTGCATACACACAGCCCACTGGGATCCTGCCTATAGAGTTAGAATAAGCAGAACTCACTCACGGGTTCAACTTTGAACTTTTGGTTATTTTGGTTTTGGCTATAACAAGAGGAGAACCAGAAAAAGTAACCCATAAGCCATAATTAACAAGGAACCCTATGCTGTCTGTTCTAGTTATTCTATATCTATGGTTCTGTCTGTCACTGATATTACACTGAGTAGGAGGAAGTTGCCCTAGAGTTGCTGAAATGCGATCAGTGTGTTTGCTAAGGAGAACGACAAATTCAAGTTTGCGGTATCTGATCACAAATCTGTTTCCAAGGGCAACTTCATCACAAAGGGTCCTGTTATCAGCCGCAGGCGGCCAGAGTGGGGCCCATTCTTATCTTATGTTATGCTTATTATCATCATTACATAGTAGAACATATTGTGCTTGTTTAAAAAAAAAAGAGAAAGAGAGAGATATGTGTGTTGTTCTTTTTTATTTGTAACTGGCTTTACAAAATTATGCTTTAATAAATTATTGGAATTATTGTCCTCGACTTCATGTTGTCATTGTGAATTTATTTTGATACATAAAGACCGACAAACAGTGGTGGAAAGCAACTAAGGACATGGATTAGTTACTTTACTAACTTCAGTACAATTTTGAGGTACTTCATTCAGATTTTCATTTCATGCTACAATATATACTTTTACTCCACCAGATTTCAGAGGGCAATATTGTAGTCAACTTTTTATCCCACCACGACTTGCTGTCTTTCTTTGTTTTGGGCTGATTTTCCAAAATCCCTCAAGCCTAATTGCAGATTCAGATCACCTGTGCACAGGGTGGGGAGACTGACTCCTGATTGAGGAGTGGAAGCAGCTTGGGGCATTTCCCTCCCAGCCAATCATGGTGTGATGACACCCTTTTTGTGAAGGCTTAAAAGAGGTGGGGAATGGCACCCCCATTCTGAATCTGTCCCTGATCCACTGAGAACCTCATTCCCCTTAGATTGCCAGCTAGAAACTCTGGTCTGTTTAGGCCCAATTGTGTTTTCTTGGCTGCCCCACATCATTCTAGTGAGGAAACTGGGATTATTCAGGAACCCCCTTGAAACCCAAGCCGCCCTATACACCTTCAGTTTGACATTTTATTTCCCTGGGGCTTGTAGGAGCACATTTGTTTGTTATACCCGAAAGAAGCATTTGTTTATTGATTTATTGTCCAAGTAGCGGACATTTACATGTTTTTTGTTTATATTTTTATGTAGGTTGGGCTGGCCTGTAGGCAATTTACTGCCAGTAGCACCACAGCTTCTATGTGTATTAATTCACTTATTTATTTACTTTCCTATTCAGTTTTCCATGTTATTTTTTTAAGTATTCGTGTACAGTAAACATATTTATGTCTGTATTTTCTTTTTACAATTAGCCAAATGATACAAAAATATCAATTCATGCCACATTTTAAATTTTTGTAACATTTTCATTTTCTTTAACATGCATTTAATTGCATATTAATTAATGTACTAGGCCATTATTTATTCCTCTTTGTTTTTGTTTTTGGCAGTCTCAGTTCTCCACAGGTATCATCCAATATTTCACAAAAAATAGCAAAGATTGGAGAAAATTTGAATCATCCCAGACTTATCTTGTTAACTCACTCTATAAATGTTTATATAATGTTTGAAAATAAAGTAAAAGTGAAATTCTGCTTACAAACTGATGAAATCGTATCAATCTAATGATGTCATGAATTTATGAACACGTGTAATGGAGTATGTTTACAATGATGTAATGGTACTTGAATAAGTAAAAGTATATTTGTACTGCTGCCTACAAGAAAAAATGCACCCCAGACGCACGCACACGCCTTCCCCTCCTTTTGTCTCCAGTGCGTAATGAGCGTGCGTCATGATCCAGCGTTTGGTTCCTCGTCGGCAGGTTCTCACACCGAGTTTCAGCTGTCGACCGGAGCAGCCAAAACATTTCTTCTTTTGCGCTCACAGGTTTCATACAAAACTCTGAGAAATAGGATAACACTTGGAATAATCTTCGTGTAAGTGGTCGGATTATGGATTCACGGATTTTAGTCCCTGCTCTCCTGCTTGTCGTCGGTTTGGCGGCAGTTTTCGCACAAACTGCGGCACCTGGCATAGGTAAGAGTGGAAACAGGAACTCTGTGGTGACTGAGGAATTAATGGCTGCTGAAGAGAAGCTCTTCCTCTCATTTAATCGCTCATAGATGCGTCATGTGAGATCCTAGGTAAAATGTATGGACACAAAAAATCACCTGATTTTATTGACTTTTCTCTTGTGTCTTACAATTACAAAGATTCAAGGGAAAAGAGCAGGACACACAGAAGCCAAACAACTTTTTTGAGCTGTGTTGGTCCTGATTACTCTCCCATTGCTTGTATATTCAGTTTTAAGATAATTTATCATTAAATAATTCAGAAAATCTCATGTAAAGGCTACATTAAAGCAAGACAAACAATGGTTGTTGATATGATTGTGCCTCTGTTAGTTTAATATCTTTGTGTATTGTTGAAACCTCTCAGCAGGAACAACAGGTCTATTTTCATTTCTCAACCCCCCTCAAGTTCTTGATTGTCTCAGAGTAAAGGAACCAAAACAGGAATGACACTTGGTTTAGACCTCGGTTCTACAGATTCATGGGTCCACTGACACAAACCCAGCTGTTGTCCTGTGTAGTCTGCTGATAGTAATGTGACTGGTGTGCAGCCTGTGTGTTTACTGTGCTGTGTCTCCATGGAAAATGTCCCAGGAGGATTAGCACTAGTTACAAAAGCCGCAGTGGGAACAAACCACAGGCCTCATTTAATCTGCGTCTTGTAGTGTTTTCAGCTAATCTCTCCAATAGAGTAACTTGTGTTTCACTTTTGGGTTTCGACTAAACTAACTGACTTTTTTCTCCCATAGCTTGTGAGGCGAAGAATGGGACAAGCTGTGAGCAATGTCTTAATAACGTGACCGTGAGTACTGACACAGAAAACATTTTGTTTCCTCTGTGTTGTATTCATTCTGGGTGAAAAGATAAGGTGGAGGAACTACAGCCAGTGGCTCCTCCTCCACCTCCACACCTGTCAAACTGGTTTGAGGAGTAACCGATCTGTCTCACCCACCCTCCTCCACCATTTTCAACTTTGTGTGTGTGTGTGTGTGTGTGTGTGTGTGTGTGTATTAGACAGTATCCTGCATTTGCCCTGAATACCTCAGGATTCATTGTTTGTTGAAATAACAAAGAGGTCATTATGTGTTTTGGTGTTTTCACAGTGCTTGTGGTGTATCAAAACCAAGTCGTGTGTCACATATCCAGTGAAGACCATCCTTCCGCCGCATTCACTCTGCCCACTGAATGATGCACGCTGGGGTCTCTGCTGGAGTAAGAGAGCGCACGCAGACACACACTGAAACATTTTTTTATTATATTTATTTGCATATAAAAAAATAGAATATATAAAAGAGATATGTGCGTATTTACATACAGTATACAAAAACACTTATCAACTCATCTCAGATCTCAGATCAATCTCAGATATCCATTCATTTCATTCATAAAGGTGCATTATGTAAGAATCAGCCACTAGTCAAAACAATATCAGAGTAACCGCTAACTGCTGGCAACTTTAGCTGCCGTTACCTAGTTAGCTCAGTTAGCCGTGCAGCTAGCAGTATGGACTTGGAGTCTTGGGAGTGTGCCAACTAAAGTAGATATATCAAAAGATCACCTGCCATTAAGCGTACTGTAATCACTTTACCTTACAATGGTAAGAAACAAATTTTTGTATTGCATTACAGATATTATTTCACTCATAATACAAATAAAATTTAGATCAAGGAACTACACAAGTGGTTAAGGAAAGAGGTAGAACATCCATGTTTCCTACCTTGAAGTTAGATCTGTGACACTAACCCTGTTCCCTTCATAACTTTGTCTTGGTGCCTCTCTGTGTCCGTCTGCAGTGAACTTCCAGGCGTTGATAATCACCTTGGCCGTGGTTGGTGGTATTATCATCATCGCCGCCCTGGTCTGCCTGTTCTGCTGCTGCAAGTGTGAGAACTTTGGGTAAGTGTGCACTGAGCTATGTTTGACCCTCTTGATCTATGTCTGAAGAGTAACTGACGAAAATCATCCTCAACATGAAGCTGAGGCACCAGCTGCACCAGATTAAACAATAATTGATTGCTGGCTATCAATTAAAGATATGGCTTAACATTTGCTGCCTAGTTTAGGTACAAGTATAAAAAATGGCTAGAGTTATGTGTTAGCTTAGAAATGGTTAGGTTTTGGTATACGCTTATTGCCACAGAAGGTTTAAGTGTGACTTTGGTGGGGTTTAAGCCACATTGAGGACTTGCTGTGGGACAAGTTCATTTGTCACTCTGTCGTGTGACTTTTCTTCATAATTGACCTTCATGATATCGTGCTGTCTAATCACATAAAGATATTATGGCCACGTACTGTACATTTCTTCCAGCTCTGGTGTGGTTACCCGAAGGCGTCTGCACCCAGAATACACACAAGCACACACTGTGTAACTTTCCATGACCTATTTAATCTCACCCTAACTTTGGTGTTGTGTTTGTGTGTCAGATCCCAAAGGTTAGAGGCCAAGATGCAGAGACAAGCCAATAAGACAAAAACCAAGCAGGAAGAAAGGTGAGAAGTGATGTTCATTTAGTGTGTAACAGTTTTAAGCATGGCCTCGTTTGTTGTTTTGTGAGTGTGTATGATACCTCTATATCTATAGTTTACCAGTAGCTCTCCTGTGCAAAAAGATGTTTCAGGAGACGGTATCCATCTCCACATAAGGAACCTCAAATGCACAAGGTGGACTTGATTCTTAATCTTGAACTAGCCTCTTGTCTACCTCTGAATCACTGCACACGTCTCAAACTTTTCCTGCAGTTCAAATATTGAAAAAATGTAGTGAAGCAATACAGCAATTCAGTCTGATTATCAGACCATATCTAAAGTCAAACTGGCCAGACATGAGTCAGTGGACTGTTGAACACATTCTGACCCCTTTCTCCACCGCCACCACCTGGTCCAAGCTCTTCCATCATGGAAGATTCACAGGTTTGTTAACACCAGGTTAGAAATACTCTTGTTACAAGTGAAAGACGTGCATTGTAATTTTACTTGGTAAAAGAACTAAAGTATTTGCAACAAAACACACTTAAAATACAAAAAGTATAAATACTTATTATGCAGAAAGGTATTTTTCAGAATAATGTATATTATTGGTAGAGCCCGACTGATACTATTGACCAACAAACACACATTTTTTTTGCAATTATAACTATTAAATAACCCTGTTAAAATAAATCTGCAAAGTAACTAGTAACTAAAGTTGTCAAATAAATGTAGTGGAGCAGAAGTATAAAGTAGCAAAAAATGGAAATACTCAAGTATGGCTTTAGGACCTCAAAACTGTACTTCATTACATTTACATGAGTAAATGTACCGAGTTATTTTCCACAGCTGTACACATGAAGAGTTTCCTCCCACAGAGCTTTCTTCCACATCAATTCTGCTTAGCTTGTACTTCCTGCTACACGTAAACATTTCTCTTTATCCTCATTTGTCCTATATTAATGTTTCCATGTAGGAGCCCTTTCAACCTGAGTGTAACTTTTTCTCATGTAGACTAATGTTACTATAGTCATTGTGGGCTATCACCTGTAAAAAGTAAAGACTGACTCCCTATAGGTGGCCTGTAAGTACTTGTTCAATATCGCTGTGTGCAAATTAGTTTGCTAAGTCGTGCCTGTACCTTTTTTTTTTTTTTATGCACATTTAGTTCAAATAAAGTTGTTAACATTTCCTCAGTGTTTCCTATTTCAGGTAGTCTCTTAATTGTTTCAATGTGTAGCTTTATCTCCTGGTTTACCTGCCACACAGGCTGTCCCTGTTGTTTTGTTGTTCATGGCCATATCAGTTTCCTTCATAGCGTAACACAAAAGCAGCGCAGATGGGGGAGAAATGCTCACGTCAAACTGCTACCAGCCTGAACTGGTTTGTGGTCATGTGACTTTGGGGAGTGTTTGAGGGAGTGAAGAAAATATTATCAGTAAATGTGACTCAGAAGAAAATGTTTTGTCCTTACAGGAAGGCAGAGATGAAACAGAGACACGAGGAAATCAGGAAGAAATATGGTGAGCTCTATGTCATGCTGACAAACTTTCTTTTTTATTATTTTTCTCTGTTATCACACACATGGGAGCTAAATGTGTGCTCCTTCTATCTTTTTCTGGTTTACACTTGACAGACATTAAAGAAACAGTCTGACAATTTTGGGAAATGTGCTTACAGTACTTGCTTTCTTACCAAGAGTTAAATGAGAAGAATGATAGGACTCTCATGTGTTTACAGTAACTACAAAGCTGCTCAGCAGCCGATTAGCTGAGCTTAGTACAATGACTAAAAACCGAGGCAAACAGCCTAAAATATGGCCTAAAATATAGGCTAAATCACGATACAAGATCATTTTTTAAGGCCATGCAGCCCAGCCCTCATCTCAACCTATTCTTTCATATCAATGCATGTCTTTACTGATTATTTTTGTGTTTCCAGGCCTAAGTGGACCAAATCCATACTCCAAATTTGCATGAGAGGACCCTTCTGTCTCCCCTTGACCTGTGACAGACAACAACCTGTCCCGTGGTTGTGAAAGTAGACATAACCTGAGAATTCATGTATACTATAACTAAAACAATCTGAAGTGACAGTAGTTTTGTACAGGCAGTCTCTGGCTTACTCCAGCCAATGATTAGGAATGTTGTGTTGTGCTCGATGACCCAAGAGGCTGTAACCAAAGCTAGAATAGACACATGTAGCAACAGTGTTGTTGAAGACAATAGTGTGGCTGGCTCCTGTAGCACCAGTCTCCTTATACTATTTATAAACGTAAGTCTTAAGTTTAAACTGTACAGAATGGAGAGAATCAAGTTTGGTTACTGCACAAGTCCTTCCTTTGACTTTAGACAATCTGCTGCATCTGTTTCATTCGCCTGAGTTGCTGCTGATTTAGAGATATACTTGGATGTTAAAACCTATTTTTGTACTTTGTGATTTTTTCTCTTCTTTCAAATCGACTCATTGCTATCCTAACATGAACTTCTTAAAGGTCATTTTTTAAAAGTTTTTTTAAAAAACTTGTTCATACTATGGAGTCAAAATAAGATCTTCTGCCTTGTACTCTGTAATTGTTCAGGTCCAGTGTGTAGAATCGTCTCACCCTCTCCTATGGTGGCCCTTTTTAAAGCCAGTGCCTGCCAAGCCTGCAACATGGCGACTCAGTGGAAAGGACCCTATCCCTTTGTAGATATAAAAGGCTCATTATTTTTGAGGTGATTATACTCTAATAAAACATTTGAATAGTATTACATTTCTGCAAATAGATCCTCCTAAATCCCCCTTAATCCTACACACTGCACCTTTAACTTAAGCTGAATGTGTTGATCGTAAAGTGTCTTATTCCACGTTTGTCTCTATACCCTGTAAAGATGCATAGACCTAATAAAAGACTAGGCTTTGTCTTTTGTGCTTTTATTAAAACTTTTGCCTCATATTTTGTTTCCTAAATGATTAAAAAGTGAAAGTTCATTGATTAAAACAGTTGAGATGCTCAAAATGCCTCATCGAAGGTCGTTAGAGGCTGGACGCTGACATCTGCTGTGTGAGGTAAAGATCATATATATTTCTCCACTGTAGGTGTTATATGACAGATATTTGATGTCAGAGACTCAGTGATTACGACTTATTAGCATAAATCAAATCAGATGTTTAAAATGATTATTTTTTTTATTGCTGACATTGCTGAATTGATTTGTATTTCCACTTTCAAACTTTAAACCAGATTGCGTAGCCTCCTGCCATGCTTGTACCCTATTTTATCCTATTATTACACAGTTAGTAACATCCAGTAGGGAATGTAAGTAAGTACATTTACTCAAGTACAATACTTAAGTACTCTTTTGAGGTACTTGCTGTGCTTTACTTGAGTATTTCCACTTTCTGCTACCTTTATACTTTTACTCCTCTACATTGATTCGATAACTTTAGCAACTCTGCACATTGTGTGCTGCATCAGAGCCTGGCAAAGATTCAAATTAATTTATCTTTATCAGCAATAAGATTTTGAAAAACACTGATAATAAGAAAAAAATGCAGAATATTGGATCTTATAATCAATCAGGCAGTTAATTGGTTGACCCATAGTATACAGTATATACATACAGTACATGTAGGTCATCTTACATTTATTGTATCTTTAATACTTGAGTACATATTGCCAGAAAATTAGTATCTTTAATTTCAGTTTTTTACTTCAGGACTCAAGTACTCATGTAGTATTCGTACGGGTGACTTATATTTGAACACAATATCTTTACTTACTTTTACTCAGATATGTCTTTTGGGTACTTTTTACAACATTTGTTATAGCCATACATCAATTTTAGATTACCGCCACATTTGGTTTCTTGACTTAGTTAAATGTGTTTTGTTTGTTTATTGTGTTTTATAGCTGTGTGAGTTACAGAAAATTCATCCAAATGCATGCACAAATTGTTAAAATAATCCTGCGTAATTTAGAACTGGAGGAAGGAGATTGGAGTCAGCTCAAAATTCAAACAAGGGTTTATATCTTGTACAAGAGGAGCATTCACAAAGCAACACGCAGGTCTGTTACAAAGTGAAGACTCAATGTCTGAGGAGAAACGCATGGTTTTTATCTGTCTCTGTGGGTGTGTTGTCACCTTGCCCTTCTGTACTTAAAGTAATCACTCACACAGAAGGAAGTGATAATATTGAATATACATTCAGTACCTTGAGTGATTTACTCAATACCTTACATGTGTCTTAAAACAATACAAAGAGTCACAAGTTACAGGTCATAGGTCATATTTAACAGTCTCTATCAAGAGGGTTGTGTAACATCAATTCACATTCCTCTACATGTACTACAAAATTCTCATAACACAAATGATTTGCTAGTTTAAGATATCACCTTCAGGTACTTTCGATTCGCGTGCTCGAGTATTTTGCATCGGTGCGCGCTCCCGTGTCCGCGCTCCCGCGGTTTAGCAGTCACGTGGTCCTCGTCTGATCCAATCATTTATTTATACTAGCGGTCCAAAGCGCGCACCCGTCAGCAGCAGAGACGAGAGGACAGAAGGCGGCAGGAAGACAAATAAAGCCCAATTAACCGATTCTCCTGAAAACCCGCACACGAAATACAGCCAGGATGTCAGAGGAAAAGCCAAAGGTAAGATATGAAGCCTCAGCCAGCTGTAGATGTGTTGTGATGGCTCAGTCGAGCTCCTGCCAAACCATTGCTCAGATGTGCAATCTAAAATGGCCTGGTTTGCACGTTTCTCTGAATCGGCGCAGTGTTTGTTTCGCAAATGAATGAGTACCTGCACATCCATTTGTACGTGTATATGCGCTTAAACGACCCTCCGTGGATGGAAGTGGGAGATAAACTGACCTGCTAACTAGGCCCTCGACGATAGCGAGCAGAAATGCCAATTACACCATGATTGTCATTTGCGGATTTTTTTTCTTTGTCGAAACGGGACCACGTTATGTCCGCAACGCCGCAAATGCCGCAAATGCAGCACTGACAAAAGAGCGCAAACCGAGGTGACGCACTGTGATAAAAACTATCTTAGCAGTGCTGTCCCTGTTGTTTTTAAATGTGTCTGTGTTTGTTTGGACACGGTACAACAAAAAAACTGCTAGCAGCATTAGCCGGCAGCTAAACTCAGCAGCGGTCCTTAAAGGGCTGGCGAGCCAACCAGCTAGCCCTGAGCTAATCATGCTAAGATTAGCATCTGTGCCCGCCTAGCCACATTTTTATAACCTGGCAAAATTACTCCAGTGTATTTTTGTTTTGTTAACGCGTGCAAAATGGTGTAACTTTATTCCTGCACCACATGTCGTGGTTACTACGTCGTTATTGTGACATTTCTGTTGGAAGTTGCAAGGCTATCTGTGGCTGCAGTCAACTTGCTTGGTTGGCATATGTCTCTGATAGCAGTGAGATAACACTCTCTTTTTGTGGTGTGTCTTTGGTGTAATGCAGTGTTTGTGGTTCAGCCTAAACTGGCTGATTTACCTGATGAAACACGTTTTTGTCTCTGCAGGAGGGAGTAAAGACTGAGAACGATCACATCAACCTCAAGGTTGCAGGGCAAGATGGGTCGGTGGTCCAGTTCAAAATCAAAAGGCACACACCCCTCAGCAAACTAATGAAGGCGTACTGCGAACGACAGGTGAGCTAAAAGCCCAAATGACTGCTTTTCAGCATTCTCCTCTTCAACAACATACAATTATTTTGGATTTACTGTAATACCTCATTCCTTTCCTTTGTGCATGGATTCAGCTTCATGTCTGTCGTGTCTCTTCCTGCAGGGCCTCGCAATAAGGCAGATCAGGTTCAGGTTTGATGGCCAGCCGATCAATGAGACGGATACACCTGCACAGGTAAGACACTATCCTCTATTCCCTATTCTATCCTCCCAAAACCTCGCTGAGATGATATTTCTTTCAATTCAGTATATTTAACACTGAATGTGCAATGTAACTGTTCAGTGACTATGGATCGTCTTAAACCATTTTACATGTTCAGTGATTGTTTACATCCACTAACTGGAACCTCTCACTCTGCTCCTCTCAGCTGGAGATGGAAGATGAAGACACCATAGATGTATTCCAGCAGCAGACAGGCGGGCGCTGCTAAGCCCTCCCCACCTCATTGACGGCCACCCTCAGACCACGCCCTCAGCCACCTTCACTGTCCCTCCCCTCCCCATCGCTCCTCGCAGCCTATTATTATTATTATTATTATTATAATAGTTATTATTATTATTTCCTCAGTTTAAAGATGTCTGTCATGGTTTCTCGTCAGGTGTGTGTGGGGGGGAGCTCCTCAGCTGTTTATTTACTGCCTCAGCCAGGACTGAACTCTTGTGCGCGACAACAGTATCTCTGCTGGTCAATCAGGATGACATTTCCTTCCGGCACTGCAGGCTGTGGTTGGACCAACAGCGCGTCACAGTTGTTCCTGGTCTGTCAGTGCTTCTCATTCACTCTCCGGTGAAAGCTTAGCATCCTGTAGTTTGTCACATTATTTTACATCCATCGGGGTCGAACACGAGGCTGTGCAAGATTTTTGTCCAGGGGTCACAGTCGGAGGGCATGAAAATGGTTTGAAATGGAAGCACTATCTGAACTTATTACACACCCGCCTTCCATTTCACTTCGCTTTCTTGTGTGTGTGTTTTTTGTTTTGTTTTTTCTTGTCTGAACGGTGACTCCTGCTCTTCTGTCAAACAGGTATTTTAATTCTCTCTGCATTCTAGTTGCTTTTGCTAAAGAGTTCTGCAATGTTTTTTGTTTTGTATTTTTGATTTTTTTTTTTTTTTTTCTTTCTTTCAAGAATTAACACCCAGGGGGCTTGTTGATTTTTCTGTACAGAAGTATCAGAGCGGATATTAGATAAATGTTGTGGGGCTTGGACCAACTCTCCAAAGACTGAACTTCTGTTGCATATTTGATGTACTCTGATCACTCTAAAAGCAAACTGCAAGGTCAAAACTGTCACATGTTAAGGGATTTCATTAATGTTATTTGCTTCCTCTTTGACCTCTACTAATTGATAGAGGTTCTTTCCGGGTATCCGGTACAGACTGTTGTTCACTCATCCAGACAGATCCCGAAATTTAATTAATCCTCAAGTGGAGTTGGTTGGGCTCTGGTGAGATAGTCTCTTGACATGGAATACATAACTTTTTGTTTTCTTTCCCTATTTTCTGATGGGCCAATGCCCATTTCCTATGGTATTCTTACAAGCGGTTATGCTTTTGGGATTTACATTCTGGGTGGGATGAAAATGGAGGGTGGGAATATCCAGAAGGTTGTTCCTCAATGCTGTTTTGGGGTCAGCTGTCTCTGTATTGTCCCTGCGTATGTAGGCTGACAGGACAACTGATTCTAGATTTGTTTTGAAGATGAGCAGCTTCTAGTTTGAGCAAGGTTATATACAATAAAAGTTAGTATCACATTTCGAAGACACTTTAAACTGCTATGTCAACTGTCCAGCTGTTTCCTTGTGTGTGTTAAAGGCAGGAGTTGGAGGCTATTTGTACACAACCCTGACTGCCGTGTTGCCGACAATGTGGTGATGAGTGTCTCCAGCAATTTACAGTCTGGGAGAAAGGATGCATGCAGTTTGTTGCATATCGGGAGGGCAGGGAGGCCAACCAGTGGAGTTTGGGAGATAAGTGTTCTATACCCACAGGGCCCCATTCTTTGTATATGGAAACAGAGTTGGCTCAGTTTTGATCGTCAATGGCCTGACATGAGTTTGAGTATTTCAGTTCAGTCAGGATTATCATGTGTCTGTTGTTGGAAGACAGTAGTCCTTGCACTCAGAACCTGCAAAAGTACAACCTTATTACGAGCAAATTGGATCATAGCAACCGTTTTTTAAGTTTACCTACTTTAATTTATTTTAGACGAGGCTACAGCTTTCCTCACAGGTCAGTATTGTCATAACTGAACAGGTTTTGTGTTAAGGAGTCATACTTAAAACAAAAACAAACCAGAGCAATTTGAAGAAAAATCTAAATTTTCAAAAACCACTGTTCTTTAGACATTTGCAATATAGGTGAAATTATTGCATTATGCGGTATTTGATGATGGAATTGATGCAATATGGGCTGCAGTTGTAATTGGCCTTTTTTAGTCATAGCCGTTAGTGAATTGCGCCGCCATTTTAGAAAAGACTGTAA
This sequence comes from Pagrus pagrus, assembly GCF_965226575.1. Classification (NCBI taxonomy): domain Eukaryota; kingdom Metazoa; phylum Chordata; class Actinopteri; order Spariformes; family Sparidae; genus Pagrus; species Pagrus pagrus. The sequence continues at coordinate 19,305,069 of NC_140202.1, read as the reverse complement.
TTTTTAAAATGGTATTTAAATTGTAGTCAACATCCTGTTTAGCTGTATTTTTGTATCATTCTATCTAATAAAAACATGTCAACTTCAATACCTTTTTCATTTGGAAATGAATATTTGACATTAATGTTTGAAAAAGCTTCACTTCACCGCTACCAGCTGTATGAAATATTCACTACTGTCCTCTCTGACATCTTTGATTACCTGAGGTCAAACCATTTCTCATCCTCCACCGCAGTCACTAACAACAAGCATTTGTTGATATTATGTTGTACAGACATCTTTGTTTGTTAACTCTTGAAGACATGCCTCTGCACAAGCCAGTCACAAGCAGCCATCATGATTTCATCTTTCCGGTCCTACAAAATAAGAGCACAGCCCATCCACTTGCATTTTAGGAGCTGAGTACGCTGGACAAAGCAACATACGAGCTGAACTTTGTAATGTATGAAGAACGGGGCCCAGGTCTTGTCATGTTATTTGTTTCTCTACTGATTTGTACATTATTTGTGGTCTTTTACTACTGTATACAATAAATATAGTTTGGTACTCAGATTTGCCGTCACGTGCATGATCATTTTGTGTGTGTATTCAAAAACGGGTCACCTACTGAAATGTTTAATGCTCTACAACAACTTCTGGGATTATTTCTTGGATGTTGAGGAAGGATAAAAAAATCTGTTTAGTTTATAGATTTTTATTTTAATGCCACAAAATTGATATACTATGCTGCGGTGCCTGTCATTATTGTATTACTAAGAAGCATTTACAAATTTTGCAGGTAGGGATCCGTGACCTTCTACCATTTAACCTGTTTCCTGGTATGCAACATTTTGTCACTTGTCAGAACATGATGTCACTGAATTATATATAGTTGTTGAGCCGTTCATTATGTAAGACAGGGTTTCAGGTCCCACTGGAGCACTGCCTGCTAAAAATGTGCCAATGTACTGTGGATGGAAATACCACATGTGGCTTCAAGAAAATAGTCAGCCAGGTGGTGCCAGTGAGCCATCATAATTTCATGACTCTGCCTGGTCTGGTTTGGTTTAATTCTGTCATGAAACAGCCTACATATAGCACACCATTAGATTAGATTTAACTTTACTGTCATTGCATAGAGAGTATACGTACTGACAGAGCAAAATGCAGTGAAATGCAGAGTAATGTTAATAGCTATATATAGTGGTAAGATGTAGAGCCAGACTGATACAGGATTTCTAGGGCTGAAATATGAAAAATGACCATATTCTGTTAATATTCTCACATCAAACACTTGTGACAAAGATATGTAATGAAGGCGAAACATTTTACAGTTTGAAAATTGTCCAAAATAATATCAGTGATATCAGTTTTGATAAGACATTTTCATATCAACACATATGGCACGATATCTGCACATCACATCTGAGATAAGCCAGTATTAGCCAATAAAATTGTATAATGTAGCGTAAACAGTAAGTGGTAATATGAATACACTAAGATATATACAGCATTAAGATGTGCAGCAGTTGCAGTAGGCAGTGCAGGTGTAGAGGCTATGCTAATAGCAAGACATACAGAAAGGAACAGCTGGAGTTATGATATGGATATAGTGTATACACTATAGATCAGATATGTGCAGCAGAGACAGAAGTCTAAATATGAATACATTATTGGTCAGATATGTACAACATGGACAGTAGTATAAATATAATAATCATAAAAAAACAAACAAAAACAGATGTTTTAAACAAGGACACCAAGAAACACAATATGAAACAAAAGAAAAAACATTAAATCACAAATGTACGTTAGGCTTCAGTAATTAAAATGACTCAAGTCTATTATTAAGGGATAAGTTCACCCAAAATTGAAAATTCAGTCATTATCTTCTTACCACCATGCAAATGGAAAGTCAGGTGATGTTTTGTAGTTCATGTCGGGAGCTTCACAGCAACACAGTGTTGTAAACAACTGGAGTAGATGGGGGCTTGTTGTAAAACATTAAAAAACAACTGAAAAAAAATGGCTCCATGCAGTTCGCCCAGCGCAATCCAAGTCCCCAAGATCCTCAGAGAATGCTGCACCACTGTTTTCCTGCAGAAATGTTCTGTGGACTGCGAAACGTCACTTGTCTTTCCATCAGCATGAAGGAGGGAGTAGATAAAGATTATATTTAATTTTTGGGTGAGCTTATCCTTTTACTTTCAGCACGTCTTTTATTACCTGATCCCTGATTTAGAGCCTCAGATCTCATCTGATACACTGACTGAATGGTTGCATTCAGCACAGCTGGAACAGCGATAAGACCAGCAGGTGATGAGTCAAAGCAGGAATAAGGAAAAACATGTGCATGAGTGCACAATCTGCATTAACTTCTCTGCATCTAAACAGATCCCTAACCACACAGGAGGTTGCAACACCCACTCCGTGGTCATGCCTGGAAGGAAGAAAGATTAATGAATGGATAGAGGAAGAGAAGAGAAAGGCAGAGTTGATATCTTGTATCCTGATCTCTGTGCAGTCTATGATCTTAATGTGGGCGAGAAAGAAGAGAGACAAAGTGCATTTGCCTTGTAAATGTACCAGGCCGGTGGATGAGAGGTTACAGAGAGATCTGACACAAGCCGAGATGCCTACGTCTCTCTGATTATTTGCCTATAGCAACCAACAAACCAGACTGAAATAGACTTTGGAAAATGATGTTATCAAGTTATTTGAAGTGGTGCTAAATTGTTGGGTGACCCCGGATGATCAAGAGACTGCTGGAAAGTTTTTTAAAAGTCAAATTCCTGCGATTTATCCAATTCAAGTGGGTTAAAATTAATGCAATAAAAGTACTATTTGATCCAGGCCCTCTTGCCGTTGCAGTGTTTTCCTAATTTTACTGACTTTATTACACTTTCAACAAATAATAATCCTGCTTTGAGACTTTAATATCACAGCTGGCTTCATGCACATACCTCAGTTGCTCAGGTAATAAACTACAGGATAACAGCTAATATGATAATAGCTCAGCTCATATCCATCTATCCATTAGTGGATCAAAGGTCACACATGTTCTGTTGTTGCCTTTTAATTAAAAAAAGAGACATTTTGTTTGCTATGGCTTCTTTTCATGAGGTTAAACTTTCTGTATCGTTACTGTAAAATATACTGTATGCTTGTCAGTTTGTGTGTCAGAAGTGAGCACACACACACGGTGGATCGACTCACCCCTCTGGCAGGTCTGTGTCATCAGAGGCGGTTGAGGGAGGATGACTGACAGGCTGGTTAGTGATTTGCATGGCTGTGGCATTTAAAAGGAGCTGCAGGTGCAGGATACTCCACACAAGTGAATGGACTCCTCTCTACGCACAGATGCTCTGGGACTATTTGAATCTTAGGTAGCCAGGAAAGCTAGTTTAATGATTTTGAGCAGAGCTTGTTGACTAGATAATTTTCTTTGGGGTTGGAGGATCTGAAAAAACTCATTTGTATCAATATGAAGAACATACAGCCAACCTGTGTGTGCCGTCATTTAAGATAGAGACAAAGAGAAATACCTTCACTATGGAGACATTTGTACCAGCTGGCAACTGAACCAAACATGCTTTTTGTAATGTCATCGCTGATATTTGTGCAGTTCCTCCTCTTGGGGTTAAGGGTCATTGACACCACCACAGACACATGGAGACACTGTACAGGTAATATACCATTTTTATTCTACTTTATCTCCCCACATCCTCAGCATTACTGTCTATTACCTCTGATGTTTGAGTTAATGATTATCCACTGAATGGTTTACTGTTTCATCTAAAAAACCTGGGAAACCCCTCCAGCTAAAATTCTTTTGGATAATTCCAACTGTCTGCGTCTGCTTACAGTACAGTGGGAGTGTTTTTGTGCGCGGCGTTGCGTGCAATATTAACTTAAATGAATATCCACAAACAAGTACAGACATTGGATGTGGTTGGGATTCCACAACAATCCTATACAGATCGTAACATCAGGACAGACATGTTTTTATGATGTCTCATCAATTTTGGCGTAATTCCCTTCCATTATTCTGGCTCCTCAAAGAGTGTCATTCTTAATAACAACCCCTCCTAAAACCTCCTATAGCTCCAACGCAACCCAGGGCTATTTCTCACACAGCGGGGGAGTCAGGAACTCAAGCTTCCTATGACATTAATGGGTTTATTAGTTTATAGCTGTTGTTCCCAACGCGTCCCTTTGAAGCAAAGCTGTGCCAACTTGTGACCCCTTGGTTTCATAAGGTAGTCTATATATTAATTTATGAGAGCAGTGTTGTTTAGATGCTTTATTAAAGTAAAAGTACTAATACTCCACCATAAAAGTACCTTATTATAAGTAAAGATCATTTATTGAAAATGTTACATATGAAGAAAAAACTAAAGTAAAAGTACTCAGTGCAGAAAAACATCCCCTGTAACTGTTACACTATATTACACACTTTATATCAATAGATTATTATTATTGATGCATTAATGGGTAAGCAGCCTTTTTCTCTTGTTGGTTTGAGATCAACTATTTTGAAGCTTAAACCAATGATTCTTTTCATTATGTATTAATCTGTTAACTATTTTATCAATCATAGAATCAATCAATGAGTGATTCTAACTTTCTCAGCTTGAATAATATTTTAAAACATGTAGAAAAGTCTGAAAAAAAGACACAATTTGGGTGGCAGACAATGTGTTTGTTTCTTTTTCATACAATTAGTCATCTCAGGGCCCCTTAGATTTATTTTGTGACCTCTCACGACCCCAAGATTAGAGAATGAAATGGCTTAATCAGTAAAGCAATCTTTCTGATCTCTATATTTGTCTTCAGATTTTCTCCCTCTGGATCTTCTGTCCTTTGTCCTTGAGAGGGACCCTTCCAAACTTGTACCAGGGGTGCACATGAAGCAGGCAGGAGCGGTGAGGGGGATACATTTCTCGACCCCTCACACCTCCATGAGCTTTCCCTCCTCTCAGCTGCTGGTCAACTGCGACCTCTTCCCCAAAGAGTTCTCCATTATTGTGACACTAAAAGTCACCTCCAGTGCTGCCAAGGTGAGTGTCCCAGAAATACTCAGTGGTGTGATTGGTGGACAAAGTCCTCATCTGACAAAAAAAGACTTGCAAACCCACCAGAAGCGATTTATGAGATTACATGCAGCTTCCTCTGGAGCCACAAAAGGCTTTATACTACTTTTATCACTCAATGTAATAGTACTCCCCACGAACTGTAAACACACTTTGATGGGGAAAATTGTTGGAGTTACCCTTTAAGTAAAAGTCCTGCATTCAGTATCAAAATAATATTGACTAAATGTAGTTACCTAAAGTAAAAGATGCAGCAGAATGTTAGTAGAGATCATTAAAACTATATAATGTATTTTTGAAGCAGGTTTATATACTGTATATCACTGTATTACAGTTGAAAGGTATTTTCAGTATCAATCTAACAAGTAATTTTCCTGTGAAATGTAGGCTACTTGCAACTAACTATTATTTTCATTATCAATCATTAAGTGCACATACATCATATTGTGCAGTACTTTCACTCCTGTCAAACACAGTGTGACTAATAGTTTTTCCCATTTGCCTTTCAGCGAAATGAATACATCTTTTCCTTAATGGAACCAAAAACAGTGGAGAAAACAGGGCTGGTGGAGAAGAAGGAGGATAATGAAGAGAGGGAGCAACATGGAGGGATGGAGAAGAAGGAGAGGCAGGTGAAGAGTAACGAGGAACGTGGACGGATAATCCTGGGACTGAGGCTCTCGGGAAAACGTCTGCACTTCCTTTTTCGAGGTCACGGAGGGGTCGTGGAGCACTGGGGCTTTCGAGGCGCCCGGCTGGCCGACAACCAGTGGCACACTCTGGTTTTAGTCGTTGATAGTCGTCAAGTCAGGCTCACAGTGGACTGTAGCTTACCACTGGAAATGTAAGTTCACCTTTTTTCGTTCCTCTTGAGTGCTTCTGTTCACTGGGTGTCTCCTCTTCCTGTTCCCTCTGAATTCCCTTGAGGGATAGTAGATCCGTCACCACAATACAATGGCATTGCTCCAAATCTGCTCGCACCCTGCAGCCATATCACAGTGTCCTGACAGTTTGTGATAGATGGCTTTTAGTGGAAACTCCCCATGGCGCACAGAAGGGAGGAATCGACACCCTTACAGTGCCTATACAATACAATTCCTGTCTTGCTCCTGAAAACAGAAGCAGAACAGAGACTGCTTTAATTACGGTGATTTTTAGATAATTTATTGAAGAAAACAACTAACCTCAGCTATTAGAAATAATTATGTCTTTTTATTGCAAACAGTGTTCCCTCCAGGCCTTTCCCCGCAGACCTCAACATTCAGGGATCCAGATTCCACATTGGCAGCAGGGGGAGATGGAAAGGCTTGTATTCAGTAAGACTACATTTCATAAGGAATAAACCGGTAATTCACAGTTTCCTCTATAACAGTTGAATCTTTATTTGCTGCTCTGTGCTCAGGGTCTGTTGCGACAGCTGGTTTTGGTGCCAGGATCAGATGCCACCCATCACATCTGCCCCTCTTCTGATCCCCAGCTATCAGTTCTGTCAGTACCACCACTTCTCTCAGACCTGTCTGTCGCAGGGAGGGACGGCCACGCAACCTCCTATGGTAACTTGCAGATGCATTTTTCACGGTGTGATGTAAGACATGACGTAAATGCTTCCTAGTTAAGGTTTGTCTTTATGTTTTGATCACAAAGAAACCCAGGAGCGAGTGGCAGTGGGGTTGGAGCGGTCATGCTCGGAGCTGCTACAAGGCCAGCTGTGGTTCAATCCGCTAAGGAAAGGACTCTACCTCTGCGACGGTACAACTTGGATCGCTGTGCTAGAGGGTGTGGACTCTTAATTAATCAAACCATCCACTCCTGAGCCAGTTTTTTTTATTCCGTTTAGATTCAATTTGACCAAATTCTCACCTCTCCATCTGCTCAGATCATAAACGACTGGACTATGTGTTGGAACACCAAGTCCTCATCACCGGCTCAGAGACACATGATGTAGAGGTATCCTTACATTTTGTAAAACATGGATATTTACATACATTTGTGGGGTTTAGACTATTGAAAAGATCCCTAATGTACTTGGAAACTAGCCATAAGATCAAGGTTCAAGGTTGTTGAGGATGAGTTTAGGAGTCTCACAGCCTGAGGAAATAGCTGCTCTGTAGTCTGGCGGTACGGCGGCTGATACTTCTGTATCTTTTGTTGAAGTTCGGCTATAAAAAATTATTTTCTCTACTTTTAGTTTTTAGTTTTATCTCTCTGGGCCTCTAAGACAGATATGCATCCTGCCAAAAGGGGTAATGGACAAACAATGCTTTGTATTAAAAGGTCACAAGAAAAAACAATTGAAAGTCAGTGTTGAAACAGAACTAGTATTCTGTTAAGCACGACTGATATCGCCGTGTTGTTGTTGTTGTTGTTCCTGGAACTCCATGATTAATGTTGCTCCAGGACAATCATTGCACCTGACCAATCACGTTTTAGTAATGTCATAGCTTTGCTTCTGGGGAAAAAAGAGTGGAAAAATGTGCACATGGAGAAGCTACCTTTTTTTTTTTTTTTTTTTTTTTTTTACACATGATTAACTTTGTGAAATGTCTATTTTAACCAAGCCATCTTTTCCTTCACGTAAGCAAGGTTTTTTTTTGCCTCAACCTATAAAAACTGCGTCAGTAAACTGAAAAAAGGGAAATAATAAGTGAACAGTACAACAATATTTTCCAGATGCAACATGAACCCCAGTTTCCTCAGTGGCAGTCATGTCCTCAGCCCATTCGGTCACATCAGCTGGCCCCCAATGAGGAATTTGTGGCAACTTGAAATGATGGTCCTGGTGTAACATTAATTAAGATGAAACAACACCAACATGGCGATATCGGATGAACTGTACAGCGAAAGGTGTCCTCTCCTGAAATGTAATCTGGTCAGTCTTAGTCAGATTTCCTCTGTTGTAGTCCCACCTTTGGCTGATTACATTTCTGCATAAAATCTTGGGCAGTATTCATTTTCACCATCATGTGATTTCCTTCTACCATTCAAAATGGCTTTCCAAACATATTTTTTTCATGTTTTTTTAATCCAATCTTCAGGTGTTCCAGGTACCTGGGATGGGTCTAATGGCTGCGATGGCTCATCGGTCAGCAGCCTCTGGCTCTGCTGTGTATCTGTGGAGCAACACAGGATTCCAGCTCTACCAGAATATCAGCACATATGGAGCGCTGGCTTGGAGACACTTCAACATGGGCAAGAAGGTGTGACTAAAAGAAAGAGTTGGGTCATGGAATATGAATTGAGCACATGTGTCACATAGTTTAGCCAGCTGATATTCCCTGTGTTTTGTTACTTCAATCTAGATGTTTCTGGTGGTGTCTAACTCTGGCGGAGGGTCAGACAAGCCTTTTCTCAAAGAATCAGAGATGGACTTCTCCGTCATTTACAAGTGGAGCAAAAAAAGAAAACGGTTTGTGCAGTTCCAGACTCTGCAGACCTACTGTGCACGGGACTGGGAAGCCTTTAACATCAATCGGCAAACCTATCTCGCTGTGGCCAATCATAGGAAAGGTAAAAAAAAAAATACATATAAATATAACTAAATATACATCATATGATTACATGTTTTCGGTCCCATATTAGTCGTATATTTTGGCAATGTTTACAAAAACACTGGCAGAGCTGATGTGGTTGTCTTCTTCCAGGTAATAATAATCACACTATCAACAGTGTGATATACAAATGGGACAGGTCAACAAAGTCTTTTAAGGTTTACCAGATGTTGCCGACCTCAGGGGCCTACGACTGGGAGTTTTTCACAGTTGGACCGTACCATTTTCTGGTGGTCGCAAACGCCTTTGATGGAGTGACCACTTCTGTCGACTCAGTCATCTACGTTTGGGTCGATGGAAGCTTCAAAGTGTTTCAGACAATTAAGGTATTTGGTCAGCATAAAATGAAAAAAAAATGTCTTGATGTCTTGATTTAAAAAAAAAAAACTGGTTTGGTGCCACACCACAATACATGATAAATTTGGATGGTGTTTTGAGTGTGGATGGATATTGACTATTTTCTGCATGATTTCCATGTCATTCATCTTCTCACCAGCTGGGCTTTGATTTCCTCTGATGAGATCTGTATCTGTGAGATGAGCCTGAAAAACGATCTTGTCTGTACACAGAGAGGGAAGGGGAATACAAACGGGGAGAGATAAAAGGGCAATGAAAGAGAGATGGGAAGCAAGGAACATTTAAGACAGGGCCAAAAACAGAGCGTGTGGTTTGCCGTGATTTGCTTGAGCGATGGCAGTGCTTTGACGTGTAACTGATAGTCAATCATATATTTGAATGTAGCCACATTTTAGGAAAGAGCGTTGACACATTTATAGTCATATGAGAAACCATTTCTGCTGAAATGATTTAGGGGAACTCCACAGCTGGATGTGAGGATTTTTGAGAACACCCTGGGGCAGGTGGAAATTAATCACGTAAATATCATCCAGAAATGATTTTACATGTATTTCAGCTTTTCCATCTTTATGTCCAAGCAAGCGATAGTCAAAGAAGTATGCAGATCTTATTAAAGACAAATATCACAGAACAATACAGCTCTGTAAAGAACAGTATTAGGTTCAAACCAACTTTTAAGTATTGTCTGTTTTGCAGCTGTTAAAGCAGCGAGAAATGTTCTTTTCATTGCATATGATAATTGAATATTCGGGCTACATCCAAAAAGCCAGAAGGATGGGCAGAGTATCCAAAAGTATCCATTTTAACTTAAATGCATGCAGGTTAAATAAGAGTGCCTCAGCATTGTATTAAGTACAGTACTTGAGTAAACATACTTACTACATTAAGGATGGTTTCTCACTCTCATTGTCAATCTAGACGTTCTGCGCCACAGACTGGGAAATGTTCCAGATCGGAAGCAGAGTCTTCTTAGTTGTTGCCAACGGACACAGACTTGCTAATGGACCAAGTCAATATGCCATCAACTCCACTATCTATGAACTGGACATGAATGGGCAGCTGTTTGTCCGCTTCCAGGATATTTTGACCTATAGGTACTGATTATGAGAACACTAACTGTGTGATAACCTGCTTGCTGCCGTTTCAAACTCTTGACATCGCCACATACCTTTTCTGTCTCTCCAGTGCTGTGGACTGGGAGTTCTTCACCCTCGGGGAGGAATATTTTCTGGTTGTCGCTAACTCCTTCAATGGAGAATCCTACTCTCTCAACAGCATTCTCTACAGGTACTCAGCTTGTCAACAACACCCCTCCCAGTGTGAAATAATTCAGCCACTCTTAGTGCTGAGACATACACCTACACTGTTGTAATGTAGATTTATTTACCTTCAGTGAGCCAGACTATTAAAAGCACACCTGCACCTTTGACACATGAGAATTCACTAGTAGAGGAACTGGGAACTGTCTGACAGCTAATTTTAGGCCTAGATCCTTTTGTAAAGCTGATATGCAAATACAGCCTTGATTTGATTCCTCCTCTCTGTTTGCTTTTAGGTGGCAGGGATATGAAGGCTTTGTTCCCATTCACTGGCTCCCGACGATTGGGTGCAGTGACTGGGAGTTTTTCAGCTCCAAAGGAGAATCATATCTGATCTACTCTAGTGCCAAAGTACCTCTCTCCAAAGTGTTCAAGTTGAAAATCTACTAGAAAAAAAGAGAGACTGCCTGTGGTTTTGTATATTGTATTTATTTGTGTGTACATGTAGTTCTTCTTATCCAGTGTCTGTATGTTTCTGTGTGAGAAATCGTGTGATTGCATTGAAGTAAGTTTACCTTCATTATACTGTGCCTATTCACAATTTACATACAATTAGGGCTGTAGCAACCATTAAGGTCACAACCTTGGTATTGTTTCTGGAAATTCGGGGAGTTTATCAATCTGAGGAGGGTTTTACATTCTCAAGTTACAAAGAAATTGCACTTGGTGGGTGTTGAGGAATGATTTTGATATTTCTTAGAGTAAATATCTTTATAGTTGACAGTTTTAGGCCAGACATTTTCAATGAAATTTAATTCTCCACTAGCGTAACACCTAAGTTGGCCTAACTTGTTGAAATTGTTTTTAGACCATAATGTATGAAGATAAAGACTGAAAATGTAATTGAACAATTTAATAAGGAAAAAATAAGTAATTACCAGTGATTCATTTCAGAGATGTCAAGTTTTCAAGGTTTAGGTCTAGGGAGTTAAGCATCAGTGGTGCTAGGTTAACAACTGATGTACCTCACTTTAACACAAATATCATGCGCACAAGATGAATACAACTCTGTGTGATCTTTTCTGTAAAAACATTTGATAGCCTATTGATATTTAACATTTTGTTGTTGTTGTTTATTAAGTGGAATGTGTGTTCTCATAATACAACCGACTGATCATTACTTGTTTGCCTCTGACTGCATGAATTTTTAGATGAAACATGACAGTAAATTATTTAATTTTTACAATAAACCAGACATTGTATGTTTTTGCAAGACAAGACTTGTTTGTGCATTCGCTAACATTCAAAGTATGTTCATTTAGAGCTTGTAGGTGGTATACATACCCTGCAGGAGCAAACCACAGTACACAAGTTTTTTTATTCAAAGCAATTTCGTGGCTAATGAAGCATCCCTAGTAAAGTATTTCACTGGTATGCAAGCCAACTCTCATGGCCCCTGGGCACTTGACTTCAAACCTCCACGCTGTAAAACATGTTTGTTCTGCAGGACTACAAGCCCCATGACTTCACGATTGGACTTGTCGGAAATGTAGTTTTTGAGGCTACAGTTGTCACTGCTGATAAAGTAAATGTAGCTATAAAACATGATTTTATATGGCTGTTTCATAAAATGACAGTAAATTCCTGAAATTGCAATAAACTAAACGTAATATGTTTACGTTAATCGGTAGTGTAATGAATGTAACGTCAATTATTTTGGATTTTTAGCGTTCGCGTTAACCAAGTGTGTGACTACAAGTACCACAATGCACCACTTCATTTTCTGCCAGGGAGAAACATGGCTGCCCACTGTTCACCGAGGGTATTTTTATTTACGTTTCGTTTGTTATCAGTTTTAAAGGAGACAAATGAAGACAGAGCCATTGCCAGAAGCTACAATTACATTGTGTAACAATTAAACCAGTCGTCAGGGTTTCGGGAAGAAGACGCCATTTTTTAAGTCGTAGTGACACTGACCGCGAACATTTGCGTCTGCCTGATTTTTTTTTTTTCATTTTCGCTGAGCTGTCAAGCTGCTCGTCGGTGTCGGACTGCTTTGTTAGCCTGCTAAGCTGCTACACAACGCCACTGTGAGTCAAACGCACATACATCCGGTAATAGTCGCTATGTTTAGCCCCGTGAAGTCCTCTTATTTCAGAGTCAGCCCGGCCATTGTCAACAGAGAACTCGGCAAGACCAAGATGAGATAGCAAGAGGGCACACCGGAGTGCTAACACACGACTTACTACGAGGCAGAGTCCCAGCGTAATTGAGAGAAAACTGAGTACATAACTCACACAAGCATGTTCGGGAATCTTTTCGAGGAAGAGGAGGAGGAAGGCTTCGCTTCGGTGTCTTCCAGGGGGAGAGCCGCAAAGGGGGGAGACGAGCCACCTCCACCCCGGGGAAGAAGCAATCTGTGCGGCATCAAGAATCAGGGGGGCACCTGCTACCTCAACTCTCTGCTCCAGACCCTGCTGTTCACCCCAGAGTTCAGAGGTGAGGCCAGCTTACATATCCTAACAGTAGGATGAGATTCAGGTCCACCAGAGGACAGTTATGTATGTATTATATTTTCTTATTTGTGTTTTGTTGTGTGTCGTTGCAGAGGAGCTGTTCAGTTTGGGGCCAGATGAATTAGGATGCCTGGAAGACAAAGACAAACCAGGGGCCAAAGTAAGTCCCTTTATTGTAGGTGTAACCAGAGATGCAACTTATCATCTATGTGATTTCTAATGAGGTATTTCCTTCTTCTCTGCAGGTCCGAGTGATCCCACTGGAGCTGCAGAGACTGTTTGCCAGTCTGCTACTGGTAGACCAGCAAAGCGCCTCCACCGCCAGCCTCACTGACAGTTTTGGCTGGAACAGCAGCGAGGTCTGTGTCCATTATCTTAGTCATTGAGGCTCAGGTTACACTTCATATTTCAGTGATTGATTTACCTTCCGGTCACAGCGGGAAGTGCATGCAGACATTCGCAAAACTGGATTTCAAACTGCGACAGAATTGGAATTTCAGCTTGTCTGGAGGCAACCCAGCTGCAGTCATGCAAAAATACATACACAAAGAGGGAGAACAGACAGAAATATTCACAGAATTCGCCTCAGGACATGCACAGCCACCTTTTCCAGGTTAAGAATGTACATACAGTGATTTGATTAAACTCACACTGGAGCTCTAAAACCATCATACTGGAAAGTGCAACCAAAGCTCTAGTTGGGGGAGGTGAGAGTGACTACACACATAACAGACAGAAATGTTGCAAGGTTGCAGTGCGTAAATGTTTAGAATAAAGAGTGAGCTTTAAAAAAACATACATTATGGTAATAAGATGACCAAAACTTAAATTTAAAGGGGAAACAGTCAACTTCTTCCCTTTCAAAGCATTTCCAAGTGGCATTAGTGCTGGCGCCGCTGTAACAAAGACAATAGATTGCTGTAAGTATTCCTCAGTGCAGCAACAACACAAGACAAAATATGAGTTTAATCATTAATTTAGTCTCTAATGAAGACTTAAAAGCAAATAGAAATGATGCAAGGCTGCCAGCCTGACTAGATTGCCAGTCAGCCCACATTTTCCGAGGAGATTTCCTGCCTGTGTACTGAAAGCAAAGATTATGGAACCGATCTAAATGCAGATGGTTTTGTTATTCTATAGCCATTACATTGTGCAATCAATATTTACTTCACATTGAAGCAAAAACAAAAAAATGTTTACGCATTAGACCTGCAGCTGATATACATTGATTTCTTCTATAGTAACAACAAAAACAATACACTATGAAAGCTGTAATACAGTGTGTACTGTATACTTTAGTACATAGTATGTAACTGAGACATGGCGTCTTTCGTTCTGTCATTTGACCCTTTCTCTGTTGTCCTATCTCAGGGAACAAATCAGCATGATGTGCAGGAGTTGAACAGGATTCTGTTCAGTGCATTGGAGCACTCTCTTGTGGACACCTCTGGTAGTACTTTTATCCATCGGCTGTACCATGGGACCATTGTTAACAGCATTGCCTGCAAGGAGTGTGGTAATGTCAGCCAGAGACAGGTGCGTCAGTGCTTGCAGGATTTCTCAGCCTCTCTGACGTGGCTCCTTTTTTATATATATTTTTATAAATGCAGCTCGAATTATTATACTTCCACAAAGGAGGTATCCATGTTGAATACATTTCACAACAAAATGCTAAAACAAACATTATTATAATCAACCCGGTTCTGTAATTTTTGGTGTCTTCTGTAGGAGGACTTCCTGGACCTGACGGTGTGTGTTTGTGGCATGTCTAGCCTGGAGGATGCTTTGTGGAGCATGTTTGTGGAGGAAGAGTTGTTTGAGGGCAATAACCTGTACCGCTGTGCACAGTGTGACAGGCTGGTTACTGCTGCCAAGGTCAGTGCCAGCTCTCAGACTGTAAAGATTATAATCCAATGAACCTTAACAGATGTTCACATTAGAACAACTTTTGTTCTAGTTTGTATGAATGATTTTACATAAACATAACAAATCTATCTTTTTTCAGCTGTGTCTCACTTCACTTTATATTTTGCTCTTATTTAGTCTGCCAAGCTTAAGAAGCTTCCTCCATTCATGACTGTGTCTTTGCTGAGGTTCAGTTTTGACTTTGCCAAATGTGAGCGATACAAGGAGACGGGACGCTATAGTTTCCCCATTACAATCAACCTGCAGCCGTTTTGCGAACAGGTACTTGACCTTAGATTACATTTACCATTACTTTTCTCGGTTGTCATTTTTGCTTTCCAGATGTGTGCCCACACAAAGATGTCTTAATAAGTTAAATATTATGTGTTTCTTACTTACAGACCGATGGAGAGGAATCTGATTACTCCTACGAGTTGAGCTCTGTGATTATCCATAAGGGTGGCTGCTATGGGGGCCATTACCATGTTTATATCAGGGACATTGACCAGCTGGGCCAATGGGAGCCGCCGGTAAGAAAAATAAAACCGCAAAGGTGGAAAAGAGCAAATGAAGGAATATTTTTTATTAAAAAACTAGCTGTCTTTGGTTATACTTGCTTTTAAAATTGCTATTTCAAAAGCAGTTGAATGCGAATACTCTAATGGACTTGCATTACTAGCGGCAATATAAAAAGAAATGCCTCTTTGTCTCGTTGTTAGGAGGAGGAATGCAAACTCAAGACTCAGAAGAAAGGCAAGGAAGCGGTCAAGAAGGAAGTGTGTGAGCCAAAACTACAAGAAGATGACCCTTTGTCTGTCCTCACTGCTATTATCGCCCAGGTATAGCTACTGCAAATCTAAGAGCTTTTGTCTAGTTCATGTATGTTTTTTTTCTGTTCTTGTGTCAGTGGTACAGTCATAGTTGACTGATAAGGTGATTTCCTGTCCACTAGGAGCCATCAAAGAGCATCCTGTTGGACCAGCTGGGTCAGAAACTCCTGGATAAGATTGGTTCATCCTGGAGCAAAAAGTTCAGAAAACACTACGGTCCTATAGGAAAGGTATTTAAGTTTACGATCTTTTTATGCTTTCTTTAAATCGGGTCTTACACTAGTTTATTTCATGTACCAATAATTGTCGTCTTGTTACTCATTCTGTTCTGTTCTAGTTCTTGCAGTCCCACAGTGATGTTTTCATGTTGGTGTCCAATGGTACTCGAGTGGCATTGAAGGCGAACCCGCCAAGCCCTGTGGCTGAGCCACCAAGCCCTGTGACTGAGCCCCCAGGCCCAACAGAGCAGATCACTAACTCTGATTCTTCAACACCTTCAGACCCTGGAGCTGCTGAACAACAGCCGGAGCCTGAAAAAGAGGTATTAGAGCAGCAGCCACATTTTCGACGTCCAATGTTAAATCGTTACGACTTTTGAAGGAAGAATTACACCTACTCAGTTGTTTTTCATCTATGTTCCTGGTGGACATCTTGTGATTACTTTGATGCCTGTTTCTCACGGTGTTTCTTCCTGTCTGTCAGCAGGGTAGCCACTGGTTTGACCTTAACGACTCCACAGTGACCTCCATCAGGGAGTCTGACATAGAGAAGCAGTTCCAGGGCAAAGAGAGTGCATACATGCTGTTCTACAGAAAAACACAGCTGCACAGGCCCAGTGAAGGTAATGGACTCCATGTGTTGCATTAGTATTGGAAAAGATGTGTCAGATCAGAAAAAGAAATGGAAAAGAGTTGAATAACAGAAGAGAAAGTAGGGTAATTTGATTATCTTTGACTGTCTTTTATAATGTGTTATGTGTTTCCTCTACATTTGCAGCCCTGAATAATGCCCAATATAAAGTTCCTCTTCACCTCATCCACATGGCTCAGGAAGAGAACATCAGACTACAGCAAATGCGGTACAAAAACACACATTCATGTTTCATACCACGCTTTTGGCTGTTTAGTAGATTCTGACTGAAGAATGTGACATTTCAGTGGAATCTGAAATCATAAATCAGTGAGGATCAACACAAAAAGGAAGACACTTGTATTAAAACTGGTTTGTTACATTAATTATTGATGTCAGTCGTGTGTTTCTGTTGCAGTGAGAAGTTCGAAGCCACAAATAACACTGTGGAGCTGCGACTTCACCTGGCAACCAATTACAGGCTAGAAAATGGAGCTCTGCAACCAATCAACAAGGAGAAGGACGGGAGCATCACTCTGAGTTTCGACCGTAGAAAGACTGTGGGAGATCTCCGATTAGCTATTTATCAGGTGACTTAATTTCCAAAAAGCTGTTGTGTATTAAAAATCAAAAAAAGAATGGTGTGAGTGAGCTGTTTTTGCATTTGTGTGTAAAGATGCTGGACCAGTGGGAAGGGGACATGGCTCTGACTATGGCCAAGAGTCTTCCTGCGGGTCTACACCTCTACAATACTATTACAGGTGAGACTCTTGCATACAAACTACTTTTGAAAGAGTAAAAGACGTTTAAATAATGTTGTAACTCATTCTGGTTGTGGTACTCTTTGCAGATGACAGTGTCTCCCTGTACAGTACAGGCCTTCAGACAAACTCTGACCTGTTTGTGTGGAACGGCAGAGAGGTAAGGGAAGACATAGTCCAACAAAGTAGGCCTCATGCAAAAAAGGCATCTGCACTTGACTTGTATAGTAGGTTTGAACCACTGGAACGTTTCAATTCAATGATATCACTCATACGTGCTACCTAAGAAGAATTAATTGTTTTATATGAGTGATTCTTGCATGGAACACAGTATCTGACCAAAGATAACCAAACTTGACACGTTTTCCTCTATAGGTGTGTGGTGCAACTGTCCTCATTGGAGCTGAGTGGGAGCCAGTGCTGCTGACTGTAGTCCGCCCCCATTTGGGGGAAGATGGGATCCCAGAGGTGGAAGATGGGGTGGAGTGTGAGGAGGGAAGCGGAGGTTTTGAAAATGGAGGGCCAGGGCTTAAAAAGGAGGCGAGAGGTTTTGCAGGTGCTGCCACTCTTGGGGAGGTGAGGGAGGCTCTGGGGGAGCCTAAGGAGAGTCTGCTGTGCCAGGAGCATAAGGGAGGAAAGAGAGTAGAGCAGGGGGCAGGAGAGGGAGGAGGGGCAAGCGGATGGAGGCTGTTCCCTCCCGATGACATGCAGCGGACGCTAAAAGAGCTGTCACTGAAAGACGGAGATGCGCTGTTGGTGCTGGAGCCACAATCATTCGACAGCAGGTAAAATCCTTCGCAATGTATGTGACGTTGTTTTCCTCAAGTGTTTGTTTTACAACTGTCTTCTTATCTTTGCTCAGCATGTTCACTCTAAATGGAGACGTCGTCACTGTGACTACACCGTCTGACTGCCGCTGGCTCCAGGTGGAGTTTCAACCAAATGGAGGAGGAGAAGGAGAAGGGGACAAAGAAGAGGAGAGGAGGAAGATCAAGGTTCCAGCTACAGGAAGTATGGTCAGTATTTTTGTGCTGCAGTTGGTTGTCTCTTCTTCCTCTTTGTATCTCCATGTTAGCACTACATTGTTGTCTCTAAAAAATCATTTAGTCATGTTTGATGTGTGTCTCATACAGCTGCTGTTTGAGGTGAAACAGAGGGCCAAAGAAGAACTGCAGCTACAGGAGAACCCCCCAGGCAAGCTGCTCGTGTTAAACTTAACTGTTTACAACTGCAGATGTTTTACAACTGTCACTAATCACAAATGAATATCAATGAATTGATTAGAAATAAGAGCTCGTATTAGAAGTCATTTAGAGTTTTTTCATTTTTAGATGACAAAGTAAACAGATAAAAAATATCTGAAAGGAAAACAAAGATTTCTAAGGTGATTATACACTAATCAAAGCATAATTATGAGCATTATATTTTATTTCTGCAAAAAGATCCTCGTGCACACTAGACCTTTTAAAATATTATAATTTGCCTTTGACCATGGAAATTGACTCAAAATACTTTTTTTTAATCTTAGCTACTGTTTATGCAATCACAAACTGTATATTTGTGTTTGGATATGTCCTTAAATCAGCTGTTTTTATTCTGACTGACCAGGTGCACAGTACTGTCTGAGACAGGTGGACTGCACAGGGAAACTCCTTCCTCCAGGTACTGTTACATTTGTTACCTTGGGGTGATTTTAATGGTGGAGACAACTTAAAGGCTGGAAATCCCCCTCATTGTAACAAAATATCAAAATATGCATTCCTTTACACTCTGTACACTGCCCCCTCATAAAATGTTTAAAAGGTACTCCCCCTGCTTGTAATGTTTCTTCTCATCATCCATCTTTGAAGTTTTAAAGCATATTTACCAAGTGCGCTTGTGTTGTCTTACCTTGGTTTACCTGACAGTGTGTGAGGAGTTGAGTGTTCGCGATGCAGGGGTGCGACTCATGACCACACTGACTCTCTGTCCGGGAATTGCCCCCAAGGCATCACAGGTGTGTCTTTTTATTTGAAAGCTTCAATAAATCCTTTGTACTTGCAGCTGCACATGTGAAAGTTACAGAACCTTTAAGTAGCAGCGAAACCTTTCCCATCCTACGTTTTCAAGCAAATTGGAGTTACGAGCATTTCAATGCCTGATTGATGTGGGTTTTTTTCTTTGCGTTGCAGCTTTTCCTTCACTTCTCTGTGGGCACAGCGCCCTCTGCTGGCATGGAGATGGACATAATTGTGGAGAGTGCTTGTACTGTCAAAGAGGTGAGGAGAAAATGCTCATGCACTTATGTGAAACCTTCAACACGTGCTTATGATAAATGTATGCATACTTTTAAAATTTGTATTTTCTTATTATTTGCAGTGTTTAAAGGCAATGCTGGATGCTGTGGGACTTGATGGTAAAATAACTTTTTTCTGCTTTATTGTACTGTATGTAACTCATATGCCCTGCAGACTCATCTTATTGTCTCTGTTTTGGTAGGACTGAAATCAAACATTTTTTTTTTTACTATAGTACATCAGTGCAATACCTGGTTGTTAATGTCAGTTAAATATGCGTTTGCAGGCACCTGTTGGCACTTGAGGAGGCTTGATTGGTGTGAAGAGGTTGGAGAGGCAATTGTGGATGAGGTGAGTCGCTGACTGTCATACCTAAATCAACGGTGTTTGCAGACATCTTTTACTTTGTTTTGCTTCTTTTACCCACTTATCAGGTGTAGTTTTTTGCTTTTTTTCATTATATTTAGTACCAGGTAAAAGTCTGGAGAGAATACTGTATGCTGTGATGTAAACTTTGAGTATCGTTTGAAATAATTTGACCAACAATCTCAATTTTCAGGATGCTTCTCTGTCAGAGCTGAAGATAAGCAATGGAGAGACATTAATCGTCACAGAAGGACAGCTTCCTCCAAAGGTACTTAAATGTTTTGACTTTGGCTGGAGATTTATTGAATGTTGTGACTTTACCACTCTCTTGAGCCTGGTTCTCTGGTTTTCTGTGTCAGGGTTTTCTAAAGCTATCAGTGTGGCTGTATCTGGATCCCAGAAACGACTCCATGGAAACTGATTTTAACGGCCACACTGAGGAGAAAATGCTGGAGGTTGTGACTGCAGGTGAAACACACAGTCAGTCACCTCCAATGTATGCTGGAAACATGGCAGAGCTGAAAAATGTAGGACAGGTGGAGATATCGGACGAGGCCACCTTGGAGGATTTTAAGACTCAGGTATGAGTATAATTTGTCCTTGTTGACACACTGCCTCTCTTTTCTTTTATGGAAGGCTTAATAATCAGGTCAGGCAAAGTGTGCATGTGATTTTGGTGTTTTTTTTTTCTACCCAAGATGCTCCTCTCAGTCTATTTTGTTTTCTGTTTCTGTGTCAGGTGATGACATTGCCCTCCCTTCAGGATGTGTGTGTGCCAACCACTGCGTTCATGCGTGTGTGGCAACTTGAAGGACGAAGGCTGGCACGAATCCTCAGAGGACAACATCTCACACTCAGGTATGAACACTTTCGAAGATGTAACTGATGCTCACAAGATTCTAGTTATTATTGATAATTTCAGTTTTGAGTCATTGCGATTTTCCTCCTGATCAGGAAATTGAAGCTGACCAGTGGTACAGACCTTTGTGTGCAACAGCTACTAAAAGAGGAAGATCTAGGGTAAGGTTTGCAATGTCACCAGTTTGTTTTCACTTATACATAATGTGTATGAGAAGGAAAGGGGCTCTTCTGTTATTTCTCGGTTAAATTATTTGTGTCCATCTGTATTGAAGCCCCAAGGAGGTGTTGCTGAATGTTAAAATGGGAGTACCAGGGGAGAGGTGCTACTACCCTCCAGAGGAGCTGGTTTGGGATGCATCCCGAGACTCTTCTCCTCGCTCTCTACGCACTTGTCTGGCTTCACACTATGGCCTCTCCCCCGACTCTCTTCTGTTGGCCAAACACCAGCCAGAGAAACACACCTGGGAGGAAATCTCAAACTGGGTAAGATAAGCACAGAGTAATTTCTTGTTTTTCTTGGTTTAGGCATCAGGGGAAATCCGTATGTATACTTGCACTCATTTGCTCAATAGAAAAGTTGGTAGAGTTGGAAGAGTTGAAAACATACAGTGAAAACAAGTGTGAAACATAGCAAGGACTGACAAAAGTAGCATGGATCTGATCATTCAGTTCATCATTTTATTAGGTTTTTTTATTTCATAAGCAAAGAAACTATCCTAAAATCTCAATATTCTTGTAAGTGAATAATATGCCGTATGTCTTTGTACTTTCAGAACCAGCAGGTTTCCAAAAAGAAAAAGAAGAAGAGGGCAGAATCACTACTGGGAGCACCGTTTCACCTCAAAGATGGAGACACAATCGGCATCAAGGTCTTCATAAAACCCAGATTGTTTAAAAACTAGTCTGTTTTTTTATTTGTTCGAGAAACGCTGAATCTGTTCTTAATATTTTTTCCAGAATCTTTTGATTGACAATAACAGGGACTTTGTCACCATGGAGGATCAGCAGGGCCAGCAGAGGCTCAGAGAGCAGGCGGAGCAACGCAGGAAAGGGTAGGACTTCAAACCTTTAATGGCAGTGATCAGTATTGTAGCTTTAATACTACCACACTGTGTCAGTTGGGTCCTTTACTGAAACGTTGTACCCTTGCTTCTTTTCAGAGGGCAGGCTGCAGGCTCAGATGGTGTCGGACCACGCAAGAAGGCTGGAACGACCAAATCCAGGAAACCAGAGGTGGGGCTGTCAATCAATGTTGGAGTATTCAGATAGCACCCGGCTCCTGTGGGTGCATGGACAAATCATAACTACGCACAAACACAGATGCTACATTGCAGGACAATCCACTTGACGTCAGTCTTGTGCCATTTCTTTTTTTCCAACTGTATTTCTCCACAAACCTTTCAAACCCGACTCAGTTCCCGCTGTAAATTAATTCCTTCTTCGCTTTTGTCTGATTTGTTGACAAGAGAAGGAATTTTATTTTGCCTTTTTGATTTGCTGTTTAGTACCACCATTATTTCAGATTTCTAAATTACAACCACCACACATGCCCTTTATGGAATTATATTTTTGGGGATATTTGAAGACAGCGACATTCAGGAAAACAGATTGTCTTGCTGCATTGATCGGTAGCTACTTTGTAAAAGTATCAGCCCTGAGAAAACACTTTCTACTTTGAGTGTTTATTTTTGTTTTTTTTGTTTTTTTGCTATTACAAGCTGGAGGTTATATACCGACATTTGTGCTGACTGGAGCGTCTATCTTATACAATTTTGTATAAAATGTAGCAATCAGGGTGAAAAAAAAATACTGTCAGCCACCAGTTAATGCTTTTTATCTTCTGACATGCCAACAAGCCACTATGGCAGGAAATCAACCATCAAAAGTTCTAGCTGATGCGCATAGGATAACTTGTTTTAAGTAATGCTGATTTGTATAAGAAACCTGTCACTGTGCATTGAGAACAAGCACGTTTTTTCTGTATCATGGGCTTGTTTTTAAGGTTGATAAGGGAGAGGAGAGATGGGCCTTAATATGGAGAAGCCTCAGTGCTGCTCTGTCCTCCCTACCTCGCTCTCTACCTCTCTCATTCTACCTCTGCTGCCCTCTCTGCCCCCCCCCCCCAAGATTTTGCTGTAATTAATAGTTTTGTTTTCTTAACCTCAAACTGTTCATGCGCCTGCTCAATATGAGTCAACTACAGTTTAAAAAGTATTTCAGTTTGATGCCTTTGTTTACTTGTAGTCATATTTTATAAACGGTTAAGCAACTTAGTCGTCTTTTATTGGACATGATCCTCTTCTAGAGCTAATAATAAAGCAGACAGCCTTCACTTTCTCCATAATTTCATGTTCAAAGAAATTATTCTTCTATAATCATCTGATGCCAGGTGAATTGGCTGCTGCAGATATATTCTGTAAAACAATGCATTCAAATCCTTTCTGGCACTAATCCTCCTTGATTATGTAAAATTTAAATTCCCTGAGTTGATACATGAGTTTTCATTGTGGAACATGTAATGTTTCATTTGCATGCACTATACGTGACTTCAGGGAAGAAAAATAATATTCTTGTAGATAATTTATTCGAAAAAGAAGTGACAAAATAATGTTTATACTGTATGAAATGTGATCGGTTTTCTAGGCTGCTTGCCTGTTTTATTTCATGTATTATTCTGGCCTTGATCAGTGCCAAGTAGAAATATCAAGTTTTTTTTTTTTAAAGCAATTGGAGAACACTGTTTGACAGTATACTCAGCAATAGTGAAATTTAATTTTGTATAGTATGATATCATTTACGAGTGTTATTGATTACATCTTTGGTGTTATTGATAAAGAATGATCTGCTGTACTATGACAGTAGACATCTGTTTGTATTTGTGTCAGATTGTATCTGCAGGAAGTATTTTATCAATAATAAAGGTATACAGTAATCAGACTTAAGCTGAATCATTTTAAACCTGCTCCTGGGCAGGTGTACCCACATTTTCTTTCCATGGAGGGCCAAAACTGAAAGTTAATGGTGGACCACGGGCCAAAAGCAAACTGTACTGTCTGTAATGTACAAGAATGCAAAATGGTATTACGATCCCAAGTTTCCTTAATTGATGGACTTGTTGTGCCCTTCATCTTAATTTTTTTTTTCTTCTTTTTTTTCTTTTCCTGTTCTGGTTGGCCAAACCAAACCTCATTGCAGACCCCACTTTAGCCAGCCTTGCCTGGCAATGTTGGCTGATTTTTCCATCTTTGAACAGCTATAGTGCTGTGAAATTTGGGGTCTACTGCAAGAAATTCATAGTTCACAAGAAAAGTTTGTATATGAAAAAAACAATTAACTTTTTATCCTTTTTGTAATAAGATACGTAAATAAGATGAGTTTTTGTAGTACCTTAATTAACAGTAATTAATGACCGTTTTCGTTGTTATCACGGAAAAAAACATGTTACAGTTGACATTCATTATTCATACAAAATATGCAACATTAAAGGTGCACTATGTAGTTTTTTGGGGAAGAAATTTTAATCAAAGAGAAAGATCTTTGTTGACTGATTTTTCTAACTTAATAAACAAAGTCTCTTCGTTTTCATGACTGAATAAAATTAATAAACAAACTGACCTTTAAAGGACAACACAATTTCATACGGTTTTAGATTATATTTGGCGGACCATGCCACTTTTCTAGCCTTAAACAGTGTTCTTGGGACATTATTTTCCTCTGAGAACAGCTTGTTTATTCAGTTATGGAAAAAATACTTGTTTGTTTGTTGTTGTTTGTTTTAGTACCTCATTAATATTGTAAATATAAAAATTCTGAGTCTGAATTTCTTCTCCAAAACGGCATAGTGCTCCTTCAACAGCACATTTTGCTGTGACCAATCACAGCCCAAGAAGCCTGGAGTGTCCAATCAGCTTTCACAGTGCAGCTCTAGTGTCCCTCTGTCACAGTATTAATGTGGCCGGCAGACACGCTGTGAGATTTACTGCAGGGAGAGCAGAGATTGTCTGACAGTTGCTCAGCTTGACAAATAACATTTGCAAAAATGGTTGATGCTTTCTGTGCTACATGGAAACTGGTGGACAGCCAGAACTTTGATGACTACATGAAGGCACTTGGTGAGCAAGTTTGATTTGTTTTTTATTAATTTGTCTCCTTGAAATAAGAGTTAATTGTTCTCAGTGTGAGTAATGATGTCTGCTGTAGGCTGCACTTATTCTACAAGTGTGTTTCTGATGTAGTAGTTGCTTATTTTTGCTCAAATATTTTTACTTTAAGCAAAGCATAATTTCTTTTGATTTGTTTTTACAACAGGTGTTGGTTTTGCCACTAGACAAGTGGGCAATGTCACCAAACCAACAGTAGCCATCAGCCAGGATGGAGACAAAGTGGTGGTGAAAACCATGAGCACCTTCAGGAACACCGAGATCTCCTCCAAGCTGGGAGAGGAGTTTGATGAGACTACACCTGATGATCGACACGTCAAAGTAAGCTGCGTAAAAGTCATTGCATAATTTTTTCACTTTAATGTGTGCTCTAGCTGGAGGTGGTTTAAATTTTAACTTGCTTGTTTGTGCTTGCAGTCTACTTTCACCTTGGAGGGAGACAACCTTGTGCAAGTGCAGAAGTGGGATGGCAAGGAGACCAAATTTGTCAGAGAAATCAAGGATGGGAAGATGGTGATGGTGAGATCACATAACACGCACAGCTTGATGGAGTATGATACAAACCCCTACAGCTGCAACAGAAGATAAATCTTGTCATGCATGTCACTGTTCTTACATTTACAACTTGCAAAGTAGTTATGTAAAGCATTTTGAATTGCCTTGTTGTGCAAACGTGCCTAACAGATAAACTTGCCTCGCCTTGTTATTGCTATGGTTAAATAAATGATACGACTAGAGTGATCTAAGGAAAACTTGCATGACATTCAGTATGCATCATTTCCAGACTTTGCATTAAAAGCGCGAGTAAATGTTGACCACCATCACGTAACACAGGCTGTCCTCTGCTTTGTCTCCTCTCTGCCTCACAGACTTTGACTTATCAGGGAGTCCAGGCGGTCCGCACATACGAGAAAGCCTAACTCTAACATCCACTTGAATGAGCAAATCATCCCTGCACTGCAAAAAAGGTGTCCCCCCCTCCCCCCCCTTTTTTTATTTTAACAAAAATGTTTTTACAGCAGTGATTTGCACTTGATTTGTTGTTGTAACATGAGATAAATATTTTGGGAAATCTTTTTTGTAAGATCTTTTGTAAGAAATTTCCGACTGTGAAGGGCCTAAAATGTTTGATTCTGTGGAAAAAGGGAAAAAAAATAAAGTGCTTGACTAAACTTTAACGTCTCAGACTTTTCAGTTGGGGCTCCGTCAGTACCACTTTATCTCAACAGGGCTCTCTTTCTCAGGCTTTTTTTTTTTTTTGTCATCCAACTTCGAATGCACTCCTACATTTCTTTTCACTATGTCAACCTAAATTGTGGGAACAGTGCTCTCCCTGTGATGGGTCAGTTCCAGGTGACAGCTGCAGGGTGACGGTGAGGGCCAGAGCCGGCCGTGCAGCAGCAGCAGCCAGTGTGACCATTGAACTCGTGGGAATGAACGTCCTCTAGTAACCTCCAGATGGTCAGAGACGACTAGGAGCTGGAGGGGAGTGGAGGGGGTGGGGGTGGTGATGTCACTGGCCTCGGGATAATCCGGTTTTAGTCGTGGTGTCATTACGTAGAGGCATCATTCGATGGTGTGCGGACCAACCGTGAATGAATGCTGCCGCTGGTGTGACAGAATGACAGCAGTACGGAAGGGCACTGTGCAGGATGAGGACAGTTTGTATCAATAAATCCACTATCCCACGGTTGGTAGATCAAAGTCTAAAATTAAAGTGATCTGTAACTGTTACAAACAAGAGGACACAGTTTTAAAGCTTACCCTCATCTAACCTCAGTCTTTCCCACATTTTAAGAGGCCAAGCGAACGCCTCCCTGTCCTCCCCTGTGAGCTGTGTCGAGCCTACTGAACACTGTGACTACAAGTGGCCATTCTTCTCACCCCAACACACAGGCTGCCAAGTTTCTGGCCACCCCTGAATAGCGTGCGACACAAAGAAGCCGTGGTAACTGGAGTGGAACTCATTTGGCCTTTGCCCACTGAATTAATTTAAATTAAAATCTATCTTTATGCTCTAGTTATAGGATGCCCAAAAAAATTGCCCCGAACTCTCACAAAATCCAGGCCAAATCATTTGCATAAGTATTCGGGGTGACAACAGTTAAAAGACAAGTTCAGGCGAGTTCATGTCACGGTGTTCACAGCAGCACAGTTGCGCTGAAAGGGTTATCGCGTTCCACGACGGAGAAGCAGTGAGAGATAATAGTTTAGTGTAACTTCTTCTCTCCTCAGTGAGCTTCCCAGGAGAGCAGCAGGAGTTTCCTCTTTGTGTGGAATCTGTGTCAGTGGTGTAAACTGGCCCGTAGTAACCCATCTCTGGCCTCATTAGGGATTATCAGTGTGAAAGACCTGACCGTAAACCTGCAAACGTATATAAAGCTTAGGTAAACTGATTTTAAATGTAAGCGTAAATAATATAAATGTGTCAATAATGACTTTATACAACTGAAACCAGCCATTCATTCACTTTTCATGACATGACATGAGGGCACAAAGCTATCGCATTGAAAATTGGGAAATTTCTTGTTTTGTTCATTGCTCATCTCACATAGCCAGACTTAACTCCATCAATCACTGCACTGACCACAAATTATTGCCATGACATTGGCAAAAAGCTGACCTTTAGAGAAAGACGAGACTTACAAAAGAAATATTTGCATTGCTCTGTTTTAATGTCAAATTGCTACTATTCACAAGCATAAGGAAGATGTAATTAACAAATGATACATAATGTGAATTTACCCGCAGTTAAAGAGCAGTTTCAGTAGCAGGGATCGGATTAAACATTCCTTTACTCAAGTTATTTAACTATTTACAATGAGATTATTTTAAATATGAATAACATCTCATGTTAGCAACACAACTGAGCGACAGATGTCAGTTATTGGTGTCAAATAAGTTCAAGTATTTAGTGCTGCCATTTTTAACGTTGGGGAAAATATCACAGAAACAGAGCGGGAAACAAAAACACACATCATGCACATTACATTCAACGACTATCCGACAAACATACAATGCTTTGATCACTCAGATATTTAAAAATGTATATATTGCACATGTTTACCTGGTTAAAGTGAGGCTTAAATATAATTTAGTAAAATAACTGAATCAAATATTTATCTTTTGTTGCCATGAATTAAATATTAGCAACAACATCTCTACTTTCAGTCCAATAACTCATAGAAATATTCAAAGACACTGTCGCTTTGGGATCAGTGATAGTGGAACGGCACCCCATAACTCAGCTGTTACAGTGCAGTTACTGGAGCAGATCGTATGCACCATATATGGACTCATGAAGACTGTGCTTCTATTATTTCAATAAAAAGATAAGTGGATTTAATGTGGGATTAGTGTCACAAGCTGTAATAATAACTGCCTTCTATGCAACATATGGAGCAAAATGTAAAGAGCTACATGTAAACAACAGCTGGTACAAGCTGAGAAATAATGTACCAGTGTACATCTGAGATCATCTGCTCAAGCATGTGGCGCTCTCTGCAACAACTGTGCAATTACACGATGTGCAGATACACAGTTTCATCTTCAACATCACCGCGTTAACAACAATATTCAGGTTGACAAATAAACCTGTGAAGGAGCTGATTCTTGCAGCTCTCTTCATACTTCAGAGATTTCAAACACGTTACTTGGATTTTTGTCCAGTTTCAGTATTCAAAATCAATCTGAAATCGTCTCAAGTGTACATCACAAGCACAGGACTTCCATAAACTGTAATATGAAACCTGTCACATTTGTTTTAGTACAGTAATCAGATGAAATACAATGATATATTCATGTTATAAATGTTAAAAACATTACAACTTTTAAACATTTTCTGACCCTTTCTGGTTTATAAGAACCTGTTGAAAAGGTTGCAAAAATAAATCGTGTTTCTACACACAAACAGCCAATAACCAAAAGTTAGTGACCGTGCGTTTTTGGTCTATCAAGGAATTGCCGTTAGCCACAGCAGTCATCCCTTTCGACTGACAAAAAAATTAATCACATGTGCCCTACTGTACTTTTAATGGTCTAGCTTGTAAAACATCTTCTATAACAGTGCAAGAAAAGACTTTTACTCGCCATCTCATTGACTAGAACAAGTGGTTGGAAAACATGTTTCCAACTTGTTGTCCAATTATACAAACTCGGGCCTCATTCTGACAGGGCAGACGATGCAAAGCTTGTTTTTAGCACCAAATGTCAGAAATGAGGAGCTGGCACACATGGCATCTACATGGTACAGTCTAATAAGACTTTAAAGGTAGTGTTTCAGGTAGTGTTGGGAGCTCTCATATACAGTGCATGGTCATTCCTTTTGACACATAAGTAGACAGAAACAGACAAAAAAAAACTTTCCTTGCTTTCATTAATGCTTTGATTGCTTGTTTGTACCCGTTTGGGGAGAAATACTGGAATATGTGTGAAAAGTTAAAAGTTTCCTTGAAAAAATATCAAGACTTATGCACAATTGTTAATGTAAGGGCTTTAAAAGCAGGATGAGTTGAGCCTTAAAAACATTGCCTTTTACAAGAAAAAAGCTAAAAGTACACAAATTACTGAGGATAAAAATGTATGTACAATTACTGTACAAACCACTTTTCAAGTTGATGTGGCTTTGGAGGAATTGAACACACAATATGTTCCTTCTTTAAAAAAAAATGCACCATCATGTTTATTTGCATGTGTAGCTGTGAGGACCTAAATAAATGCTCCACAAAGGTAATATAGTCTATTGTTCCATTTGTATAATTGCATTATATCCACCTTTCAAAAAGAAAAATTAAAAACACAAAAAAATGAATACATAAAAAAAATGGAAAGGAATGACACTGGCTGCATGTATTTGGTACGAGAGCTCAACCAAATAATAAAGTCGGTCCATCACATCAGATCACCCATCATCCTCTGCTCATCCAGGTTTCTCTCCTGAAGACTAACAGTGACGCAGCGCAGGGCATGCTCAGTGACTTGACCTCGTCGTTATCAGTAAGTTGGCTAAATTGTAAACCTCAGGCTGGATTCAGACTGAAGCTTCAAATCTGCAGCGGTGAGAAGGCGTAGAACGGGAACTGGGCCTCGTCCTCGTCCACAAAGAAACACTGGAAGTAGGGCAGCTCATCTGTGGAGGGAGTTCAGAGTAATATGTTCTTCACTTCTATCTGTCATCCCGAGAGAAGACGGAGTGTGCTGTTTGCACACTTGTGTGATATTTTGCTTATGAGAAGGGAATTTGGACTCACCCTCCATCTGAAAGCTGTCTGATACAGAAGGCTCTGCTATCGGAAAGAGAACATGATGTTAACCATAAAACAATACAGTGTTCTATTACCCTGAATTATTGCTTCAATAAGCAATAATTCAGTACCTTTTACTTTTTCCTCTTTGGTAATTTTCTTCTTTTCTAGAACAAAAAAGAAGAATTTCCATGCATAAATAAAAGTATAGTTAGAAGTAGTAGTAAAAAAATATTTCAAACACTTAAAAATTAGTTGCTAAACAAACAACTGTACCTTTCTCTGCAGGCTCCTGTATCTCTTTAAGAACTCTGTCCACTGTTACAAAAGATTGATAATGATTAACTACATGCAGGGGAATATGCAAATGCTGGTGCTGTTTATATTTATATTATTCACACAGACATTTCCCTAGTCTATTTACATTAAAGGACAATTTCACCCAAATATGAAAATTCAGTCATCTTCTCACCCTCATGCTGATGGAAAGTCAGATAAAGTTTAATCGTCCACAAAACATTTCTGGAGCTGCACATCAAAACAGAGTTGAGCTAGAGATCCGAAACTGAGACATTATTATCAAAAAGACATTATTTATACCCTTTTTAACATCTTCACCTAAGTTGCTAAGCTAAAAGTGTTAGTAAGGATCCTGTCCGAAGTGGGTGCACAAGCTCGACCACGCGTCAGGGGTTTAAATAATGTAATTTCAAATCCATTTGGGATCACAGTGCTTCAGGAGACTTGGATTATGCTGTATGAGCTGTATGGAGCAATTGTAGCTATGAAACTGCACTTGAATTTCCGTCCACATGAGAAGATAATGACTTAATTTTCATTTTTGGCTGAACTTATCCTTTAAGTTTCAACCTACCTTTAGCTTTCTCCTCTCTGGCTGCCTTCTTCTCAACTGTTTTTTCTACAAGAAACAAATACATAAAGTTTCATGAATAATTAGGTCTAAAGTGTACAGTGGTAGTTGTACTGTAAACCATTTGTCTGGTCAGTTTCTTAAAAGTGAAGATACCTTTCTTTACAGGCTCTTGTTTTTCTTTAGGAACTCTGTCTTCTGAAATAAATCAAAATGGTCACAAAACATGAAATGATCAAGCAGCTGCTCTGTCCTCTTGCAGTTTCAAAAGTATTTTCCATAAATTCACAGTATATTGACATATTAATGATTGTATGCAGTACCTTTCTTTGCTGCACTGGGTTTGACCTTTGCTTTTGAGACCTCAGGCTCTGTTTCACAAATATAAGTGAGAAATTGGCAATTACAATATTGCTGACCCCTCAGGGCAGAAAAAAAAAACAACTTTTCTCTCTTGCTTGTGTTAGCTAGTATAGCATATGCATCTTTTACCAGAGTAGACTCGGGATGACATTAATGTGGCTGATTTACTGCAGCGTCTCTTCATAATGATATGTTGTTATGAACAGACATGCCTAAGGTCCCAAAGCAAAAACTGAAAACATCACTGCCAATAGACTTTCTAGGGTTGTTAAAAATGTTTAACATGCATGTGCAGTAAGCTACTGGAAAATATTGCTGAACTCTCTGTACACTTACTGTCTATAAGCCTAAGATTTATAGACAAAGAAGTCAAAATTGTTGTTATTTTTGGATTCATAACAGAATATCTTCTTGCTGAATAAAAACACATTTCTAAATCTTAATTTTGAATGTTTTCTATAAAGGATGTCGAGTATCACATTCAGCAGGAAAATATTCTCAGGCTTCAGCAGCAGCGGGTAGAAATGTGTGTTTCCCCTCTAAATAAACCAATGGCTACATTCACAGACTGCAGTGGCCTTCATGTTGTAATCAGATTACATGTTGCACTCGGC
Organism: Pagrus pagrus; assembly: GCF_965226575.1. Lineage (NCBI taxonomy): Eukaryota > Metazoa > Chordata > Actinopteri > Spariformes > Sparidae > Pagrus > Pagrus pagrus. The sequence goes on along the minus strand of NC_140202.1, from coordinate 19,273,218 downwards.
TTGGTACATGAAGTGCTGCCTCTACTGAAGCACTAAAGTTGTACCTTTCTTCACACGGACTGGTTTGGGCTTTTCCCTGAACATGGCTGCACCATCAGGAAGAAAATGCAATTGATAAAGCATACAGTTCTTCTCTTTGTGGAATGATTTCTAATAGATATACTATATTTATACTATAATATCTATATAGACTATAAAACCTTATTAAGATAGCCTCAAATGCATCACCAAATTGAGATTCTTGTTGCATCATAATCTGATCTAAACAATGCTGATATGTACAATAACAGTATTCACTGTGGCAGACACTGTACCTTTCTTCACTGCAGCAGGTTTGTCCTTTTCTTTTGGAGTCTCCAGTTCTGCAGAAGGAAAAATAAGGTCACAGGATCTCAACAGTGGAAGTCACAATTATCTAATTGTCCAAAAAGGCATATTGCAGCTGGAGCCACAGCACAACCACAACAAAACTGAGTTTCTAAAACCTTAAAGCAGCTCACACAGCATGAGAAATCTATGACTAGAAAGCTGTAATTTGTGTTAGAAAGTGAGAAAACACTATTGATTCGTGCCTTTAACATCAGCAGCTGGTTTGGGCTGAATATATTAGGCATCTGGTGATTATAACCAAGAAGTCTTTATGTACTTGTTGTTGCTTTTTTATCATCTCCTCAAATGTGAAATGGACATATGACGCTATTTCCTCATTATACATGAAATAATCTGTGAAAATGACTCAACCAGAGTTAGTTTCACCTCTTTTAAAGCTTATGGCTCTATATAATGCATATTTTCATTTTATTTTACGTGTTTTTGTAGCTTTCATTTGCCTAAACACAGTTTGTATTAAACTAGAGCTAAGGGCTTGAGGGGCATTTCAACATTTACAACACATTGTAAATGTTTGTTGGCTTGGATATCATGTGCTGTGTAATCTCAGCTCTTTATTGTCCATGAATTAGTGGGTAAGAGGTGAGTAATAAAAGCTTGATGATCTATCAACTACACCTATTTAAGCAGGCATAACGTATTCTTAAAGATCATTGTATGGAAGCAGCTGTTTGCCGATGCAGCTGCTGCAGAGGAATCAACCTCCATTTCCTGTACATTACATCCTCTACAGTGATTTATTGATCTTGTATGCAAAGTGCTTGTTTCCCTCGTGAGCCGTCCAATCAGAGCTTTTACACATGACCTACATCCTGTGACCAGATAACTGTAATTACAAGGATATGTAGATGGAGCACCACTAATGTACCATTCTTCACATGGACTGGTTTGGCCTTTTCCCCTCAATAATGCTGATCCATCAGGGAGAAAATACAATTAATGTTTACTTGTGACAATGCTTGCCCTTTAATTACCGCAGTGACACACAGAGCATTTTGTTTTAAAAGTTTAAAATTAAAAGTTTTATGTATTTGTCACCTAACATGACCATCTGAGCTGTAGGTGTCGTTGTTTTTGTACCTTTTGTGAAGGCTGGCTTGACTTTGTCCACTGATGCTTTGGGCTCTGAGTGAATGTATGAATTTATTGGCTCTCATGAACTTTGTTGTTGTAGTGTGATAACATGTTAGAGTTCCTTTAGTGAACCTACGGGATTATAATATAGACTCAGCAGCAGTTTATAAGGTACAACCAGCCAAAACTAATGCATCTGTATAACTCAGTTGATACAGTTGACACAAACTGCAGCAGAAGTTGAATCAACAAATACTTATCTTTATAGTCGTCATAAAGTTTGTATTAATTGCATTAGCTTTAGCTACAGTAGGTTCACCTAATAAATTGGCAACTGTGTGTAGATGATAATGTTATTTCTTCTAAGCTACAAGCCCAGAAAATCATCTCCAGGCTGATGATTTTGGCAGGCTACCTTTCTTCTTTAGGAGTGATTTGACCTTTTCCTTCTTTGTCCCAGTGTCTGTTTTAGAAGGAGCTAATTCAAAGGAACAACATTTTTTTAACATTTTTTTTTTAACTCAAATATGGATATGAAATACTATGTCTTGTTTTAATTAAATATTTACCTTTCTTTTCATGAGCTGGCTTAGGCTTCTCCTTTGGGACTTCAGGTGCTGCAGCAAAACACAGGGTGAAAATGAGTTCAGTTGTTGTGTTAAGAAGAGTTATCATTTCGCCAAATAATGATTGATCGTATCAGAATTACCCTTTTTGGCAAGAGCTGGCTTGGCCTCAGCTTCTATAGGGAATAAATACAAAATAAATGCCTGTTTTGTTTTTGGTTTTTTTAAATAAATAATAGATTTATGAACAATCCAATGACATTGTATAATATTTCTTGGAGATGTGATTGAGATTTTTGTTAAAAAAAACAAACAAATTGTTGTTATCTTGTGGCTGTAAAGCATGAACACTGATTAGCATTCCACCAGCAGACACATGTTAATCGCCTCTAAAGCACGAGAAACACACTTGCGCTGCATACCTTTCTTCTTTTCAGCAGTTTTTGCTTTGATAACAGGTGCTAGAAAGATACACAGCCCTATTAATTCCAATGTATACAGTTAAGCGAGAAACAACAAAGACACTACAGTCACAAAACCAAACCTTTTGTGGGAGTCACTGGCTCAGCCTTCTTCTCCTTGAGAACCTCAGCTTTGAAAGCAAATGATAACAATAACACAAATGTCAGTAGAGTTGGCCATTTCCAGCATTTTGTGTCCATGTCACCATACCCGATTTACAACTAATGCAGCTTATTACACTGAAATTGAAGCATTCCAACAAAAAATTGTTAAGAAAGCAGACTGTCAAAATTAAAAATGAAATAACAGTGAAAGTATTTTAATTACTGTAATTACCTTTTTTAGTTGGTGCTGGTTTGACTTTCTCTTTTGGAGTTACAGGCACTAATGAAGAGAAAATATTACAGTGAAATGGTACAAGTTAAACAAAGACTAACTTGCTAAAGTGGTGAGCATACACACAATATTAAAATCAGCTGTAAAAAAAACAAACAGACGGACCTTTCTTCAGTGGCACAACCTTCACCTTCTCCTTTGTTAGTGAGACATTTTTGTGTGGTACTTCTGCCTCTGTAAGAAGAAACGAATGAGAATGAAAATCAGTGACTTCATTATTAAAACATTAACATAAACGTTGATTGGTGTCCTCTTACCTTTAACAACTGGGGTGGCTTTTTTCTTGAGTGGAGCAAGTTCTGTAAAAAAGAGAGTTTAGGTTCATCATCACAGAAATTAAGATGACACATTGGACCGAATGTAAGGTAAGCTCTTACCTCTCTGTGCTAGAACTGGTTTGGGTTTCTGTTTTGAAACCTCAGCTGCTAAAGAAAACATATGACATGATGTTCAGCACACAAAACCAAAACCTTTGATGGCATGAACATTTTGACGTTTGCAGCGTTAAAAGTTTGCCAAACCTGTCTTTGCAGAGACTGCTTTGACTTTCTCTTTGGGTGCCTTGACAACTGAAAACAAAAAAAACAAACAACAGGTGTATGCTTAGGATCACTGACTCAAATCACTGAAACATGGAAGAATCTAAAACCAATCAAAACTATACACCAAAAAAAATACCTTTTTTCATGGGCACTATTTTGACTCTCTCTTTTACCAGAGTGGCGTTTTTGGGAGTCTCCTCTTGTTCTGTGGAAATACAATACACATACAGTATGAAATTGTTGCTCAAGATCCAGATAGCTGAATATTTTCATGTCCATTATAAAATGCAACACTCTGACCTTTTTTCAAGGTGACTGGTTTGACCTTTTCTTTATCAGCTTTAACAGCTTCTGTGTGTCAAGAGCGCAAGGTTGGTTATAGCAGGACAGTTTTATTTCCATTGTGACAAAAGAAAATAATGTTTCTCTTTGGTGATAGGAACATTATGAACTTATAATGTGCATGTGTTACCTTTCTTGGCAGGAGCTGCTTTGGCCTTTTCCTTTGAAACTTTTGTGTCAAGAAACAGGGCAAAATGTTAGAATAGCTTTGCCTTTTGATTAGATTCTTTAAAGCTCTACTATATTTGCATTGCAAACTGATAAACTTTAAACTGTAGGTATACATTAAGTAGGTATCTGATGAAGGTCATTATGTTGAGTTTTTGTTTAAAAAAGTGTTGATTCAACACTAATATCTGTAGTTTGTGGTGCTGTTGAACTGTATTGTATAAGAGTTTCCGCATCAGTGAGTCTTTGCATTACCTGATTTTACAGGTTCAGGTGTGAGTTTTTCCTTTGGTTCCTTCTTGGGCTCCTTGGGAGCTGCCACTGGTGGAAAATAATGAAATTATGAAAATAATGTGACAATGAATGTACAACTTCTTATGTGTACTACACATACAAAGTCAGAAAAAATGCAAAGTTTCTGACTAGAATATGGTCAAGTTTAATTGAAATGATTAATATAACAATAAAAAAAAATCAATACAAAAGAATAAAAGCACGCTCATACCTTTCTTTGCAGGTTCTGCTTTGGCTTTCAGCTTAGGAGCTTCAGGAACTTCTATTATTGGAATATTCAAAAAGATAATTCATGAGCTCATCTTATCTTGACATTAACTCCACCTACATGCGAAACTGCATCACTGCAGGCACTAGCCAACATGTAATGGTGGCACTCAATGCAAACTATAATTATATCATAATTATTTTGCCTATGGTTTATAATGTCACACACTGTAACAAGTGCACATGTGGTTACACTGAATGTGGCCTGTTACTGACCTGTTTTTGTAACATTAAGATGTTCCTTTTTCAGGACAGGAGCTATCTGCTTTCTTACAGCTTTGACCACCTTTACTGTCTTCTTGGGCTCATCAGCTGAAATGAACAGCAGAAAGATTATGCTACAATTTCAGTGTCAGGCTGTTTTATTTCATTCTATTACATTTTGTTTTTTAACTCTACAAAGCATCGTTCAGTATTCCTGATGAAATCTGACTGATATCTTGCCATTTTATTTATTTTTTATTTAAAGAGGTGCTGATTCAACTGTAAGATCAGTAGTTTGTGGTTCAGTAGAACTGTATTTATTTGGTTGTTGATATAAGGATTTCCAGTGTTTCATTTTCTTATATTCCTCTTGCTCTCTGGCTTCGACTGCAGTGTCTCTGAGTCTTTGCATTACCTGATTTTACAGATTCAGGTTTGATTTTTTGCTTTGGCTCCTTCTTGGGCTCCTTGGGAGCTGCCACTAGTGGAAAATTATGACATTAAAAATCCTTAGCTTTACATAAAGGCACATGTTTATTATGTGACACTTAATATGTAGTTTTTTATGTGTTCTACACATAAACAAATCAGTGTCAGCAAGGGAAAATATGCTAAATATCTGGCTTGAATATGTTAAGATGAAGTTTAATTCTTGAAAGGGCTGATTAAAGATTGATAGGCTATAAGGTTATGTAGCATCTAAACCGCTTAATAACTCAAAATACTTTTTCTTGAATTGACAATTGACACAAAAGAATGAAAGCATGCTCATACCTTTCTTTGCAGGTTCTGCTTTGGCTTTTGCCTTAGGAACCTCAGGAACCTCTGTTATTGGGGATAATTCATGAATATAATGTGTTAACTTATCTTCATATTGATCCATGCTTTAAATGTAATGTAAATATACTGCTACTAGAATAGTTTTGAATACTGTTCGATTCCTCTTGACCCATAGTGTGTGTGGCCTGTTACATACCTGTTTTTGTAACATTAACAAGTTCCTTTTTCAGAACAGGAACTATATGCTTTTTGACAGCTTTCACAGTCTTTTTGGGTTCATCAGCTGAAATGCAGAAGAAAGATTATGCTATAATTTACAATTATGCAACTTTGGTAGGAATAGTCAACTGTTTCTTTTTTGTGTATTTCCTAAACATTGTATTGCTGGCCTATGCATACCTGTCTTATCCTCTTTCCTCTTGACAGGTTCTTTGTCTTTGGCAGTCTTCTTAATTTCTTTCTCTTCTTTAGAAAGCTTTGCTGGCTCTGTCTTTTGTTCTTTCTCTTCTTTGAGGGATTTCTTTATGTCTTTCTCTTCTTTGGATGGTTTCTTGACCTCTTTCTCTTCTTTGAGAGGTTTCTTGACTTCTGTCTCTTTTTTGATGGGCTTCTTTACTTCTTTCTCTTCTTTGGATGATTTCTTTATTTCTTTCTCTTCTTTGGGTGGTTTCTTGACTTCTTTCTCTTCTTTGGATGATTTCTTTATTTCTTTCTCTTCTTTGGGTGGTTTCTTGACTTCTTTCTCTTCTTTGGATGGTGCCTTTGCTTCTTTCTTTTCTTTGATGGGTTTCTTGACTTCTTTCTCTTCTTTGATGGGTTTCTTGACTTCTGGCTCTTCTTTGAGAGGTTTCTTGACTTCTTTCTCTTCTTTGACAGGTTTCATGACTTCTTTCTCTTCTTTGATGGGTTTCTTGACTTCTTTCTCTTCTTTGGGCGGTGCCTTTACTTCTGTTTCTTCTTTGAGAGGTTTCTTGACTTCTTTCTCTTCTTTGGATGGTTTCTTTACTTCTTTTTCTTCTTTGATGGGTTTCTTGACTTCTTTCTCTTCTTTGAGGGGCTTCTTGATTTCTTTCTCTTCTTTCAGAGGTTTTTTGACTTCTTTCTCTTCTTTGATGGGTTTCTTGACTTCTTTCTCTTCTTTGGGCGGTGCCTTTACTTCTGTTTCTTCTTTGATGGGTTTCTTGTCTTCTTTCTGTTCTTCAGATGGTTTCTTGACCTCTTTCTCTTCTTTGAGAGGCGTCTTTACTTCTTTCTCTTCTTTGATAGGTTTCTTGACTTCTTTCTCTTCTTTGGATGGTTTCTTGACTTCTTTCTCATCTTTGGATGGTTTCTTGACCTCTTTTTCTTCTTTGGATGGTTTCTTTACCTCTTTGTCTTCTTTGGATGGTTTCTTGACTTCTTCCTCTTCTTTGAGAGGTTTCTTGACTTCTTTCTCTTCTTTGGATGCTTTCTTTATGTCTTTCTCTTTGGATGGTTTCTTGACCTCTTTTTCTTCTTTGGATGGTTTCTTGACCTCTTTCTCTTCTTTGGGTGGTGTCTTTACTTCTTCCTCTTCTTTGAGAGGTTTCTTGACTTCTTTCTCTTCTTTGAGAGGTTTCTTGACTTCTTTTTCTTCTTTGGATGGTTTCTTTATGTCTTTCTCTTTGGATGGTTTCTTGACCTCTTTTTCTTCTTTGGATGGTTTCTTGACCTCTTTCTCTTCTTTGGGTGGTGTCTTTACTTCTTTCTCATCTTTGGATGGTTTCTTTACCTCTTTGTCTTCTTTGGATGGTTTCTTGACTTCTTTCTCTTCTTTGGATGGTTTCTTGACTTCTTTTTCTTCTTTGGGTGGTTTCTTGACCTCTTTGTCTTCCTTGGGTGGTGCCTTTACTTCTTTCTCTTCTTTGAGAGGTTTCTTGACTTCTTCCTCTTTTTTGAGAGGTTTCTTGACTTCTTTCTCTTCTTTGATAGGTTTCTTGTCTTCTTTCTCTTCTTTGGATGGTTTCTTGACCTCTTTCTCTTCTTTGGATGGTGCCTTTACTTCTTTCTCTTCTTTGAGAGGTTTCTTGACTTCTTCCTCTTTTTTGAGAGGTTTCTTGACTTCTTTCTCATCTTTGATAGGTTTCTTGTCTTCTTTTTCTTCTTTGGATGGCTTCTTGACCTCTTTCTCTTCTTTGGAAAGTGCCTTTACATCTTTCTCTTCTTTGAGAGGTTTCTTGACTTCTTCCTCTTTTTTGAGAGGTTTCTTGACTTCTTTCTCAACTTTGATAGGTTTCTTGTCTTCTTTGGATGGTTTCTTGACCTCTTTCTCTTCTTTGGATGGTGCCTTTACTTCTTTCTCTTCTTTGAGAGGTTTCTTGACTTCTTTCTCTTCTTTGATGGGTTTCTTGACTTCTTTTTCTTCTTTGGGTGGTTTCTTGACCTCTTTCTCTTCTTTGGGTGGTACCTTTACTTCTCTCTCTTCTTTGATGGGTTCCTTGACTTCTTTCTTGTCTTTGGATGGTACCTTTACTTCTTTCTCTTCTTTGATGGGTTTCTTGACTTCTTTTTCTTCTTTGGATGGTTTCTTGGCCTCTTTCTCTTCTTTGGGTGGTACCTTTACTTCTCTCTCTTCTTTGATGGGTTCCTTGACTTCTTTCTTGTCTTTGGATGGTGCCTTTACTTCTTTTTCTTCTTTAATGGGTTTCTTTACTTCTTTCTCTTCTTTGATGGGTTTCTTGACTTCTTTTTCATCTTTGGATGGTTTCTTGACTTCTTTCTCTTCTTTGGATGGTTTCTTGACATCTTTCTCTTCTTTGAGAGGTTTCGTGAGTTCTTTCTCTTCTTTGAGAGGTTTCATGACTTCTTTCTCTTCTTTGATGGGTTTCTTGACCTCTTTCTCTTCTTTGAGAGGTTTCTTGAGTTCTTTCTCTTCTTTGAGAGGTTTCTTCACTTCTTTCTCTTTGGATGGTTTCTTGATCTCTTTGTCTTCTTTAGATGTTTTCTTGACCTCTTTCTCTTCTTTAAGAGGTTTCTTGACTTCTTTCTCTTCTTTGGATGGTGTCTTGACCTCTTTCTCTTCTTTGAGAGGTTTCTTGAGTTCTTTCTCTTCTTTGAGAGGTTTCTTGACTTCTTTCTCTTCTTTGGATGGTTTCTTTAACCCCCTGTCTTCTTTGAGAGGTTTCTTGACTTCTTTCTCTTCTTTGGATGGTTTCTTCACCTCCTTCTCTTTGGATGGTTTCTTGACCTCTTTGTCTTCTTTGGATGGTTTCTTCACTTCTTCCTCTTCTTTGAGAGGTTTCCTGACTTCTCTCTCTTCTTTGAGAGGTTTCTTAACCTCTCCATCTTTTTTGAGAGGTTTCTTGACCTCTTTCTCTTTGGATGGTGTCTTTACCTCTTTGTCTTCTTTAGATGGTTTTTTGACTTCTTCCTCTTCTTTGAGCGGTTTCTTGACTTCGCTCTCTTCCTTGAGAGGTTTCTTGAGTTCTTTCTCTTCTTTGAGAGGTTTCTTGACTTCTTTCTCTTCTTTGGATGGTTTCTTTAACTCTCTGTCTTCTTTGAGAGGTTTCTTGACCTCTTTGTCTTCTTTGGATGGTTTCTTCACTTCTTTCTCTACTTTGAGAGGTTTCTTGACCTCTTTCTCTTCTTTTAGAGGTTTCTTGACTTCTTTCTCTTCTTTAAGAGGTTTCCTGACTTCTTTCTCTTCTTTAAGAGGTTTCTTGACTTCTTTCTCTTCTTTGAGAGGTTTCTTGACCTCTTTCTCTTCTTTGAGAGGTTTCTTGACTTCTCTCTCTTCTTTGAGAGGTTTCTTGACTTCTTTCTCTACTTTAAGAGGTTTCTTGACTTCTCTCTCTTCTTTGAGAGGTTTCTTTACTTCTTCCTCTTCTTTGAGAGGTTTCTTGACTGCTTTCTCTTCTTTGAGAGGTTTCTTGACTTCTCTCTCTTCTTTGAGAGGTTTCTTGACTTTTTCCTCTTCTTTGAGAGGTTTATTGACCTCTTTCTCTTCTTTGAGAAGTTTCTTGACTTCTTTCTCTACTTTGAGAGGTTTCTTGACTTCTTTCTCTTCTTTGGATGGTTTCTTTACCTCTTTGGGTGTCTGTTCTGCTTTTTTGTCTTTAGATGGCTTTGGTTCTTCTAAAAGTTCATCAAGTTATAAAAACTGTCAGTTCTTTATGTACCGTAACATGTCTGTAACAGACTTCAAGGTTTGATCAGTCTTACAGCTAGAGTATACTGTCATCTTTGTGTACAAATGGGAATGTTACTCATATGGAAACAATAAAAAATGCTGAATCACTATCATACGTATTTGCTTATAGTGATAACATATATATTACATATACAATAAGGTTAAACAAAGAAATTATTGAACATCATTCTGTTTTGGACCTATTTCATACTTTGTACATAAACTCTACAAAAGGCTGGTTTCTGTGTTTACACAGGTACATCCACGTACAATATTTGAACTTTATGATGAAGTGCAATTACCTTTGAGCCTCTGTGGTTTCTTCTCAACAGGTTTGGCCTCCTCCTTTGGCTTTTCTTCTTCTAGTTTTATCTTTATGGTCTCCTCATGTTTGGCTTCTTTCTCTTTTTTCTTCTCTTTTTCAGTTTCTGCAGCTTTGAGGTCTGTAAACAACCATATTCATAAGTAAAGTTATCAGGTGCTCATGTGAATAGAGTACATTATTGTTTTACTAAGTTGTACCAAATCAATGTATTCAATGAGAAAATTAGGAAACATAAAAAGATATGGGGAGAAAACAAAGTGAAGAGTGTGCACAATTTCAAGAACATTACCTTTAATAATGGCATCTGTAACTTCTTTCATTGCGTGCCTTTCCTTTGCCTCTTTGAGAACTAAAGTATTTCATGCAGAAATATATTAGAATATACAGTACATAAGAGAGCGATTCTAGCCAAAAATCAGACCAGCAATATAGTCATCACGACAAGTAATCATGCTTGCCTAGAAAGCACTACACACTAAAAACACTATGGCTACAAACACACCAAAAGCATTCCAAAAATGTCCTCATCCAGAAATCAATCAATGTTTTTCTCAGCCCTTTAGCACCATCTAGCTGCTGTCTCTACTAATGGCTCACTGCCTGAGGCAATGACTGCTCAGTTTAAAGAAGGAACACTTAAGTTGCCAATTTAATTAGCACTTTAGGAAATAGATTTGTCCTCACTGAGTCATCAAGATGAAAAAAAAGCACAGTTAAAGGAGCTGGAATTAACAGGTGATGTACTAGTCCTAAGATCCTCTTTCAGTGCAGCTATTCACACATAAGTCAGGCTGAGTTTCAGATCTAAATAAAACTTGACTTGACATTATCATATCCATCTCTATAGGTTTTTTTAATTTAATGTGCTAATCTTTCTTGTGGTCAGATGAGTTTAACAGTTTAGTTCATGTGTGTTCGGTACATATAGCTACTGACTAAGCACACAAATTTATGTTTATAGAGGACTAGCCTATATATTATGATCCCAGACTGATCAATGCAGATACACAAATAACTGCTACCAAGATTTCCTTGGAGCTCCAAAAACTGAGGTGAAGATATGTCTGAGTGAGTTTGCTAGCTCAACTTAAGCAGATATTTTGCACTTCTCATAAGGTTTAACAAATTGTTTTGTAAAGTGACAAACAGAAAGGAGAGGTGGAGGAGAATAACTGGAAGAACAGGTGTTTCTTGTCCTGAGGAGTTTTGGAGGATAGGCTAGTCATACAAACACACCATAGGTGCTCTGCACACACAGTCGATGCATACTGTGCTAGCTAACGTTACAGCTAACGTAGTCAGAACATAGGCCGTTTAAGACAAAAATACAAAACATTTTGGTCAAATAACATGTCATGAATTTACGTGTGGTCAATCTGATCAGTAAAACACCAAAAATATTAGCCTAGCTTATCTAATTACAAGCAGGTAGAGAAGGTTAGCCTAGGACAGGGATTTGCAAAGTCCAAGTGTATATTTAAAGTATTGCTTGTACAACATTATAATTATTTGCATTACCTCTGTTTTGTAGCTCCTCTTTGCATGACGCTTTGGTGGATGTAAACAGGAAGTACAATGTTGCCAGCTAGCAGGTGAGTTAGCTGTGGGCTACAACTTGAGCCCTGGCATTTTTTTACCTGTATTTGTATTTGTTTACAATTTGACTAATTGGAGCTATTAACAGTAGGCCATTAGCAGTTCCTGTTTACAATTTACCCAAGGATGCACAGACAACTATCTCTGGATTACTTTGATGCTAAAGAAAACTAAAAAATACTGTGATTTTGAGGCAAGTTTTGCAGTTATTAGATCATCTTTTTTGTGTACAAGTGTTTTTATGGATGTTTCACAATAGACGTAAGAGATAATCATATCCTAGGGAAGTATAAGTCACACTCATTTCTGAATATAAATGACACAGAGATTTCTGATATCAACCGTCGCCTCTGATTCTGAGTAAAACAGCAAACATTTCCTAAAAACAATCTAATCTGTTTAATCTGTAATGAAACACCTTTTGTGATGAAACAAGGTTTAAATGCTTGGTGCTCTGCTTGATGATTAACACTCACAGAACAAAACAGCAAAAACACAATGTTAACGAAAAGCACTGAAATAAAATATACGAAACAATATACATGAGTCGTTCAAGTATCCTTTAGGCCCTTAAAACTAGTCATGTCACAAAGCATTTAGTGTGTCATTCGTAAAGATGTTAGCAAATGTAAAGATGATAAATACTCATACTATCATTCCAAGTTACATTCATCTTGAGGAACACACTCACCATCAGAAACATTTTCATAACCTGATAATGAAGAAAATGATGAAACATACATGATGGTAATGGTAAAAGTGTTGTACCTTTCTCATGCTTGTGATCAGCTCTTGATCCAAGTCTTCTGAGCCTCTCATGGGGAATATGAACCTTCCTCTTTCGTTTAAGTTCAGGTTTCCCACTTTCACTGTTGTTGTTGTTTTCATCATGATCGTCGATGATGTCGGAGTATTCGTCTTCGTCGAGAACAGTTGTCCCTTCTTCCTCATCATCGGATTCAGGTGCTACACTGGCATTATCGAGTTTCTCAGCTGACAGGATTTTAAGGTCAAGCTGTTGGACAGATGACTCTTTTTCTTCCTCTTCATCATCCACCTCCACGAGAATCTCCATTTCTTCCTGTTTTTCTTCTTCTTCTTCCTCCTCCTCCTCATCGAAAGACTCATCATCATGAAGATCTAAAGCTTGATCGTCCTGGTCAATTTTTGAAAACTCTTCTTTGACACCAGTGTCACTTATTTCAATGTTTTCTTTGTCTTTTTCTTCATGAAGATCTTTATCTTCAATCTCCTCCTCATCAGCCTCTTCTTCTGTTTTTGTGTCCTCCTCCTTCTCCTCCTCTTCTATAGCATCTTCAGTTTTTGTCCCCTCTTCTTCCTCCTTCTCATCTTCCATTTTGGTCTCCTCAACCTCTTCTACTCTCTCCTCCTCCTCCTCAATGTGTACCAAAACTTCTTCAGCTTTGGTCTCCATCTCCAGCTCTTCCTCCTCCTCATCTTCTCCTGTTTTTGTCTCCCCCTCCTCCTCCAAATGTACCAAAACTTCATCAGCTCTGGTCTCCTCCTCCTCCTCCTCCTCCTCCTCCTCCTCCTCCTCAACTTCTACCACCTCTTCTGCTGTTTTGGTTTCCTCCTCCTCCTCACTGTGTACCAAAACGTCATCAGCTTTGGCCTCCTCCTCCTCCTCCTCCTCCTCCTCCTCATCTTCTACCCCGTCTTCCACTGTTTTGGTTTCCTCCTCCCCGTGCACCAAAACTTCCTCATCTTTGGTCTCCTCCTCCTCCTCCTCCTCATTTTCTACCACTTCTTCTTCTGTTTTTGTCTCCTCCTCTTCCCCGTGTACCAAAACTTCTTCAGCTTCGGCCTCCTCCTCCTCCTCCTCCTCCTCCTCCTCATTGTCTACCACTTCTTCTGCTGTTTTTGTCTCCTCCTCATGTACCAAAACTTCTTCAGTTTTGGCTTCCTCCTCCTCATCTTCCTCCTCCTCATTTTCTACCACTTCTTCTTCTGTTTTTGTCTCCTCCCCCTCCCCATGTGCCAAAACTTCTTCAGCTTTGGCCTCCTCCTCCTTCTCCCCCTCCTCTGCTTCTATCTCAACCTCTTCATTTTTAATATCTCCATCTTCTTCTTCTTCTTCTTCATCATCATCTGCTGTTTTTAATTCATCCTCTTCTGTAACAATGCCTCCGTCATATTCTTTCTGCTCCTCCTCTTCCTCAATGTTCGCTGCATCCCCCTCGGTTTTAATGACCTCTTCCTCCTCCTTCTTAGTATCCCCCTCTACTGCTTCTTCCTCTTCCTCGCCGTCATCATGGAGGAGCTCCTCATCTTCCGGTGCTCGTTCATGTTCCGTTTCTTCGACGTCGACATGTTTCACTAGTGATGTGATAGCAACAAATTTAGTGCCTTTTATCGATCTTGTATCTGACTAAAAAATTGGACTATTAAAGAAAAACCGTGTGAATACCATCATCTTCCTCCGCCGCTGTCAGATCTGCTTCAGAGGGAACTTCAGCTTCCTCCTCCATCTTTGAGTCTGGGGCTTCACTTAACTCTGCAGCAGCAGCAGCAGCGCCAGCTTCTTCTTTGGCAGCTTGCATGATCTCTGTAACTGTATCATCCACCCATGTGACCTGTTTAATCCGACCTTCACCTTCATGTATTTTTATACAGAAATGCAGCTCCGAAAACTTGTTTTAAGGTACAGAAAGAATTTGATGGGGTGAAATGTGTACATGAACAATGACTGTTCATAGCATTACATAGTACACAGCACATGCGGAAGTTAATAACTTTCAACATATGCTCATATCAGCTTAAAAGCCTGCAAACTCCCCTCCAGTTAGTTAGAACTGAAGATGCATCTTGAATGAAAGGCGAAACGTCTTCAAGAAACTGAAACAAGTCCAGCACTGAAAATATGCTCATATCTTTACAATTTCCTTGTTGTCAGCAAATCTTGAAATTACCAAAACCAAGTACACTCAGTCAATGCTTGGTTAATCTTTAGAAATGTGTCACAAGTGTATAGTTTCATTTTAAGTAACTTCCTGAAACAGCTGAGCACTTTGAGTATGGAACTGATGTACAAGCTACATTAACATGGGATTTACATTATGATTTAATGGACAAATTTCATGTTAACCTTCACATCTTAGCATTCGTTGGGTCAATATAGCGGATAATATAGCAGTCAGTGTGAATATCCCTCATCTATGGTGCAAAAAAACAAACAAGATATTTCAGGTTTTGGCTACGGAGACCAGGATTATTAGTTGGATCCATTCATAGTTGGTTTTAGTCTTTTCATGGGAATTGATGACAAACAGAAACATTTGGACTATTGCCAGACTTATTCCAAAAATATTACCACCCACAATTGATTTAGTGAGTAATATTCTGAAGGCTAACTTTTGAAACGTGTTGTACTGATGATTTATTATTATTCCATGCAAAGACAAAATGAAATACTCGGCACGGAAACACACGTCATCCAATACAAACAATCCAGATACAAACAATCCAGATACAAACAGCATACAGGATATCACAGATGTTGAAATACAGGTGGCAGACACATATTAAAGACGACTTTTCAAGCTCAACATAACAAAACTTTTTAACATATGACACAAAATATGATGAGTGGAACAAAAAGATGTGAATGCAGAGTTCAGTGACATGTAACATCCAACAAACAGTCAGTGTGACAGACAAAGGAAGAGATGCAGTCACCAGGTCATAGATGTTTATTCCAGTGAAAGTATACAGTGGTTATGATGAAAATTTGTTCATGCCATAATTAATCGCGTTTGTTCAAACCTACATACCGTCATACAGTTACATCATACATTAGAAAATGACATAAGGCAGACTTGAAACCGGTTCACACAAAGACTAACAAAAATCAATGCAAACATGCATGAAAGGCCACTATTTGCAGGCAGCACACATTAAACCTGTCCATAACAGGTGTGGCGCCATAGTGTGGTGTTTTCTTACCTTTTTCTAAAGGTGGCAGGAATTCACCTACATTAGAAAGAAGAAAATGAATAAATGACAATTAGCTTAATATTTTAACCATTATTTTTATTATCTGTATTGTGACAGCAAGGAAAATTATTGCCATTACTTACCTTTCCTCTGTACCAATTTTATATCAGGCACGGGAGCTATGGTTTCATCTAGTCAAATGGAAAAAAAAGACTTGTTGTAGTTCGCAGAAAGAGGCTAGTAAGATGCTTTTAGGTGTATAAAAACTAATAAAAGGAAAACCTTTTTCAGTCACTATGTGTACAACCGGTGTGGCAGCAGGTTCACCTAAAACATGAGAAGAAAATATGGCAAAATATGCATCAAGATTTTTTAATATATATATTTTTGTCTTTCTGGATCAGAAGTATTGAAGCATTTGAGTTAAAAGGACAAGCATACCTTGCTCACCGACAAGCATGCTTGACATGGAAGCTATAAACAAATCCTTCTTGTCTGACATTTCCAGAATGGCATCTTCAACGACTTTCATGGGGTCAATGGACACTTCAGGCATGATCCCTGAAATATCAGCACACCACAAACTCAGTCAGAGCTGCTGTTCATAATACTAACATACCCAACTTCAGATTGTTCACTGTTTCTCCCATTACAATATATATATTTGTATGTCTTTGTTCAAAGAGAAATATGAGCAGTCACATCAAATGTAAACAGACCTTGTTCGCCAATCAGCATTGAGGAGACGTAGCCCACAAGCATGCTGATCTGTTCTGTGGTGATTTCTGCTGTTCTCTTCAGGGCTGACATGGGGCTGAATCCCAAAGCATTCTGGATACCTGATCAACAGAAAGTCACAAGTAAAAGTATTGTATTCAAAACCTTGCTGAAGTAAAGTAAGTCAGCAAAAGTAAAAGTACTCATACTTCCCTATCACTGTTTTACTATGATGCTTTTGACTAATATCACTGCATTAATGTGAATGTTGCATTTTACTCCTGTAGTTGTTTGAGATCGGTACCTCATACTTTTGAGTAGTTTAATCTACAGCAAGGCTTCATATTATATAAGATAATCATACTGTATGTATGTATTCATGTGAGAGCCATATATCTTTGAAATGAAAACTAGCCTGTTTTCAGCTTTTTTACAATGCATCTCCCAGCTGATCCAAGAGGGTTTTTTAAAAATGTCTTAAAGATTAGGTAAAGGTTAATAACCACGACAGATACTGTACCTTGTACTGCGTCCAGTATAACATCCATGATTGCACAGAGAACATCTTGGATGTATCCTGCTATTCCACTCACAAAGTCGTTAGTAACACTGAAGACATTTCTGCCAATGACCACAGGGTCAATGAAGCTAACGTCAGTGGTTCCTGAGAAGAACAACACACATCCAGGCCCATAACTCCAGTTAGTTACTTCATTCAACAAATCGTTCTGTCATTTAGTTGAAAAGACAGTTAATGACCAATCAATGATTAATGTTCTCTTTAAAAAAACAAAACTATATATCTATAACAAATACAAACGTTATTAACTAATAATGTTTGTTTAGTCATGAGTTAAGGATTAAACAATACAGACATAATTATATTTAATGTAAAGGTTAAAATATGAAGCAGGTACCTTTTGTTATGTCCAGTATTTTGTCTACGATGGCACACAGCACGTCCTGGATGTAGCCCACTATCCCACTCAGAGTGTCATTAGTAACACTGAAGGCATCTCTGCCAACTACCACAGGGTCCATGAAGCTGACGTCAGTGGTTCCTGGGGGAAAACAAATAAGTACAAAGAACAAATATGTAAAATCAAAACTGTGTGCTACGTTAATGGCCATTTTAATATGTTAGGAGGTTTAATACCTTTCACTACATTCAGAATAGTGTCCAGGATGGCACAGAGCACATCCTGTATGTAGCCCACCACTCCACATGTGAATTCATTAATAACACTGAAGACACCTCTGCCTATGACCACAGGGTCAATGTAGCTAACGTCAGTTTTTCCTGAGAAAACAAGGACATTTGTGATGGAAAAACTAATTTATTAATATCAAACTCAGCAAGAATTATTGAAGTAGAGTTGTAGATGAATGAATCAAATGATTAGTCGTTTTTACACATTTAATTAGAATATCTATCAAGCTATTTGCTGGTGAATTGAAAGGACTCCTTAGTAAGAAATAAGCATTCAAATATAGTAGACTTACCTTTATTAATATCCAATATAGTATCCAATACAGTGTCCACTATAGCACACAATGTGTCCCTGAAGGAGCCCACAACTCCACCCATGAAGTCATTCGTTGAGTGGAAAGCCTGTCTACCAATGACCACAGGGTCAACATAGTCGAGGTAGAAGTTCCCTGCGGGATCATTAGAGTCATGGTTACATCACACGTCAGCCAAAATGTTAACAGCTGTCTTTCCTGGTTGTTTTCATACCTTCCTCATCAGAAAAATAGCGAACAACTCCATCTTTTGCGTCCGATATTTCCTCAGCAGCGTAAGTGGCAACAGACATGGGGTCACTTAAATCAGGTGCACATTCTAGAAGACCAGAAATAAGATGTTAGATGTCTAAAAACATGTATGCATGCATTCTTCTGTATCTCTTATGTACCTTGAAACTTATTGAGCAGACTGGAAACTTCATCATAAGCGTTGTTTACTGCTCCAACAGGGTCTGTGATGATTTGCTGAATGTCTGAGAACAATAAAATACATATTGGTAATTATGCATGTCTGATGACTGAAGTTATTTCAAAAAAAGGTGCATTTTCAGGTATGTGTGACCTACCAGGGACTGTTTTGTACTCCACAAAGTCAAACATCACCACTCCCACTGTCACCCAGGACAGGAGGGCAACCAGAGCTATCAGCAGCTCTGCAGACATCTTCAGCTTCCCAAGGAGCCCCAGACCTTTGGACCTGAGGGAGCTCGCCTGTGGTGCCGCCACTCCATTGGACACAGTGGCTAAAGATGGATAGGTAAAGATATTAAAGTCACTCTGAAAAGTCAACCATATGTCCCTGTTTCGGTCTTACTTTTGCTTCTGCTACATGAAGATGTTTGGTTTGAACTTTTACAGTAGGTTATATAATATAATTGGTATAATTGGCCTCAATGTCAGTCTACATAACACTCAATAGGTGCAGATCAAAATATCAGGTTACAGTGGTATTTAAAAAAATACATAGTTTGTCTGCCAGAGGGCGCTGACGTGTTGTATGTCAGTACAGATCTCAATCACAATAAATAATCATATGAAAGGGTTTCCCTATTTATATAAAAAAAAGTTAAGTTAAGTGTTTTTGTAAAAAAAAAATAACATTGGCTGCTAGAATGCTATCAGATTTGATTAAAATTTGGAAGGAAATAAAGTTTTTGAGCTATGCTTTTTTGGCTTGATACCCTGTTTTGTTCCTTTGCATGCAGATGGAGGGACAAACATGTCCGTCAGTGATTACGCACATATTCACACATCATTATATCAATAAAGGCATAAAGGGAGAAGAAGTAGACTGACAGTAAGTAAACATGGGCAATTTTCAAAATTTTAAGAACAATGCATTTTATTGTTAGTTAGACCTCAAAGATTCACTGTGTCATTGCGTTTTAGTTTAAATAGTTTAATGTAAACAGAAACTTTGTTTACAAGAAAACTCCACAGAGCTCCTTTAAATTGACAATATAGTTCAGTCAGAGATAAATAATGACATATAACCATCTTTAAAAACTTATCAGCTGGAGTTCCTTTTATATATTTTTACCTTGAAGACAGTATCTTGTTCCAGTCTCATCATACACACTGCAGCTAAAACAAGACAGGTGAAGGCTATTTCCTCTGTGATAAAAAGGATTGAAACAATGCCTTAGCCATGGAGTCAACACTGGGGGTGACCACATCTGTTGGAGTCTGGGGGTCTCCCCCACCAAGGAAAGTGCAATTCTAAAAGATTCACAGAAATCCATGAAACACATTTTTTCTTTGTTCATTTGCTCATGAACAGAATGTATGCTACCTAGCTAACGCTCCAAAGAGAATTTATATTATTTATTTTTCATTTTTATTATAATTATTTTAACTGATAACCAGCTCAGACAAACCGCATACAGAACTCCAGTACACTGGACCAGAACCAGCAGTAATACTGTAATAATCATAATTTGATTAGTTAAGTTATGTTTTAATTACATTTGCTAATGATTATTCAGGATGGTGGTGTGTGGTTTCTTCTCAAGGCATAGCATTTTTTTTTTATTTAGCCTATATTTTGCATTAATATATTTAAGGAGGGAGATGTCCCCCACAATGTATATCATAATTACGGCCCTGGATTCAAACATAACACAGTGAAGACAGTATGTCTGATCCTTGCCTTCATCAAATGGCACCACTTCTCTTGTGTTGCATCAACATGTAAGCTTTAGGATTACGTTGATTAAGGTTGTAGCCTGATCAACATAAACCTATCTGACATTTCACCTGGAAATATCTGACATTTTCATTTAGGTCATCCAAACATGATTCCCACCTGTTTAGTACAGTGTGAAGTCTTGATGGTATTTAAAACCTTATCATCGCCATCGTCAACTAATTAAGTAAGAGTGCACCAACGCTGCTGTTCTTTCAAGTGTTACAGATACCTTCTAACTGCGAATGAACTCTGTGCATGCCCGCATCATGATTCACTTCCTCATATACAAGTGCTGGTTTATGAAAACTAAAAACTGTCCCCTCAGTCAGCTGAGTTATTCAGGGTGGACATATGGTGTCAGTGTTTCACCACAAATGTATACTGACTCTGACTGAAACCGCCTGTTGCCGCTGTTTTTATTCACTAAGCCCCATAAGATTCATCAAAGAATTGAAGATTTCTTTGTGAAATATTACTTGTTTGAGCAGCACACATAACAAGTTGCCTTATTTTTAGATGGTAAGGACAGAAAGTTGTTGAAAAACCAGAGGTCAGCCCCAGCAGCAGTCATGTCTGTCACAGGACAGCGATACTAATACTCTGGCTACATGATATCCTGTATTTATAGCAACCAACTTTCAACACATTTTCCTAAGAGGACACACAGCATCATAACATTGCAGTTTCTTTATTACAAAGCATATATGACTTGGGCTTTCTGTGCTGCATCAAGCAGTAAAGGTTAATAATTGTAGGCCCAGTGCAGGTGTAACAGTCCTACCTTCAGCCATGGTGGTATGGAGACAATTTCAGGTATTATCCTTTAAGTTGGGGGCAAAGCCTCCTCATGCAGAAGTGAATGGAAAATCACAGATTTGTTATGAACCCAATCTGCATCGACTTGTCAGTAAAAGAAAAATGTTCCAGTTATTCAGTTATTCCATTTCCACTTGGTGATCACAGTCTTGTTCCGTTCATCTTGTAATCCACAGGTTGAACTCCTCCAAGGTTTAAAAAAAAAAAATGAAGAAAATGGAAAAATCAAACATAAAGTTTCACAGGCGTTGGGGAATTTGGAGCTGCCAGTGTGGCAGCATTGCAGCAGGGGATCTAGGGGCCAAAGCAAAGCAACGCAGGGAAGGGGAAGGAAAGCACCAGGCTAAGCACAGGGCTGGATAGGGTGAGGGGGGAACGGACAGAATATTCCACCCAGTGTTATTGGTGCCTCACATGGTATAGGTCAGAGCATAGCACAGGGGGGGCTTCTAGGTAACTTTATCCCCCAGAAGGCCCGGGTTATTCTTAGCTGGAGCTCTGCGGACCAGTTGCTCTGGCAGGCCTTTTTTGGTGGTTGAAGGGGTGTGTGTAAGATCAGTTGGCTGAACTGGGCACCCTCACTGGTGCTGCCCACTAAACTGGAACAAATTGGGTGCCCAAGATGAGGAACGGACAACACACAGCTGGAAACATTGCGCTTAAACATTTTCGGCCTCTTCCTCCTCCTCCTGCTGCTGGTGCTTATGCGATTTATTTTGTTCAGGGGGCTTCATTACTCATCACTTTCTTCATATGTGCACCCATTTGCTAATGTGTGACACATTTCCAAAATTACAAACTACCTCACCAGTGAACCAAAAACGGGTCCAGCATATGTTTTTACTGTAGACATTGCCATCCTCAGAGTCACTCCACTAGCTTGATTACGGTGTGTACAGTTACACAAAGAAAAAGGTTTATTCAAACAACTGAAAAACATCTGTACATTAGATACAACACATCGTAAAACATGCACACTACTACAATCATCAAAAACATACACACATGCACAACAGCCATGTCTTTACAGTGTAGCTGCAGAGCTGGGGGTCACAGGCCTGATGATGAGGGTGAGCTCCATAGGTACAGGAGGGGGAACATATCGCTCCTCCCTCAGGAGCCGCAGCAGTAAATCCTCAGTGTCCCGCGGCCAACGGTAAACACGTGTGTTCTGGAGCCAGCATGGGACGTGCTTCTGCAAATATATGCATATATATATATATACAGAGAACAGAGGAAGAAAAAGGTGGGAAAAATTTGAATACACATGCTAAAAAAATGCTTTGTCATTTAATTAAAGTTCTTTCTGACCTGGGATGCATTAAGGAAGAGAACTGGTATGAATCTGAAATTCAAGCTGCCTTGCTGGATGAATTCATTCTGCATCTGGCAAAGTTACATTAAAAAAATTTGAGCACATAATAAAAGTTATTTTCAGTGATGTCTCATTTCAACAAAAAATGGCAAACAGGCTCTCACCATGGTGTGAATGTATCTAGTGTGCAGACCATGTCTGTCCACTGTAGAGCCTTCAATGTCTGCCTTGTACTTTTCGCTGATGGCGATGATAATCAGGGTTGAAGGCTGTTTAAAAAAAAGCACATTTAAGACACATTCACACACGATGCCTGAAAAGACGACTTCAATACAAAAGTTTGAAGCTAAAAACAGACACAAAAGAGAGAATCTGGAACTTTTATTCAACTATTAAAGCCACATTTAGTCTGAGTCTGTCTTTAAAATCTTACATTTTTATCTAGTAACACTTGTGATAATATAGCAACAGCAATGCACAAGTCTGTGTATTAACAGCCTTATTAACTTACATCTTTCAGGTGACTGTCCTCCCACTTGTTGATATCCATGCGTCTGATGGGGTTGTCAAATAAGTCAATCTGTGAATTTAAAGTTCAGGGCTGTAAGTGAAATGTCAAATGAGTTTTTTCTTTTTTTTTTCTTTTTTTTTTTTTAAATTATCTGACATTTAGTTAAAGAGCAAGTCGCTTACAGCTGTTCGAAATCCTTGCTTTGTGAGGAAGTCCACGAAGGGGATTATCTCTGAAGAAGCATCCGAGGAATAAGTTATAAAAACATTTCCTGAGAAGAGAGGAGATCATAAATCAAAATAAATCCCCAAATTTCTCATTGTACATCAGTAAATCACACTAAATTTCCAGAAAAATAGAAACACCATATGGGGTTGTGCCTTGTTCTGAATTTTAGTGGTAACACTGAGTTTTTGTTGAGGCTTTACTGAAATGTGTTCTCTGTGGTGGGTTTTAGTTTGCACTGAATGTCACTGGAAACTGTTTCTTGTATTTTGTCCTTGTACCGATTTACGGTACAAGACACAAATGACAATTCATGTGATCCTGTCTCTTTAATGCCCCCCTCCTGGAAATCCAAGTCTGCTCTGATTGGCAGGCGCTTACAGACCTGAGCAGGCCACGCCCATCATGTTGTGCAACTGTGCTTGGGTTTTTATAACCAGGGCACTGGCTGAGGGCCATGACTGTGACATCATACCTTTATGTAACTTTTGATAGCTTGTTCGAAGGCATAGTTTAAATTCTGTGGACTGAGCTTATTTAATATAACACCTCAACCTACTTTACGATCAATACACATGTAAGCCTCACTAACAATAGTTACATTTTTTTAAATAAACTAAAAAAAATAACTAAATAAACTTTTCTTCTTTAAAAAACATTGATCTTTTAGGTTTAGAAACAAATACAAATACTATTATAAGTACCTACATTTTGAAATGCTCATAGTGAGCAGTGAACCCGATTTCTCTTTATTTGGGTGCTTTCTCGCAGCCTAATATCAGCATCAGCTCCATAACTCAGCGCCTTGTCGTGACTGTATCATAATAAGCCTAATTGCCCACAGAAACTACATCCTGCATAAATACCTGTTCTGTTAACACGACTTACTTTGCTTACATATGAAGCAAGTTGCCAAAATAAGACATGAGCATCCCCTTTTAAATGAGAGGACTCACGGCACACATCAGGCAGACTGATGGTTCTTCTCTTCTCATGAGGATGCGAGACGGACGCCTCTGCTCCCGCCGAGGTCAGGTTCATCACGCTGACCTGTGACATGCCCTCCACAGGGGGGGCGTAGAACTGAGGCACGTTCACCGAGACGCTTCCCTGAGCCAGGCTGTCATTCATGAAGTTTTCATGATGTCGAAGCCTGAAGCAGCGAGAAAGAAAAATAAACAAAGGGTTGTGTTGAATCATGCTGACATGTGATGGCTCCATCTAATATGCAAAGTACATACTGCCGCAGCACCTGGCGCACTGCTTTTTTAACATTAACAGTGTGGCTTGGGGGAACTTTGTGTAAAGCTGCGTCAGGTTACTTGCTCTTTATACCTGTTTTGGGGGTTCTCCCAGAGTCTTCTGTCCTGGCAGGGTGCAGAGTGATGACATGGAGGGGGTGGGGGGTATCTATTGACTGGATTGAAGTTGTACTGCCCTTCTCCTGCAGAGCGATAACACCTGGCATTCATAGTATGATGAAGGTCTGTGGAGATAGGTTAAACATTTCTTCTGTGACAGAATAACAAAGCAGAAAATGCCTTAAAAAGCCACAGGATAGCGAACAGGCGGTTGCCAGCTCAAGTACATATAGGCTTAACTGGTCAACTAAATCAAAAATCAGGTTTTTTGCATAATAATAAAAATAAAACTGCTGCTAATGACAGTGGTGTAAAGCAACTAAGCATTCACTCAAATACTGTAAAGTTTTAGCTATATGTGCTTTGCTTGAGTGCGCCCATTTTCTGTGACGCAGAAAGTATTCACATTTTACAGGCAAATATTTGACACACACTGATCAAAATATAATAAGGTAAAAGGTTAAAATACCCAACAGCAGTGAAGGAATGTAATTAAGTACTTTTATTCAAGTATTGCACTTAAATACAATTTTGAGGTAGTTGTATTTTACTTGAGTATACTTATGCTAATACATTCTGTAGACTTAAATTGTGCTTTTGACTTTGCAGATTGAATGACGCATCAAAGTGGCACTTTTTTGGTAATCAGATTTTTTAAAAAACACTGATCGTCAAAGTAATTGATAATCAGAAAAGTTCTGATTATCCTAGGTCCGATAATGAGCCTTGACAATAATCAGTCGACTCACACTTTACAGTATATACATACATGGAAATGAACACATCATTTACTTTTAATCATACTTTTAAAATGTACGTACGCTAGGCTTTTTTTTTTATCAGTAATTATACTCAATAAAAATGTCCTTACCAAAGTTGTGCATGTACTGATGAGGAGGTATAGAAGGATTGTAGTGCCACAACTCATCATCAGATCTTAACGGCAACGGAGGCTCGAGATCCTCCTCATCACTCTCAAGCTGAACCCGAGAATTGCTTTCATCCTCACCCCTGAATATACAAAAATATTTATATGTATAACCCTCTCAACAGAAGAGATAACTCTAGCATGTGTATAATGATGCTGAAAGGACCATTAAATTTCATTTCTGCTCAAGTCCACATTCCAGAAATACAGAAAAAGAAAAAGAAGTCAAAATTTTTATTACCCATTGATCTGACGAATAAAAAATAAAATGTTCAACATGATCTTTGAATTAAAGTTTCCAATTTTTAATTTTTTTTTTAATGAAAATTGAACTGGTGAGTGTTACGTGTAGCCTGGTTCTAGGTTAAGTTACCGTTCAAAAAGGGATTGACAAAAGCATATACTGTCCTACTATTTCTCCCAGGGAGTTTCACATTTAAAGATAAGTCTTTAAGTGGATATTAACTAGATACAGTAATGAAACAAAAACACAAATATATTGTCTTAAACCAGGGTCTTAAAATATGTAAATGATTTTACCCCAAATACAGATTTGACTATCTTGAGTGATTTCCTATCTTAGCTCCTCACCTAGTTGTTCCTCTGTTTGCTGGCCTTGCTGCTCCACACTGGCTCGGTCCACAGGTCCAATAACAGCTCTCTCCTCTGGTGTCAGGCTCCCTGGTTCCTGCAGGACAAAGGCCTTCAGGAGGTTGATGATGGAGGTTAATCCAGGCAGGAGTCGCTCCTCTACCTTGTGGCTGTCTGAGCTGCATCAGCTCTCGTGCAGGCAAACCAAACTCTGTGTTCACTTGTCTGATTTTGCACGGGCTTTTGTTGCAGAAATAATCTGCATCCATGCAACAGCTTGGCATGAATGCATCATGATGTGGATTTGCATGAAATATTTGGTTTCCTTTGACTGCCGGGCTAAACGGTCGAGGGGAATTTTCTGATTTAGCAGTGGTGGGTTTCAGTTCTGGTGCTTTTTCAGATTGCTCCATCTTAACCAGGAGACTTCGGTAGAAGGCTGCAGTCCTGCAAAGAACAGACAGAAGCAGAAAACATGTTGTCTTTGCAAGTTGGCAAAATGGTTACAATACAGTTGAATTAAGACATTTCTAATGTGCACATCGCAAGACAACATATTCTTACATAAAATGTCTTAGCAGAAAGAAGGGGACTCGGACTGTAAAGCAAGAGTAACAATAACCTACCTGTTCTCTGCGGGATTCTTTACACTCCTGTGGGTGCAGAGGCTTGCGTGTGTTTCAGCCTGTTATATGCAAATTCTTCTCCGCTTCAGTTGCACCCAATCAGAGACAAGAATGTAGTGTCTGTGCTGCACAGCCAGCTCGGCCTGAAGAGTTTAGCTGGAGAGGATAACCTTTAAAAGTGGAGTCTTACTCTTGGAGTTTACTCTTCAAAAGGCCTCTGGTTAAATGATTTAAAAGGAATATTATCCAGTGAAAGAATGAAACAGGAGCGGCATTTCAGCACAGATGTGCTCTCAAAAGGTCAACAAGTGGCCACATTCAAACAAAACTCCACAGTTAAATGTTTTGGATGTTAAAAACCTCAATTCATGATGCTAAAAATTTACAATAAACCCAAATGAAACGGGTTAAATTAAACTCCTGTTTCCAGTTGAGTGCTCTCCAATTGCCAGGCAGACCTACTATGTGATTTGCATATATTCTGAGTTCAGAGGTGTTGTCTTTGTGTCATGTTCAGCCTCAGGGAAAACCACAAAGAAACACTCACTCACCCACAGCCATTTCAAGGTGTGTCTATTCAAACATAAATGATTGATGAACCCTGACTGCTGGAAAACGCGAAACCTGTGGTCTTAACAGTCACGGAGGCCCTCAAATCAGATGTTACCGACAAGTGTGTGGCGTTAATCATTTTGTAGTGGTGAATCCACAGAAGAATGATGGCAAGATTGTTTATTTCAAAACCAGTTGTGTACAAGTAACAGACAGACAATAAATAATGCAGAGACCAAAAACATTTTTCTGTACATCTACAGAATTAGGGTCAAACAAAGTGGTTCAAAAACTAGTTTTGGCTCACTTTTCCACCCATGAAAAGGAAACAGAAATACACAGAAATGGCGTCCTTGAATGCACCTTCTCACCCGTCAGGGAGAAGTTTGAGAAAATGTCATCGCGAGCTGCAGATTTCCCTGGAGAGAAAAATCACATACTGTAATTATGTCATACTGACGACACATCAGACTGGCCGGGCGAAACAATACGATGGAATAAACATGTCTGGTCTCGTAACAAACAACATGTTATTTTCCAGGTACACATTATGGAGGGACAAACACAGGTACGCATCCTTCATTTCCTGTCATGATGTGAGCGGCAGGTTGTTTGTCTGCTTGGCTGCTGAAGCGGAAAAGACGAGAATTTCTTACACAGCCCGCTGCCGTACAATAATGCAACACACATTTTAAAATATCGCCAGTATAATAAGCAGTCAGCCGAACAATGGTTGCAGTTGCAGGAACTAAAAGTCGCTTTTAAGCAGATCTATAAATCATTGGCTGAAGCTGAAATGCGATGAATGCACTTAATATTAGTGCAGATGGCATACACGTTTGGCTGGAAGAGTCCATGATGCACTTAGTTAGTGTGTAGAAAGCATGAAGGCATTCCCTTACGTTATAAGAATATTACTAAACATGAAAAGGCAAGAACAGGTGTTATAGTACATCTAAGTTCCTTGAGAAGAGGAGAGCAGTATTGTTATATTAACCTCGTAAAAAAGGTCAGTGGACTTCCACTTCGGTCCACGATGTCTAACTATTACCATTTCTACAATTATTATGTCACGATTTGTTACCAACTGTGAGCTTCACACGGTTTTCCTACAAGCCGTTAATCTGAATTAATTTTGACGTTGGATTAAAAAAAAATCCACACATTTCCAAAATATCAAAAGTAATATAAAATGAAACAAAAAGGAGATAAGTAAACAAGCAATTTATATTTACATTACATACAAGTTACACAACATAACTCATCTCGTTCAT
Source organism: Pagrus pagrus (assembly GCF_965226575.1). Taxonomy (NCBI): domain Eukaryota; kingdom Metazoa; phylum Chordata; class Actinopteri; order Spariformes; family Sparidae; genus Pagrus; species Pagrus pagrus. The sequence goes on along the minus strand of NC_140202.1, from coordinate 19,245,080 downwards.
CCATGGCAGTCATTTTTTAACTCCTCAGTCATCTCAGTGCCCTCCTCCAAAACATCCTTTGATTTGATAGTCAGTATGCTGTCAGGGCTCCCAGTTTTGTGTGAAGCTTGGAAGTCAAAGAAGTCAGTCGATGAGCTTTTAAGGATCGTCACAGCCACAGGATGAGAGAGAGAGAGAGAACAGGTGGAGTCTGGCTACCCCTGGTGGAGAGCCGGTGAAATGACATGAGATGAAGGCAGCGGTGCTCAGAGGTTATCTCCCGGCTGGTACTGAGGCTCAGTGGCAGTGAAGTAGTCCTCCAAAAAGGCCTGCAGGTACTCGAAGGTGGGCCTCTCCTCGGGGTCTTTCTTCCAGCACTGCACCATCAGCTCGTGCAGGGACGTGGGGCAGTCCTGCGGGCACGGCATCCGGTAGCCTCGCTCCACCTGCTCCAGCACCTCGCGGTTGTTCATGCCTGGAGAGAGGGACACGGAGAAATGAAGGCAAATGTGGCTGAAAAATCAGTCAGTCTAAGAAAAGCATGATACAGAACTGAATACTTTGGGGTTTTGGACAGTTGGGTTGACAAAACAACACATCACTTTGTGCAGTGGGACATTATTGGAGGTATTTTTCACTATTTTTTTTATTTTTTATCGGCAAAAACAAAAAATAATACACAGATGAATCGATAATGAAAACAGTTTTAGTTGCAGCCCTAATAGAGCACAATGACTATCTCAAAATTGTCTTTTCATGAACTCGTATTTCCCATCAGAGCTCCACCAAACTGCCACCCAGAGTATTAATCAGCCTGAGTAATTGACGCCAGTGTGGGCTTGCAGGTCTTTTTAAATCACAGGTTTTAATAGTACAATAGTATATGAAGAAAAACTACTCATAAAAAGCAATAAGAGCTTTTATTATATTCCACGCCTGCTATTTTTCTTCTAATAATTGAATTTGTTTGAATGCCTAAAACACAGGAAAACATTTCACATGTTCACACAGTCATCTGCGAACACTCCTCTGCATAATGCACATCGTAATGTACATTATGCAACACGCTGCTCTTTTTTTAGCATACAGAACCATGGCGAGCGTCTCTGCGGACTCGAATGCTCTCACGCACTCTGCCTTAATCAAACGCGTGCAATCAGCTGGAATTGAGACGCGGTTACATAATCCACAGAGCTGAACACACTCACCTGGATAGGGCACTCTGCCCTTGGTCACCAGCTCTGTCAGCAGGATGCCGAACGACCACACGTCCGACTTGATGGTGAATTTCCCGTAGAGAGCAGCCTCAGGAGCGGTCCACTTTATTGGAAACTTCGCCCCTGAAAGAAATTCAGATGTGTGATTTTTAATGTTCGAAAACCTTCTCAAACATTTTTGTGAATCCACTGCAGGAGCAGCAGGGGTATGTAGGTCAGTCTCTTCTGTAAGGATTTTTTTTTCCCCCTTCGTCTGTGATTTCATTAGTACAGAGACATGAGGACATGATAACATCCCACCAGGGAAAATAAAAGGGAACAATTCCATTATCTCTCTGCTTGTGTTAGTTCACACTTGGCCCAAGTTGAACAAGTAAACGTTTAAATCCCTAACAAATAAGTGTTGACAGGGTGACTAACAGAGTCTGGGAGTCCCCCCTGACATAGTTTACGTCTGCCAACACAGTCAGAGGAGAACAATGTTTTTGTTAAGTTTATTCCTCATCCTTCTTACAAGGTACACAATTAAAATGACAGAGTTTGTGTTCAACATGTGTTGCATCTTAACTTCTGCACTGTGCCCTTGCATAAATGCGATATTTGTTGTTTTTGCGCCATGCTGTGGCCACATGTGCGTCGGTTTTCCACATGTGTCACCGAGACAAATTCCTGCTCATTTACTGTAGTTATTCTGAAAAGTCTGTGTGTGTGTGGTTGTAAATCGTGTCCTGGTATTGACTAAATGGAACGAGACATTTACCAGCCTGAAAACTTTTTCCTCTGACATGAAGTTTTCAGAGGATGCTGTGGTTTGGAACTGAGAGAATACTACAAAAACATTGTGAAATAGCGCAACCATGGATCTATTCAAAACTATCACTGAATCACTTTTATACTGAAGAAAACCTAAAATTGTGCTGATTCACAGGAACATAAAGAGTCTTTTTTCTTTTTCCAAGTTGATTTATGGATGTTTATCCAAAATGGAAATCAGAGGTAATGATATCATTGGGAAGTGTAAGTCAAACTGAATATAAACAACATGTGTTAGTCTTTATTTGCAGCTTTGACCGAGTTAAGACTCTGAGAAGGATTAGGATTTTGGTGCAAATTGCGACAACAGGGTGCTATGGGTTTTTAAGTAGTGTGCTACTACCTCTGGTCTGAGATGTATGGTTGCTGCTAACCATAACAGACATATTAAAGTGATACCTACACTTACAAAGGATGGGCACACATTGCTTGGCTTTTGGAAACTGTTAATTTTTTAAGTTATGTTCAAGCTTGCGATGCTACAAGATGCTTCCTGTTAACATAGTTGATTGCTGTTGACCAAACCAGGCTACAGCACTACAGATGTTTCCTAGCAACTAAATTATACATTACTTAGGTCTTTACAAGCTGAAACATTCTCTAAATGGTAATGGTACACCCTCATTTAGAGAACCACTCATTTAAAGCAAATAGTAGTATGAACTTAAGAAACACTTTATGAAAGGCTGGTGTAGCCCAAACCTGCAGGCCCACCTTGTCTTGCTGTGTATTCGTTGTCCTCGATGAGCCTGGCCAGACCGAAGTCAGCGATCTTACACACCAGACTTTCTCCGACGAGGATGTTGGCAGAGCGCAGGTCTCTGTGGATGTAGTTCATCCTCTCGATATATGCCATGCCTGCCGCCACCTGGGAAATGGAGTAATTTTTTCCAGTGAATGTCACATCACTGAACAGTTTCAAGGGGATTCAATTTGTACTAAGATTTTTACATAGATAACAGCCTGTTTATAATCCTTAAAAGTGGGGCTGCCAAAGAGAAGGATCTCTCATGAGAAACCCCATAGATTTGCCATATCTGCAAAATAAACTCAAGTGTCAGATATGATTGCTTATCGGCCGACAGGAAGAGATAAATCACAGTTTCAAATTAACATTCAAGCTGTTGAAGATTGAGAGCTCCAGTCTTAAAGCTAAATCACTGACTTTAAATACTCTGTTGTCCATTTGTTTAGTTGCCAAGTCCTGACATACAAGAAAAACTTGTCAGCAAAACATTGTAAGCAGCCGTTTTTGTCTCTCTTTTCCAAAATACTCCAACAACTGCGTCGTTTCCGGACGTAAACACTGAAAATGGAGTTTTCTGAATACCTTCACCTTGAAAAGAGTTTTCCAAAAGGTCCGTTTTCAGTGACCTAAAATGCTGTTTATGTGTACTGTAAGCCAAAAACGCAGAAAACAAGCTGAGAAATATCCGTATATGCATGGACATGGCCTTAATATAAGACAATCACAGACCTGTTTTGTCTCACGAAACTGTAAACTGTAGCATAACATCGACATGAAATGGCTTTAAATTTCCAACACAGATTAAATTAATAGATTGGTAACAGCTGGAGATCATTAAAGTGAATGAAGCTGTTGGAAATAAAATCTTTCAAAGAGTTCACAGCATCAAGATTTCAGATTATTTTTCACTGTTTTAGCTCGTACCTGAGCTGCCATGTCCACTAGATTTGGCAGTTTGAGGCCTCGTCCTTCTCCATCTTTAAGGAAGTCAAGCAAACTCCCTAAAGAAAGACAAAATTGTTAGGATCTGTTGGATGTTGGATCAAAACTGAAGCAAAACATCAAGTCTGGGATTCCTGCCACATATTTGTATTTGTTAAGTCATTGCTGTGGTAACTGAGGGTCTCTATGACAGAGCACCATGCAGTAAAGTAGGACACATACTGTACTGTCCATGCCGATGTATTAATTATGCAGACACTGAGTAGGTGTGTGCACAAATGCATGTATGTAATATTCATAGTGTCTTTTTTTACTCTGTCAGTTTGAAACAGCACCTACCCTTGTTCATGTACTCAGTGACGATATAGATGGGTTCTTCGGACACCACGGCGTACAGCTGCACCAGCTTGTCGTGTCGGAGCTTCTTCATGATCTGAGCTTCCTCCAGGAAGGACTCGGGCGACATGGTGCCGGGCTTCAGAGTCTTGACCGCCACCTTGGTGGTTCCGTTCCACGTGCCTGACAACAAAAACAAAAAAAGAGGTTGTTTAAGGGTATTTCTCCAGAGGTCGGTGAGTGGAAGTTCAGGAGGATTTCATTTTGAGAGGGAGATATTCACCTATCGCAGTGCAACATTGTTATAATCATAAAAATACAGGCATTAATAATATAGAGAAATAGCTGCAGACAGCATATTATCCCAGTTATTTTTTTAATTTAACATCTCCCTTCACATCTTTTTCAAGTTTTCACGACTTGAATTAAGCTTTGGGCTAGACCCAGTTGAAAACTTTACTATAAAGGAATCTATTATAGGATTTGACTCTATGTCTGTGGTATAAACACATTCAGATGTTGGTAAATCAGATACACATGGAGCTTTTCATTTCCCAATGTGGGACAAATTATGTTTTATTGAACTGAACTGAACCAAAACAGCATCTGCCTGAATGAGCTTTGATAAGCCATGTCAGAGAAACTTAATGAAATATAGAAAACACCACATAGACCATGGTTTACGAGGTCAGAAGGCCATTTCAGATCCTGAATTCAATCAAAATGCATGGGAAGTTCAGTGGAAATGGACACTGAGATCATGCAGAGTCGTATCCAGCGTCCCAATTTCCAAATGAAATCACTGACGAACACTCCTCTCTGTGCGTAACATTATCTGGGTGTTGGTGTTGAATGATCCAACGCATACAGCATGTTTTCGAAACACTGCTCACAGCTGTCCAACTCTTCTTTTGTGCCAAAAAGATACGCACCCATCCAGACCTCTCCGAACTGGCCGTTGCCGAGACGCTTGATGAGCTGCAGCGACTCCCGCGGGATCTCCCACACGTCTTTGGTTTTGACGGACAGGTCAGTCAGACGGGGCATGCCTTTGTGGCACGGCACAATCAGTCGGCAGCACAGCCCCGCAGCCCTGGCTGGATCAAGCGTGCAGTTTGAATTTAAAAAAGATGTTAAAGAAGCCACATGACACTGTAATTTTATGAAGGAGAAAGCAGATCTATCATGTCAGGAGGTTTTTTATTCACCCCCTTATAACTGTAGAAGAGTCTCACCAGAGTAGTGCTGTACTAGCTGCTGTAGTGTCTCAAATTGGGCCCTGGTGGTGATGTAGTAGCCTCCACTGTCCAGCTTGCGGATCTTATAGTGTTTGACATGATCTCCCTTGACGTCATCCCAGTCCTGGATGGAGAGAGAGTAGGCCCCTGGAACAGGCAGAATGAGCAGAATCTCTGGTAAGACTTTAGCCGCAGTGAATTAACGATTAATCATTTAGTTGTCAGCTTTTTAATTAATTGCCTACAATATTTGATTTTAGCTTCTTATAATGAATATATTCTGGTTTCTTTACTCCTCTGTGACAGTAAATACTGACTGACATGTTTAATAACAGTTTATGTTATTTTATAGACCAAAAACTAATCAATAAATCAAAGAAATGGGCAAAACATGAATCGACGAGGACTATAATAGTTAGTCGCAGCCCTAAGTAAGACTTCACCATGATATTACAGAGCACTGAGAGGGCATGACAGTTTTTTCACGAGCTTATATAAAGCACATTGTGCGAACGATTTGGGGCAATGAATCTGGAGCAACTACATTGTTAATGACGTGATTTTAAACTGAATTTTAAGTTGTAATGTTCCAAGTTTGTCTATAAATAAACAGCTTCTACCGCCACATGGCGCATTTAAGTAAAGTCTTGCTAAATATTTTATTCACAAACACTTGTATTTTTTACTAAACTTTAAAAGCAGTCAGCACGTCAGCTCGGTCTGAGTACCTTTGGTTGTTTCACTCTCACGGATGAGGAAAGTGCCTCTGGCGTTGCCGTTGGAGAGCAGTTGCCTCTCTGCGTCCTTTCGGCCTAATTTACCGAAATACCAGCTGCAGGGAGAAAAACAGAAGGAATTAAGTATGGAGTGCAACATTTGGTTTAAGCATTTTTTCAAACATTCAATGCTTTACGTGCCAGTATACCACATTTAACAAAATACAGTGAGATGAGCTCTGAAATATTTATGACACTCTCTCTGCTGATGAGGCTTGCCATGCCCCAAAGACTGTGTGAGAGTGTGTGCTCGTATAAAAAAAAGTTTTACTCACTCCTCAGCTTGGATCGAGTCCACCGGAGCGACGTAATTGCTGGGAATGTAACCAGTTCCACCTGTAGTGAGAGAGCGAGCCTCCCACCAGTCTCCCTCGCTGGAGAGAGAAGGACAGAGAGAGATGGAGGATGGAGGCAGGTTGGAATCAACCGAGAGATCAACATTTATGCAGACAAATAAACACTCAGTCGTGGGTGATCAGATTTATTGGCCGTGTTGTCTCTGAGAGCTGAGCGGAGATACAAAAACATTTAAAGCGGCGAGTTGTTTTCGAGTGCGTGGGTTCCTACTAAGAGTCATCTCTCTGAAGTCCAACTGAAATCACTTTTAGTCATCTGAATAATGTCACCATGTTTTTTTAAATGCGTCATTAATATTTTTTTATTCTTGAAACACAGAAAAAAGTCCAAGAAAGGGATGCACAACATATATGGAGCGAGTAAATTACTAGACAGATAATGGGGAATTTTAATTATTGTCTTCTGGCAGATTTAAATTCCTTTCTTTAACCTAACAAGCACTCATCTACAATAGGTGGTGGTATGCACCTTTAAAGGTGAGAAATGGCAATAATGTGATTGTAGCCCTACAACTATAAAAGGCAGCATAACCACTAACCACTGCTCACTATACTGGACTGGTTGCTCTTTGCTTTAACCATGGTCGGCTGTGGTCGCTGGCTGCCGTTAGCAAGTAGCTCAGTTAGCACATTGACGAAGTGGCTCTATCAGCCATTATATTTTCCGTTTTAGTAAGGAAAATAAGTGTAAAACTTATCCTTTCTTTATATGTTATGAGTTTATTTTGTTGACTTATTAGCTAAGTAGCATACATCTCCCAGCTGTAACTATCAGACTATCGCCTCTTGTGGTACGAAGTGGTATTACAGGACAGAACGGGCCGGGGCTGGCTGGTTAGCATGCTAACTTCAGTAGATATCTCTACTACACAGTACATAGACGTCTTGTCAACGTCAACACTGTTGTATCGTCATCCTCTCCTGATGAAAGCTAATTATTTTGCCGTTTTCTGGCCATATCTTACATAACTGTCCTTGAGGTTGGTTTGCGATCTGCCAATAAACGCAGAGGAACAGGTGCAGCATGCTGTGTTGACACAACAAATCATATCAGAGCTATGTAATATTAAATCATCTGTGCTCACTACATCTCAGCCTGTTTTGGTTATCTTATTGATATTGGCCAAGAGCAGCAGGTAATTATTGGTTATCAGTAACGGCTTTAAAAAAAAATCCATATCGTGCCTCCCTACTCCTTTTTGTCTCAGCCTGCTGGAAGGGTGCATCGGAGTCTCTGTTTGATTGACAGCAGCTGGCAGGCTACCAGAGAAACGAAGGAGAAAGTAGACAAACTTGCACCGTAGCCTAAATGTCATGTGCAGACAGTGTGCTGAAGACTGAGGACGACACCAGCACCTAACCAGAATGATGTATGTGTATGCATTGTGTAAAAGCAAAACAACTCTGTCACTATTTTTACATCACAATTATAACAAGACACATTTTATTTCTATGATGCAAAAACCAAAAAAGCTCAATAAAATATGGCCCATCTGTCAGACTATACAAGTAACATAACCCACATAACCCAGATCAGGTTTATAACAGAGACTCGATCCTTCTGTCTGCGCCTGTGAAACATTTCCAAATGCAGCATTCAGACGAAAAGCAGAGACCGAAAACACGACCGCCACCCTGAATGCTGTCATGCAGATGTTTTCACACTTACGTGCTGTTGAGGATCTGGAACCTCTCCCCCTTCCTGAAGCTGAGGTCATCCTCGGTCCTGGCTTCGTAGTCATAAAGAGCCACAAACAGAGTCACCCCTGCAGGAAAACAAAGAGTGGCATGTGGTGGTTAGAGTTTGAAGTATATTGTTAGGATTTTCATTGTGGTTTTATGTTATTGTTGTTGTTGTTGTTCAGCTGTCCACCACATGGGCTGCCGGTCATGAAATAGCAATACGAATTACTGCTCGCTTCTATTTCCACTGCTACTTCGCTTTCTCACAATTTATGGCAATAATATCTTCCATATTTGTACTTTTAATACAAAAACACAAATAAGTCTGAGAAATTATCCAGATTTAATGTCTTATTTTTCAAAGTGATTAAGAGATTCACTCCACCAGATGTCATCTTAAAAGGTCCAATGTGTAGGATTTAGGAGGATCTATTGGCAGAAATGAAATATAATATTCATAGTTATGTGTTCAGAATCATCTGAAACTAAGAATCTGTGTTTTTGGTTCCTTAGAATGAGCTTTTAATGTCTACAGAGGGAGCGGGATGAATCGATCGGTCTAGAAAATGTCATCACAATCTCTCAGAGCCAACAGTGACGTCCTTAAATTGCTTCTTTTATCCCAAAACCCAAAGACTCTTCACTTACTGTCGTAAATGACAACCAAAAGCAGCATATGCTTACATTTAACAAGCTCCAACCAGATGTTACAATAAATTGATGACCAAAATAGCTGGCCGTTGGCACCAAAGATTAAAAAATTTCAATTATTTAGTATGCAAACAATTAGAACTCTTTGTTTTGCATACAAAACCAAATCGGACTTTAAGCCTCATCAGAGAGAGAGCATCCTCTAGGAATGTTGAGGCCATCAAATTTATCTGATGAGATTCAGAGCGGCCCTGGAGTCCCTGTATCTCTTAATAAGCCTCAAACTGTAAAACGATTTCATTTTCTGATTTGATCCGAGTCGTCCCTGGACGGTCGGAGCTACAATGCCGCACCAAAGCTCCCACACAATTCCCTTCCGATGCGGTGACCTCCAAAACACACCTTACAAATGACCAGAGCTGCTCACTGTCTCCGAGGCAAACATGTGGATGTCCTCACAGGGAGGTCAGATGAGGTTTTTGACTCTGTTGTGTGTGGTTTTTTTTTTGAAGGTTGCTTAGTGCTGCTCTCCTGGAGTAATATCTTATTCATACAGGCTGCTGGTGCTGACTCCACAGAGTGTTTATCTGTGCTTGCGGAGAAAAAAAAGCCCTGAATGGTTGACATCAAAGCAAGAAGATGCGCTTAACTTATGCATCCCGCATCGTATGTATGTTTAAAATCTGAAGAGATTGACTGCAAAGCCCATCTCTCCACTACAGAGGCACTTTTGCACTGTTCAGCACAACGTCTGATCTTTATAGTCCTCAGATGTGCCTCACAGAGGAGCGGTGATAATTTAGGTCACTCCTTTTTCCATTAACTTTCAGCCAGTGGACATTCATCTTCTGCGGGGACACGCATTTATCACAGCACCACAATATCAGCACACATAAAGAAAGGAATTAATACAGGAGGAAAAGACTTTAAAGGAGTTCATTCGGAAGTGAAAACTAGCCTCTGTTTACCGGTCACTCAACATATTAAGCTGACATCAGCCTTTTTTATTGAATGCTGGACGAGAGCCAGACAGTGAGTGGTCCTCACAGAAGTTTACAGCTTTACAACTTAGACGGACATTTTATTTCTCTTTTAATTGCCGTTTGTAATATGACCCCGTTTTAGTGACAGCAACGTATTTCAGACTCACAATGTCACCCTGTCTTAAAAGGAACATCTCGACATTTCGGGGAAAACGCTTATTTGCTTTCTTGCAGAGAGTTAGATGAGAAGATCCACATCACGCTCATGTCTTAACTATAAATACAGGGCTAGATGCTAAATGTTCAGGGTAACAACTACAGCCTCTAAAATCCTGGACCAGTTACTGCTTACTAAACAGCTGCCCTGCATCTGAACAATCGTTCATGCATTCACAGACTTATTTAAAAAAAGCTCCCTCGACCTCACCTGTTCCGCCCCGAGACCGAAGCGTCCCAGACTGCGAGGACGTGTGGACTCCTCCGAACACGGTCACCCCCTGAGATGCGCCGGTGTGGAAGTTGTTGTAGTTGGGGATGGTGGTGACCCCGAAGCTGGGGTAGTGCTGCGGCGTGGGGTCGGACCCATAGCGGTACCCCGAGTTGTGTGAGAGGCTGGTCTCCCGGTCATCAGTGAGTTTCGCTGCTTCCTTATCCTTACATTGGACACAGCCCATTCTCTACTTTCTGTGGGTGGAGAGAAGGAGACACGGAGATGAAATTAGCACGTAGGTAAAATAATAGCTCAAAAGCCGTCTCCGTTGGGGAAATTATGATTCAATATTCCATTATTTCAGCGCTTCCTCTGAGACTCACACAGAGCCTTGTGAAAAATCTTTCAATTAGGCTGAAATTAAACACGATACTTTAAACTCCATTACTAATTACACAGAGGAACATAATGTGACAGAGCTGCAGTGTATGGCTAACGTTTTTGTGAGATACTTTGAGCCGAGAATATCCATCTCAACTTGGCATAAAGGAATTTAACAGCACTACTTATTATGGTTTACTTTCCCATCTTACTGCACGACCACACTTGTGAGAAGAATTTACACCCGCCCATCGCATTTACAAGTTGGCATGCACGTTATTTTTGTTTTCTTTACAAGGAGCCAGACACCCATCTATAGATGCATAGCAGCGAGTTAAAACGCACAGAGAGACCCTTAATGTAACCCTGAATGTACGCTTAACAGCCAACCACTCCCTGGTTCAGTCTCATGAGGGGGCCCGATGGAGCATTTGGCCTCACTAAAGCAGAGCTAAACCAGCGCTGCAATCTGCTTTGCCAATTAAAAAGAGCCTTTACCGTCTTTAAAGACCCAGTTAAACTAATGCACATTTCGGCTCACCGTGCCCCCACCCCCATCCCCACCCTTTAAGCCCTGGAAGCTCATGAAGCCGGCACAACAGGGCAAGCAGGAGACCGCTGACAGCACCGATGTCTTTCATCAGCTTTAGCGGCCAGCTGACTTCGGAGACGGCTAATTGGAAACACACTTGTTTACAGTCGCTGTGGCTGGAGAGAGGTGGTGCTAGGGGGCAAACGCCAGCGCTGCAACAGACGGGAGGGAGAGCGCACCACTCCTGACCTTAGCTAAAAGACTCAGATCCACGTAGCAGCTTCTTGTGAGAAATGTTTTTGCCGATGATATGGACAAAACATTTGGCCGGGATAGGTGTAAATAAGCCAGCAACATCACACATCTGAAGAGGATTTTGGAGGCAACAGTTTCAGCTCATTACATCTGATCTGATTAGTTTTTTGAGGCAAAATGGCAAAGAAATCACCAGTTCCAGCTCCACGAATGTGAGCACTTCCAGTTTTTAAAAGTCTTCTGTGACAGTAAACGAAATATTTTCCAGGTTTGAACCACTGCTCGGACAAAAACACAACATTTCAAGATGTCACCACGTGTTCTGAGAGCTTGTGATGGGTATTTTTTTTTGCTACTAGGAAAATAGTTTACAGCCCCAAAATGAGCTGGAATCAGCGGCACGTCCTGCAGGACGCCGGAGCTTAATGGTTGCAAGGAAAGCTGCATAGTGTATGGCCAAATTCCTCCAGGGTCGTTTTACATTTACCAGCAAGAAACCCAAATGCCTACATGAGGAAAAAAAAAGTGCAAACAGATGTGTCACTTGCTGCAGACTGTCTCCTGCAACAGGGTAGACAGAAGGCACAAATTATGCATCATTACTTAACTAAGGGAGTGCTCTGATGTACTCATGATGCTTGAGTTGTAAATTACATTCAAACGCACTATCAAAGTCCAAACATCCAAATATCCACAGGTGCATGGAAGTATAACACATATACGTAGAGAATGTACCTCCTGTGCACAGGATTTCCGATTTCTCCAGTGCTTTACTTGCTTCACACTGGTTAACTAACAGAGGAACAGGGCCACTGCAGATAGAAGATCACTGTGATTCATTACTGCCAATAAAAGCCCATTAAATACCTCGAATAAAACGAGCCCAGTGCAAGCATTTTTACAGTATAAGCCCAGACCAAAGCTCAGACCACAGGCTGAAATACAAAGAGGAGGAGGACGAATGCTGATTTTCTGATGGTCCTTGAAAAAACAAATAATCCTCCTTGACATTAATATCTACATCCTCTGTCTCCTGGTATTTACGGCGCCCCGTCTCTACTTTATAGCAGGTAAGTAAAAAAAAAGAAATCCATCTTAAAACACATTTCCATTTAAGGGGAAATGCACAAGCCTCTCCTAAACTGCAGACATGAGAAAAGTGAAGTCTGTTCACAATCTTTATTGAGAAGTCAAGAAAAATTAGCAAACAGCGAGTTGCATATATGATAGCCAACTATTTTGATAGTTGATTAATCTTGATTTTTCAAACATTTGTTGGATCCAGCTTCTTCAACGTGAAGATTTTTGCTGCTTTTCTTTGTCATTTAGGAAGGTAAGTGAAGAGGCTTTGGGTTTTCGACTGGTGGTTGGAAAAAATAAGCAATGTGAAGACATCATTGTGGGCCCTAGGAAATTGGGATGATTTGATGTATAAAGACTAAAACAATGACTCATTTGGTCATGGAAATAATCGGCTGATTAGTAGATGATGAAAATAATAATTAGTTGCAACCTCACCATTTACCTTCCCAGTTATAGGAAACCAGTCCACAGACAACCAGTCCAGGCCAGCCTCTTGCTTCTTGACAGCAGGGTTAGTAACATACTTAAATCTTCGACAGCTCTGGTGGGGACTTGCACGAGCGAGGAAATATAAACTGAAGTGACTGTGATGATAACACAGGTAAAGTCTGTTTTCTGCTGCATTTCCTCTTTAACTGCAATGATTGAAATAGCACTGCATCCCCTCCTGGAGGGATCTGAGTAAATGAGGGGAGATCTCACGTCGCCGTGCTGCCTGTGGGGATTATGAAAATCTTCCTGCTCTTGAAGTTAAAAAGGCCAGGGACTACCACAGCTTTCACAAATCTGGAACCATTCTGCTGCACAGAAACTAGGCCATCCTGACTTGTTTATGTACGTGTGTTCCCCTTTGTTTTTTTGGCATGTTAGTTGAGTAAACATTTGCGTATGAATCATGTCAAGGACCCAAGAAAAATTTTTCTTTGAAGGAGGCAGACAGTAATCTAGTTTTTATCAAGTTCATGTCAGGCACGTTCGACAGCAACAGGCAGATTTGTCACATTTCTCACAATAATACGACAGTTCCACCAGCATTCATCACATCCAAAGGGGGATCTCTCTGTTATTCAATTACACGCATGAATCGACACTATGGATCGCATCAAAGTGTCGAGACAAAGCCCTGCTGCAGCGCTGTGATTTTAGGCGAGATACGCAGCCACATGCTAGGCCGCTCCACGCCTGACCTGCGGCACAACTTTCACCCCCCAAAAAAGCAGATGATGGCATCGCTGCCGCGGGGCTTGTTCCTTTCCGTGGCACTGCCTGGGTATCGCATGACCACCTCAGCCAGCAAGAACACTCATCGTCACGCTATTTTCAGACCCAAATGAACAGCTTGCCTCCGAGAGGACCACAGTGGCGTGATGTGGAAGGTCCAACAGGGACAGGATCGTAGCTACGTGGCGTGTCGTAACAGTTAATAGCGAGAGGCGGAAACGAGGAGAGAGAGGAAGGGCTTGACTTTCACATGAGACAGACATTAATTCTCCTCATCTTGATTGGCTCAAAAGTCAGTATGAAATCTGACTCTGATGTCTGGCCAAATCTGTTGGATAGCATTTATCAATGAGATTCCTTCACAGTACGAAGTGAAGAGAAATTAAGTAGCCAATATTATCTGAACGCAGAGTAACAGCATGATGGTTAGTTCTACTACATCAGTCACAGCTGCTGGGATCAACTGGAAATTAATTTCCCAAATGACGGCTTTTATTTTGATGCCGTACGGGCACAAGTGTTAATCATCTACAGTAACACAGAGAGCTGGGAGCCATGATGAGATACTCGGCCATTTATAGCAAAGCTGCTGGATCAATATACTAAATTAAAAAGGACAGACATGTCAGGGTCACGCAGCGTAACTGAGGGATTGATGGGGGAGACAGTCCGGCCTGACATACAGACAGATGTGCAGTCTGAACAAAATGAGATGAGCGGACGAGCACTGGTGGCGATTCACTTTCGAGCTGGAATATTTATTTTGATCTGCAGACAATTAATTAACAAATTTACAATGCTGTTAACTGATTCATCGTTTAAGTGGCTTATCGGCCAAAAGTACCAAACACCTTCTTGGATGTGATGATTTTATGCTTTTTTTGTGTGTTTTCAGGGTTCACACACCTTTCTTTAACATCAAATTCAAGGACTTTTCAATGACTTCCCTGGCCAATTCCCTCAAGTTAAAAGGACCAAACAAGGCACTGTTTGAGACAAGGACGAAGGTTATTAGCCATTACAACACTGCTATTTTTCATAATGAGAATCAGCAAGCTTTACAGAAGCTCCCAAAAGACAATGTTTTAAAAAATCAAAAGATTATTCATATTCTTTTCAATGACGCATGTCTATTTTCCAACCTTATCGAGGCTCTCAAATTCTGAGGATACCATCCTGGACTCATAATGACAGAAAAGATTTACTACTATTATCAAAATAGTTCAAAATAATAGGTTAATGGTTTCAGCTCCAATGGGAACACAAAGTTTAACTGGTAACAAGCTGATCTGATGTTACTTGTGCTTTGTAAAAAAAAAAAAAAAAGAAGTGTTTTAAACCTTAAACTATGCTCAACTGGTCATTACATTATGAATTACTTCATTATTTAACCGTGACGAACTTACAAGTCTCATCAGAATACGATCATTTGCAATTCAACGCAGACGGGAACAACACAGCTCTGTTTAATTCGACTGTGTGGTCCCTTTACACTCGGATCATTGACATGGCACAAAACAAGGTCAAACCTCCCACACCCCTCCTACAGAAGTCACGCTCCCACTGACCTTATTCAGCTCCAAAACTTTCTGTTCACTTAACCACAGACATTATCTGAAAGAGAATCATTTTCACTTGTGTGCCATTTCGAAACTCGATGCTGTGTTTACTGGATTTGGTACGACTCAAGGCAATCTCCTCCTTATGGCGACCATTCTCTAAATAGTTACAATATTTGCTTGTGTCAGACAACCGAGTTCATTCAGCGAATCAACAACAAGACAATGGCCACATTTCACTCTGCCACAAGATTATCAGCACAATGAAAAACACTGTTAAGGCTTTCAAAGCATTCTTCACGTTCTGAATGAACTAGTTACGAAACCCACAGCTGAGCTTCATACGCTGTGTACGTGTGGGTATAAGCCTCACTGTGTTTTGGTGTCACAATGTTCACAGTGGAGTACGTTGAGTCATGTTGTTAAATCATTGAGCCCATTGTAAAAGACCACTCATTCAGCGAGACGTGTGCCTAGCAGATGAATATTTTCCAAATGGGAGAAAAGGGCAAATTAGAAAAACATTAACTCTTTCTCTTTTTTCTTTTTCCACCAACAGGAGCAGATTCTGCCTGTCAGTCTGCACGGAGGGGTTTAAACGGCTCTTTCCAAATCTTGTGCCAGCGGAGGGCAATGTTCAATGTAAGAACCCACTGGAAATAATGATGTGGTGGGTCTGCAGGGACGGAGGCTGGAAGTTTTCCGGTAGGAGTAAAAGACACTGGGGTTGATAGAAAGTGCAAACAGAGAAGCAACATGAAGTACGAGTGACCGGGACTTTGGGATACCAGGATGGGTATTTTTCACTATATCCTGACATATCATGGACCAATCTGCTGATTGTGTTCTCAGTTAATCAAATAAAGATTATTTATGGTCAATTAATCTTCAGATTACTTGCTTGGACAATCGACTTGTGCGTAAAACATCTGAAAACAAACAAAAATGCTCATTACAGTGGTGTTCTGCCTGATCAACAGTCCAAAACCTAAAGATATTGAGTTCAAACGATCACATCCGAGAAGCTGAATCCATCATTTTCATATATATTCGCTTCAAAAATGTGATGTGATTAATGACGAATCGATTATCAGAATCGTTGCAGTTCACTTTCCTGTTGATCTACTTAACTAATTATCGCAGCTCTAACAGAAAATAATCATTAGCTGCAGCCCTGGCTGTGTGTGTGACATGTATCGACTGACACACAAAAAAACACACAAACAACTACAAGATATGTTGTGAATGAACACATTTTGCTCTGATAAAGCGATCAGTTAACTCCTTTTTGAGCTAAATATTCCACCTTTTGTCGTGACATATTTCATTTGGAACTCAAGTCACATGTAGCAGCTTACGTGCCAATATGTCTGTTGAACAGTATGGTTAGAGAGGGCCTGAGGGGGAAGTGATCATGCTCCATGAACCACAATATGTAACTCCTTTTTCTCATTCACATCTGATACTGCATCACGCACTCCAGCTGTGTAGCCATTCATGGAATAATGACAGGCTGGATACACACACAGCTTCGGGGTGCTGAGTGCATATTTGCAGACCATCACACAACAACTACTGGCCAACTTACTGCACATGGATCAGACTGAGGCTACACACACACACACACTTCACATACCATCCCCGGTGTTTGCCCACAAGATGGATGGCTGCACCTCCAGACACATCAGATAACCCGATTAGGACAGCTTTAACTGGATATTTAACAGCGTGGCAATGCAATTATCTCAAAGCATATGACAGTTATTTTTTCGGGTTGGTGGAGGGGGGAATCAATAGGCGGCTGTCTGCAGGCCATTGTGGCGTTTATCATATGCGTGCCTGGCCTCAGTGGTCAGCTCAGCTCTGCAGCGCATCCATCCCTGCTGCTGCAACACAAGAGGAGCCCCCTCTCCACAATCAGAGCGCTGCAAAACATCACCCACCACCGCCGCCAGCCTCTCTCTCCCTCTCCTGCCCCCTTCTGAGGGCAAAGTTGGCTTTTAAACACACGCAACGCAACATCTGCCGACTGACACGAGCGGATACAACGAGCCACAATGTGGTATTTATCTCCTCTGCTCTGCTCTCTCCCTCTCTCTCCCTCTCCCGAAATGAATTCATCTCCACACAAGCGCAAAAATAGGGGACAAGGCGGGTGCACCGATTGGAATTCAACACGGGAGGAGGACTAAAAAAAAAAGCGTGCTTACCGCAGAAAAAGCCAGATTAATCCATCGGAGTTTCCAGAGGGACTTTTCGGGGATATTTTTCTACTCTCTGTGAGTGTTTTTCCTTCGCATTGACACAGAATAGCGGTGGGATACCCGTCCCTGCCGATCCAGGAGCTCCTGTCGCCGCCGTGCGTACAGATGATGACGATGGCGGCCAGTGTCAAGTTCACAGCAAAGCACGCACGCAGCTCCTGTTTAATCCCTCCAAAATAAAGCTGTTGTTTTCCCCAATGAAACAGGGCAAGTCATTTCAAGGCGATAGAGGAAAACGAATCTAATGTTTTTAACCTGTGTTTCAAATAAAATTCTCACTAATTCTGTCAAAGTAAGACTGCTTAGCAGCTATATGTCATTTCTAAATGACCAACTTCCGTGCTTTTATTTTGACCCGCAAACGCTGGCGTGCCTTCCGGTTCGTCTGTGTGCGTCTTGACGCAGCTGTGATTGCGTGCAGCTGATGCGGATCCACGCCGACCACGAGCTGTGATTGACACCGCTCCCCTCCAATAGCAGTTAACTATTTATAATAGGACACGCCCCCCTCCTCGTCTGTGGAGAGACTGGAAAACAGGGCAAGGTTGGTAAATTATCTGTTTTCGTTTAGGCGCTCAGAGCTCTCCTCACATTCTCATCTCAAGTCCTAAAATATGAATAAGAAAGTCAGAGTCTCACACAGAGAAGGGTTAATTAGGGTTAACAAGTAGAGCTTTATAAATCTTTTAGTCTGATTTCTGTTTCATCCCATTGTATGCAACAATTTTTTCCCCTGGTTGAACAAGTGTTGTTGTGTTTTGTGAAATGTTGTGTATCGAGAAAAGCATTTGTGCTTTGACCCTCAGGGCCACCGTGATGAAGCCCTAAAGATCAATAGGCATAAAGAGTTGTTGTGTTTTGTGAAATGTTGTGTTTTGTGAGAAGTATTTGTGCTTTGACCCTCAGGGCCGCCGTAAATGAAGCCCTAAAGATCAATAGAACTCTTAACAGCTTCTTATTTCCGGTAATGTTCAGGTGCTGTCACATGAAGCTTGCAAAGCAACAGAAACTGAGGAATAATGTCTCCTTTTGTCATGAAAACATCAGCAACACTCAGACACTCAGAGGGAGTATTGGTTGCAAAATGCAACATGTATTCCATTCATTGTGGCAAACAATCCTACTCAGATTAGAAAATGTCATTTTTTGATAATTTACAAGGATTTACAGAGATTTAAACCTGCTCAGGAATGTAATTATGAATCACAATGCTGACCTCTGACCTCCACTGACGCAGTAGTCCTCCAGTGTTGCAGCTGTTTGAATGCCAGACGTGCACTCCAAGTTTATACGGTTGACTGAATAAGCGACTTAAGGACGAGAAAGCGACAACACACGGACAAGTCAAGTTTGTGCTCCGCGCTTTGACATGTGAACAGGACGGATCGAGAATCAAACTAACAACCCTACAATAAATTGTAGGGTTGTTAGTTTGATTAAGAGTTAGTTTGATGAGACTCCAGTTAACAATTATTTTCATTATCAAATATACTTTCTGAGTAATCAATTTATTTTTTGTCAATAAACTGTCAGAAAATAGTGAAAATGTCAATTAAATTGTCAAAATGTCTTGTTTTGTCCGACCAACAGTTGAAAACTCAAAGATATTCCATTATACGATCATTTAATGTAGAAAAAAAGCTGTAAATCTGAATATCAGACAAGCTTTAAACTGATATATTGGCAGCAGATCATTAGACAGACTAGACTGCAGCGGCCACTCTCGTCTGTGGTTTGAGATCAATGCTTATATATTAGTAAATGCACCAAAATCCATCCACAATTAGTGTTAAATTGTATATGATTAATAGATCGCAGTTGCCTTTTTATAGTGTTGAGGCAGCTGTGTGCAGTAGTCGTGCACACACTCCTCCTGATGTCTTCCTGACAGGTGAAGTCTTTATGTCTAAATGTCTGGCTGGCATGGTGTTGTTGAAAACACTTCATGGCCGGCTGGCTTTGTCCTCTGGTTTACATATTCATGGCAGCTCAACATAATAATTGCAGCTTTGCATGTAATCAGAATATCACAACAATGAGCGTGGCCTAGTTAGCCTGATGAAGGGAGGGTGGCTCAAAGAAGTTACCCTAATCCTCAAACTGTTGTCTGGGCTGCTTAGTTTTTGAACTCACTCTCACCCTACTTCTCCACAATAACCAGGAGTCACGATCGCCGAGGTGCTCGACGTGCAGCCTCTTCCTCGGAGCCATTTTGGACCGGTTACCATGGAGATGTGGGTCATGGAAAGCGAGAGGAGACGTGTGGCTGGTGGTGGAGTCAGAGCACTGCAGGCTGCTGGAGCAGGAGGGCCATAAACTCTCATTATATCTGGGTCACTGGGATGCTCCAGCTGCAACGAGCAGACAAGACGCTATTATGCAAGAAGAGGGATGAGGGAAGTTGTGGGCACAGGGGCTTATAGTTACAGGGGACGTCTGTTTACTGGGCGAGACATATGTTAGGAGGGTGCGTGATGATATAATATGAGAACAGCTGAGCGGAGCTTTCTCTCCTCAGCTGTCCAGAACATGCTGTTGTTTTGTCACTTAAATGTCCATCTACAGGTTTTGATAAACACCTTCCCTGGCCTTATTTGTTGCAGCTTTGTATATCAATAAAAATGTTTAACCTCTTTAACCCTGATTTTTATTTTATTTTTTTATTAAGCAAAACATCTAACCATTAAAAAGCTGGAGGCTCTATGGTATGACGTTTTCAAAATTAAGATCTAATGTTTTATGTAGTTTTCTTTTCCAGATGTCAGACTTTGAAATTTCTGTGTAGTTAAAATAAATAAATAAATAAAGTTTATTTAAGAGGGACGCTCTCTGTATGAACCTGGAGTCAGTGCCGGGTTGATCAGGTTAACTAGAAATTTGGTTATAAATTTGAGCTATGTGCAATTTACAAATCATGCAATATTATTTAAAGAAAGGTAAGAAAGTTAATTTGCTCAACATGTAAAAAAAAAAACATGATAAATAGCAAAAGAATAAACAATAAAAGATATAAAAACATTGAAAATGTACAAACACTAGACAGCAATAGGAGAGAAAAAGCAAGTTTGAATAATAGAGTGCGTTGTGGGCTATATTATTGCATTTTATGTTGTGTATTATTGTACATTCATATAAAATGCAGTAAAGATGTAAGCTGCTGTATTGCATATTATGTTGTGTATTAGGAGACAATTTGATTAAATATGTGTGTTGTATGCTATATTATTGCATATCTGCAGACTATTATTATATTCATATTATATTCCATATCAATATTGATATCATATGATGTATAATGATGCAGGCTCCATTGTTGCATACTGTGTTGTTTATTATTATATATTCACACAATATGCAATAACAATGGAGGCTATACTGTTGCATATGATATTCATATCATATCATTGCATGTCCATATAATTACAATAACATTTAATTGTAGCCCATTGCTTTTGTAGATGACACATAGTGAACATATTTAGAGATGACTGGCCCAAACATTGACCTATTGTTATTATCTGCATGCTATTTCTCTGTAATGTATTGTTTAATATTACAACTAAGCTACTTATAAAACACATTTTGGCCATTTTGTCTTTAAACATGTACTATACTGTGGTGAGGGATGGTCATGGATCTCTGGGATATTCCCTCCGTGGAGGGAGCGTCCAGCTCAGTGCGCAGGGCCTCATCCAAACGCCTGCTCAGCTGCAATTTCGGTCGAAAATAAATCAAGTCATTTCGCCCTAAATCAGACATTTA
Source organism: Pagrus pagrus (assembly GCF_965226575.1). Lineage (NCBI taxonomy): Eukaryota > Metazoa > Chordata > Actinopteri > Spariformes > Sparidae > Pagrus > Pagrus pagrus. The sequence goes on along the minus strand of NC_140202.1, from coordinate 19,223,871 downwards.
AAAAACAAGTAGTTAGCCATGTTGTTGTTGTCTCTATTGTCCATGCCCCCCCGCCTCCTCCCCACTCCATGACCCCCCCACTCGTTGGGGATTGGGGACTTGTGATTGGTGGAGACGGGCCGGCTTTGTCGTCATAGCCCCAGTACCCATTCATCAGTGGACTTGGGCGTTGTACTCCGCATCTCATTTGCGGCGGGGCCAATTTCTCCATTTACAAACTCCGCTCGAGAAAAAATTGAAAGAATTCGCGTTTTTCTTTTGCGTCTTCGCCACATTTTTTTCCACCCCCGGCAACTTCTCACACGTCCCTTTTTGCGGTCACTTCGGTCTCGGCCCTGATTCCTCGGCTTCGCTTGGAAAAGAAGGAGGTGTCGGCGCTTGACTTGAAATTTTTTTGGGGAGGAAGCTTGCGGTCTTTGTTCAATCATTTGATCGGTTGGGTTCCTTTGTTGCGCCAGAAGCATGGGAGCACAAATCTCCAAAACCGCTGGAAAAGAGGAAGCTGCGGTTGAAAAGCCGGCAGAAGGCGCAGCTGTTGCAGCGAAGACAAACGGACAGGTAAATAAGATTTTAATTATCCGAGTCTTAATTGCTGGAGCGGAATTTGTCTCGTTTTGGGAATGTGTTGCGTCAATGGCGTGCTCCATGTTCCCCGTAGCGCATCCCCACGCTCGCCGGCTTTCAGGGAAAGTGGCCACATGTACCCGTTTTCACCGGCGCGTGCATTGTTTCAATTTTGATGTTTTCTGCTGCCAAACGTTGTTTCAAACAACGGAGGCGTTATTGCAATGCTTCAAATTGACACATGCGCATATTTTAATTCATCTTTTTGAGGCTGCGCCCACTGAGCCGAGTGTTTTAAATTCATCACGAAATTGTTCAAATGGCCTTTTTTTCCCCCCTAACAAACATTTTCTCAGTCTCTCTCTGGCCGCAGCTTCACATACAGTGTTTCTTTTTTTAATTCATTTGGCTGAAATGTGTGCAGCCGAGGGTTTGCGGCCGCTCTCACTGGTGGCATGGCCATTTTAAAAAACGCTACCACGCCTTTGTTGCCAGGTTCAAGAAAGGAGCCACGTTTTTATCCGCACACAAAAGCCACAAAATCAACAGATTATACAAGGCACGGAGAGCTGGGTGACAGAAGGATATAAAATTAAAATAGCAAACGTTGGATGACTAAACTGGTCGTTAAAAGAAAGGGGGGAAAAAAATCCCCAAATTCCTATGTTGCATCCACTGGCTCCACATTGAACGCCCCCTGGCGGGCCCCGGCGGTGCTGCAGTCTATCTGACAGCCTACTGCTGAAAGCCATAGATCTGTCGTCACTCTCATAGTAACAGATGTTGCTGCAGTTTTAGGTCTATTTTCCTATTGGTTGCCACTAGAGGTTGAATTTGATTAAATATCAAGGCACGCCAGATTTTTTTCAGGGGCTAGTCCCTGCACGCGCGTGTTCAAATGTAGGCCGGAGGAGATGCATGATTACAGGGAAATCAAGGGTCATTTTTCTGCATGTTCAAGAATGACATTTTTAGCCGATTCTTTCATTCCAGGAGAACGGCCATGCCAAGACCAATGGGGATGCCTCTCCAGCTGCAGAGGAGGCCAACAAAGCTGATGTCCAGGCCAACGGCAGCACTCCCACTGAGGAGGCTCCAAAGGAAGAAGGCGAGAAAGTAGAGGGTGCCGAGGCCAACGGCGAGAAGGAGCCTGCCACAAACGGAGAGGCCTCTGCCAAGCCGGAGGAAGGCACCCCATCCACCAGCGATGACGGCAAGCAGAAGAAAAAGCGCTTCTCCTTCAAGAAACCCTCCTTCAAGCTCAGCGGCTTCTCCTTCAAGAAGACCAAGAAGGAGTCTGAGGAGGGAGCAACAGCCGAAGAAGAAGCCGGAGGTGAGGTGGCGTCAGAGGAAGCACCAGCCGAGGAGGCCAAACCAGCTGAGGCTGGCGAGGAAGGAGCCAAGGAGGCTGCAGCTGAGGAGCCAAAGGCTGAGGAGGAGGAGAAGAAGGAGGAGGTGAAGGCAGAGGAGGAGGCAGCAGCGGCAGCACCAGAGGGAGGAGAGGAGAAACCTGCTGAAGCTTCACCTACTGAACCAGAGACGGCAGCCAGTCCAGAAGCAGCCACCGCTGAGTAATCCTGCTGAACGAGACACCGGAATGAAGGAGGCGATGTGAAGGAATGCGAGGACTTGTCTAAAACCAGGGATTTTTTTTGTTCATTTTTTTTGTTGGTGTTTGTTTACTATTCTGCAACCATCTCATCCATAATGACTGCAACGTCCTTGGCAGTGATGGACAGGAGGTGTACTGGAGAGTGTGCTGCTGCTTCCTCACTGCTCATTGGTGCTTGCATTTGTGACGTGGGTGAGTGTGAAAGTGCGAATGCGGGTGTGAATGTTTTTCTACATGAAACCATGACTGTGTTGACACGTTGCTGAATTTGACATATTTTATCAAAGTATTTGGTGCTGGGCAATTGGATGTAGCAGCTAAAGCTGTGTCTGCAAGATTTGACACATTGTGATATTTAAAGGGAAAGTCCTAAACCAAGTCTTAAATGTTGTCTTTGCAGTGCACAGTTGTTTACAACTCTTTAAAAACTCAAACGCTCCTGTGGACACAACCATTCCTGAATGAACTAGATTTAGTTAACTGTCAAAAAACAATAGGTGCTCATCACTTCCCATCTAGATTCCACCATTTCAAAACTCTGTAGTAATGCACGTTGTATAGAATTTGATATTACTGGTTTTATGACTGAGATGTACCTAAATGACTGAAGTTTTTAACAGATTACCCATTGTAAATGAAGTTTTCTTGTTTTTCACCATTTGTAAGATTGAATAAAATTGGGAGATGTTTTAAGCAAATCTTGCATCAAGCTGTGATGACTACAACACCACTACACTAAGAAGCACACGCATGTATTTGAGCAGCCATAACCACCTTTATTCAAAATGAATTCAGCTTATTAAAATAAAGTCAGTCAGTCAATCCTCAAATGTCTCCTCCGACATTTCACTATTGTGTTCTGTGACTGAGCCCCTGGAGGAATAAATACAGATTCTTGACTTTACAGCACCCTCTTGTGGAGCATTATAGGAATAAATCTGAGGCGAGGTTTCTAGTCCATGTGTAGAGAAGCATGATTATGAAATCTGTATCATGAGGGGTTTGGAATCTATAAATATTTTAAAAAAATCATAATATGGCAAGGAATAGCATGTCGCATTTGTAGGAAACTGAAATTCTTCAATAACATTAGCAATAACATAAGATACAAAACAGCCTCTATAAAGGAGCAATAGAGTTAATATTTGTTGTTATACATTCAACAGGAACCTCTGTCCATGCCATAAAATAAAGGCATATCAAGGCATTAAGACAGTGATGGAATGTAACTAAGTACATTTACTCAAGTACTGTACTTAAGTACAGATTTGAGGTACTTTTCCATTTCCTGCTACTTTATACTTCTCTACATTTTGGGGGCAAATATTACACTTTTACTCCACTGCATTTATTTGATAAATTAAGTCACTAGTTACATTTCAGGTTACATGCTGAATCTGAGCCACAGTAGTAGTTTTTTTAGCAATCAGCTAAAAGAAACACTGATTCCAATAAAAAAATGCAGAATATCAGATAAGATTATTGGGTAGTATAGTATGCAGTATACGCATACATAAATAACTTCATACTTGAGAACATTTAATATCAGATATTTTAAGTCTTTTAATTTGGTGCTATTTGCATGCATCATATTTGATGATATCTTATACTCAAGTATGACCTTTAGGTACCTTTTGCAATACTGTTAATCAACACAACAATGCAGTACAACTGCAACTATACATGTAGGAAATATGCTCAGATTTAGTCATTGTATGCTATCATGAACATAACTACTTCTCTAAACTACACCCTATATGTTTGAATCAATTGGGGCCTTTTTTTTTTTTTTACAGTCAAGTGGGAGTGTCCACTAGCTAAAGGTTTCAAAAAACAAATAACACACCTACCTGAAACTTTGGGCTTATAGATTGACTGCCCTCATCTGAGTCCATACTTAAAGGCAGCAATAGGCTATCAGCATGCACTGTTGCTGAAAAGATGCTGGTGGTAAGCTCTCTGTTGCTAGGAAGAATGGAGCAGGCCATGCTCGAGGTTAGCTAGAAACATGATACATTTGTATTCACATTTTGTTTGGATTTTTACTTTCTTGAGAAGAGTAAATAGATTTTCACACATGGTGAACCAGTGTCGCAGATATTGGTGACCACAGCCACCCTGATACAATTACTGCCCTCTCACAAGTTGCATATGCATAAAAGGTTTCTTTCTGATATTTCAATTTAGTCACCATTCATTTTAAAAGTTTATTTCTCTTACAAGTTCATGATAGTAAGTAACAAAAAGCACATCCAGCAGCCACTGTGGCACAGTCCCAGGTTTCTATGTACCACCACTTTCAGTGGCCCCATCTAGCCTCAACCTTTAAAAAAAATCTGGGGGCATTTTTGTGGTGAACTACACCTTTAAGGCTCCAAAACTGTATGATTATCACAAACATCGTTTTCTCTAAACCTCATTTACAAGAAGACAAAGTGAGACATGTTTTGCTACCCTTCGGTATTTTTAGGAAATAACCAACTGACTCGGGGAACAGCCGCAACGTAATTATGTGATGAGATTTGGGCTAAGTTGTGTTTGATTCAGTCACAGTGTTGCTGGTTTTAAATGATAGTGTTTGAAACAAACATTTTCACGACGTGTGGAGTTTTTTGGTATCAACGACAAACAACTGCAGCGCAGACCTCGCCATGGACATGTTAGGATTTCTTCTACAAAACCCCATAAAAACACCAGAATCTTTTTAAGAGTAGATGAGTTCACTGCAAACTCCTCTGGGGTGTTTTTAGCCACCCACAGCTGCACCCATGCTCATTTCAAACCATCTATTTCCTCTGCATCCAGTTTAACCCTGTGTACTGCAGCCCTCCACCGCAGGAAGGGTGTGTTTTACACATAATATTTCTATTTCTGATTCCTGGTGTGCATGTCCATCTTGGGCAGGTTGTTGAGGGATTTACTGCCATTTTCTTCCTCGTAAAGTGAGCGTCTCTAGCATGCAGCTCGTAACCCATCATGCCACTCTCCATCCTCATCAGGTTCTTTAGCTTCATTCTAGACAAGCAGATTCACAAGTATAGATGCATTAAAGCAAATACAGTTAGCCGTCTAAACACCCAAAATAAATCAAAGTGAAAAATATTCCTTTAAGCGCACCAGATAATTTTGGAGTGCGGCTTGTGGAGTCGACCAGAGGCAGCGTTCCGTCTGTGTTCCTGACGGTCCCACCTCATGCGCCGACCGCAGACCGTCTCTGAATGGCAGTCCCATCAGATGGCAATCCCCAGCGGTTTTCCCTCCACCAGCTTCCTCTCTTTTCTGTCCCTCGGGCCCCTCACCTAACCACCGTCTCGCTCTCTCTCTCTCTCCTGGGGAGGATCAAACAGCTGCTGGCCTGCCAGAGGACCATCCCTGTCCCTCATCCCACACAACTATTTTCAGCACACCTATATTCAGCTGGCACGGTAGAGTAGCTTTTGTAAACTTTGGCTGCCAAGCAGGCGACCAGTGGCCATCATGTGGGGAGGAATTTGTGCTTTATGACCCTCATCCATCTCAGCTTCTATACAGGGACAAGTGATGTGAAGTTACTAAGTACATATACCCAAGTACTTAGGCCTACTCAGTAAGTATTTCCTTTTTAATGCTTTCTACCTTTACTCCACTACATTTCAGGGAGAGATATTGTACTTTGTACTTCACTACATTCATTTGACTGGTGAAATAACCATGCAGATTAAATTTCTACATACAAACAATATCAGATTATTACATCTGACACTTTCTAAAGCCTTTGTCTATGATATGTGACTGTTTAACCTGGCCACATACACCTGACACTACCTTTTAAAGAGTCTGTATTGAAGATCGCAAACCTTTTTTACATTTGTTTGTGTTTACAGATTAAAATACCCTACTGCAACATTATATTGCTGCTTACATAAGTAATAATAAGGGGGATTCTCAATCATAAGTACTATTACTATTATTTTTTTAAAAATCCTTTCGCCTGGAAATGTAACTTGTAATTGAAAATGTGTACTACTTAACTTTTTGTCCCCCTATTTAGCATTTATAAGCTGTATACACTTTATAAAATGGTTTACAACACACTACAATGTAGTTGTAAGCAGATATGAGGACATTTTGAATGTTAATAATTCTTACTCTAATTCTTACAACTACATTACAGTGTGTTATAAATCATTTATTAAATGTTCATTTATTGCTTATACATGTTTAAAATGGGGAGTTGAAGTAAAGTGTTGCTGAATGATTTTATATTATGTTATTGTTACTTTAACTTACATACAAAGGATCTGAAATCAACATCTGGCGGGGACTGATGACATGTTGGCAGTAACTACATTACTTAAGTAGAATTTTGAGGCATTTGTACTTAAGTATTTCCATTTTCTGCTACTTTACATGTCCACTCCACTACAGATGGAGGCAAGTATTGTACTGCATTTATTTGATAACTTCAGTCACTAGTTACTTTGATGACTGACTGCTGCATCAAAGCCAACTCAGCACATTTTTAAATTAATATATTTTATTGGCAATCCTATTAAAAAACACAGTGACCATCAGGAAAATGTGAATATTAGATCCTATAATTGGTAGACCCATAGTATACAGTATATAAATGTAAACATATATATATAATTTACTTTAACTTGTACATTTGATACTTTGAAGTACATTTAATATCAGATACTACTTTCACTCAAGTATTATTTGTATTTTACCTTTACTTTTACCAAGTAAGTAATATTTTGATATAATATCTTAAGTATGGCTATTGGTTTTTTGTTTTTTGTTCACTGCATTATAATATACCTTATACTATGTTTAGGTTAGGTGGCTATCAGTAGCCAATATGCTAGCATCTATTATGTATTGTTTTTGACAATCTTATTAAGTTTTCATGTTTTGGGATCAAGCTAATATTTGGAAACCAGGCATTTTGAACCATATTGCAAACATAAGAAGCCGACCTGCTGAAGTGTTCAGTCCAAAGCTGACTACTAACCACAGTGAATTTGTGGGCAGGTGAAATTTTCTCCACAGGGGATTAATTTATGTGCAATACTCAAATGAAATACACAGTCAAACTAGTTGAAAGTGTACCAAGTTGAATATGAAATAAAGCCAACAGGAAATTCTTCTGGGACAAAACATTTGTTTAGACATCTTTTATTTTGGTCATTATGCTTTACATGACATAATGCATGTTCAGGGATATAACAATGTTGCTGGTAGTTTGTGTTTGTATGACAGTATTCTGGTGACTCATCATAATGGTCAATTTGACCATTACCATTTCACAATATTCAAGTCACATACAAGGATAACAGTTACGACATGTTGCACAGAAAGTATTTGTGTACTTTTAATAAGATTATTGGTCACTCAAACAAAAACAAGCTGGTACAAAAACAAACAAAAAAAAGAAAGAAAGAACAGACAAACACTAAATTAGGAATCACCAGTTGAATCAGTATAAAAGTACCAGAGTGGAAAAGAAAAAATCAGGACACAACACAGTTATAACACCTCAATTTCACATGCTGTCTCCATTACAAAAGCTCACTGGTAACTTTGTGGATTGCTTCCCCCATCCCTGATCACCTGTTTTTATAAATTAGTTTTCCTTCTTCTAAGCACCTATTTCTTGTAGTTTTCAAGTCAAGATGCTACTATTCCTCAAAGAAGGGTGAACTGCCTGTCTGCTTGGCTGAGGAAAAAAATAACAGGGAGTTGACTTTAATTTGAGAAATAGATTGCAAATTTAGTTGGTTGGCTTTTTGGGAACTACTGTATCAACGTATCACGTTGAAGCAATGAGGAACCCAGAGAAAGAGCAGTGGACATTCTCGGCAGCAAAGACACCATTGGCCTCGTCATCAGGGATCTGGACGTAGACTGTGTCCTGCTCATCGAGCAGAAGGACAGCACTGCCGGACATCTGGTCCAGGAAGCCCTTGTTGTACTCATCATAAGTGAACATAACAGGCTGGCCGTTCTTGTACAGAGCCACCAGGGCATGAGCACCATTGACATGGATGCTGTAGGAGAAGTAGTAAACTCCAGGAACCTGGCAAGTGAAAATGCCACTCTCGGGGTCATAGTGATTCTCAGCATTGTACACTATCTGGTCAAACTTAATGGGGGTGCCAGCAGCAGGGTAGGGGGTAGCCAGAGATGCAGTGAAAGCAGACATGGGGGACTTAACCATAACCTCAGCCATTCCCATGCCCTTCTCAAATACAACCTCACCAGGAGGACCAGGGAGACCAGGAGGGCCAGCTGGGCCAGCTTCTCCATCAGCACCAGGCTCACCAGGCTGACCAGGGGGACCCTCAGGTCCAACAATACCCTTGGCAGACAGACCAGCAGGGCCGGGAGCACCAGGGAGACCTGGGTGTCCCTTAAGGCCAGGAGCACCAGAAGGACCTTGAGGTCCAGAAGGTCCTCGGGAACCAGGGGCGCCATCAGAACCAGACGCACCTGGCTCACCTGCACGACCGGGATGACCTTTGGGTCCAGCAGGGCCAGGAATACCTGGGGCACCTGGGGTACCTGGGGCACCTACATTGCCTTTGTCACCTGTGGGTCCACTGGCTCCTCTGGGTCCAGGAGGACCAGCTGCGCCTGGATAACCCTGCTTGCCTGCGAATCCCTGTGGTCCCTGATCTCCCTTATTTCCCTTAGGTCCCTGAGCTCCAGTTGCACCTGTGTCACCTTTAGGGCCAGCAGCACCAGACTCACCCGGGAAACCTCTTACACCCTGAGGTCCAGAAGGACCAGTGGGTCCAGTGGCGCCAGTAGCACCAGTATAACCAGTTGGACCTTGATCACCCTTTGCACCTGTGGCACCTGTGGCACCTGTGGCTCCCCTCTCTCCCTTCTCTCCATTTGCACCTGGCTTTCCATATCCGGGGACTCCAGGGGCACCTGTTGCCCCACTAGGTCCCTGGTGGCCTTTAGGGCCAGCTGCGCCAGGCAGACCTGGGGCACCATTCTCACCTGGTTTACCTGGTTGACCTACACCTGGGGCACCAGTGTGTCCCTTGGGTCCCATTGGTCCCATTGGACCTGTGGCACCATCTCTACCTGGCATACCTGACTTGCCTGACTCACCGGGTGCACCTGGTTTTCCTGGCTTTCCAACTCCAGCTGCACCTGGCTCCCCAGATGGGCCCATGGGACCTTCTGGTCCTGTCTCACCCTGAGCACCAGGAACTCCCACCCCTCTATCACCCTTTGCACCTGGCAGTCCAGGTACACCTGGATGTCCCTTCAGACCAGAGTCTCCTCTAGGTCCCATGGGTCCAGGATGTCCTGAAGGTCCGGGCTTGCCAGTAGCAGAGAGGCCAGCGGGTCCAGGGCTTCCAGAAGATCCAGGGACTCCCCTTGGTCCCTGAGGGCCAGTGGCTCCGGTGTCTCCCTTATCACCAGGGGCTCCATCGCTGCCAGGTTTGCCAGGTCCACCTGGGGATCCAGGTTTGCCAGCAATAGAGCGACCAGGAGCTCCAGGAGTTCCAGGGGGTCCTTGGGGTCCAGGCTCACCTTCAGCACTCTCACCTGGGGCACCAGGAGGGCCAGCAGGTCCCTCAGGGCCGGGCTCACCTGGAGGACCAGGCTCACCTGCCACTGAAACCACTGTGAAGAGTGAAACAGTGACCATCATCAATACCACCAAAAACAAACAAGCAACAACAAAACCCCCAAATAAACAGGTGGTAATGGAAACAGGCAATGAGGAAGCACTCATCAACTGTGCGTTGCAGATTAATATCACTATAAAAGTTACACCTGTAATGTGTTGGTATCAAAACCTGTTGTTTATTTTTCACTTCATTGTAATAGAAATGTTAACTTATAGTCTGTGCATCACATTCACACAATGATATCTTAGATTACAGGATCTAGTAACTCTAGTGCCTCTAAACTACAAGAACATGGATGTGCTGGCCAACTCTCAGGCCTGAGTGTGTGTGAATGTGAATGAGTTTTGGCAGTGTCTTGTTGACAAACAACATGGCTGTTCAACAATCAAAAGGAAACATTCATGAAAATTGCTTGAATGAATGTTATTCTCATGCTTAGCTTTAGTTAAGAGTTAAAATGATGGATGCATTTAGAAAGTGACTTAATTTGATCTTATGTCAATTAAATTTAATTCCTGGAGGTGGGGCAGGTTTTATTCCTAGAAACCAATCTTGTAGATTTGAGGTCTGACTACATGGTGCTGGCTCATTGTTGCAATTTTACAAAACCCCTTTTCAAATCTTAAACTTTTATATAATCCAAAATAAATGTTGAGTTTTGTCTCTGCATTGTTTTTTTTACACATATATATATATATATATATATATATATAATGCATTATTTAGGCCTTTATTTAATTATTATATAGAAAATGCATCAATAAAATACAAATATTATAACAGCTTAAACAATACACTACATGCTATTTTTCCACACTGTACTGTACAGAGAGATATCTTGTGACTTGTTTGCGAAATGGTCAAAATGAGAGAGAGCCTATTTTTTATTTGCTGCCTTCATGTGGTCACATGTGTTTGGGTGTAAAAGGCTCACTCCTTGCCTAACTGCAGTCGAGTTTGGATAAATCCAAACAGATGTTTCTACTTCTGTGTGAAGCGGGCACACCCAAACAAACCGCACTGCTGGGTGACTGGACTGTAATTGTCAGTGTCAAACTAAAAATAATTCACTAACAGCTACTCTCTCAAATAGAAATAGCAGCATGTTGATCACGTAAAAGCAACATTGCATATTTTATGTTGCAGGGCCACACCATAATTAACATTGTGTGCAGTAAGTGCAGTAACAAACGTTTTTGTGGGATTCTGAATATACAAGAAATAAACAGCTAAAATGATTTTTAAAAAACATGCCAAAATCATTGTGCTCCTCAAAATGTGAGATGTTGAGCACATCAAGCAATAGAAAAGATGAGTGATTCCTCAGAGATGCTGATCATGGAAAGAGGACTTTGTAGCAGATAGAAAATGAGAAAGAAATGCTGCTAAAGACCTACAAAACTTCCTAAAAATGTGAAAAACCTTTAAGTTAATTTATCCAGTCCTTCGACTTCCAGAAAAATAAAAGTCTGCACTGACTAAATGAGCATTTCTCATTCAAACCCTAGCTCGAAATGAACTGGATGTGATTGGAGAAGCATGCACACTGTTGCAGCCAATCAGAGCAAGAGGCAACTCCAGAGCAAGGTGGAGTTCAGTTTTCAAAGTAAAGCGCAGCTGGTTGTGCACTTCTTGCTTCTAGTTGCCAAAACAGAGATGCCGGTTTTGCTACTTGAAGATTTAAAGGTAAGTAAGGCATGACTGTCACAAAATGTTGCTCAAGTAAAGAGTAAAAGTAAAATGTTTAGTGATGAAAGTCTGACTTTAGAGGAATCTTGAGCAGGAGAAATGCTAGCATGCTCCAATGTCAGAAAGGTTGTACAGAGAGCAGGGGGCTGTGTGTTCTTACCGTGGCTCTTCACAGAGTAGGGCTGGTATTGAGGGGCAGCCTTCACCATCTTCTTCACCACGTATCCTTTCCCATGGGCTGCAGCCAGGGCCGCCATTAGGAGGACGATGCTTGCTACTCGTAAGTCCATCTTACAAAGTCCAACCTGCAGGGAAAAAAGCAAGGAGACAGTCAGCACAGCCACTCTCAAGGTACAAAGTGTCAGCAAACTTTCTCTCTAGTTCTGAGTCATTTTCCAGAGATTAAAAACTTTCTTAGCTAAATGTACAGGCTGTGCATCTTTACTGAAACTCAACAGATGGCAAATAAACTCTGTTTAGTTTCAATAAGTTTGTGGAGCAGGGAGAGAATTTCAGTTCTTGGATTCAGTGAGAGCATCCTGGATGCTTCAGGACTCTCTGAATATCATCCAGGAAGCTCTTAGCCAGCCAAAATCTGCCTCCCTGCTCCAGGAACAACTCGAGGCCTAGACGAAGCATCTAGATGCTGCCTGCGCTCCTCCAGAGACAGAGCTGCTAAGAGAGGAAGAGAAAGCCCACATACCTGCATCCAAAGTGGGGAAAGTCAGTCTCTTCAGCACCAGTGATCTCCTGGTGCTACTGTATATCCTTAGGGTAGGAGCACAAGTGAGGATATGCTGTCTTCCAGTACAATGATGTGGGTATTTATACCATATCTGCCCCTCGCATCATTAAAAAAAAAGAAAAAGCCCCCACCACGCAAGTACCTCCCTCCTCAGAGCTAGGCTGTAATTAGCAGACAGATCTGCCCAAAGCGGGCATGTCACATCAGGGTGCCTCCATGTCTTGAGTATCCAGACACATGATTATCACTTATTTCAGTCCTTCTTCTGAACTAGAAAATAATCATGTTCGAAGTAAGAAAAAATAAATAAATGAATACACAAGCAAAGAACACAAACGAGCTCTGCGGGGAGAATAAACTTAATCCACTAACACCTTTACATTTCCAGTCTTTTTACACTTATATTTACACTTTTTCCGGCAACATTTAATTTTTTTATGCCCAGGATGTGTCTATATTTATGAATGTTTATAACACCCCCTGTTTAAATATGACAACGTCTGAAAATAGCCAAAACACATCTATAAAAAACAACACCAGATTTGTAGTAGCACCTGTGTAGCTTCACAGAGCTTTCATTGAGGATGTACAGTGCTAGACACATCTGCAAATTTACATCTTGTCCAGCCGGCTGGCCCATACCTTTCCTGGCTGTCTGGCCACCACCACCCCCGCCGTGATAAGGTAAACAGGGGAAATGGTGGGGTCATGGATGAAAGGTACTGTAGATTTGGATTTAAAGCAAATAATTAGGTTTATTCCTGATGCAATCCCCTCTTTTAAGGGATTCACATGTTCTCATTTATTTAGTGTTGTTCATTTCCTGTTCCTATTTGGTCGGCGTGTCATGAGGACAAAGTTGCGTTGATTTCAGCCTCTATTTCAGGGTGAACACTTTTTCTTAACTTGTGTTTTTTGTTAGCGTTTCACCCTCAAAACAGCTAATAAAACTATATAAGGAGCCACTGGAAAAGACATTTGGGCTTGTTTCTGTGCGGCCTTGTGAATGCAACCCAGTGTGCAACAGCCCTCACATGCAGTACTGATGTTTGGACACCAGAGGGCAGGTTTTACTGTTGCACAGCACCTCTCCATGGAGCAGGGTGCTGCTGTTTCTGCAGAGGAGAAGGGGCCATGCCCCTGTGGTCACTTGTTATTTTTGGTCCCCTCTGTGCATATACATCATCAGAGGTTTCAGGCCTATTCCTACAATTACAGCTGCTTTCTGTCGTGATGTTGTATTTCCTCAATCAGCTCTATCCTCCTGTATTATCCTCCCTCACCCTCACCCTCCACCTTGCCTTGCTTACTTTGAGATCCTCCAACTGTAATTTCTCAATTTCAGCCCGGCCACATAGGAAATGCATACACCCAAATAATCACATGTTCTCAAGCACACAAGTGGCCATAAACGTTGTGTAGGGTACCATCCCAGAATGTTCCCGAACATAAGACCATTTAAGGTTTGTATGTCCTTATAATGTACATCCATAATGCTGACAGCATGAGTGTATTTGCAGAAAAGACGATCACGAGTTGCCTGATTGAAGGCTTCAGTATGTTTCTATATGAGGCGTTTATACAACACGTGAGTGTGACAGGCGTCTTTCACAGGAGCCATAATTAAAGATTCTACAACATGGCGCTCGTTTGAACTTTTTTTTTGTGTAAATTAGACCAAATTATCTGCAATTTTCCAAAGTGCTACCTTACCCCGGCTTACAGCACTTAATCATGTTTGGCAAGCATTGTTTAAGTTTGCCCTTCCTGTCAAATAAAACAGAAAGTAATTTGCGATCTTCATTTCCAAATGTTTGAAATTGTGTTCATAGCCCAGACAGGGGTGACGACTGACAGCAAAAGGGGGCAGACAGACTACCTGAGGCTGTGTCATCATGATGGAGAATCGTAGCATTACATGTGCACGTGCAAGTCAAGCAAGAGGAGGATCACACTTGTGCCAGTATCATAAAATGCAAGTCATAATGTTCACTTTGACTGCACACGTTTGGCCTCGCTTTATCAGCTGCATTGTATGTATTCAGCTTTTGAAGCTTCCTTTTGTGACTGAATGTCTGGTGAATGGCACACTATGTGTTCCCTGTGGCATCAGTTATGATATTTTATAGCCATACTGTATTATTACATTTCAAATCTCTTTATGTTGGTGCCCCATGATGAGGTCCAGCCATGCCAGATTTAGTCAAATTTAGATGAAATGACAGAGCAAGAGAGGGTGGAGTTAGGATTTTATATGTTTATAGGTTCAGATGATTCAGTTTATTTATGTTTTTCAAACATTCTGCTGCTAAACCACTGCAACAGAGCCTCTCTGTTTTTAGTTCCCATGTTCTGAGAACAATGATTCATCTCTATATGAACAAAACAGAGACAACAACCTGCATCTGCACGTGAGCCATTGTAGAGGCAGACATATCCACGCTGAGCCTTGGAACCAGAGTGTACTTTGGCTTGAGGAAGACTTGAATTAACAGTGTAATTTGGATGTTGTTTATAACCTCACAACATATTTTTTTTGTTTTCTAAACACGCCACTGTGCTCGTTTGTGAAGGACTTTGTGTCCTTGGTCTTCTAGTGGCAGAATGGAGGGCTGAGGCAGAGCACCCTCTGCTCTGCTCATTTCAGCACCGCAGCAGCTTGATGTGGTGGGCAGACTTCATTGTAATAACCATTAGGAATTAGGTTAACAGCCCTCAAACTGGAGGCGGTGACGTCGCTCGGCTCTTATATTGTCGAGATACCCTCGCTGTAAAATACGCACATGCTTTCAGTTTCATGCACACTGGATATATGACCCGAAACGCTTTTACTGACTTTAGTAGAATAAGAAAATAGCTAATTATGAACATGACACACCCAAAGTCACCGAGAGCACATGAGAGCTTCACAGTTTCAGGACTGTAAGAGTTCAGATTTTGTTTCATATTTGTTTATGTGATAACGCCTCAGAAAGTAACTAAGTATAAGATTCGAGATGCTTTACTTTGAGTATTTCCATTTTATTATATACTATATGACTTCCTCCACTACATTTCAGAGCGAAATACTCCACTCTCCACTAGGTTTGTTTGACAGCTTTAGGTACTGGTTAATTTGCTGATTTAGATCATTAATACAAAATATAATAAACTAGAAGGGTACTCAGTAGAGGGCAGACCTCTGCCAAGGCCCAACAGTCCACTTTAATTCAGTCACTAATGAAATATCCTGTTTGTTATCGGGTTGTAGTACATTTAGGTAAAATGAAACAGAGAATTTCTAAACTACTGCCACTTTTATCTAAGTAAAAGATCACAGCACGACTTGTACTGCCGGTACCTGTTTAGAAGAACAACTCAATTCATTTTATTATCTCGTATAGAAATAAATTGAAAAGAAAGACTAAGAAAAAAACAAGGAAAGCCATGACTGGGCAAATTTTCTTCTTCTGACCCCTGTAGAGGACATAGGTTGGCACTCTGAGGTCCAGTTTACTGTACAGGCCTTTGTCCATATCTGACAACAGCCTCTGGATTTAAATTCCCTCGAGAGCACTTCTGGACAGTGTTACTGGCAGCGCTTGTGATGTTTGCGCTTGTACTCGACAATGATAACAGTGTTTGGAAGTAAGGTTTTCGCATTTTGTCTGTTTTTGTGTGCTCTAGTGCACAGGAATTGATGTTTCTGGTTTCTTCGCCGTGCTGACCGAGGCTCAACCCACACCCAAGAGGAGAACATAATTGGCGGTTGATGTAAGGGGACCCGACCGAGCACGTGAGTTAAGCAACGGCTAAAGATACACCATCACGGCTGGGATACAAATTTAATGTTTCAATAAACTCCACGGACCACTAAGAGCTACTTTAAACTTTATGAATGGCAGACTTGACGGGGGCCCTTGTGAGTGATTGGTGGAGAAATTACAGGGCCCTGAAAACAAACATGGACCCAAATGGAGCCGGAAGTGTAAAAGTAACTAGAAAATGGCGGTAGTGGTGATGGTAGCCATAGAGATGAGGGTTAATGTCTGGGAGGTAACCCGGTTTGAAACCCAGAACGGCAGGAAAATGGGGGGATGGATGAGAAAGCAGTTGGATGTCCTTCGACAGCTCCCAGGTGTGAATGCATGTGAAGCAAGAGCCGGACACAGCCAAAGTGTCCAGTTGTGTAAAAACATAAACCTACCGTGTAATCAGGTTGGAAAGAGTTTAAAATTTGCGCTCACAGGCTGGTTGTGATCTTATCACCAGTCTGCTGGATGTGGCAAGAACTTTTTTTGCCGCTCAACCAAGTGCCACTTTATCTCGACTGGATTTGATTGTTTCCATGGTTAAATTTGCTGAAAGTTTATTTCTGGAAAGGTCTGACTCAGCTGCTGGTTTGAGGAAATCAGAGTTTGAGTTTCAGCTGCCAAAAACTAATTTAACCGCTCAGCCAGACAGTTTATGGGGTGGGCAAAGCAGCACTTGTGCGCACAATTTACTGCCAAGGTAAAAAGTTCAGAGCAACACATATAGATATTATTTTCATCCTTGTTGTGTGGAAACAATCTCTGCTTGTTATTCTGTATATTATAACTTTCCACTGTTCTTTGGATCATCTCGCCTTGTCTTCAAAGTAAAAAAAAATTCCCAGTCAAACAGAAGACAGACTTCTCGGAGTATCTGATTATTGTGGGATCATTTAAAAGATATCAAAGTTAAATAAAACCACCTTAATGGGATTTTCAGCGCTTAAGTGTAGATGGCGGAGTCCTGTATTTAAGGATAATGACTAATCCTCAACATCAAGCCTGCCAAAATTTCAGGTTTCACTGTCTATATCAGGCAGCGTCAGCCATTTCACAACAAATGCCCCGGAAAAAAAAAGACTGGCGAAGAAGAGTGGAGTGTGAAAGACACGAGGATGAAAACGCCCGGCTCTCTTATTGCAGAGGTGGATTTATATTTGACTTGTCAGTTCATAATTACATTTGACTCGAGCACACTGCAGTAGGAATGTGTGCGTGTGGGGAAATGACACTTACCGTGTCTGAAATGCAAAGCGACAACCAAGGAACAATGTTTATACAACACAATGTCACCTCGCTCTCTGCAGCACGTAGTTAGCACTGCACCATAACGACTTGCGGGGAGAAAAGACAAGTGTTGGTTCTGTACGCTATATTTGTTTCCAGCCAAGTCTGTCTCAAAATATATGGAGGAGCCAAACTGTTAGTTAGTGCCCACACAATTCACATATCTCTCCTCCTGGTGTTTGTTTATAGGCCACGGGAAGTTTAATGTACAGTACACTATGTCCATACAACAATGCTCCGGTCAAAGCCTCGATCCGGTCGGTGTGGTTTGGAGGTTTCTTTTGCTGGCTGATGGACAGTGTGTGGGCTGATAGTCTGACCGGAGCCAGAAACAGTGGCCTTCACTGAGTCTAAATGGGAATCGTTCCACATTATATAACGTACACAAACAATATCATCCCGTCTGCCCTCAATTAACAACATAATAAAAGTAAGAATGCATAAAGAGTTCTTTTATGACCAGCTGCAACCTCAAAATGTTTATTCTTACATTCATATTTATGATAACTACTTTTATTTTCGATATTTAAGTATGTTTTATATTTTACTGATAATACCAACATGCTTGTACTGAGGTAAAATGTCTGAAGCCTGCACCCCAAGCAGACTCCCTGGAAAGCTGCAGAAAGTTCATTTGAGGCCCCTTATGGTCTCGATAAATTGCAGGTTTGAACAGCCTTCAGCACTTACAAACCTTCCCTTAAAGGTGTAATTTGTAGAATATGGCCAGTATTCGAAGGTAGCTCCAAAAACATAGGGGGCAGCATGTCACCAGTGTAAACTGCTGCTCTTTGCTAGCAGTCCTTGGCTGCAGCAAGCTACTGTTAGCTATTTAGATCATGGCTCATTTAGCCGTGGAGCCAGCGGCCCTGGAGTTTGTCAGGTCACAGGGGGAGTCACCACAGGCGACCGGGCCCAATTTAACTGGATTTTGCAGCCTGACATGAGAGTGAGCACAGCTGGATGCTGAACTGGGACTGAATACAGCCTCCAAGACCGACGGCGGTCATTATGACAACAGGAGATACAGTACAGAGGTGATTTACAGCGGCTCCGACCGTGACTTTGGGGATGGCAAGACAGGGCAGGAGGGGACATGAGAGGCGTGCAGCTGGAGAGGCGTCAGAGTTTCATCAGTGGGTGAAAAGGGTGTGTAGAGCTTGAATATTTTCACATCTCACTTCAATTGACTGTTTTGGTGGGTTTTATTTAGTTTACAAACAGAAACTCGATGAGGAAACCCTTTATATGAATTCATGACTCTTGCAGTCCAAACCAATTAGCTTATTAAAACCACATCCCATTTAAGCCCTTTTCAGTGATTCATCCCTCCAGTTACCCCGAGTCAGTATGCCTTTGGGTCGGAGTTGCGTCCAGTGCTTGGACTTATGCCTGAAATTGGCGGAAAATTGAAGACACTTCTCATGAAACATCAATAAGACCAATAAGAGTTCACACATGCACTACTCTCTCACTAAAATCAAAGTATTATGAAAAATGGCAAATATGCAGTTGGTTTTATTTAATTAAAATCAGATGTGACCAAGAATGTAACATCGTCTACATGTGCTATCCCAGAAACCCAGTGTATTCAGTTGGCTCTGTAATCTGAAAAAAATTAAGAAAAAAAGTCCCCACAATCATTCAGACATGTGGCTCGCTGCAGATGTTTCAGAGTTTGTTGTTGGTCGTCCACAGACACAAGAATAAATCTGGATGAAAAACACTCGAAGTGAAGTTTCGTTCCAAATGGTCTGCATGTTGGTAGCTGGCTTCTCGTCATGTTTGTTTAAAGGGTTGAGGGGACCGGACTTTATATTTGCAGGATATTTTGAAGAGACATGCCAAAGGTGGATACTGAATGCAAAAACACTTGTGTTGTGAGTTTGTCCAGAGCCTCACATGGCCTGCGATTGAGGAACTGGAGAGTTGTCTCACGCAGCATGGGTCCAGGGTATTTCTTGCCCTCAGTGTACAGTACACCAACTACAATATAAGGGAAACCATGGAGCATTAAACGTGTCTGACCACAAGTCATCTGAGACTGTTCCTGACATTCAGACAAAACAAATCTGAAGTGTAAAAAAGCTCACCGGCTAAATGTGGCTGTGTCGCGTTTAGTGGACATTTACACAGAAATTCATCTTATGTGTTTGTAGTTCTGCAGAATGCTGTGAAATTACAAGTGATTTAACCCTTTCACCCAAAGAAAAGTCACGGTTGAGCACATCTTTAAAGGAGCTATTAGGCCTGCATTTGTATGAAATGAGCTGTTAACCCCGGTCTGTTTTTAGCAGGTAACTTCCTGATGAGAGACACGCACATGTAGCTTTTAACATTTACATGCACTTGTTAATAAAAGGTTTTTATTGTGGAAAGGTTAAGGCTGAGGCGTCTAATGGGCTGGATCCTGGCTGGGTTTCGTTAAATGATGTATGCGAGTCGGCTGCATTACGTAGATAAAAAGCTAGTGAAGTGTCATTTTTTTGTAAATGCAAATCAGAGGAGCTTCTTGGGGGGTCTGGATGAATAATTTTTTGATACAGTTTCATAAATATACAAACGTGGACTGTTTCTTCTTTTATAAAAAATAATAATAAATGCTTCTAGGTGGCCTGCAGGGTCAAACTTTGCAAAGCAGAACAAAGAGTTTGTTATTTTGATGAGGCAACAGTTTCTCTGTGGAGAGCCTGGTTTACTGTCCCGGGCCGAGCCGAGCCAAGTGGTCTTAAACACAGAAGGAGTGTGAGTCATTGTGCTCTGTAATTTCGGCGCACTGCAGCTGTCTTAAGTGACCACGGCTGTAGACCTGTTAACCAGACTGATCCACATGTAAAACTTTCCCTTCCTCTTAACATAATAATTATAATGTCACTTCCCAGAGCTCTCCCCCTCAATTGCAGCATGTATAGGTTTAACTGCAATGACAGCTTGCTGGAAGATCTTTCTAGGACAGGCCTGATGACTATTTTGGGTTTCTGACCTTATTTCCCGACAAAGAGCCTCTGTTAATCTCGTCTATAATTCCTGTACCAAATCTCCTTTTTTCCTGGATAATGCAGCTACTGTAAATACCATTTTTCCAAGGGTATG
Source organism: Pagrus pagrus (assembly GCF_965226575.1). NCBI lineage: Eukaryota > Metazoa > Chordata > Actinopteri > Spariformes > Sparidae > Pagrus > Pagrus pagrus. Next base: position 19,203,453 of record NC_140202.1, on the reverse strand, counting down.
GACTTTACTTTTAAGGCCCAGCTAAAGCCCGTAAGTATACATCTTTCTCTCTGGTGCCAGAGTTGGAGCTGGACAGCCGAGTCTGAATGGCACAAGGTGAACTGCTAGTTCTTTGAAGAGCTTCCATTTGGTATTTTTCTCAGCTATTTACAGCTCGGTATTTCAAACAAAACCTCCAAAAGTGGAAGTTTGAGGTCCGTGTGGTAAAGGAAGAGAGAGTTTAAGTACTAATACTGGTGCACTTTTGCTTCTACAGTGTTTACATTGGTCTAGTCACATACTGGTCAGATCGCAACAGCTCGTGGTTGAAAAAAACTGTGGTTGCAGCCGCTGCTTGAATCCCGACTTACGCCAGACAGACAGGTGGACACTGTGTCTGGAAACTGCTTCAGTAGCATTTAAATGGCTGCAGCTTTTCTCAAGTGGCTGTCTAATAAAGGGACAGGACATTTGATCAAACATGTTTTCAAAGATGGAAACAGGCCTCACTCGCAGATGTGCTGCTGTGTGCATCCCGTTCAGGGAGCTAATATTTGTAGTTTGTTTTATATGACTGTGGCTTTTCAAACTATTTGAAACAAGTGAATCAATACATACACTCATTTGGAAACTCAGGTAATTAATCAAGTGAGAAGTAGGGTCATTTTCTGGTAAGAGAATACAATCAGACTTCTTTTTGCAGCCAGTGGAGGCGTCCCCTGTCGGCCATGAGAAAGAATGCAGGTTTAAGGTAGTTCCCCATCGTCCAGGCTGATTGGCTTTGTCCGTGTTTTATACAGTCAGTGTAACCAACTAACCGATCACTTATCAGGCTGACATTGCCATTGTGAAATGCAACCAACATGGTTAAAAATATTGTTTATAGCTGCTCTAATTAGTCTAACAAACATTTGTCATTTGATATTTGGACCACAACAAATACCACATAAAACTGTGAGTGCCTCCCAGAGAATGTCACATTAATTTTTGGTTTCATTATTCTGTTTCAGGGACGGCAGGCTGAACAATGAAGGTCCAGGGCCACAGCAAGTTGGAGAAATGACAAAGATTTCATCAAAATTGCTAGAATTTAAATAAGTTTTAGCTGATCCAAACTTAAGTTCACGTTCAATGAGGGATTCCACGCAGATGGAAAATGTTTGTAGTCAGGTATTACGTTGCATTTGAAATGACAGAGGTTCCTGTTGCTCTGTTGTTAAGTTGGTGTAAATTGCATACATTTACTGTTTTCCTAACAGATCTCAAATAAGAGATTTAAAACCTAAAATGAGATTAGCTTCATGTTTGCACTCTTCACTTTCACTTTATACACACCAGTGTGAAGCCCCCCAGTTGATTGCAGAGGTTGATCCCATCTATACCTCACAGACAAGTGGTTTGCCTCGTTGAAATTAAGCTAATTATAATCCACGCCTGTACACATGCAGCTACTGTAAGCTATACTTTCACCCCCATTATCTCTCCAAGGTTTCGTGACTGCGAAACACCCTCTCCAAATTAAAGGTCGGAAATGTGCCAAAACCTGGCATTATAAGCTGGGGAGCTTTTTTCGGGACTCATCAGCCCAGTCTCTCCAGTCTGTCAGTCTGTCCCAGTTTGACACCAACTGCCAAGTGAGAGCTTAGCATAAGCTTTAGTTTCTGCAAATCAGTCTCCAGTCTGCACAGAGACGCATGCAGGAGAGTTGAGGTGAGCTGCTCCTGATGATTTAAGTTTTCTGCCCTGAGATGAAATGCAGCAATAAACTGTGAATGTCAGTAATCACCTGGGGGTAGGAGAAAAGACTGGTATGTGCAGTCAGAGAGGTGCAGAGACACAGTTTGTCAATCAGGTTTTCAAAGCAGACGGCTGGAAGGCATTTTTCAGCCTTTGCAAACCACAACCATCAAAAATAATTGATCAGTTGTCGATTACTATGCAAGTACAGCTTTTCATCATTCATTGATATGTGAACTATTTCTCTTTTCTAATGATTGTGATGAAAGAAGCAAGCTATCAAAATGTGCATTTGCGACACATTAGTGTCACAATAATGGCTCTAAACTTGTAAGATACTGACTTTTCCCCTATTAATCGAGAAAATGCTGCACTTTAACTGTTTTCCGGCGAGACTTGGATAAATCTTTGTGATAACTAAAGATGATGCACATTCACTGATGAGAGATTATGAAAATAAAACATACATTTTGCAGACGGAAACTTGTGACAGTCATGTGGCGTGTATGCAAGACAAAAGAAGAGAGGCAGGAAGGGGGAAAAAAAGTCAGTATCTTTACATTTTAGAGCCATCATTGTGAAATGTGTACATTTTTAGATGCGGACCAATGTAGTTCGCTGATTTATACTGCACCTTCCAACAAGTCTTGGACACTACGCCCATAATAAGCAACCACATATAGAGATACAGCCATCTTGCTATAAAAGGGAAGTTTATATGTAAATATAGACTGATTAACACATTTATACCTGCTCTTTAATGTATTTGCTGCTACAATATTCCTTAAAGTTTCATTATGCTTAAAGAGAGAGATTTCGAAGGAGCATTTAGAGCATCAGGACTGGAACGCAGAAAACAAATGTACTTTCCTGTGGTTTTATGGGCTTAAAGGACACACCAACTTTGGTTTACTCACACATATAATAACGGCTGTTGCCATGGTTTTGTTGCTTCATTAAGCACCATGTTAAGCATACACAATGTTATGTTATAGAGCTTGGAGTCGGTTTCGCTGTTTAGACAATGGAAAGCTGGAGTGCTTTATTTAGGACGCTGTGATTCACTGTGCTGTCACCACAATGATGACTCTTTGATTTACTGCCGTTTCTGGACCCACTGGGTTTGAGCATATGCTGAAAGCTGACTGAACACATCATTCAGCAAAAAATCCATCATAGAGAGAGCCTGTGTCTCAGTGGCAGACAGGACCAAACAGCATTGCTTATTTAGGTAAAAATACCTGTACAACATTTTAAAAAGACGCTTATGTAAGTGAAAGTCCTGCATCCGAAACCTGACTTCAGTAGAAGAAGAAGATTTTAAGAAATTGTGCCTAAAAGGTAAAAGTTGGCTCCTTCTTCAGGAAAATGGCCCCTGTGGATATATATTGTTGTATACGACATAGATTGTTAATAGTACTGATGCAATCAATGTGTAAGTACCATTTAACTGTTGCAGCTGGTTGAGGTAGAGCTACTGTATAAATAAATACTTTACTCTATATGTACAATAGTCATTGGTTCCCAGCCTGGGATTGGTTCCCCTTCAAGGGTCAGAGGATAAAGTTGGGTGGTCATGGACTGGATGTAGTCTAACCAATGTTGACTCAAGTGACATTAATATTAAAAGTGACTTTATTTATGAGGCATATTTAAAAAAACAAATACATAGTTACAGTGTTTTACAATGAAAACCGAGCTGAAAAGAGCACATAGCAAGTAAAACAAGCTGGAGGCAATAAAAGCTAAACTCATGAAACACAGAGTATAACAGAATGTCATGAGGCAAATAAAAAAAGAGAAGAAAAGAAAAAAAGAGAAAGCAATTTTGAAACACAAAGTAGGTTTTCAACAGTGTTTTCAAAGACAAGGCTGAGTTTGCAGCTCTGATCTCCTCAGGCAGGTCATTCCAAAGTCTGGGAGCCCGAAATGCAGCAGCCCGATCACCGATGACTGTTAAACTTCACACAACCACAAAAGGGTTTGCAGTTCTCCTCAAGATATGTAAATACTGTTCCCGTTTTAGGTACCTTAGTCACTGCACTTAGTTACTGTCCACAACTAGGGCCAAGTTATACGCTATGAAATGAGTAGAAATGAAGCAAAATATGACCCAAATTAATTTAATTTAAAGCTTCCTAAAGGATGTTTCGTTAAAATATTAAGGCGGCCCCTGTGGACAAAAGCGGTATGAGCACTCCTCTATAAAAAAAATAGGGTTGATTTTAAGACTTTTCGAACCTGGATAAATCAGAATCCAACCCTATACTATCTATATATGAATAACTGTAGTATTAATATGGAAATAGCCCATCTTCTGGCCGATGGTCTCGTTTTCTTATGTAGGTCATCGAGGCCTCAGTACTAAACTGAGACCGTTTCACAACCAGTGAAAAAAGTCCTTGTAGTGTGTTTAAGAACAAATATTAGCTTAACTTGTGTACTTTCTGGTCACAGAACATCATGTGCTCTTTGGAAATTGTTCTTTGCATTTTTTTTAGATGCAAAGTAATGCTCAGGCACTCCTGAAATACGCCTCAAGTATGGGTATGTGTTGTTGCATGAAACCACAAAGTGCTGAGATGTCGTGCAGCTTCACGTCAGCTGAGAATCGGCCTATTCTTCTCCGCTCGGTGGTAGTTAGGGTTCATGAGAGACTTAATGAAAGCCTTGGAAATGTCATTCGTACGACGCTTCCAGAGATATTCGATCTGTAGAAATAGAATTGTAATTCTATGCTCAAACACGATATACCTCTAATTTGACAGAGCTGTGATTGGAGCTTCGATTGCTATATATAAGTTTATAATAGCTCGTGGGAATTCTTCTGCTCTAAAATACAGATTACTTGAGATTCCTGCTGTTTCAGCTGAGATAGAATGGGCCATTTTGGGGTTAGCATTGGCTTTCATGCTCCCCTCGGGCATTTATTGTGTGGGTTACAGTAAGTTCAGTCCTAGATAGCAGAAGGAGGGCGTTTTGACTCCAGCGGTTGATATCAGGGGGCGCTGGGACACTTTTAACTCCCTGGCCTATCTGTTGTGGCGAAGGGTGTGTACGCCTGTGGCAAGGATTGGCGTTAAATGTCTAATTATGCAAGATCCAAAGTTCTCCACTTTCCCAGGGTACAGTAACAGTAACTTAATATGACACATGCTCTGTAATCAGTGATGTCAAACACCACATGAGGCGCAGTCTCACAGATAAAGCGTAGAAGCTATCGGGGACCTTGCGGCGCAGAACACACGTCCCTTCTGTTGTCAGAGCTTTAATTATGTTTGTTTCACATGGAACGGAGCAGGAAGCCATTTTTTTGTGGTGCCATAGTCATCACCTGCAGTTTGCTAAATCGCTTCTTTGAGTGTCAAGAAGAGACTCTGAATTGAGAGTAGCAATCTAAATCAGACCTACTTGTAAATAGGATTCATTCACTTATATTTTTACACTGAGGTATATAAAATGAACTCTTAATGAAAGCTGATATGATCTTATTCACCAGATGGATGATGAAGTTCATTTGTATGTATAGGTGCGGAACAACGTAGCAGTTGCACCGCCAGATTACAGTTTCCACCCAACTTTTAGATTACTTAGCAGGTCTGTTTGTTTCTATTCCCAGAAACCCAAATGGTCCAGAGATGAAAGGTGCCAGAGCTGGAAACGACACACAGAAATAACAGGTGGACCACAGCTAGACCCCTTGGGCCGAACACTTAACTCTCCACCTGAAGTCCACTCATTAGAAAATAACGGCGTAAACAGGTGAGGCTGCCAAAAAGACCTTCCAAAAACGAACTCTCATTCTTCATCTAAAATGAAGCCATTAGTTGAATACAGTACAGAACATTAAGCCAATGCCAGTTAAGTTGTTTAGGAATATATCTATTTCTGGTCGACCTCAGGTTGGAGAGGGAAATTAAGTTTCTGTGTACAGCTGAAGCCGTGTTTGATATTTCTGTGAGTTTTCTGGACTTTATGAAAATACTGGGGTGGGGAGGGAGGCTGAACCTGTTTGACTTCATTTTGTTGACCCTTTCTGACAGTACTTCGGAAGTTTACTCTCCCAACCCTGGCTAGCAGAAGAAAGTGTGGACTGAAGACATGCAGGCACAATGTATGACGATCCAAATGTCACAAGCAAAGGGTGAAGTAAGTCTTGCACTGAATGATCTGGCAGGCAGGCAGGCAAAAACACAAAAGGCAACCTGAAAACACATCTCAAGGTGACTCAGCTGTTTACTGCCACAGAGGCCGAATCAATAAAGTGGTACAGGAAGGACCGGAGCTTAAATACTGCAGGGCTGATAAGAGAATTGATTACAGGTGTGCAGGTAGTCCCGGTCAGCGCCGAGAGCAGTAATCACCACGCCTCCTGAATAGACGCTGATCGCTTACAGAGAGAAGACAGAAGAGGGGAGGCACAGGACACATGGGAGGGAAAAACACAAGAGACACATGGAAAAAACTAGTGCCATGGTCTTAACCATAACAATATTATAATTGACTTCTTAGGGAACTAATTATATGGAAATGTTATTTTCGAAGTAAGGATAACCATCCTCAAAGTGGCAGTTGTGCACAAAATTATTTTCCGAAAAAAGAAATCCAGTCAAGAAGAAAGCTGCACTGAAAGAGGCAAACATGGAGATTATTATCACTGTAGTCCATGGTTATTAGTTATCTAAGACTAAACTTAAAACTAAGAAGAAGCACAAGGAGGCATTGGTGCATATGTTTATTGAGACTGGGATGTGTACATGACTCAAAAGCCTTCACACAGTGTTTTGTTTGCATTGTGATATGTATTCTGGACACATTCCCACGCATTACAACAAATAACCCATACATACACCAATACTGTAACTAATCCAAATCCAACTAAAACTAAACACTTTTACACAATAAAAACTGACTGAAAGGTTCAAACCCACTCTGAAGACTAACTGAAGCTAAACTGAATGAAAATGTACTGAAAACCAATGAAAAATCTATAATAACTCTGCTGTAGAGAGGGTTTGACTGTATACAGTACGGTGTATATAAGCCATGCCTGGGTGCAGCAGGGCAGGGTGGGTGTCTGTGGTGTCTGTCTCTGCCCTCTGTGTCTCCAGTGGGCCACCCTACACATTTCTCCCAGTGGCATTCTGCCAAACCCCAAGGTAGCAAGCCATGAAAATGAGAGCCTTAGCAGCTTAAAAAAAGACGCGTTTTGATCATCCTCTTCATCTACGTATTCCCATACTTGTTCTGCTATATCTATAGAATAAGTTTTTCTTGGGAGAGTGGGAATTAAAGTTCAATCGTTTAGGTTTTCTGCTACCTTACCATTATTGCTACCAGAAGGGCTGCAAACTAAGATTCTCCTTGTCTCCCGGCGACCACTAAGAGACTGAAAAATGCGTCATAAGGGACATGATACAGTAATTTGTGGCTTTGACTATAAATATGATGCATGATGCACGGTGAAGCATTGTGTATTCATTTTTCCCATAGGCTTTATTTAGCGAGGTACCTGATGCAATATTCATAATCCTGAGGCAGCATTTACTTTATGGTCTTGGTGCCAAAGCGTGGAGTATATATCATAATGTATTTTTATGATATTACACAAATAATTGACTTAAAGGTATTAAATATTTAAACAATATATTGTAGCTCCTTTTATTTTGTTGACACTTGCTTTTATTCATCTTCTGGGATCCACAGACTCCACTCCTATATCCCATATAAAAGCAGTTTTTCTTTTCTATATCTTTTTCCTTCTCTTTCAGTCTTATTAAAACCCATCATAGTATTGAAGAAACAAACTGAGCCTGCACATTTCATGAGGGTGACAAAATACAGAAATGAACATAAAGCACCATTAATATGATACAAACGATGTGATGCAATGCAATACAACTTATCCCTGACCCTTACCTGACACAGACCAAGTGCTTTTTGTGCCTAAACCTAAGCAGAGCCTAAGCACAGCATTGTACCATGTGAGAAATAGAAAACTCAACCAAACCAACCTTAAAGCTGCAACATAAAGAAATGTTAAGTTGTATCTTATCTGTGGTTTTGCAGAAACATACTTAGCTACCATTTACTCTGGTGATTGGGCTGGGATTCGACTTGACTCGGGCCTTACTTGAGACCAGTGACCTAACTTACATGTCTGGTAATGAGTTTACCTCGTGTCATTCTTCACAGTGACGTTATTTAAGGTCAATTAGACTCCAGAGAAGTCTAATTCACTGTAAGCGCTCTTATAAACAAACTATTAAAAAACTCCAATAAAATAACTCCTGAAAGACTAACTGGGATTTGGGATTTACAGACACACAGCATATGGGACTCCATTGTCTTTAACCATTCAGTGTATTAATGAGAGCCACACTGAATTAATGCATTAGTTTCTGAGAATCACATTTATAAGCAGTTTTCATAAAGTTAGAAGACCCGTGAGACTGCGAGCTGCTTAAAGAATGTTAAATATGTTTTTTTGAGTTGTTAGAGAAACAAACATAAGAGTGAACAAAACGTACAGGCCACAAAGTCCTGTGCATCTCATGATCCCGCTCCTCCCAGTCCATACAAAACAAAACAAAACAGTCATATGTTAGCATGTAAACAATTACGTCCTCTGCTCGAGACAGCCAACATTTTTTCGTATATTTAGAAAAGCACAAGAAGAAAATGTTCTTGTGTTCCCTCCCTGCACTGAGTCTGTGGCAACATGGGTATTTATAATGGGAGACCAATGTCTGGATACCCACCATACTTTCCTCCATAACTGTTCCTTTTTGCATCCAATCCACTCCCCTCATGTGTGAAATGCCCGTCTGGCCGTCACCCTGCAGTGATCCAGAGCCCCCTCCTACTCATGTACTGAACTCCAGATTGCAAGAGCATTACATTCACACGAACAGGAACTACTCATTCTTATAAACAATTAGATCCCTTAAAGGATAAGGTCACCCAAAAATGTCATTAGCCACCCAGCCCCATGCCGATGGACAGTCAGGTAAAGTATTTTCCAGTATTTTCTTCTTCAAACAACTGAAGTAGATGGGGATTTAAAGGCTCCCTACAGCTCGTCCTGTGTAATCCAAGTGTATGGAAGCGCCGAGATCCCAAATCCCCCCCAAAAAATGTAAAGCATGAGCTCGCACCACGTCGGAAGTGGGAGCACAAGTTCAACCACTCCTCAAGGGTGTAAATAACATCTTTTCACATCAGTTTTGAAACTGAAGCTGTATAGAGCCATTTTATGTTTTTTTTTTCTTTCATTGTAAACGAATACAAGGAGAATGCTGCAACGCTCTTTTGCTGTGAAGCTCCAGAGATGTTCTTACTACAAAACTTCCACTGACTTTCCATCCACATGGGCGTAGCGTCAAATCAATTTGGGATCTCGGGGCTTCCATATACTTAGATTACACAGGACAAGCTGTCCTGTTGTTGTTGTTTTTTTTAGAAACCCCCATCTATGTTAGTTGTTTTAGAGAATGTGCAACACTATTTTGCTGTGAAGCTCCAGAAAGGTTTTACTGGTTACAAAACTTCACCTGACTTTTCGTGCGCCTTGTGAGTGGGTAGATAATGACTGAATTTTCATTTTTGGGTGAACTTACCCTTTAATGCTTTTAAATAAATCCATTTAAATGCTCCAAACAGGCCTTCTGGAGTCTTAATTTAGGCAGAAGAAGGTGCGCTTGTGCTTGTGTCTGTATATACTCTTGGTCACTTGGTCGGCTTCAAAGATGAGAAAAACATTTTTGAGGCACAGCCCAACCACAGGTGTTCAAAACAACATTAATACTCCCCCGAGAATGTCCGTGAGAAGGGGAAGGAGTGGACACGATCCCGTCCTCAGGTCCACCCAGTGGTCACCGGTCATCAGGCACAGCCCAGAGCTCAGCCAGTCACAAAGCAGCAGTCTGTGAGAGGCTCCTTCACATCTCAAAACAAGTGAGATAGAAGTGGATGCTTTGTGCTTCTGATACCTTTCCACAGTTTACCCAGTAGTGCTTACAATGACCAAACAGTAGATTTAAATTAAATGCATGGATTATCAAAATTACAAGGAGCATATACGGAGGAGTGGGCGTGGCGATTTTCCTGCAGCCACATGAAAGACAGACGCCAGGATTGTGGTTTTCTTGGGTTTCCTGGGGTACGAATCGGTTTATTATATGAGTCAGAGGTTAAATTTATTCAATCAAAGTGAGAAAATTCAAGTCTTAGCTTAAGTCAAGTCTATTCTTGCAGCCCCTAATCCCAGTTAAACTCTAAAAACAGTATTAAACATTACATGACCCTCAGTGAGAACAATGAGAAACTCCTCATTAGGAGAGAAAAGCTGAAGAGATCTTGGTGAGGCCATCGCGAAGACATACTCCTTTCCAGCATGCTCATAATTTACTATTTATCTACACTGCAATTAGTCACTCACCACAGGCTAAAAAACTTACTGTTCCAGCTCCTCTAGGCGTCTCCTTAACTCCTGTCCCAAAATGCATCGGGATGAAGAAATACTCTCAGTTTTTGGTTAGCCTTAATGACTAAATTACAACAAAAATAGACAAATGCAGCTGGAGTGTCATTTAACTTAATGACATGTGTTTAAGTTTATTTACAAGATTTCCATACTGTACATGAGGACATACTGGAGTTTGTGTATTATTATATTTGTCATGTTCCTTGATGATATAAGGATGATGTTGTTAAAAACAGCCTCTGATTTCATGTCCTTTTCAGTCGCTTTTAATATGATGAGAAATGACCCAAAACTCTGCACTCCCTTGACCTGTTTGCTTTTCACTTTTAAACCTATAATTGTGATCATAAATGTATATTAATGCACGAGCTGCATAAAAAACGCTCTCACGTGCAGCCTTGTTGACTTTCTATTTCCAGCTCCATGCAGACAAATATACACAGTCAGTGGAAACCATGATGGCGGGGATGCATATATACAGACGGTCAAATTCCCGCTGGTCATCGTGGTGACCACAGGTGGTTTCCATGTAGAACACCACTGTCTGATCAGTGAATGCATGCCCCAGAGTGTCCTCCACCGTTCACTTTATAGCTATTGCTGTCTGCGATGTCTGTAGGAAATGGCTCAGACATACCGCCCTGGAAAAAAGTGCACTGCTTGCTCTTTTGCATTTTTGAAACCAGTTATTTACACAATGTATTTTATTTTTTCTAATTAAAGAAAGTGGCTGGTCCGTGCTCCATGAATTGAATCCTTATGCAGAGTTTGCTTAGATGGTGCAGTCTAATTTAGAGAAATGAACGGGTAGGAAGCAGACACTTATCCAGCTAGAAATGAATGTGATTTTCAAGAGTGCAGAGACATATTTGCATAAACAGACAATATATTGGTCTAGCTGAGTCCAGTGCAGCTTGTGTGCATCAGCTCACCGTGCCGACTCAAGGCAAACTCTGGCTCTGCGATGTCTGTCTGACAAACCTTACACTTCTGCCTCTTGTCCAGCTTGAACTTTGTTTCCGAGGCCTGCTTCTGTAGAGTAGAGATTGAAAAGGGCAACGGGGTTCAGAAAACAAAGAATACACATAAAGTTCACCGGAGCGAAATAAAAATGTGAAATATGTTGTTAAACTCACCCAAATGACCTTATGCCGCATGAGCTCTGCCTGGCTCAGTGCCTTTTGCAACCTTGCCATCCGCCTCTGGTGCAAGGTCTCTCTGAGGGATCCAATTAAGAACTGGGAGAGCAGCTGAACAGACCAAGAATCAGGCAGGAGCTGGATGACCTTCTCTGCCACGAAGAACCGAGGGTTGTTGTTCAGCAGGTCCGCTGCAGCGCTGGCGAGATCCTCAGAGCTCAGGTAGATCTGGAGCAGGTTGAGGAGGAGGGTCTGCCTGAACTGAGAGTCTCGGCCCTGGGCGGCCCTGCAGCAGAACGCCTCTGCAGCCTGGGGGTCTCGCTCCTGGTGAACGAGCACCTGCAGCGCCTGAGAGTGTTCACCGGCCCTACAGAGGAGAATGGCTTTCTCTGTGTGCAGGGTTGTTGGCTTGACTCTCTCTGCAAAAAACAAAAAAACAGTTTAATTTAGTGTTAATTTGGTGATTGATTTAATTTCTCAGAAGGCATCCACACACCATACACAGTGGAGACATCGTAGAATTTGGATTCCCATAGCTGCTGCTGCAACTTCCCTCTGGTCTTCCTCAAATCTGTTTCCTCTTCCTCTTGCAGTGCATGAGTAACATATGCCAGTGCCAGACGGCTGTGATGTCTCTCCTCCTGGGGGCAGATTACACAAATCATGTCTCAGTGCATTTAATAAAGGAGTCAGGGTATTAAATTATGTCACCGCTGCCATACCCACCTCACTCTTCAAATCGTGGATTAAGAACTCCAGGTACAAAAGCGATGCCAGCGGGTACTTCTCCAAGAGAGCGAGGACGTCTTGCGTCTCCACTCGATCGTCTTGTGGACGGCTGGTGAAAATCTGCACACCTGTCTTTCTCAAATAATGGAAAACTGTTAATACTTGTCCTTTAAATAGAGCAGTTTACTTAATATAGTTGGTGACATTTTGATGTGTTTTCACACTGTCGATTGTGCAACTCTGCCCTCTGCAGTTAGGTTAAGAGCATGATAGATTGAAAAAAGTCACCTCTTGGTTGCTTTGCAGAGTCCAGTCTGCAAATTTCCACACAGCATCTTTGTCTCGGAGTTGACTGAGAGTCCAAACTATGTGTCCATGGACATCTGAGCATGAGGAGTCTTGATGGACGCCGTCTGCGAGTTTCACCCAAGTCTGGAAGAATAAAACAGGATCAAACACAGTCCCTCCTGGAAGTTTATGTATGGCGTGTGTGGAGTTTGGGGAAATGATACCTGGATTGCCTCGATTTGATTTCCGTGGCTTTGATGGAGGGAGCCTAACGCAAAAAATCTGAAAATTAAAAGAGGTCAAACAGAAATTGTGCAAATTAGACAAAATGTCTCAAACAGCATTGAAGTCTCTTCTCTCAAGAATAATTCGTCCCTAAACAAAACACCGTAACCATATTTGTGCTCTAAGCAAGTACAATTACAAATCAATACATAACTATGCACTTTCACCTGTTGTGTTGCTCCAAAACAGGAACACAGTAGTCCAGCCTGCACTCATTAGGAAATGCCACAAGCTGCTGCAGACTCTCAGTGTCTCCCAGTTCAACGTACAGCCTCAGGAGGGCGCAGTCCACCTCCTTAATGCAATTCAGGCCTTGCTCCATCCCTCTCACTGCTCTGAGAAACTCTCCCAGGAAGGCCAGGTAATGATGAAACGTGTTTCTGTCCTCTTGCCAGAGCACCTGCAGATCCCTGCCCTTGTCCACTTGATCAAGCAGCCGGGATTGAAAGTCTTCGCTGAGACACGGCCGCACGTCAGGGTAGAGACGGATGATTTCTCTGGGGTCCAGCTCACCTTTACTGTTCAAGTGGGTAATGAGTATTGATTTGTGGGTCAGACTTTAGTGTAGAATTCAGCAGAAAAGACACACTCATCACAAAAACCACATCTAACTGCACAGTTTGCCGTGATTTATTTGGAATTTGGAGTGTCGTGAAAGGGGTTTTACTCTCACATGAAGAGATCTCTGGCCTCGGAAAAACCCTGCTGGTAAAAATGAACAAATCCAGCCAGGCAAGTGATGGCCTTATGCAGCTCCTGCCAGTACAACAACAAAAAAAAGCTCTTTTAAAAGCAGGCACACATTGCATGAACATATTTAAAGCTCCAATAGGTCAGCTGAAGTCACCGAGGCGGAACACTGTGTGACTTAAAATTCGAGGGGCAATATGTTACGCTGAAACAACGAAAAGCAATGACTCATGACTCATCAGTGCGTTAATTCTGACCCCTAATCCTCAACTCTAACCTGTAACCTGAGATATGGCGCAGATTACACTAAATCTCAGACGCCATCTGTTGTCCCCAGTTGCATTTTCATCCAGCTAGAATACACCTATAACAGCAGCTCACAAAAATGCAGTCAGACCACGCCTCGACATCCCCGTTCAATCTGCTCTACCGTGATGAAATGTTCAATTCCAACGCTGCAAAGCAATGCCAGCTGGGCTTGTGATGCATGCATATTATGGACAGAACAGAGCCGAGTGTGAAACTATAAAATGGGGGAATTATAGCTGCACTCAATGCTGCTTTAAAGACAGACAGAAAAAAGGCAGAAAAAGTGAAGGTGAGATAAGGAGGTTTGAAGTTTGAGGTGTGGGAAAGCCTGAATTTTTTCCTTTTTTACGACGAACATCCAGCAAAAGAAAAAAGTCAGTACTGTGCCAGAAAAGTTCTGAGCTAGGATGGTCAGCTTTTCGAAAGACTAGTTTATCTGTGCTTCCGTATTCTCCATTATGATATACTAAGATGCTGAAGCGTCACAGTCAATTTGCAATTACGGGAAGCAGGTTGGAAAAAGCTAGCTCAGAGCACCATTGGTTTGGATTTCAGCCATGTTAGCTGCACTCTAATGGAGGCGAGGTCAGTCGTTTCACCACTTTGATCCAGACTGAAGTCTCAGCAACTTCTGGATGGACCTTTCTTTAGTTTTCACTTATTGTGTGAAGTATTCAACCCATACCAGATTAAAAATGAAACACTTTTACGGACAATTATGGTTCCCAGACATTTGTTCAAATGACTTTGGTGATGCTGCGGCTTTTTCTTTAGCACCACTGGCAAGTAACTAAATTATTGTTATATTATTTTTTTTTCACTTATTTTCCTGTTTCTTGGTTTGACACGATTAGACTAAAAGGACAGATGAAAGGAGAAATACTATAACTGCATTGTGTAATTATTAACATATTGTTAAAAACCTGGATTTCAAGGCAAAGGCTTGTTTGTGTCCCGTTGTGTGTCTATAAATTGCATTTCACCTTGTATGAGTCAAGTGGCTCACGGCCTTGAACTCCGTCCAGCAGCAATAAGGCCTCCTCGACCCTCTCCTGCCGTACAAGTGCCTGGATCTGCTCCTCGAATGGCACCAGGCGCAGGCTGAAAATGTCTCTCTCTGTGAACACTAACACGCCATCTGAAGGGAGATTTGTTTTTGGTTTTCAGACGCTCTCAGTGTGTAGGAACAGTGGGTGCAAGAATGATTGACTGAATCAGTGCAAGCTGAGACAGACTCGGCTACATCTCTCCAAACAAAACCGCAATTTGACAGCCTTTAGGTCTGCAATCTGCCAGGATTAGGTGATGAATTGATGTTGCCTGGTTTACCTGATGTGGAGAGCAGACCCTTCGCTCCGCTGAGACTCACAGTCTGTTTGCGCTGCTGATCTACCATGCTGTAGACAGACAGCACTTGAGGCTGCAGGGTTAGGATGTAAGGGAAACATACTCCGGCTGCCAGCACCTCCTGAGGCCACTGCAGGGGAGGGCGCTGGCATATCCCTGTCTTCATCACAAACATGCCTGAGGGATGAGGATGGAGAAATTATATCTTGGAAAAACAAATACCCCCCGGCTGGATGGATGGATGGATGGATGGATGGGGGTGTGATATGAGATGATTAACTGTATAGCTGCCTTGGAGAGGAAACATATAATGACACATGGAGATGTCTGAGCTCGAACATTATGTGCCATAAACATTTTGGCAGCTCTTACCTAGAGATCCAGGCCCGTTCAGGAGGAATTCCCCTAGTCCAACTGAGGTAACAACAACATGTTGCCTGCTGTGATCGTGAGGGAAAAGCTCCTCACTGCTGCCAGTCTGAAGATCACACAGGAGATACCTGTCGCTGGTAGCTACACACAGGCTGACGCCATCCACCGCCAAGCCCACCGGGTCCTGGAGCAGAGGGACCTCCTTTACAACCTCCCACCTGTCCACTCCCACCACGTGGATCCGGATCACCCTCCTGCGGCTGGAGGAAGTCACCATCCGCACCCATGCAGTCTGGCCCGTGAGAAATGAGTCGCACACCTCAAACAAAGACACATGCTGGATCTTCTTCAGAGCTGGAACGGGCTCCAATGAGAACATGTTGAGGACAGTGACGCTTCGATCCCACAGGACCAGCAGATGGTTGAAAAGTGGGACTGCCCTCAGTTGGGCCACTTGGTTGCTTGAGCCCAGTTTTCTTGCCCTACCTTCTCTGGTTTTGAGACTTGCGTCTCCATTTGTGCTGCTGGGAAGGATGAGATGCTGGACTGTTGCATCTTTGGTGCCTATATAGATATTTCGCTCATAGCACTCAATGCACTGGATGCTGGATTTGTCCTTTTCCTTTGGTGCTGCTTGCTTTTCATAGACATGAGTTTGTGTAAATGCTCTAAAAGCCATTGCAGAAATGGGTCAAATACGTTACGTGTCCGCCTAAATGAAAGATCTTCTAGGAAATATGTAAAATAAGACGTCCCTACCTCTCCGCTGTTCTCCCTTCCTCTTTATTTCCTCCACAAGTTTCTGAAGTGTAAAGTCGTTTCACCTCCCCATGTGACTACATCCTGACAGGAAGTCTATGTCAGCATTTTACGCCACTCATCCTGCCATGTGAGGACACTTACACAACCCATCCAGCAGCCTTCACCAAGAGCGTTTTACAAGTATCAAAACAATAGGTATGGCGAAGAGGACAGACATTCTGAGGTGCCCCACAGTTACGGCCACTTGTATTCTTGGCATGTGGATCCACCAGAGTGGCGTCTTTGGTTAGTGGATAATAGACAAGTAGGAGAGCAAGTGATCTGCTGATCAAACCATATATGGTCGCTCTGTTTGTTTACAACTTGAGTGCGCTGGGTGCGACGGGGTCAAGAAGCAACACACAGCAGAGGTTTGTTTTCCAGCAATGATTGTTTAAAAGGGTGACTGAGAGGGGACGCACGATCATAAAAAGATCTGGATTTCAAACCTACCATCATAGCTATATTTGTAATGCAGACTCCTCCTCTGGATGGCATCATCGGAGCAGAGTGAGACCTATTAGGATTTGCAGCAGCAGGCAGACAATGATATCCATTTCAGTGTGATATATATAGAAAGGTCTTTATTGGAGCAACCTTTTGTGTTTAAAGTATTTCACATTAGAGAAGCAGAAATTTGCATCCTTGTTTGTTTTTTCTGTGTAAATACATTTTTTTGTATATATCAGTTGGCTGATATTATCAGACAATATTGGCCTATCACAGATATATCTGTATCTGCGTAAATGTTGCACGATATGAGCACAGTTCACTAATGACATTTTAGATACGAAAGTTTCTTGTCAAACTGTAAAACATCCTGCATTTGTTATATAACATCTTTGTCACAAGTCATTCCCCTTCTAATTTCGCCCATGGGACCTTATTTTGCAAAAAGATTTGTACAGTAGTCAGTGGGGGGAGACAAAAATCATTTTTGATCACGTTTGAATTGTGCCATGAATTACGAATATGATGTTTTTCAATTTAAAAGATAATTCTGCATTTCAATGAAGTCTGAGTTGTCGTAAAATATATTCTGCAGAAGTTTTGTGTGAAACCGCTCTGTGAGCTACATCATCTCGCACAATATATACGTCACCAACACTAACATGGCTGTCACCCTGGCACAAAAATGGAATTAAAAAGGTGAAAATAACAAGTGTGGCAGTGGCAGACTCAGGATGTTTGAAATTCAGGGGTGAAAACATTAAAAAGGGCACCAGCTGTATTTCTCCAAAGGAAGGGCACCCTCTAGAGCACTTTATCATGTTTTATCTACCATACCGGCATCCTAGAAGGCACATTCACTGCGGTTTTTATGAACAGGGGGCACTGGGGGGCAGTCGCGTAGTGCAGTGTGTAATCTGTCCGATTACGTATTTTCACAGTCTTATACTTCTTCAGTTTTATGACAAACTGCAAATTTCTTGAGTTGAAAGATTATCCTTTATCTGACGTTGACAAATGATCAGAATATTATTCGTCTCTCACCATTCACTACACAAAATGTTTGCGACATCATTCTTTTCTTGTCAACAATGAAAGTAAGCGAGGAGAAAAAGCATTTTCATTTCAGAAAAACAAACTAAACATTCATTAACGATGAAACAATGCCCTCACTTTAAAAATGCATGGTTATCTTTATGCAAACATCATTGTTTGTGTGTGTGTGTTTGTGTGTGTGTGTCATGTGAGAGAACTAATGGTCATTTATAACACACAGAAATTGTGTTTTTGTGACATTCAGGCATTTTGCTAAGAAGAACTATTCATGGAAGCACAGTATCTGTGTCAGAATATGAGCTCTTGCAGTCACGGTGACTCCTTCGTGGAAAGGTCACTTCTCCCTGCCGCAGTCGGTGCACAAGATGTTGTCGCGCTGGGTGAGGAAGCCGCGTCCCACCAGGGACACGGAGCACTGCATGCAGGTGAAACACTCGCTGTGCCACTGGCGCTCCTCAAAAGAGATGTACTTGGCTCCTGCCAGACCTGCACACATCAAGCAAAGATCCATGTATTTACATAATGTGCAGGTTAATGCATCCTCACTTCACCTCACCTTGTTTATCTGACAGTTCCCACACAAATGCAAATAAAGGCCTTAAAATATGAGCCGGAGACGTGCGTGAGCTGAGTGAATGAAAACATGAGCACGACGGGTGACTCACTGGTGATGGGCTTGGTGCAGCCCACACACTTCTTTGCATACAGGTTGCTGAAGCATTCGAGGCAGTAGGGGTAGTTTTCCCTGGAGGTGAAGCGCTGACCCGACAGCTGCTTTCTGCAGCCGATGCATAGGAAACACTCACGGTGCCAGGGCTTGTCTAGGTAGGTCACTCCGCCTGTTGTGATGGCCTGGAGGTAACGAAAGTCCAGACGAGGTGAGAGTGAAAAAAAACAGACATGACATTTCAATAGCATCCTTTTACCAGGCAGCCTCAGTGTCAGGGGGATTTACTGTACCGCAGCAGCCAATACATAGAAAACACTCATCTGTAACACTACCTTCTTACAAGCGCAGCACTGGTAGGCAAACTGCTTCTCGAAGCAGGGCACACAGAAGTAGCCGGTGTCTTTTGGGATGAAGGACTTGGTTCCTATTGGCTGCTGGCAGCGGTGGCACAGGAAACAGGTCTCATGCCAGCTGTTCCCCTTGTATTCCATTTTGCGGGAACCTGGCACAGGGGACGAGAGCGACTTAGTCAGCATATGGTACCTCTATGATAGAAACACTCGGCAGCCTAAAATAGTCCTGCTTTATCTAAAGGGAGAGGATGATGCAGTCTTATGAATTTTGGAAAGAATTTTGGGAAAGGAGGAAGTTGCATTGAAGAGCCAGAAAAGCTACTAAATGGATCCTGTGGTGAGATTGTCTAATTTCTTTTGTCAATCATAGGTGTCATTTGTGCTGGGAACGCTGCAGACACTTTTTGAAAAGACCAATTTTGGCCTTAACACACAATTTTTTGTGCTAAAAATAGCCTGCACTAAGAAATATTTCCAGTATTTGCTCCTCAGCTAAGCTAACTGCCTCTGGTTGAGCTTCATATTTTTGGTACTCTGCGCAAGAAAGCTAATAAGAATCTTCCCTAAAATGTCAAACTATATCTTTATTTAAACAAATTAGACGAACACCAGAGGTGTCAGCAGGATTACACAAAAACTACTGAATGAAGATCCACCAAACTTGAATGGAGGATGGGTCCCAGCCCAGAATAGACCACATTAACTTTTGGTTGGTATAGTGAGTACAAAAGGGGCATTGTCGGAGGTATGCGCTCTACTGAGTGCCATTCTAGTTCATGTTCATATTTCTATTTTTCACAGCACTTTCACTTCTCGTTCATCCAAGTTTCATCCAGAAGTAGAATGAATGATCGCAAGGACCAGAACAGCTATTAAACTGACCTTGTGGTGAAACTGTATATCAACCACTGTATTCACAGTCAAGAAAAAAAAAAAAAGTAATTTATATGCATGTGAAAATATATTCTGATATTGATTTTCTGTGATTTTCTGTTCATTATCCTCATAATTATCATCATCTGAACTCACCAGGCATGACGGTTTTCTTGCATGTGCTGCACTTGGAGGAATAATCATTAGCATAGCACTCAGTGCAGAGCAACAAATCATCCTTGGCAGCAAAGGCCTTTTCCACCAGAGAGCGGCTGCACTTTGCACACTTGAAACACTGCTCGTGCCAGTGGCGATCCTTGTAGGACAAATCCTGTAGATATTTAACACATTTTTTATTGCACTTTGAGTACTCTGTGAGGTAAAATATTTAGGATGTGCATGAATATAAATATATATAATAATCACCTTTAGTTTGCAAAATAAATAACATACATTCTTAGTTAAACATTTCTGACGTCAAAGCCAGGGTAACACTGGGTCTTCCTTACCTTGCAGTTACAGCCAATAGGTGAAGAGCAGCCCTCACAGCAGTTAGCAAACAGGTTTTCATAGCACTTAGTGCAGTACTGCGTGTCCTCTTTCATTATGTACTTCTTCCCCAGCAGGGAGTCTTTGCAGTAATGGCAGTCGAAACGCTCGCTGGTGGACATTGTTGTTCTTAGCTGCAGGTCAAAGAGAGCATGAGGAGGAAAATTGGACAACAAGGAAGAACAGGGGGAAAAAATGGAGTGAAAATGCCCTGTAATAGTCCAAGCAATCTCTTCCCCCTTTCATCAAGCAATTTTTCCCTCGTCTTTCAAAAGAATCTGAAAAAAAAAGAAAATCTATGTTGTATAAAGAAGTGTCTACCTCAGTCGGTATGGGGTGAGGCTGAGGCTGAAGCTGAATCTGGGGGCTGCAGACAGTGAGCGGTCCAGGCACAGGGATGGGGCAGGGATGAAGAGGGGTGAGGCAGGATTAGGGGTTATCCACTGGGGGGGATCGTCTATAAATACTGGCCCTCTTATTAGCGGTAATCTCTGGGGAGAATGAACTTGCTCCACTACATCATTCTGCACCTTTTAAGGGAGCTGATGGTGCAGAGATTGCTGAGCATTTGAACTAATTGAACTCTTGTTGCTTTATTCCAGAAATGTGTAAAAGCAATGAGAGATGCAGTTTTAGGACTAGAACATTGGGAAGCATGACTGTTTACCATCCAACTAATGTCAATGCCTAAATGTTTGATCACTTTCACATAAATACACATCAGTAAAAGATGAGATTTGAGCCTAAGGTTGCTTTTTTCTGTATCAGTTTGGACACATGGTCGAGACAGTTGGCTGTTTGGATGCTGTGACGTGTCTGGACACACTTGTGGCCTTTGTCAACGCCTGCCCGCCACACACACACAAGCAGTTGCAGATGGCTTATGGGGAGGTAGGCGCCAGCAGCTTTGTGGTTGCCAGGTACAGAACTATAATGCCAGGACCTCTCAGTAGCTATTGAGAGCACCTTGGCAGCACTTCAGAAGAGGGAAGCAGCGGGCCTGTGGATGTTCAATCCATCCACGGCAAATCAAAGGAGGAGGCGCTGAAACGACAGTTTGATGGTGACCATCTTGCTGATAGCGATACGCTTGTAACCTCGTTAAAAACACATTCATCGTATGTTGTTCTGGAACAATAGATGATTAGCAATACACACTGAAAATCAGTGGGTTTAAACGGACCCAGTTTGGGTCAATATAGCGCTGACCCTAAAATGGGTTCACTCTAAACAAGCTGTCATTTCTGCTGCTATGGCGTCTCTCAGTCAAAATGATAACAAAGGCCAAGGTTTGATGATGTCATGAAGTAGTGTGGGATCATGGGAGTCATCATTGTGAAACAGAATGTGCGATCACGGCTGAGCAATACGATCAATAGTAAACATTTGAGTGGCTGGGTCGCTAATGCCCCGACTTCCTTCCTCACTCTCTCATGTATCATCTTGTGTTTACCCACACGAGACACAATCTGTCCACCCGGCTGCCACCTGGCAAAAGATACAGAAGTATCCACTGCCATACGACCAGACTACGGAGCAGCTTCATTACCCAGGCGGTGAGCCCGTGGAGGCAATGTGATTATGATTCTGGGCTTCATAAATACAATTGATTTGAGACTCCTCAGTTAATCATCAGCAGTTTTCTGGGATAGATGTAGCACAAAGGATTCAAACGTGATTTAGTTTTTTTAAAGCCTTGTGCTTTGGAAAATGGCTATAAATTCACCATGTAACCTGAAGTTATAGCACCTACAGAGGGTAAAGGTGTTATTGATAGGCCACCAAATTAAAGGAACCACTACCATGGATGAAATTATGTATTTCTCTTGGCGTTAATGTTGTTGGAAACATTTCAGTAATGCAAGCACATTACAACAAAGTGATAACAAGTCTGGTCTTTTTAGCTATTTTAATGCAGAAAGGTTCCATATTATATTTTTAACTGGCACCATTTGGAAAACTTGACTTTGCATCACTGTTGGGTCATTTATCCAAACTAAAATATGGTTAATTTGACCCGACAAGCTCAAATTATACATAAAACTCTCACAAACATGAAAAAATAACAAACTGGGTGCACATCAATCCATTACTGTGTGTGGTAAAGTTATTGTGTTGGTGCTATATTGACCCGAATTGGATCAATTTTGACCCACAGCTTTTAAGTGTGTCGTGTTGCGCCCTGATCATTACGGTACAGTATAGAATTCAGATGCCTCTGATCTGTCTGCATGTGGCTTAATCGCATATACCGAGTGAATGTGCCATTTTGGTTGTCAAAAATGAACATCAAAAGTACAAATCTTACTTTTCCGGGCTGGTTAAAACAATCCCGGTTTTTTAAGCATCTTTGACTGACAGTCGACTAATTACATTTGAATCTTGGAACATGTGCTCATATCAATTTTCCAAAAGGATCAGGGGGCGGACATCTTCATAAAAATAGCCCGAGAAGACCACCAGCCCGGCCCACCGGCCTAATCCCTCAAATACACACACACAGGAAGGTCAGCGATGGGGATGAGGCTGAGAGGAATGCAACTCTCTGTAGACGAACTCTCTTCCCCTCTGTTTTCTCTTCAGTGCCACTCCTTGTAAAGAAATCCATCTAGAATTACACTCCTGCGAATAACTACAATGTAATGTGTTGTTGGATCAGCAGATGATGTTAAAACATGTGTCTGTGGTGTACGTAGGTGGTATCTACAAACCTCCGAGGAATAATGTAAGACTTTGACCTACAAGCTGTGCGTTACATAAGGCTTTGAAAACAAAATAACCATGTCATGTGAAGAATTCAGGTGTAGGAACTATCTCCGTTTGAAGAAGAGCCATCCTTCAGGTTTTACTTATTTCTAAGTAGGTGGATACGCCGGATTACACAGAGTCATCTGCTCTCTTTGGATTAAATTACCACTGTATTGTACCCTCGTTCCCTGCTGGTGTCCAGATCAGCGACTGCAAATCACAAAGCCACGCATGCAGACCTTAAATAAACCCAGAACCAACTGTAGGACAAGTTTAGTCATTGCCTCTCAAAAGCTTCTAATCTTTGTTGCATTGGTGGCTGCTGCACAGTATGTCTGTCATCATGTGACATCAAGCCAGGGTGGAGGTGACCTATATTCACCAGCAAACAAAAACTCTCATCTCTTTGAGTGTATTAACATGATATGAAATAAATTGCATGTCAGCGGTTATTCACTGGATATTAAAGCAGAGATTATTGTATGTTGTGTTCATACTGTCAGCGTTAATCTGCAGTCGTGCATGCCTGTTTGTAATTTTATTATAACCGCTCCGATTTGTATCTGATAGATAACAGGTGCTGGTCTTTGTCTCTTGGATTATTAACTTGTACAGCAGACAGTGCCAACTCTGCAGAGCAGAAAGCCTGCTGATCTTGCGTATTCCTTTTTGCCTGCTTAATCCTCTGAAGTCAACTAGTGAGCAGCTGCCAACAGATTTCGTATGCGGCCTGTCGAGCCCCAATAAATAGGCCTTTATTTGACCTGGACTCGGGTGTCCTCTTATCTTAATGTATTCAGTCTTTACAATAAGGTGTCAGTGGCTGTTTTCTCCCCCCCACTCTTAATCGAATGATCTCAGAGAAGAAGAGAAGCATTTACTTTGGTGGCTCCTTTGAGGTGGCGACTTGTTGTAGACTGAGACAGATCAACGCGACACAGTTGCATCTCTCTGAAGCACAAAGGCCTCGCCGCACCAGAGTTGACAGCCGGTTGGCATGGTGATGACAGCATAAGTGGGCTCCATTAGGTCGAGATGAGGGGCGTCTCTAGTAGTTAATGAGAGGACTCACACAAACCTGGCCCTTTGAGCTGGCCTTTGCACTCTTCTGCGACGTGGAGGGCTCGCTTTCAACGCAACGTTTTCGACTGAACAGGATAGCCACATAGGGGGTTGCCAGGGGGGCGAGGAGATACAATCTACTAAGTCTACTATCTCACAAAACCTTACACCCCTTCAGGGAGGCCCTGTGAGCGCCCGGTTCATGCCTTCATGACTTTGCTTCCCCCGCCCTCCCCAGTTCTCACCAAAATGAGTCATGGTATGAGTGGGTGACAAGACCTGTCACACAGCCAGACATATGATCTCCGCTGCTAAAGAGGAGAGAAAGTTGTCTACCCCTAGGAATGCACAACCCATTAAAATGTTCTCCTCGTCGATCCCTTGCCTCCTCCCAGCCCACAGAGTTTGTGGTATTCGGTTTGACTGTGTAGACGAAGCTGCTGATTACCTTTGGGTGCCAGCAACAACTTGGTGCACAAAACATACCTCAGTAAATCAGATAAATAAGAAATGTATACCTTGAATTTTGTTCAATTATTCACAGCCCGAAAAACAGAGGTAGCGTTAAAAAGCAAAAAACTGAAGATCTTACATACCTGCTACGAGGAAAATCTCAGTCTTCTGTCAGCTTTAGACAGCTTCAGAGCCCCAAAGACTTCCAGAAGACTTCCTTTATTCTCCAGCTTTCCAGCAATAACGACCTCATCCTCAGTGTGCTGGAACATTTCCTATTACACGAATAGTGCAGCACAAATAAACAGTCCAGATTATTGGATGGATCCAAAAAGCCCAGCAGCCATTAGTATGGCAGGAATTGAACAAACTTGAACTAATTTGTCTGCTTGGACCAAAACATTTTAATGATGGAGACAGCAAATGGTAAAATGTTTGTTGGCTTTATTACAGCACTTAATTATATCTGGAACCAGCAATAACTGATATTTTTGTCACTTTGGGGCAGTGCAAACAAGCTGTAAACACAACATGGACATAAATTAGTATTGCATTTTAAGCTGATGCGAATGTGTTAGCAAAGTTAGAGTTGCTTACTTACACATTAATTAGATATAAAGGCAACGTTAGCATTAATTTGGAGTTGTCTTTCTGGGCACCCGATGAGTCGTTTTAGCTCTGTTTTGGTCCCCACCAACTCCTGAGAGAATAATCTGCTCTTTAGCTGCTGGATGCTGCACTATGTTAACCAGCTAGTTACTAACTCTGTCTGTCTGATGTTTGGTGCTGAGCAGGTGGGTTTGGAGAACTTTTTCACTGAAAACCACTGCCTGGAGCAACCGGAAATGACACTATGACAGCATTAAGGTCAGAAACATGGTCCATGCAAATACGCAAACGCAAATACCAAAGCCTGGCCCAGCCAGTACAAACACTCTCTTTTTCTCTTGTAGTTTAATGCTGTAGCGATCGTAGGCTAATGCACAGACAACAGCTCATGCTTGTGTTGCTTTACAGTTTTCAGGTGACACATTCCAGAATGCAACAACACGCTCAATCAATCTTGCGTTGCTTGAAGCGCCTGCATTTGCATACTTGTGCTGACCATGTATCTGGCCCTAGAGTGCACCAGAAACAGTAAAGTTGGGGCTCGAAAACCAAAACAATTAGCAGAAAGACCCCATAAACCTCTGTCGAGATGAATGAAACTGCAGAGTCGGGTTAATTTGTGTTCGCTCAGTTCATCTCTTTGAGAAAGACTGTTTGGATAACCCAGTCATTTTATCAAGCTTTCCTCAGATATTGATTATAAACATGTGGACGAGAGGCTAGCTAACTAAGCTAGCTAACGTTACAGCTCAACCGAGGAGGATGCAATTAATGTTTTCATTCCACGCTATCACAAACACAAACCCCTCTTCCACGATGCACGCTTGGTATCGCCAAAAGTCTGCAACTCACACAAAAACAAGATGGATAGCACTACAGGTAAGAGGGAAAATATGGTGTTTTTGATTTTGGGGTGAACTATCCCTTTAAGAACTGGAGATACAGTAGATGCAATAGAGTAATGTTCTGTGTCGTATTTAGCAAATGTGAGATCCACCACTGCCCCGATGGCCTCCTCTGTGACTGTCTTGAGCGCTGAAAGAACTGCAGGGACAGTCCCCCCTCCCCATGCCCACCTGAACTTTCACATTAATCCCCAACTGACATCAATGGATTATTCACGCCACTGATCCTGGCAACATTTATCACATACTTTGACCCGCAGCACTGAGCAGAGGCAGTTAAAGATGTGTCATCTCCGTGGTGAGGAGGCGACTGCAAATACCAGAGTGCTAGCGAGGATATGGGGTAACTAACAACAGCCGGAGGATCGAGGCGTATCCACCACAACACTCTCATCAATCACTTATCAAGGCTTTTAGATCGCTATTTATACTTCTGCCTGCATTGCATGGCACTGTAAAACAGCGTGGGCAACATCTTTGGAAATGACACTTGATATAAACACAAGAACCGTACATTAGGTGCCATCATGTAAAATGTTGCCACGCAGTCAAACTCTATGCCTAAATGTTGTTTTTTTTAATCTTGCTACATATCTCTCCAGTATCAGGCTATCAGGTATTTTTAATGGTGTCACAGAGTTTGTAATTTCCTGGAAAACACAAAAAATGTTGATGACTCATCCTGCATTCACGGGCGTATACTAATTTTGCATCCCAAAAGCACTGTCTTATTTTTTTATCATGCTGTCATGTAGATAAAGATAGTAGGCAAAGATTGTTGCGTCTTATTCCCACACAACCCAAAGCATCAGTATTTGACAACCTGGGAAATGAGAGTCAGCAATCACCTATCCTACAAATTGTACCTTTAAAGGCAGCAAGCAACAACCAAACTACTTATTTGAGAATATTTGAAAGGGTTTCCATTAAATACATGATTAGCTGTTTTGAAAAAAAAGTGCTGTATGATCCACTCATGTTTGCTCATTTGCCCATATCTTTATTTTCTTTGACACTATCAGACATCTACAGTTAAAACACAACATTTGGCAAAATACAATGATTTGGCAAAAAACTTGTATAGATTGACTCACTGATTATGTCAGCGAACTGGCAGAAAAGGAGCATGTCTGGTGAAATCTTCACATCCAACCACACACAAAGATTTCATCTCACTTGGTATGCAGTGTTTTTAAGGACTCAAGCAAAATCAGTGCCAGGTCAGACAGTATCCAGAGACATCCTGATTCACTTTCTGGTGCTGTGACACACTCACAGACTCAGACAGGGGCAGAGAAGCCACAGCTCCTCATGTTTGTTTTTTTGTGCAAAAAAGAGAGAAAGGAGGATGAAAGAGACGAACGACACACTCAAAATAATAAAAAAAAAGAAAAATCTTTTGTTCCTTAAAGTCACCAACCACATTGGACAAGAAACCTTTGTTTTCATACATGAGATTGGACTGTACAATATGAAACCATGAGTGGCAGTTTCATAGTAAAACTGTGGGACAGCCGAGGTCTTGGATGACAGTTTCTGAACTCACAATAGCTCCATCTAAGACAGCACAGTGAGTCACACAACTCCACATGAATAAAAGTGCTATATCTCTGCTGCGTTTTGGCAAGACTTTTTCAATTAGGTCATGCCAACAGGATTACCGACTAATCAAAACAAAGAAAAAAAAGAAAAACTTCAGTGTAAAATTGCCTCCCTTGATGAAAACGTCCACCTCACAACACTAAAACCATTGTCTCTGACGTTTATCCTTTCCAAGTGTCTCTCTCCTTTCGCCTAGATTCACACCGACCGTACTTGCAAAGGTGCAGCGCAACCGCATCCACTGCCTGACAACACTTGCACATTATAAAGAGATTTGAACATTAAAAATATATACAACACATTGTTTCTTTTCCCCATGAATGCAAGCACTATCGGAGCTCCCTCAGTCTGGTGCACATACAGGAATGATCTGTGTTAGTGGGCTGGTTTGATCCTGATGATGATTCAGTTCACTACAAGGTTTATATACAGGTTTCACTATGGCATCTGGAACCATATTCCATAAGAAAAATAATTAAATTCATCCTAATTTACATCAATGGTCCCTTTTGAAAGTGAAGAAATATCAAAATGAAACCTGAACCTGAAACATGTTCGAGTACCTTGACCAAGAAGACACCGGCTTATCTTGCATAAAATGTTGACATGGTTTTGCACAGTACGTTCTGTAAAAACTTGACCGTCATGTCAATAGCTGCTGAGCGCTGTTGAGATGCATTGTTCATGGATTAACATTTAAAATTGATGAGATATTTACAGATGCTGAGCTGTCTTTTTCGTAGTGTGATCTTGAGTGGTGTCGGGTTGGCTGTAAACAAGTGTAAACAAAAAAAACAAAAAAATACAGAGAAATATTTTTCACATGCAAACCTCTCCAAAACAACACTGCAGTGTGGTGATTCAAAGACAGAAGTAATCCTCAACATTTCACATCTTTCACATTGTTCTTAACAGGTCCCAAACATGTGGGCAGATCTTTCATCCCACACGCACTTCACCCATATGGTAACATCTGCGTGAAATAGTTTAAAATATCAGTGTAAATATTTTAGGTCACGTTGTGGGATGACAGCACAGTACACACAGCAAAATAGCTTCTTCAAAAGACTCAGTAATATTCTTTTTGTGCTCTTTCCCGTCACTGTATTCAGTTAAAAATTACAGACTCAAATCAGAATGCAACATAATTACAATGCGGGAGTTTTATATTGCAGTACAACGTCTGTACTGTACTGTCATCATCAACACGAGATTCCAACTGCACTTCGACACATCACATGTGACAATGGAGCAATTCACAACATGATTAAAATAGTAACTCCCTCTCACAGAGCACAGTCACATCTGCTGTTGGAGACTGCCCGATTATGATCACCATATGCCATCTACAACCACATCGTATGATGACCGTCTGTCTTACTGTACATATGTAAAGATAAGGTAACCGTTGGATTAGCAGTGCAAATGCAAACTTACAAAAACATGGTGGAGAAAAAAAATGACAGCTACATAATTCCAAAATTACACAATATGTACATGACACAATTGAACTACGTTCACATTTGAGTTCAGTAAACACTGCATAGGTGACTGCATCACTAGCACAGATGAGATTGTTTTTTTTATCATATAATGCCTCACTTGAATAAATATTACATAAATATTTTCACTTCTTGTGTCAGTCTCCGTCTGCAGCCAACACTATTTTTCGTCCACTGTGTGCCACTTGATGATAAGATGATATTTAAAGATAAAGAAAAACAAACAACCTCGCACCATGAATGTTGTCTGTTACACAGGAACATCCACACAATCCAGCATTCACTCTAATAATAGAACAAAAACATGAAAAATAGCAGCAAATGTGGGCATGTTAAGCAAAAACATGGGTTGAAATAATAAAAAGAAATTTTAGTGCATTTGTAAGTCATACAAAATAAATAAGAAATGAATCGGACAAAAGGCAAAGTAAGGCTTAGCAAAATTGGCTTGCAAATTAAAAGAAAAACAAGATGGATGTCTCACTGTGCCACTTAACCAACTGAAGAACATCCTTCGGGAGCTCGGGACAGAACAGTAATGAACCTTCATGTTAAATGAAGGACAAAAATCTTAAAGCACTGCCTTCAACAGCAAAACAAGCACTGCATAGCCCTTCAGAGCACTATCCACCCCAGTACCACTTGTCAAGGTTATTGAATGCCTTGTACTCCTTGTGCCTACGCAGGTAATCACAAGCCAGGCATGTGTGCTCTGCCCAGAAATAGGCCTTCTTTACTTTAAAGTGCCGCCGCCACTCAAAGTACCTGAGGTACATTTCCTCATTCTTGTCCAAGAGCAGCAGGTAATCGGCCAACTCCTTGGGCGAGGTGAAGTCGTCCACGTGGATGAAGGCGTCTCCCTGGATAAAGTTCTCGTAGTTCTGCCTGGGCGGGCCGAGAACCACTGGCACTGTCCCCACAGAGAGCGGGTTGTACAGTTTTTCAGTAATGTAGTCCTTGTGGATGGAGTTCTCAAAAGCCAGGTAGAACTTACAGCTGGCGATGGTGGGGAAGTAGTCTTGGTCAGAGATGTACTCTCCGAAGGCTTGTCCATACGCGTGAACCTCAATGTGTTTGTACAGCTCATTGTAGTATTTCACCCGCACGTGGTCCTGGTTCCAGTTGCTCACGATCCAGCAGATCAGCTTGTTTTTACTAGGTGGGACAAAGTCCTCATCGCCCTCCGCTGCTACGATGGACCCATAAGGCACTTCAATGTCAGCATCCTGACGGTAATTGAGAGTCAGATTGAACATGTTCTCGATCCCAGGCAGCTGGGAGGAGTGCGACGGCGACTCCAAGTTCATCCATACCCACTTCTGGAAGGATGGACGCGTTACCGGCGGCAGGTTGGACAGGTCGGTGCAGATGTCTCGGTGATGGATGACGACCCCATCTGACTTGTTGTAAAAATTCCTGTCCGCCGTGATGAAGCATCCCTCGATGTTGAAGAGAGAGCTGCACACGCTCAGGTCGTAGGTTTGTCCGAAGGGCCAGAGCCAGATCAGGACGGTGGTCACGTTTTTATCACTCTTGGTGGAGAAGAGGTTCTTGACCCGGTCTGTGGATACCGTGGACTCTACGGGACCTGATAACCAGCTTGTGGATGGTTTAAAATACATCAAAAACAGAGTCACAAAGCATCCCAGTATGAAAGTGCCGAGCAGAAGGGGTCGTAGGATTCTGTGGAAAGGTGCAGATGGCATACTCCGTCCTGAAAAGGGCACACCAAAGGAAAAAGATCAAGAGGGGATCAACGTGATACAACATCCAGACTAATCTCTCAGTCGTGTAAAGGTGTTTCACATTACCACAATGTGTTTATGATGTCTATTATACTGGATCATTGACTCTGAACATCATTTGTGCCGCAATTAAATACAGTTAGCTAGCTTGTGAGCATCTATGAGTATATGTAAGGCAGTCACTGCTTTGGATCAATACTCAGGACAAATGTTTTGCCTCCTCGCGAACATCAAAATACAAACCTGGTGGATTTGACTGAACGCTGAAATCCAAGCAAGAGTAGAGGTTGTGGGAATCGGAGGGAGCAGTTCCTACATCGGGTCGACGGTGGGATCAATCTTCTTTGCGATTCGGCGCTCATAGGCGGGAAAAAAAAGACTGCAGGTCACACAGCTCAAGAGACGCCTCTCACGCTGAATAACAATGATCCGTAATGATCTAATGAGGTGTGTTTGATCTTGAATGTACAGGTCTTCTTAATGATGCCTCCTTTACGTGAACAGAGAGAGAGAATCAGAGAGAATCAATTAGGGCTAGAGAAAGGGAGAGAAACGAAGCGTCACCACAGAAACAGTCTGGAAGTTATGCGCAATCAACATGTAGAGATGAGCTGATCTCAACCAAATCCTTTAAATTAGCTTGGAAATCAAATGAAAACACAAAGGTTGCTGCAAAATTGCCAGTTAATCGTGGATGTTATTTCAAATTTGCTTGTTAAGTATGGATGTAAGCCTCCAGCTGATATTAGTTTCTGGCTTTGTAAGAGAATGCTGCCATCTTAAGGCTGAGGAGGAGAGTGGAGAGGCCCCCTGACTCTCCGGCTCTCTGTGGCTCAACACACCTGCATCTGCATAAAGAGGCCATACAAGCAGATGGAGACCGACGGACCTTGAGAGGTGACTTGCTATCTATTCGAGCAGATTCACATCAATGAGACCAGCTTCGACACATTTTCCCCTCACATCATCCTTCCAGTATGACATACGGGGGTTGACATTGGCCTCATGTGTGACGGCGCCTCTTCATCTCTCCCATCTGTGACTTTAGGTGCACAGATCTGCGCACAAAGGCCACATGAACGGAGGCCAGATGAGTACAACTCCTTTTAAAGGCTTACGGTATCAATACATTTTCATGTAGGCAAATCCTCTTACACTACCGAAACATGTTCTCCGTCAGCGGCTGCGATAAGCTCTCTGCTCCACGAGGAGGATGCAGCCCATGCGTACCTTACATGTTGGTGTGGATTCAGAAAGGCAAGTGAAGTGTAGAGTAGCGCAGAGATCAAAATCAGGCTTATTAAATATGCAGTGTGTGGTAAAGTTATAGCATCTCCATGGTGACGCTGCTGAGGTCAGAGCATTTAACATGAGAGGGTAATATGGCTCACACGCTCGGTGTATGTTCCTCCTCTCTTCCTCTTCTTCCCCCCTCTGCACCAAGAAATGAGACCTGAGGGAGCCATGTGCAGCTCAAACACTCACTCAGACTTGAAAATAACATAAATGGGGTTTTGTCAAATGCATTGTGATGTATTTGGGACACCGAAAGAGCATGGCACGGGTGAGTAGTCTGCAGCAGGGCTGTGAAATGAGTGGAGAGGAGGCAGGGAGAACGCAAACCACAAGATTTTGGGAGCATCACAGAGATGCATCAAATCCCTGATGAGGATTTGGTAACAGGTAGGCTAGAGGGCAAAAAAACGAAACCTGGCGTTTTTTGATTTATGTGTGATGTCAGGAAGGCCACTGCACTGATTGTAAAAGGACACTCCATCCCAGGTGAGAATCAATTTCCAGCCAGCGAGCACTGAAGGTCATTATAAAACGTGATGCTATATAGTGGAGCCACTGTTTAAAATGGTTGTCTTTTTTTTTTTCTCTTTTTTTTTTTTGGCGTGACACTGCAATCTAAGTTGATGAGGAAACTGGGATATTACATGTGTGTGCGCACCAAAAAACGCGCAGAATATAAATAATAGCGTGAAGGATGGTGCTGCAAAAATGTGCAAAATGTGCAATGCAAACACGGCTGAGAGTGCAATGCAAGATGTTAAAACACAAGCCGTATTCACTGGAGGGAAATGTGTGCCCGGTGCACTGAGGATGCGAGGATGCTATGTGGAAAATAACAGGAAACAGCCGATCGCTACATTTATTTTGACATGTTTTTCTATGGGGGATCGTTTCTAATTAGCTGGCGAGGGGGGTTTCATGCCGTCAAAAGCAGGTACCGCTGCTCAGCCGTGGGGTGCAGGGGGAAAGAGAGAGGGAGAGGAAAAAAATAGCCATGCATTTCACTCACCATCTCGACAGGCGTGAGTCAAAATAGACCTTTCTTCTCATTTCCTCCAGAGGTCCGTACCCTGCTCAAAGACACCTTGCAACATACGGGAGATGCGGATGCGTTTGGAATAGAAAATCGCGCCCGTCCGCCGTATTTGCAGGAATAGATCGGGATGAGCCCACATCCATCGTCTTGATCCACAAAATGATGGTACCTACTGTAGCAATGTGCGCTGAATCTTCCCCGCTGATGCTGCCGCTGCCGCTGCACACCGACGCAACGAATGATGGCTGCAGACTAGGAAAAAAAAAAAGGGGGAGAAAAAAAAAAAGAAAAACAGTAAATTGGAGGCTACCCCGTCAGCCTGCACGATAAATTCATGGCTCGGTGTGTGAGGACGCCATGTATGCTCAGGGATGTGATGCGATGTGGAATAATTCCCTGCTGGCTGCCCATGCGCTACCTTGCTCTGTTTACCGTCAATGCAGCTGCAGGCTGTGGCGGAGCTCCAGTAGTGTGTGTGCGTGTGTTTGTGTGTGTGTGTGTGTGTGTGTGTGTGGGATGCTGAGATTCAGCGTTAGTGCATATTACACTTCAATCATCCTCTGAAGGTTCCCGTTTGAGTAAACAGGTGAATCATTTCTGCTGCGAGGAAGCGCGCGTCAGAAAGGTTTCCTCTCACTTGGCCCTGCATCGTCTGTTTATCCGAGTAAAAGAATAAAGGGAGGTGTGTGTGTGTGTGTGTGTGTGTGTGTTACATGGCTGCCTTTTAGTGATGAAGCCGTAAGCCAGAGGCTGAACTATGACCGCCTGTTAGTGATGATAATGCACCACAACCCTCCAAAATACAGCCAACATCAATTAAGGAAGTCATTTGCGCTAATTTCCGCAACATTTTCAGGGTAATTCACATCACTCGCTGCTGAAGGGACTGATGCCTCAGTGTATATTTCGACAAAAGAGTCAGTTGAGTTTCAGTTATGCCTATCAGCTCATGAATAACTCATTTAAAAAGAGCACTCTATAGATTTCCCAGCAAACATTTTATCGACCAGGACACAAGCTCTGGCACGAAAGGGGTCGAAATGATGCGCACGTTGCATCTAAAGCACAGAACAACCAAACTTAGAAAAATGTAAGTGTAATTGCGTATTAATCTGCACCCTAACAGTGTCATAGACCTACTTTTATCGAAACTTGTGCCTCAAATTTCAACAAATTTAACTCAACTGTCTTGCATCCTTCAAAGAGACGCAGCGACTCGGCTCAAGCATCAAAAACACTGGCGGAACGCTTTATCACATTATCATTAACTTATTTTTTAATGTAGAATATTAAATGATTTCTTTATGAGGTATTGAAAGTGGCATTTCGTTTGCGCTGTGTGTCCTACGGCAGCAAACGTATGCCATAGCTAAGCCACATAGCCGGCTCTGGTAGCATGGCGGGAACTGCCCGATGGAGCGGTGGGCTTTCGTTTTTGGGCCTTCAGTCCAATGGAGCATTTTTCAGACTTTTTGGGGTTTTCGGAAAAATAGGCTAATGACCAGCACGGAGGCCAATGCTAATATTAGGTAGCGAGCTCGAAACATGCAAACACAGCCATAATTTATGGCGCATCTGAACAGATTAGCTATGATGGAAGTAAAGTTTATAAGCTTTTTTTTGTCTCTTACCTTTCTCATTCTGAGGATCTGGTTGCATTTGCTACCGCCATAAACACTTGATGCAGTCAATGGGCTGCTGAGAATTTAGCGATGGACATAGACTTTCCGGGGATGGCGGGACATCATTATAGCAACTCCCTCGATTGAATTTTAAAAATCTATGTGGGCCAGAGAATCAACAACAATCAGCAACAAACCAGAGAGTCCAGCCACGCCTTTAAATCTGAAGAGAGAAAGACAACAAAAGGAAACCCAGAGAGACGAGGGAGCCAGGCAACAGGCAAAAACACAGAGAGATGAGGAAAGAACCAGGCAACAGCCGCAAACACCTGGAGACACCTGGGAGGCACGTGGGTGTTGACAAGAAACAGCTGCGGCCACAAGATCACTTGTTGAAACCCCCTGAGAAGGTCACTGATATCTTTCCCTTGTTAAATTAGTTTTACAGCCGAGGACTGTTATTTTTTAAAAAAATGTATCCTCTGTTGTTTCCTTAATCTTTTAAGATCTTCATGTGTAAAATTGCTGCAGTACACCTTTAAATAGGTTTATATTTCTACCAATCCAATTGAGGTCAATGTAAACGATGCATCTTAATCTGACGAGTGATGTGAAATTAATTGCTTTTCCCTCCCAAAATGCAAAGTTGCAACAAAGGATAGGAATGAAAATAATTTTGCTTTTGCTCTCCACTCTCTCTGTGCTCATCGCCTGTTTCAGTAACTGAACTGCTGTCCTGTCATCCCTCTACTGTTGTCATCACTTTGATACGGCTCAGGTTTCATTTTGACATGCCTTTCAAATATCAAGATCTGTGTTGTGCTTTTCCTTTTGTTGTTTTTGGACTGAGGCGGAGTTGGAAGCAGAGCGAGGCGACAGCTTTACACCGGCACTGTTCAGTTTATTTACGTCTTTCCTTCCTTTCCAGGGTACACTTTTATTAATTTCTATCGAGGCTGAATATAGTCACAGATTACAGGAAGGCAAATCATGCCAATGCACAGTGTCAGCTGGAGACATGCTTATTATGTTATGACTCTGAAAATGTGTACAAGGCTGTGTAAACAGGAAATAATTAGACGTAATTAAATTAACAATAAATCATCAAAGTGTAAACAAAAATCATATACATCAGTGCAGCGGAAATTAAGATAATGCAGTTAACTTGCCTGTGGCTTTGCAAATAACTGAGCTGGTCTCGTACAGTTATTCATCAAGTACAGTGCATTTTGTTGTGCGTTCTGCAACTAAAGCTTTTTTTTTAGCTTTCATGTGATTATTTTATACAACCGTGATTAATCGTCCGCTATGGCTCTCAGTCACATCAGTCCTGCCATTTTCTCCTCTCACCGCCAAATATCGCAGCCCATTTGCGAGTTATCTCCAGGTAGATTGTGGGTTTATTGGGAAGGTAGTCCAGATACACAGTCATGCTTGATTTGGGAACCGCCATTTCAATCTGAGTCCCCTCGTGCCACTCGTTAAAAGACGTTATAGAGATAAAATCAGGCCTGGCTTCCAACGCAGCGCTCAGCGAGGTTTCATAGTATTTGCCGTTGATGCGGTTTCGAGTGTTTTGGAAGTTCCAGGGTCGAACGCTTGTGTCAATATACCCCGGACCCACACTTGGAATGAATATCAGGTTATTATCTTCACAGAAAGATTTAATAGAGTCCCAGTTGCGCTGAGTGGAGCCGTAGGAAAATCCATTAGTAGCAAAGTAAGTGTAGAGACCATCAAAACCGGCAGTCAGGATATCCCTCTTATGCTTCTCCTCAACCAGCAGGGCAATGAAGATGGCATCATACGGGGTGTCCCTGATGCTGTTACTCTCTGTGTGTTTTAGCAGTTTGGCCCACTGCTCTGAGTTCATCAGATATGAGTCATACACATAGAAGAGCGGAAGAAGCTTGCCAGTGTTTGTGCGGTACTTAAAGAAAGCAGGGTGCTCTCCATATCTGAGAGGAGGAAGTAAAAGACACAAGAAGACGGGGAAAATGTCAGGGGAGTAGAAAAGGCAGACGCAAACAGGATAATTATTTATACAATGAATAATGAAAGATTATTCCATTTCCAGATGGAGTGTGAGATCATATTGCTAACATTTTACTGACAGCACAGAGAAAACACAGCAATACTCACTTCTCAATGACGTATTTGACGTTAGTTAACATGTTGACTTCATCTCTTCCTTTGTACGGTTCAATGTGAAACGCTACCTGTAAGCACACACACGACCACAACATAATAAAGATGACATAAAACTTTCTCAAAACATGTTTTTCAAGCAGCTCCATATACTGCATCGAACATTTAGTCCGCTGCTAAATCAAAATCCATACGTACCTTAATATGGTATTTATGTGCCACTTCCAGCAGCAAAGGCACAAGGTCATCCACAGGCTCACCATTATCATCCTTCATATTAGGAGGATACCAGGAAACAGCCATGACACCTGAGAAAAAAGACAGTTATAAACATGAATCCAAAACCTGGACCAGATAATTGTTCATGAATAACTGGTTGTTCTTATGGTTTGTATGTATTAGAGTGATGTTATATATGTCAAAGGAGTAATACAGTTGGGGCACAAATAAAAATGGGGACAGTCAAAATATACATTTTTTTAGTTTTGTTAACAAAATGATTAGTTACAGAGATAATAAATTAATATTTACTACTACTTGTAGCAGTCCAATTGTTTGTGACTTGCTATTTTTCTTTGTTTGGGCTGATTTTCCTCATGACTGATTGCAGGGGATTCAGAGCAGCTGTGTACAGGTGGGGAGACTGACGACACCCTGTTTGAAAGGCTTAAGAGAGGTGGGAAATGGCACACCAGGGGCTCTCACCCTCACACTGAATCTGCCCCCGACCCAGTCTGAATCGCTCCCTGAATTACCAAGAACCTCATTCCCCCCTTAGATTGTCAGCCAGAAACTCTGGTCTATTTAGGCCCCACTTTGTTTTCTTGGCTGCCCACATCTTCCTTAAGGGGACTTTGTTTATTTGGGGAACCCCTTAAAACCCAAGCCCCTTTACACCTTCAGTTTACCATTTTATTTCCCTGGGGCTTTGTATTATATCCAAAGGAGGCATTTGTTTATTGTCCAAGTAGCGGACATTGGGCATTCCCCTAGTTTTGCATATTTTTTGTTTATATTTTTATGTAGGTTGGGCTGGCCTGTAAGCAATTTACAGCCTGTACCGCCGCATACTAATGAAAATATTTAAAGGTCCACCTCGTTAAACAAAGCTGATTCCCAACTCTTTGGGATGGCTGCTAACCCAACCTACAACCCCAAAGTGTCAGTATTTGACAGGTTCAGAATGAGACTCAAAAATCCACTTTCTTACAAAGTGGACCTTTAAGCTAAGTGTGATTTACAAAAATGACGCCATAAATGACAAAAACTATCAAACTTAACAGTTGTACGACCAATTTGCTGATTATGATCACTGCAGTATCACAACAGAGGGCTGGGTGTTAACTCAGTATTATTGTTTATCGGCATACATGGTACAACCATAGGCAACAATTTGATGACAATGAGCAGAATTAGCTCTTTTTTTTCTTTTATGCTGTTGATAGAGTTTCAGATGTTTTATATTTTAAATACATCTGCTACATCATAATATTTTATATTACCTTATTACCTACGCCAAGGAGGATGTTTGCACCAATTTGTTTGTTTGCTGGTTGGTTTGTCAGCAGGATTACAGCCAAGAATAGACAGCACTGACTTTTGAAGAAGATCTGGATTAAAAACACAGATCGAGGACTTTTTTCTCACTTTTCTTCAACATTGCAAGAAAGGGTGTTTTTCAACACTTTAGTTAATTTCTCAGGGAATAATCTTGATGAAAAAATAGGTATTTAGGTGGCTGGTATGTTCAGTATGAGTGCCATTCCTGTTTATATTGTGACAGTGATTTCAGTAAGGACACACTTATCTTACTTTTAAGACTGTGATACCTTGGCTCAGAGTAATTGTCAAAACTGAGGACTGATCTTACAGCAGCGCTCCGCTCTGTCCTCACATCATTTTTATGTAATGTAACATGAGGCCAGTAGCCAGCAGACAGGCACAACTGAATCAATAGTTATGTAACATTTGATTCAGTAACAATCAATGTAACGTTGCATGTAAGCAGAAATGACAAGCTTCATGAAGGTGTTGACGAAGAAACTGTATTCGCTGCTGCTCGAGTCCTAACAAGAACCAAAAAAGTAGATCACATCACTCCAGTTCTCAGATCTTCACACTGGCTTCCTGTCTGTCAAAGAATATATTTCAAAATCCTGTTGTTGGTTTATAAAGCACTGAATGGTTTCAGGCCAAAATACATCTCTGATCTGCTGTCACGTTATGAGCCATCCAGACCTCTGAGGTCATCAGGTGCAGGTCTGCTTTCAGCCCCTAGAGTCAAAACTAAACATGGAGAAGCAGCATTCAGGTATTATGCGTCACATATCTGGAACAAACTCCCTGAAAACTGAAGGTCTGCTCCAACTCTCACCTCTATTAAATCAAGGCTGAAGACCTTTCTGTTTGCTGCTGCCTTTCGCTGAAGCAATTTCAAGGCTTTGAACTGCACTGTGACTTTTATTTTCTAGTCTTGTCCCTTTTAAACCTATTCTGTTTTAGCTTACTTTCCTATTTCTTAACTTGTTTTAATGTTTTATTTCTTGATGTCTTCCTACTTGTTTTTAATATATCTTAAATGCATTTTTTAAATTTCTTTTAATGTAATTTTTATGCGCCTGTAAAGCACTTTGAGTTGCCTTGTGTCTGAATTGTGCTATACAAATAAACTTGTGAATTAATCAGATCAGTATGCCCTAGACAAGAGATAATATTGAATTTCTGCCCAGCCCTGGAGTTAGGTGTGGCTCAATTTTCTTTCTTACCAATGGCTGCTGTACGCAGCTGCTGCATATGAGCCTCTATAACGGAGGGATCCCTGGAACTGTAAGCCCCTAAAGAGGGGTAGAAGTTGGCCCCGATGTCATCAGGTGGGCTGTGTCTCCCTTGTGGATAGCCCTGAGCCACCTTAAAGTCCCAGTGTGGCAGTTGAGGGTGGTCCCAGTGGATGTATTTGCCATCATACTTGGGGTTTCCATACCAGACATAGTAGAATGCATGGAGATAGTAGTTTGGAGGAGGGAACTTCTTTAGTGTAGCTTCCAGTTGAGCATCTCTCTCTGACTGAGCGGAGTCACTCATTTTGATCTGGTCAGGTTTTTTGTCGTTTTCTCTTTGGATCGCATTCCTTCTCTCCGGGAACAGCTCCTCACCGACAGGGTCACTGAACGGAGAGTCCTCTGGTGTGAGCGCCTTCAAGACCACTGTTACTATGAGCACAAGCAACACCAGAGCAATGAATGTGATGCAAGATTTGCGCCTAAACCTTGCCATTCTTCAGTCAGTACTTGAGGCTATCCGCAATTCATTATTGAGACAGCAGGGAGTTGTCGGACAGGATGCCATTGAAGGTCGGTCAGTGGGTTTTTGTTTGGCCTGAAGGTTTGAGGAAACAAGAGATATAATCGTGAACTGAAGAACATTAGGTTTTCGGTTATCAGTAATAGACTAATCATTTGGTCTATAAACAGAGAAGATATACATCTATATATATATCTAAATATATATATAATTTATCAGCCCAGTGTTGGGAAATTTATATTATCATCTATAGCAAAATAGAGTCGCTTATATGAAACTAAATTGCATTCATTGACTTAACAACAGCAGCATCTACACACTTCCATACAGTAGGTGGTGGTATGCACCTTTAAAGTGTCCATCCACCAATAAACAAAAAGAAGTAAAAGTATACTTCAAAATCTTATTCGAGCTATCGAATATTAAATCATCTATCTTTGCTCACGTTATCTCCTTTTTGTTACCATAACGTATGCATAAATTAGAGGAGAGGAACTTCTTTTTAAAATACAAAAATGTGACATAAGTTATCGGTTATCTTATCGCTATCGGCCATGAGAAACAGGTAATATCGGTATCAGCTGAAAGAAATTCCATAAAGTGCATCCCTAATTATATTATTATAAGAATGAACTCTAATTTTCT
This sequence comes from Pagrus pagrus, assembly GCF_965226575.1. Taxonomy (NCBI): domain Eukaryota; kingdom Metazoa; phylum Chordata; class Actinopteri; order Spariformes; family Sparidae; genus Pagrus; species Pagrus pagrus. The sequence goes on along the minus strand of NC_140202.1, from coordinate 19,162,668 downwards.
TGAATATTCATTTTTATCAATAAAACACTGAAAATGCAGTGGAAAAAAATGCACAAACCAAGCAATTTTTTGATTATCGTGGAAAATTGCCAATTATCTTTACGAAGTTTTGCAGCTCTAGATTAGATTACCACAGTGTCAGGCAAAGAAAATCAGCAAATTCTCACATTTAAGAGGCTGCATCCGTCAAATGTGTATCAGTTTTGTCTGGTAAATAATTTAAACTATACATAAATTATCGATTACCATTTCGGCTGTAAAAACAGAGCAAAAGAGTTATAGAAAAACGGAGAGCTCGGTTATTTTAAATAGGTGAACACGATGCGGAGTCAGATATACAGTTAAAACCAGCCTTGCATATCTGTAGCTAACGCAGTTTAGTGATGTCTAAAAACACAATTAACAAGCCAACAATGTTGTCTAGTTCAACTCTACCTGCATTGATGAACTTTAGACCTGTCAATAGCTGCCAAGAATAAACAAGGGCTACACAATATTAGTTTCAGCCCCCGACAGCCAAACGCGTCACATATTTCGGCATTAAATAACGGGGACTTTTCAAATACAATGTCTAGTATTAAACACAGCAGGTCTAACAGCTCGTAGGGGCTCCTCATGAATTATTTTCGTTGTATGAGCTGCAAAAGACGGGACACAAGCTGTACTTCTGGTTCAGCAGCTTGTCCCGGAAACCCGTCACAGATCTGTAAACCATCTGCAAATGCGCCTGCGCAGCGATGTGGCCCATCCACGTGGTTTAGGGAGCTGACGGTCCTGGTCTGTCAACAACAGACAAAGAAGCAACGTTACTGAGTCACGGTGAAAGATGTCGCCCCCTTTCGTCTGGGGAGGTGTATTACACAAACAAGCCACACTCAAATTGTAAGCCTACTTTACAGTTAGTACCAAGAGTAGATAGATATTGTGTTAAAAGTCACCTTTACCTTAAAGTATTGATATTGAATATGGCAAATATACTTAAGTATCAAAAGTACAAGTATTTATACACATATACACATGTATGTATATACTGTACGCTATATATCTACCAATTAGTGGCCTGGTCGATATTCATAATTTTTCAGACAATGTGTTTATCTTATTTAATTGCTGATAAAATAAATTAACATAACATGCAATCTGCAAAGTAAATAAATGCAGTGAGTTTAAAGTAGTAAAAATTAAATACTGGAGTACAAGTACCACAGTATCACTGACCAAGAAGAAAGGACTCACTGTGTTGAATATCCCATTTCAGAATGATGTAGAATTAGATTGTAATTAATGATAATTTATTAGCTGATTTATATTTTGTGTTAATAATCTGAATCTGCAAAGTCTGATCAGAAAGGCTATTGGTTCACATATACCTGAAACAGATAACCTGTTTTACTGCAGGAATCATACATATTTATTATCTTTTCTCTCCACACTCAGCATGCAGAGCATCATCAAATACTGCACTCTCCTCTCTCCACCAGTGGGCCTGTGGATCTTTTTTGCTTAGATCTTGTCTCACATCCACCTGGCCGCTCCTTGTTGCCTCCTGCTGTCGATCTTCTGGAGTAAAAAATTAAAGAGTTCCTGGGCTTTTCATTAAGTTTCACTCCACCACTGAGACACCTCCTTTTATAAAAATCAAACTGATTTTTACCTCTGTTGGTCTGTAGAAAAGTATCAAGTCTCTGTTGTATGTTGAGGGGAATAGAGGGAAAAGCATTCATGACAAGACGTCAGTAAAAAAAAAAACAGGTGACGACAATTTTGGTTTCCATCCATTTTAATTGAATTTATAGACTTTCAAACAAACTTGTACAAATTGCAAAACAGCTTTTGGTAACACCTCATTGTTTTCTTATTATCATTATTAGGAAATAAATTAAGTGAATAAAAAGTAAACAATGTGATAGAGAACACAGAAGTACAACAGAAAGAAGAATACCACAAAGAGCAAAAAGAAAAAGAAAGAAAAGAAACGAGGCAACTGTTTTCCACAAAGGATCGACTGCATCTTATTTGCAGTAGACTGAAGTTAACTTCCAAGCTGTCGAACTGAAGTACCTCCTTGTGGTAAATGACACATTTTGTACTGGCGATGTCATCAAAAGCCCATCCTGAGCTGTCTGATCTGATTTGTACTATTTTGTTCTCTACTACTGTATTTATACACCAGGTGGCATCACTATCACATAGCAACACAGCCTGGTGCTGCCACCCACTCCTGACTCCACCAATGTTCTTCCTCTTTACCAGAACAGATTGTGTGATGTGAAAGGAGGATAGCTGGCATTTTGTTTATCTAAAAGCTTCCAAGAGCAAACTTTCTTCACTATGTTTGTTTATTGTGTGCACTTTAACACAGCGCTAAACAATTTAAATACTGTGGAGCTTGCTTTTTGTTTAATTAGATTTTTTTTTTAACACTGTACAGACTTACTTAGATAAGTTAGACACTTGCAAAACTGCAACCAGTGCTATTTGTTATTTTCTATCCTTATCTGCTTCTCCATACATAGAGAGGACAATTATATAAGCACTTTTTAATGCACTATGTATCCAGTATGTCTGCAGGTTAAATACTGACCTTAACTGACTGATATTAGTTTTCCATGGGCACAAAATGAAAAAACAAATCTCTCGGCATCATTCACAATAAATCAGGAGGATCATATGGGGGAAATTATCTTGATGAGAACAAATAATAAACAGACCCAGGAAAATGTCAATACCAGCTCTGTGTGAGAAGCGGCATGTGTTTGCGTGGGTGTGGAGTCGAGGCACAGGGAGGCATAACGGAGCGGAGGAATCGATGCCCAGAGGGCGTTGTGTCCGGGTAGAGCTTGTCCACTGCCAGCAGCTTCTGATTTAGCCTCTATTTTTTCATTCACGCCGGTCTCTTCACATTCTTTGCTACTCGTGGGGATGTACACTTGTTCAATGCTTAAATATATAAAATGTGCATAATAACAAGTTTACCGCAGATGCTATAACGTGTTCCAACTGGAATCAGAGAAATGTTATTTGTGTCTACGGCTTTTAGCATTGCACAGAAACCCTCGGTCTCAATTGAAATACACTGGAAGGATTCTCTCCGCTTTTTGAGAGGTCAAGGCAAAACAAAGTTCAATCTCCACTGTGTTTTTTCGTTTAACTGAACAAGAATTTGTCTAACTCAGTCACTTTTGCCCCTCTTCACAGAGAAGGCATTTGCTTTCACGACACACAACCTTCAGAAAACCTCAAATGGCATTGGAAGTAAAACCACACACAAAAAAAAAGAGATTATCTGTTAATAATATCAAAAATACCAACAAACAGGCAAAAAAAAAAAAAAGAAACAGATTGGTCACAGCAAATTTATGTACACGTACACATTAAGAAAAGAGCTGTCAGTGGAGTCGGGGAGGGCGGGTGAAGAAAGAGGAGAAAGACTTGGGCAATTAGATAAGCCCTGTATCTTCGCTATACAGGGGAGTTACAGGGGTTGCCGCGATGGCAGACCGGGGACGGACAAGGGCGAGAAGGAAGGGGGAAGAGCCAAGGCTGCGCGTTCACCTCTTCTTCGGGGCTTGGGCGGTGCGAGGTGGGGTAACAGGCCGACCAGAATTTACACCACCATACTGGTATTTTGCCTTCTTCTCTGAGGGCTTTAGGATCTTTAACAAAATTGAGACACACATACAGAGAGGAGATCGTGTGAGCGTTTCTGAAATGATGTGTTTAGTATGAAAAAGGGATCAACGTATATGTGTTCCTACCTGGAAGGAGCACATGAGGGATTCGTCAACACTCATCATGCCACCTGCATTGTCAAACTCCCCGCAGTAGTTTGGAGCGGAGAAAAGTGTGACCAGTTGGCGTTTGGCAAAGAACTCATATCCATCCTCCACAACCTGTTGAAGACATGTGACGTTATTCCGCCGCCTACATCGATCGATACCAAGAAAACAGATCTTCAGCTAGTTTCAAAATCCGACGTTGCTATTAGGGTTGAGTGTACAAAACCACCTACACCTGAATCAATGTAAAAAACGCCCAACTCAGAGCTGAAATAGCTGTGGCCGATTTAACCAGCAAGGAGAATGTTTGCATTTCAATCTTAATCAGGTTTAAGACACTTGACGTCAGTGTCTCAAATGCATACAGTAGTTTCTCTTTCTTTGCATTTCATATTATTTTACTCCACCAAAAAAAAGATAGTAGCCGAGCACTAAATGAAATTATAATGAATTATGCATGGAGAAAAGAAATGAAATAGCAGCAGGAAACTGGGGGCCGACTCTGCTGCACAAGGTCTATCTATTAATATGTGGTTTAACTCGGGTGTCTGTGTCTTTGCTTCAGCCTAGGTAATTACTTGTGCCAAAGACAGACAAACTAATGGAGGTCAGCTATCACGTAAGTGCGTGGCCAACCAATTTTAAGTCTCGACGAAAGATCGATTGCTTGCTGTGTGCCTTTTTATTTACTCTCCACATACAGGTTTCACTCCATCTATAATTACCTGGTGGGCTCTGCAGATGAGATCCAGGTCGTGGCGGTTTAGGAACTTGCTGACCACATCTGCCCCGAAGGTGAAGGAGACCCCGCGGTCGTTCTCTCCCCAGCCTTGTACATCCTTATCTGGGTCTGACCACAACAGGTCACACAGCAGGCCTGAGAGACACACAGGAGGGAAGAGGAAAGAGTTCAAGGAAGAGCTTGGACAGACAACTGTGGGAAGAATGTGCTAAGAATCCAGCTGGCTTTGCTGATGCAACACAGAATGATGATGTGACTGATGTAACAGTCATCCATTCAGGAAGAGAGAGAGCCTGGCTGTCATTTAAAGGTAAACTTTAAATTCTAGGGAGAAAGCCAGAGGAAGTGAACACTTTCAGTATGAGTTATGAGCATGCAGACACACAGTACCTGTATCAGGCACGTCTGTTGGCCTCATGATCCTGCGAATCTGCTCCATCGACTGCAAATCAGGCGATAAACCTAAAATAGAAAAGGTTACTTTTGATTGGTGTTGCTTTGAATATTTTTTCTACAAGAGTATTAAGAGGTTTCTGGTGTGTATTTGGGACAAATCAGAGGAAATACCAACAGTTATTTACCTCCATGGCAGCAGAAGATCTTCTCGTCAATGATAGCAGCAATTGGGAGGCAGTTGAAACAGTCAGTGAAGGTCTTCCACAACTTAATGTTGAACCTGCGCTTGCCTGGTGGAACGCATAGAAACACATTATTAGAACATAACTATATATGTGCTTCAGGGCTGTGTGACTTTATTTCAACTCACACTCATCATAGAATCCGTAGATGCGGTTGATGGAAGCACACTCGTGGTTGCCCCTGAGCAGGAAAAAGTTCTCTGGGTATTTGATCTTGTAGGCCAACAGGAGGCAGATGGTCTCCAGCGACTGTTTCCCTCTGTCCACATAGTCGCCCAGGAAAAGGTAGTTTGCCTCTGGAGGGAAGCCACCATATTCAAACAGCCTCAGTAGATCTGTGTACTGCCCATGGATATCACCTAAAAAAGGAGGGTGAGAAGCAAAAGGGAAGACAAGATGTGAGTCTGACTATTTACTGAAGATGCAGGCACAAGGACAGGCTGCTTAACATCAAATTATTACAGAAGGAAAAGCTACTTGAGAATGAGAATTTAAGACAGAGTGAAGGAAACCAAATTATTTACAAAAGTGATGATGTAGTGATTAGTGCAGACCCCCAATAGTCAACTAAGCCCTTACTCAATGAGAAGAGTAAGACATCCAAGTTTTCATTAGTTGCAGACAAAAAAAGAAGAAAACAAAAACCTCTCAAACTCCATGCGGGAGCTGGACCTTGTCTTTAGGGCCTGGATAAAACTTTCTTCCATGAGACTTTTGTCATGAAAGTATCAGGGACAAAGACAAATGCATGTTCATGTTCGTGTTCATGTTCATGTCCTTGAGGTTAACCGGCCGCTTTTCGGTCCTTGCACCAAAAATACACATTTAAAGAATTAAAGTAACATTATAAAAGTGCGACGACTGGTCGACTAATGTCTTGAGGTAACGACTACTGGTCGACTAGGAAAATCTCTAGTTGGGAAAACCCTAGTTGAGCTCATGAAAAGATGCTAGAACATCATTAAAAAAAACCAGGACTTAACACAACAGTAAAAACTTCTTGTTCTGTAACTCCAAACCACATGTTAGCCTCACACACTGCATATACACACACCAACTCCCATCTCTCTGAATCCATTTTGATTTTCAGAACACAGCCAGACATGTAGGTTGGTGGGAATATATGACTGTGCCCATGCTTTACTGGGACTTTAGCTGCAGGCCCAAGGATACACACACAAAATGAGCCATTACAACTGTCACCAGATCAATGCCGTGGCCCTTGGGAAATGAACTACCAAGGGAGAGAATGCTGACAATCCAGGTTAATCACAAAAATAAAGGACACACATCCACACAAACTAACTTTAATTTTAACAGCTCTCGCAGGATTCAGGGTCAACCTTGTCTCTGTGACATCAGTCTTACCAAAGGATCTCGACGGGGGAGCCTCACTCCGTCACCTAGCCAAGACCTGCTTCCTTTTATATCCTCTTGCACCAACTTCAGAGCTGCTCTAATTTGGGCTAAGTGCTCCAGATGAATGCAGGGAGCCTCACCAGAAAGGCCAGGACAATAATAACAGGCTTCATTGTGACCAAAATGGGACACAAAATTATGTGCCACACTCTTTTTAAGGCAGTGCTTCATTACAAGATGGTACCAAATGCGAATTAAAATGAAATAATAGGCCTTCTTAAACTGCGCAGCTGCCTGACCCTGAGACAAAAATGACCAGCAAAAATTACAACTTTATATCATGAGAGTGGCTGGCATGCTTTTCGTCTATTCCCCCATGCCCGTCAGTGATCTAGGCACCAAAACGCAAACCACGACTGGCACCGAACCTATCTGGCTACGGGCCTACACTTATTTTTGCCTGTGTCTCAGCAAGGCATGCAATAACACATTTTTTCCGTGCAAATGAAAGATTAAAGGAGCAGTTCTGATGTTTGAAGTCTGGTTTCATCTTATACTCAAGCGCTCATGTTGTGCTGAGCCAGTTGTGTTTCAACACCAATCATTCTTTGCCCTGGACACGCAGCCCCAGCTTGCAAGTGCTGGTAATGGTAACAACTTCACAATCCTTTACATTAATAATACAATATCCAAACTTCAATGAAACATGGTCTTAAAGTATTAATACAGTGCTGCAGCATTATGGTCCACAAGCTGTCAGTATGAAACCAGGAAAGCTTTTAAACATTTCCAAACTTTAGTTGCTGTTTTCATGTCCTACTTCTCACGGAAAAAAGGTGATGCTAGGTGGCCAGCAGGGATCCATGTATCATAAAAAAGTTTCCAAAAAATAATTGTTTTTAATACTGCTTTCAGTTTTATAGCAAAAAATGTGCCTTTTTGTCTTCCGTTAGTCTGCCACAACAGCAAAATTCATAGTCATATCTTTAATGTTTTGTCATTGGGCATACATTACAGTGTATGTCTACATTTTGCTAATTAGGGGTGTCCCAATATTCCGGTTTTGACAATAACCGTGATATTTGAAAATAAAATACTGATATCATGTTAATAATACGCAAATGATAATATCGTGTAAATAATCAGGCGCCTCTTAAATCATTTCTGAGGTTGTAATGCAACTTAATGCTGGTTGCCAGCTGCCTCAAACAGAAAAAAAGAAGGAAAGATGACACAGTAACTAGCTAGCAACTACCACACTGTATGGCTACAGCTGATGTCAGATGAAAGCGAGACACTCTACCGGCATCCAAGAAGAGTTAGCTCGCCAGCCTGGACAAATATTGCAATGATATTGTTATTGTGATTATTTTTTGGCCACAATTACAATCATGTAGTGAAAATTTGATATTGTGACAGTCTTAATGCTAATCTTAAAGCTGGAACAGACCCATTAAAAGTTATAAATATGACATAAAAACGACTTCAACGGACAGATTTTTTTTTAGTCTTGGCAGTCTGCGACACATACTGGACAACAAAGTAAACATAGAGGGACGGAGTAAATACAGAGGACAACATACAGAGAACAATCAAACTTGTTTGCGCTGCACCAAAACAGGACATGAGACATAAACAATTAGCTTTGCTCATTTTTGCTGCAGTGTGCACAGAAAAGGAAATTAAAAGCAGGAACAAAGCCACATTCGGATAAACTGCTAGAGTCAGAGACATGGCAACATAAACTGTAATCTCTGCAGAGACGGTTGAGGGTTAGTGAACTTTGTAGGAATAGTGCTAACTGCAGCTGAGCTGTAGTAAAAAACGGATTAACTGGATTTTAAAAATAATACTCTTTTGCCACTCTATTTCTCAGCATTATTGCTGTTTTCACTGTTTTTGTTTGTTTTTCCCACACCTTTGACATTGACTGTCTTTAATTTCGGTTGAGCCTGTTTGCAATAATAACAACAACAGCAATGCCTTAGCAACGACCTTTAGATCGGGTGGAAATGTCTGCCTCCAGAGAAGACACCTCGGGTTAGTTTTACACTAACGTTCCTCGACTCCTGGTTGAGTTGCTGCATGGCTGAATGTGAAATTGTGAGCTTCACCAAGACTGGCTTTTTTATGGGGCAGCCCCCCCTGCCTGCCCTATCACAAGGAATTGTAGGATGACAGTGAATTATTTACTCAGCACTGCCTCTGCAGTGTCAAAACAGTCCGAGAATAGCAGCAGAGATTTAGGGTTTAAAAAGCAGAGCAAAAGGCTGAGAGCTGGAAAAAACGGAGCGCTAAACCTGAGGTCAGTGTTATAAATGAGCACGATCTGTCTCAGAGGACAACGCAATGTGAAAGCAATGGTGATAACTCAACTCTACATAAATTAAATGACACAGCACTGCATATTATGACTCCCCAAGTGTGGTACATTAATGTTATATGTCATGCTGACTGCTCCTATGCTGAACAGACAAATAGATCAGTCATAATGAAATAAATAACAATAAAACAAAGACTGCCTGTGTACGCATGATGGGATGGCCATTACATTTTTAGCTGAGCTTTACAGCACTTGTACTTAAGTAGTAAAACTGTAAATCCTTTTGCATGACCTTGTGTAGCCAGATACTCAACTGGTAACACTTAATAATGCTGCTCTTAATGATATCTATAGTAATATAATAACAATACTGCTTAGAGCACATTTCAAAGCAAACAGGCTCACGGTCCATAACTGTACTATAGTTTGTTTTGCTGATATACATTTTCTTTTTCAAATAACAAGGGATCCGCTTCACACGGAAAAGACAACAGGAGGAAAACTGTGCAGAAATACTATATGATAAATGACGTAATGATATATAAAATGTTTTATATCAAGTGTTCAAACTTAAAAACAGTGTGATCAATAGCAAGATGTGAGAATATCACCTTACGGATACATCTAACACCTCGTGATACACGCGACAAGCTGACGGGAAAAAAAGAGAATCACAGAAATAAATGTGCTGATGACTGGCTGCTCTATGTAATACCACGTAGATATAGTTGTGTCTGGTGCTCTTTGAAAACTTCAAAATAACAGATGCACTCCGAATACAAAAAAATGCATCAAGTCAGGAGGGAAATATTAAAAAGCCTTCAGTTAAACAGGCCAGACAAACAAAAAGACAAAAGGGTTCAACCACTAGATCTTCATCAAGGCTCCAAACACCAAACAGCATGATGTGGCCTCACCTATATACAGTAGTAGCACTAGTCAATAAGAGGAAATCACATGAACCAAATAATAGCATACCAGCTAACAAAGAGATGAGATGGCATAAAAGTTTACGTTTACACAACATACAAAAAATAAAATAATGTGAAAAGACGGGAGCGTCTGAATCCTCATTGAGACCAGGATACTTTTACACATCCAGTTTATGAATCCAAAAGCCTTTTTTTCTTTTTACAAATGACTTTAGATTGAGAAATTGAATACACACTGTCAGCCATATTCTGCTAAAATATGGCTGAAGTAGTTACATTTCTTAATTATATCATCAACTTTAAAATAAGAAAGTCGGTCCTGCTTTTACTCAGAAAATATTTAAAGGCATTCTGTTGGACTCAGCCCAAACGCTGACACTGTTCCCAGAGTTTGAGCATGTATGATAAATGCTCCCACAGAGTGCAAACATAAACTCTGTGACAGTATAAACATAGGATGCAAGCTTGCGGTCTTTCTTCAGCTAATTCAACAGGCTAACAAATCAGTTACATTTGGCTTTGAAACTGTAAGGTGCTATTATGGTTAGCATCCAACCCCTTGGTAATTTTGCCGAGGATCGTGACTGCAGGTTGTTGTTAATCATTATCATCCCTCTAGATTATTTTTGCAACAAAATTACTATCTAAAGCCCTATTTGGATGGCACTAGTGTTACTAGGGAACCGCATATGATTTACAAAGTACCACCCCATCTTTGTGTTTTGTGCGGCGCATTCGCATTTAGCACAGGCTCCAAGAAAGATCAACTTTCAGAAGCAGAGCATCTGTTCTTTGGCCGCCACATTATGAATATAGTTTAGAGTCAATTTGCTCACTTTCTGTATGTGTTACAAGCTTCAATACAAGTTTGCAGCTCGTTTCGATCAAGTATAAGATGCTTCGTGGCTGTGTGTCACAAGTAACAGTCTATCGACCCTGAGTAATCTGAATCTGCAAAATAACTATTAACTTATTAATTACATTAATACATGTAGTGGAGTTGCAGTATAAAGTAGCAGGGAAATGGAAATACTCAAGTAAAGTATCTTGTACTTAAGTAATTTGCAGTTACTTACATTAAGATTTTTTATTTGTACTCCAAATGTTTATCGGTCCAAATATAACTTCTCTCTAATAATAGTACTAATAAAAAAATAAACAACATATTGATCTATCCCTAAATAAGATCACATATGACCTCCACATTGATTACAAACTACTTAAGGTGCCCAGGTAACACTTATCCTGTGCAAAAAGGGTTTAACACATCCTCAAAATGGATTGCTTGATTATTATTATTTTAAAAATTATTCTATTTTAAAAAATCCAGTTTTATACTGTTTAAATAAATGATAAAGCAAAAAAGCATCAAAGCTGCTGGCTTGGGCAAAATGATACAGGTGGCATTAAAGTTAACATGTATGAACGAGAAGGCACAGAACCTGATCCGTGTGGCATTAGTAAATAATTAAAGGCATGCGCTGTTTGGTCTTTACAGTCAATGGTGCTACTCTGATAGCCTGGGTTAAAGTATTCAGCATGAGGATAGAAGTTCAGCAACTTAACAATGGAAGTCAAGGAGGGACAAAGAAACTTTACACAGGGACAAATAACACCACCTGAAACTCATGCATATTTCAGAGTAACCTGCCAGGGTTAGGTCTGCATGGATGAGAGCATCTGAGGCCTTTAAAAAGTCAGTGTTCTGAAAAATGTGATGTCAGACATATGGATAACATCATTCTCTAAACATCCAATTTGATTAGAAACAATTAGATCAATTGGATCAAATTACAGTTTCCCATTATTACATTTAGTCCAAACGCTGTCATCTGAGGTTGATATAGTATTAGGTGAACAAAACAACAATCTCTACAGTAAATGTGTGTGGGAGGGAACTGGTATGAGGACAGCCACGAATGAACTGTGTGTAGGCCTATATGTGAGCTTGTGTAGTGTATTTTCAAGGACCGGCACATATATTAGAGGGCTCAGAGTTGTTTGCGGTTGCAGCGCTTCACTGGAGGCAGGAGATAAGGCATGTGGGAGGGTGCAGAGATGTGCAGGAGCCAGGGAGAGATAGTTTCAGTGGCAGATTTCAACTGTTGAGAGGGAGTTCACTTGCAAATGTGCACTCATTTGCTCCACTTTGGTCTGTCCATTTTATGTGTGAAAGACAACGATATACAATCTGTGTAAATGTGTGCACTGACCTACCGCATATGTATCCTTCTATAACATCCACAGAGTTGAGAGAAACACTGACTTGATATATATAACCCAGTCTAGGGAAGTGTTATCCTGTCTGGCTATGCAAGTAAACCTTTAAATTCTAGATGTGCTTTAAAAGAAACACCACAGCACTAAGTTTATGTTTTATAAACTGAAAGGCAAAATCAGACACGAGGTGTTGAGAAAATGGTTTTAAACAAGCGAAGAACACTGACCACAGATCTTGAGGGGCGCCTCAAGCTCCAGCAGGATGGGCTGGCTGAGGAAGATCTCCCTGGATTTGATGCAGAGGCCCCGCACCTCTGCCTCCGTCATCTGGACTATCTTCCCCGGGCGACATCCCCGTACTGGAGAGGAGAGAAAAGACCACAATATTGTCAGTGATAAAACAGCAGCGCCAACAACCCCCCCAGCACCATTAAGTTCATCAGCATGGGACCATTATACAAGAATTTTACACCTAAGGGGGAAAAAAAACCTCACTTGCGTCAGAATCACAAAGCAATCTTTAAATCTGATGATCTGTGGGCGTAATGGTTCTGTAGCTTATAGCTGCTTAGTGTCAGCCATACTCAAGAAACCCACTGCTGAGACTATGAGAGCAGCTTGCATCTTCAGCACTGGTGTGGGTTTATTGGCTGTGTAGTTGCACTGTTAGCTTAAGCCTACTTTCTGGCGTTCAGCCACAGCTCTGGGTGCAGATTTATCTTGCAACGATGAAAAGAGGAGCGAGCGTTGCAAGCGCTGGCTAAAGTCAGCAGCTGCAATAGTCAGAGATATGAAAAGTGAGATTAAACAGAAAAACTGCTTCCCTTGCTATGGTAACTTGTGGCTTGTATAAGACTGAAGTTCCATGTAGTTTCAAAAGTCTGCCTTTTACTGTCGCTGCAACTTATTTACTTACTTAATTCCATCGATTAATCAGTGCCAATAGGACATTTTACAAACTATAAGTATTGGCAGAAATTGGCTCTGATAGGGGGCTTTTCAATTGGCACATTACCAGTTTAAGTGCACCAAGTTTTGCCGTGCTGTGCCCGAGATGGACCATCTCTGGAGTGGAGTCAAAGCATTCCCGATTACATAGATACCAAAGTGCTGCAGTGACATCTCGCGACTGCGGCCAACTCGTAAAGACCGCCCTCCTGGCCCTCAAATAAGCATCTGTTACAATACTCATGATAGAGAGCTGTTTTGTGAAATGAAACGTGTTTATCGCCAAACTAGCAGAGCTTTATTAGCAGCAATTCTTCAATAACACTGCAGGCAGGAAGAGTATGCCAGCCACTCACAAGCAGTCACAAGCACAAAATAAGCACCAGTCAACAGCCAAATGCCGATAAAATATGCAAGTGGATGGTCGATTTGCTTCATTCACCAGCCCCCCCCCAAAAAACAGTAATCTGCTGAGCGTCAGGTAAAATTTGACAAACACAAAAGTTAATTTTGCATCCTGGTCACATGGCATTAGATACACATAAAGTGACTAGTGCCAAAGGTAAACAAGGGTAGAACCAAATATATAAAATATTTAGGCTGAAGATATATACTGGCGATTGAACAGTGGCCAATTGTGCTTCATCACTGTATCAATACATGTATAGTAAATGATAATTAAATGGCACTTGCATGGAGATTTTAATTTTAGTCTCAGTCTGACGTCACAAAAGGCACATCAAAGCACTGCATGAAGATGAACCATTGACGATGAAAACAAAAGTGATGAACAAATCCATGCCTGAAGAATTATGTAATAACCAACCATTTTGGTATTGCCTTAAAGCTAGACGCCCACTCAAGATCCCATTAAAGAATAGCTGAGCCTAGTGAAACGAATGCATGTTAGTCAGGGAGGAAGTTTACTTAAACACTTTTCCTTTTTGTTTCCTTAAAGGATGACAAGTGAGAGAACGGCGAAAAAAGGGAACAGTTCAAAATAAGATTAACAAGTGTAATTAGTGCATGCTTTCCTTTTGCAGACATAAACATATACATGCTACTTGCATAATGAACTCAGACTCTCTCACCGTCCCCATCTCATTAGTCATGTAATGCAACCAAATCTCAGAGAAATGAGTGAACCAAGGGAATATGGATCCTCACAGATGGTAAATCTGAGTGCCAGTTCTATTCCAGGGCTGCACCAATCTTAACGAAGTGTTGCTTTTTACACCATCAATTTCACACCATCAATTTTCTTTATCATCCATCTAGTGTATCTGCAGTGCCTCATAGCCGTGGTATGAAGCATGAAATAGCAGAAGTAGGGCTCTCCGCTCCACAGCCAGGCCTCATCAGGGCCGAACCGAGCGAGTTAAGCTCGGATGCTTAGCCTGCTCGGCTTTAACACTGAACCTTTCACTGCCCGCACTTCTGCAGGCTGGCACTTTTAAAAGAGATTATGTTCTTAAGAACATTGAGGGGCAAAGGCTAAAATGAAGCAATGACAAGGATTTACAACCATCAGAGACCAAATCACTGTGAGTGTGAGTTTGCGGCTGTGTGACTGTACGCGTGTGCGGAGAAAGTGACACAGTGTTCCATACACTTTAATTCCCATGAATAAGCAGTCTCACTGACACTTGGCTTTTCCTCAAGACTGAGTTTTCAAAACATACAGTAAGCTATTATGTACTGTTGTGATGCAAATTAAACAGGTTTTGCTCCATTTATAACGATATAATATCCATAAAAAACAGACATAAATTTGGAGTCAAGTTCTGCCCTTCAAGAACAGAGTCACAAACTTAAACTGGAGACTGGAAAAAACGTACAAACTAGGGCTTTTTGCAGAGACTGTAATTTTCTGATTAAGGTAAAATAAGTGACAACACAGCATGATAATGAGGTACAGACGTGCTGCAACAATGCCTTGGCCTAGAACAAATTCTGTTTAGCGGGTAGCCAAAGTTAGTTTTATTTGGTACTTAACTCTCTCTGTAATAACAAAAATGTCCTTCCAGTTGTAAAAAATAAGTCATCAAATACGACCGGCAGAAGAAGAAAATTATATAAAGTTATCTATCTATCTTTCTAAGAAGCAAGCTGTTCAAAGACCTGGAGGCAGCTGGAGAAACTTATTTTATTTTGTGAACATTATTCAACCTGGAAATCAACCTAAAATGAAGAAACATACTTCATATTAAAAAAAATTGTAGGAAATTTCGGATGCAGCCAGTGGCTGAGATTTGGCTAACGTTAAAATAACCAAGGACAGTGTAAAAAAGCCCAGTTATCGCTAAAAACAACTTCTCCAACTAGCTAATTATATAAAGATGACAATGAACATGTTGATGTTGATGCCTTATCAATCGAAAGTTAACAAGTGCACCACTGGCTCCACAGGTGTGTCAATGTCAGCTGCAGGAGACCTGGCTTTGAGGAAATGGTATACTCTTCAGCTTTTACATATATTATGTTTGACCAGGTGTTTCCTCAGGATAGATGTGATGCTCTGGTCAGCTTTGTATTTTGCATTGCAAATACTGCAGCACGTGTTAACCTGACTCACTGTGACTTGTTGCAGGGGTGACGTCTCACTCTCTCTTTCTCTCTATAATGTTACTTTGAACATGAGCCCTAAGGAACTGATTGAAATTTGGCACGGATTGACTGAACTTGAATCGGTACTCGGTAGTACCAACGTAATTCAGTCAGTACCCTTAAAAGTACTGAGTTCAGCATCCAACCCTAGTATAGACCCTGACAAATGTCGCATCATCATGATTTTAATAGTTTTTTCCATGAAAAATAGAATTGTGATTCAAATTTCCCAGTAATTGTGAATCATACTAAAATCGTTATATGTGTCAAAATAATTGCAATATGATTTTTCTTTCTTTTTTACCGTATCGTGCAGCCCTATAGCCTGGCATTCATTCCTGCTAAGCTGCAGGGTGCATTGTCTTGACTAGTTCCACTAAACCCTTCATAATAAGGTTTTAAGGTGACTGATCCAGACTAATTTAATGAACAAAAAAAATCCCTACACCTGTCATAGGCACCAAGAAGCAAGGGGTTTCACAGTGGCAGTGGACTATCTTTAGAAGAAATGTCTTACCTACAGACAATAAGAAGAGATGACAATCTTTTATGGCCATTTATCATGGTCATAAATTATTTGCACATGTGCTTAGATTATTACCCTTGAATAAGTTCACACCACTAATTACAAGGCTGAGCGATTATGTAAGAAGCCTATGAAGCGATAACAATCCGAACTAATTAGTAAATGTGTAGTCGCTTGTTTTATGAGCGTGGTGGGGAAAAAAAAGACACAATCACCATCTTGCACAAACAAGATCACAACCAAACTGACCACCTGTGAAAGATGCCAAGTCCAACTGTTATCCAAAATATGAGCAACACAGTCAACAAGTCACTGCAGTCCAAGCTGAGTACCAAGGAAAACACAGTGTGAAAGATCAATACGGATAAAGGATTTAATATTTGCTTTTTCTGTTTATTTTCAATTACTTTCACCATTTAGTAGCAAATGAAGCTGCAAGAAAAACACGGCGGTCGCAGCAAGATCTCACAGCTATAACCACCAAATCTTCATTTCAGTGCTGGCATAGTGTCTCATCTATCCAACAGTCAGAGACACTGATGGAAAGTATGCCAAGGACAGCTGAATTTGCCTTAGTGGTCTGGTCTGACTCAAAGGATATATCACAGGGGAGCAGAAAACTCTCCGCCTTCTCTCGAGCAGGTGGATGGCCAACACAAAAGGATTTTAACACCTCTCTCTCTCTGCCAAACACAAAACCTGGACCTCGGACACGAACAATAATCTCCCTTTACTTACCAAGTATGAAAGCAATAATTTGATTGTGAACACAGCAGGACAGTTTGAGGGACAAGTCCAGACGAACATTTCATCCATCCTATCCTGGTTTTAATACAGTACAGGCATTTAAAGCGTATGTGGGCCCAGTGTGCATGAGTGCTCTGAATCACAGCAACCTGCCCACTAAAATACACCTACAACACCAGAGAGAGGAGAGCTGGAAAAGTTCAGATTACTTTACAAAAATCAAACCGCCTCACAAATCAAATGTGTCTAGCATTTACTGAAAAGGGGCACCCAATATCAGATGAAATTGTTAATCATATGCAAGTGTTTAAGGTCTATTTCTAAAGCTTATCTATTTGTGGAAATGATCCTCTTCCCAAAAATGTAACATTAACCAGATCACTAACAGAAACTGAGCAGTATATCACGGATATGGGGCAAAACTTAAACATGTCCAGGTGAAAATCGTTGCTTGTACCTGAGGTTAACATATATTAACTCAACCTTTGTAACAGGTATTAGCTTCACAGCCAAGGCACATTTATCTGGGTTGTATTTTAATGTCATAGTGCTCAGGACACACGTCCCAGCCCCCTCTGCTCGGCACAACCGTACACAATTTTAAATATAACAGAGCAAAAACAGCAGGCAGGAAGTTTAATTACACGCTGAAGTGAAGGCCAAGACGCAGTAAAACTACTCTCCAGGAGTAACTTAGCTATGGCTGCGAAAACTGAGAAATGTAGGCGTTCACCGCCGACAGTGTTTATAAACACGGCCAGCTAACAGGACCGTTAGCCTGGGCTAGCCGGGGACTAGCCGCTCCGAGTGGCTGACGGTAGCCGCGCTATCTAACGCATTTCCTGCGTTTTCTAAAGCAACCGCGGTGGTTAGGGAATAAATCCCACGCCAGGTTTAGTGAGCAACAGCCGGCTGCGTGTGATAAAAGACTGTATTGAATTTGTTCACCTTCCAGAAGCCGAGAGATGAGGCTGTCCACGTTCAATTCACCCTCCGCCATCTTCACACTGATGTGGTACAGTCAGTGTTGGCTGGTTAGGTTCCGCCTGCAGACACCAGGGGGCGCTGCTGTCAACAAAACAATAACCACAGATCATAATGGCCTAAAGAAGAGGCCCTTTAATCATATTTATAGTTATTAAAGTGATTTTATAAGTAGATTCAGACTGAAACACATATTATTTATGTTATATGCTAATTTCCATTAAGCATACACTGCATTATTTTGAAACATATCTGAAATAAAGGCACAATTTGTGGTTGCACTTAAAGAAGCAGTAATCATACAACAATGTAAATAATGGTGGAGGAAGTACTTAGATTTTTTACTTAAGTAAAAGTTGCAGTATCACTGTGTACAATACTCTGTTGCAAGTAAATGTCCTGCCTACTTAAAGGATAAGTGCACCCAAAAATGAAAATTCAGTCATTATCTACTCACTCCCACATGGATGGAAAGTCGGGTGAAGTTTCGTAGTTCACACAATATTTCTGGAGCTTCAAAGCAAAACAGTGTTGCAGCATTTTCAAAGATCCCAAATTGATTTGAAAAGACGTTCTTCACACCCTGGACACGCGGTCAAGCTCATGCACGCTTTTAGCAGCTACAGTGGAGATTCTGGCTTAAAACGAGTGTAAATAACATCTTTTCAAATCAGTTTGGGATCTCAGGGCTTTCACAGACTGCTGTTACACCAGATGAGCTGTATGGAGCCAAGTCTCCATCTACTTCAGCTGTTTCGGAGAATGCTGCAGCGCTGTTTTGCTGTGAAGGTCAGATAATCCAGATAATAACTGAACCCTAACCCTCAATTTTTGGATGAATTTATCCTTTAAATACAAAAGTATCCACATACACAGCAGGTGCTAAAATTAAAGGTACCCATCATGCAGAATGAACTATTTCAGAACAATATCTATTATATTACTGGATTTTAATTAGTGATGTATTAATGTCTGCATCACTTTAAGGCTGCTGCTGGTGGAGCTGATTTCAACTACTTTATATACTGCTGGGCTGCTTAGTCTATAATAATACATATTAGTTTATTAGCTGATTAATAATATTATCATGTATGTTATTTGTAAAATCAGCCGACAAATACTTGTAAGGAAGTAAAACTGTTAAAAAATCAGAAAGTGAAAGCACTCAGGCAAATTGTTCCTCACTACTTACGTATTTTCCCACCACTGTATGCTTGTGACATAATTAACAGAAGCAGTCGGTGTCTTTCATCACTGTCCGAGGTCATAAAATAACCCCTTTTATGATTTATGGTCAGACTATCTCATTGGCGGTAATGATTAAGGTAATACATGTGGGCTGATGTGTGCTGAGTCATTGCTGCATGGATGGCTTGTGTAACTTATGATATAGTGATATTTGTGTTTCCTGGCTTGCTAAAATAAATACCATTAGCATGTAATGGTGATGATGTTCTGGACAGAGAGAGGAGGACCGGCTGGTGTCTGGTTGTTCAGATGTCACTTGAGCACTCACATTAAAACAGTTTACATGAATTTATTGCAAATTACTTATTCCAAATAAACAAAAAGCATTTTAGTTACAATCAAAGGCGTTAAGGTTATTTTTTAAACAGAACATAGAGAATACATGTACATAATTACATGTATTTACCATTGCACAAAATGGCCACACAATGTTAAATTTATATTTACATCTACTGAGAGTTTTCTGTCCTCAGCTAAATCCAGAAAAAAGTAACTATAGACACTTAATTCAAGTATTTAAAAAATTAAGATTTGAGGTAAGAATTGTATTTTACGTCACAACATTTGTCTGAAAAGCACTGAATTCAATACATTTTCATTCTGATAAAATTGAATATATAACAGCAGTAATAAGTTAACGTTCAGTGAGTAATTTCAGTCACAATTTGCACATGAAAACGACGATGTTTGATGTGGTTGTTGAATGTATCTCATTAAGCCAGCTGTTAAGCCAGCTGCAACATTAACTGACAATAATTAACTCCTCTCGTCAAAGCAGACAAGACTATCTTATCATGTCTTATTATTGAAATCTTGTGTATTATCAACACCAACAGCATGCTTCACTTCAAATATCGTGCTGCGGTTTTGAAGTTGCTGTAAAAAAAATTTAAATAGTCCAATGCAAAATATACAGTAAGTGGCACTTTAAAACCCAGTGCCCTCCATCTCCACCACAGACGTCATCCGCTTCTTGTTTCTCTTGGTTCTCCAGCAGAAGATGAGCCAGGTGACGACGCAGCCTATCAGAAGACCCACTACGGCCAGCACAGCGGCGAGCCAGACTGGCACAGTGTCTGTGCAGTCAGAGGTGAGAGGCAGGGCTGTGCTGTGGATTCCGGGTGCTGTGGCGGTGGTGGTGGGTGCTGAGGTGGTGCTGGTTGACATGGGGAAGCTGTTCACCTTTGTGAAGATGTAAGGATGCTCCTGGAATACATGAGAACAAAGGTCTTCTATTAAATTACGGCCACTTTAATGAACTATTCATGCCATAATGCACAAATTGTACAGGTAAATCACAACTGTGCTGCGTAGCATGTGAGAAGTGCATGTGTGGTAACTTTCTTACCTCAGTGGGGCACTTGAGATTATTTCTGCTATTTCTGAAATTGTTGTATGTCTGTTTTTTACCCACCGGCTCCAACTAGAGAGAAAAAAGAGGACGTCTTTGCTACATATCGACATACATGTACATTATCTTTTCCTGAAACAGAAATGTTTGAAACTAAAGGTAAAGAAGTTCAACACCAGCATTTTTTGGGGTCTTGATATACATTTTGGCCAAGCAAAACAGTGCTGTTCAATAATATATTTTAAAATGATAATATTGAAAAGAGATATTGGTTAAAGGATTGCTTGTTCAGCCTTTTTTCTTGTCAACAATACCGTATCTTATCAAAAATTGTAACTGAAACTTAAACAAGAAAACCCATAAATAAACTCAACCGAGGAAGCAGAGTATCAAACACATCCTTCCGACATACCCCTAACTCTTCCCCTTGTCAACCACAGTTACCCTTTAACTGTTGGCCTTGCCAGACTCACCATGTTATTCCACAGAGCTGAAGCCATGTCAGCATGTCCCCGCTCACTGAAGTGGAAACAGTCCTCAGAGAAGTAGGTGGCGTCGGGTCTGCCGTCCTGGAGAAGAAATAATACAACATCAGTGTCTCTAGGAATTGTGACTGTCCCAAAGCTAACATTTGTTCGTATATGTAGAGTGCATTGGAGGGTCAGGGTTACACGGCGGTCTTACAGCGTTCACAGGAACGACGGTGTTCTGAAAATAGGGCTGCACGACCACAGCAAAGTCCTCTCGGCCATCGTAGCGGCCTCCGTACACCAAATTTTCTGTCTCAATCTGAAAGAAAGACCACAAATTCTCATTGAAAAATCCTGAATCTGTGAAAATGCAAATGTTTTCACTTTAAAAAGTTTAACCTCTGAACTCAAAATGTCTCCAACAACACTTAAAAGTTCATTATCATTGTATGTGCCCTGGAGGTTTCAAGTTTCCACATCACACTAATGTAAGCTGCATACTGGACCGACATCTTAAAGTCAGATTTAAGATAAGCAAAGAGAAACTTTTCTCTTTCTACAGTTAAAACTGCCTTTTAGTGTCAAAGCACATACATCATTCAGCACAGTGAAGCTCAAACATCCGAGTAACAACAGCCCAAACTCATTTTTTAGCAGAAGGGGATTTTAGAAGGTCCAGTGCGTGGGATTTAGGGGCGTTCAGGGACAGAAATGCACCATACAATTCATAGTTATGTTTTTATTAGTGTAAAATCACCTGAACTAAGAACTGTAAGCTTATTTTTGTTAGCTTAGAATGAGCCTATTTTATCTACAGAGGCAGTGGGTCCCCTTCCATGGAGTCCACCATGTTTCTACAGTAGCCCCAAACAGACAAACCAAACGTAGGCGCGGGACGAGGGGTGTTCAGTTGGTTGCATACTGCAACCTCTCCGCTAGATGCCACTAAATCCTACACGCTGGACCTTCATCTAGATGTTGGTCACACATTTTGGCCTCACTGTTCCAGTGCGCTGACCTGTAGTTCCCGATTGATCCGTTTTACTTCGGCCAGCTCTGGAGAATCCTCTCCTGCTTGCAGGAAGCACGGGCAGACCAACCTGAGGACCAAAGGTGGAAGCAAACAGATGATTTGGGACAAACAAAATGCTTTTGACTGATACACAATTCTACCTGTTGCATGGTACAAAAATGGGATTTGTCATTGGTTCAGGTGTCCTAAATAAACACCACTTTCTTTGTTGGACTATTTGATCAATATTAAGAAAAGTACTGAGTCTCAGACTCTCTTGATTCATGAAGGATTGATTTGACATAAGTGACTGATGAGCGTACGGTTGTAACACGTTGCACCCGAGACTGTCCCTTTTGATCCTGCGAAGGCCTTCAATTTCCAGGATCTCCAAGATGCTGACGATGGTCCTGGGAACCTACAGCAAGAATAGAAGGAAAACATAACCATTTCAGAGAGGAAAATTCAGAACTGAGTCTTTTATCAATGATAATTTGAAGGGAAGAAAAAAATCAAGAAGATGCATATAAAAAATGTTACCTCTTTATAAAGTATATCCAAGCTTGTCATCATATGATGGGTGTAGTTCTGAGGCGACAGCGTGGCCTGTAGTTACGAAAACAATACGTTCACACACAATGTAGCAGGCTTTTTATTAATTCATAAACAACACATGTATCCGCGTGCTTTTTTGTCATTTGCTGTTCTCTGTTGTGGCCAGAGAAAAGCATCACAATTAAGCCACACTTCAGTTTTTAAAAAACTGGCCGAGTTTGTAGCTAAAAAGCACATCTCAACCAAAAGAGCCGACGCCATGCAACATGCATGAGCGTACGAGCAACAACTAAACCTAAGCTGTCACTACCACAGTCTCCGGGCTCATCTTAAATTGATGCCCTGCTTTGATATTCTGCTTCAAAGCACAAACATTAAAAGAGAGACTACCCTGTCAGTGCAGCGAGGAGCGTAATGGAGAGAAGGAGAGGGAGAGAAAAAAAGGGAAATGGAGGCAAAATGAGGGAGAAGAAGGAGAGAGGTGAAGGAGGGAGAGAGACAGAGACAGGATGAAGAGAGTCTGGCTTGACCTCTGTGTTGTTTATGCCTCTTAGAGAACAAGGCCTGTCACTGTGCCTCGTGTGCTTGTTTAATGCAGACAGAGGCCGAGATAGAGGGAGAGGGGGTGAAGTGACAGAATGTGCTCATTGAAAAGAAACCACGTCTGCTCTCATCTTACTCTGACACAATAAAACAATTAGGGGAGGGCTGTTCACAAAGCTTGATTATTCTGCTCCAGTGCGCAGGCCCATTTGGGGAGTGATATCATGAGACGGCTCTGTACACAGGGCATCACACAACACTACGGGATGTTTAACCACTGTGCTGCGCCGGGAGACTGTCGTCGAAAATGTCCTTCATCTGCTGGATCATCCCTGAATTTCCTGTGACGACTTTGTGCGGCAAACTCACGCGGTCATTGCAGTACTGGCACAGGTCATTGCCTCCAATGAAGAGGGTCACCAGCTTCCAGTCGTTCTCAAAATCCACCGTCTAGGAGGACGAAGAAAGGATCAGAAAGAAAGAGAACATTTTTGCACATTAAATTACTATGATCTGTGCATCAGTGTGCTGTAATACAATGTGTTTAACTCACAGTGTCTTTTTTCATGTTATCAATCAGGCGTTGCACCTGCCCCGGGATTCCTCTGTGCGACAAAATAAGCACAAAATGGTTAAAACACAGCAAAAAATACATGAAAGTGACCCATTTGAACCTGAAAACTCACGATATTTTAGCTCCTGATACAGCCACGTTGAAGCCAGCGTTGGCTGTCCCTTTTCCCTTTGACACTCCTTTGATATCAGGATTAAACTTCTTGAGGATATCTGATGTAAAGAAAAGCAGCAGAATTACTGCACAGGAGGCCAAATTCTAGCTTTGTTGTGATCCAACTGTGTCATCTAGTGGTGCTGATGTGCATCGCATGTCAAGAAAGCTGCAGGACTCACTTGGTAATGTTGTGACAGTCTCAAGACTTTTATCTCCTCCGATGCTTGTTAATGGAAAAACAAACAATTAATAAAACGATCATGACGCAGCGTTCGCAGATATGTTATGTGAATCGTTTGTTCGCAGTCTCTCACCTCCATGACACCCCTCTGTACTCAGTTCTTAGCTGCAGCAGATTCTTTGCTTTAGCACCAAAGCCGGTCTACACGCAGAGAAAAATGTTTTACCATTCAATCATTTCCAAACACTGTTTTTTTTTTCTCTCTGTTTTTCTCTCCGACCCATTTAATTGATTACGTTCCCTCAGCTTGCACATTAACTTGATTTATAAGTACCTGGAGAAAAAGTAAAGGGTAACACAATCGATCCATCTGGTGGGTCATCATTTAATCATTTACTTCAACACTATTTAAACCCAATGAGCTTCATTTCTACTGCTACTGGAGTCAAAGAAAACCTGGATTTTGCAGAAATTGTCATGACGTGTGCATGTTGCATGTGTGCATGCTGCCTTTGACTCACTAAGATGAACCACCAGAATCCTCTGTCACATGCTTGTGTGCAAACCTACCGTAAGAGAGTCTCCGAGAGCAGCCACCACTTTGATGTCAGCCGGCCGTAACCTGTGAGCTAAAAAGAGATCAACATGAGCCTATTTTACACCTCACATTTCTATTTCCCTTGAGGCAAACGCCTTGAATGCTTACCTGAAGTAGGCACAGAGTTGGATGGAGCTGTGTTAACACAGGAAAAGTCACTGCCCCAATTCTAAAGGATGACAGAGACTTGTTTTAGGCATTATGAAATCTTGTGGAAATAATAGTTGCCTTTCTAAAGACATAGACTATGACCTACTGTAACAGGAGGAGGGGTGGGTGGAGGTCCTGGAAAAGTGTAGTTGCTGTTGACAGCAGTCCTAATGAATGGGTTGGTCTGATAGAGAAACAACCAAAAACATATTATTACACAAAAGCAATAAAAACATCAACACATAGCTTATATTTCTGATACATTGTGGGACGAAGTTACCTCAGAGGGACACTTCAAATCAATGCCAGCTTCAAAGTCTTGTGTAAACGTCTTGTTGCCCACTGGCTCCAACTAAGAGATTGTGAACATCAGTGATATATTTTGGATCATTAGAAGAAAATCAAAAGCAACATGTGCCAAAACAAAAATTTAGCAAAACGTCTTCTGATAAACAAAATCCTACCATGTTGTTCCAAAGAGCTCGAGCCATGAGAGTGTGAGCCCTCTGGCTGAGATGGAAGCAGTCGGGTGAGAAGTACGAGCGGTCAGGCCGGCCGTCCTTTAAAAAGATGTGAGAGGAGGGATGAAATTTTAAAAACATTTACCATAATTGAAAACCCCTTTATGGTTCCAGTTGTGTCAGCCCTTACCTCTAACCTGGGAAGGTAAACCTCCCTCAAGAAGGGCTGCAGCACCACGGTGAAGTTGACATGCGTGTCATAGCGCCCAGAGTCAACCAGCTCTCTCATAGCACTCTGGACAGAAAGATAAAGACCAAAGAACGAGTGTGAATGATTGTTTGACTTTTCAGTAACCCCAGGAAGACGAGCAACCGCTCTACTAACAGGGATCCAAAAGAATAAAGAATGGTGATAATGATGATTTAGCCCTTAAAATGGGGCTTTAAAGCCTTTTTAGGTATTACATTTACTTTAAAGTATTCTATTTCTATTTAATATTAGTAAAAATGTGAGTGGTAGCAACAGGAATGACTTAAAACTTCCTTTTACCACCCGTTAGTCATTCACCTGGTAGGCCCTATTGAGGTCATTGACCTTCTGGAGTTCAGCCGATCCCTCTTTAGGCTTCAGTATGCAGGGGCAGACTAAACTGAAACATAAACATCAACATTGTTAAATAATGTTTCAAAAACTTTTATTTATTTATTTTTATATCTTAAAACAACCAAAATTCACCGACCTCACAAACCAGGTGGGACAGCCCAGAGTTTTA
The DNA here is from genome assembly GCF_965226575.1 of Pagrus pagrus. Taxonomy (NCBI): domain Eukaryota; kingdom Metazoa; phylum Chordata; class Actinopteri; order Spariformes; family Sparidae; genus Pagrus; species Pagrus pagrus. The sequence goes on along the minus strand of NC_140202.1, from coordinate 19,136,791 downwards.
TCACTGTGCAGATCACGCAGCGGTACAATATTTAACACCTCGACCAGATTGACGATGGCACGAGGCACCTGGGTGATACAAAGCAAGAGGTGTGTAGGCTTTCTGTGATTGTGACTGGCCAACGTGCAGTGAGGCTGTTTGTTGGTGCGAGAGGATGAAAACATACTTCGTTGTGGAGGATGTCCAGAGCTTGCTGGATGCGATTGACGATGTTCCTGGGTGAGAAAAAGATCTGTGGAGAAAGAGTGTTTCTGTTTGAAGGTGTGCATGCACATAAATTAAATTTGGAACAAATCAAAGTCGAGAGAAGATTATTCAGGAACTGCTTTGATAACTGATTATCATTTGAGTAAGTGAGTGAGCGAGTCACTTTTTCCAGCAAACATTTGCTGGTTTCAGCTTCTCAAATGTTAGGATTTGCTGTTTTTCTGTATCTTTTATGAAGATTTTGGATTGTTTTCAATTTGAACGTCACTTTTTAAATGATAAACATCATAGCCGTTAGTAAGTTGCAACCATAAAACATATTGCTTAATATGATTTGGATGATCAATATGACCTATATGATAATATGATCCTAAATCTCTATTTGTGTCCTAAGCCAGATCAAGACAGATCATATATATATGTACAAAATATAAAAGAGTGCTCACGCTGTCTGTGCAGAAGTCACATATGTCATTGCCACCAATAAACATGGTGATCACTTTCCAGTCGTTGTAGAAATCGATGCTCTGTAAAGAAGATAAGAGTTAAATCTTCTGTTTATTTGGTAATTATGAACATAAAACTGCGACAAAGGTTACATGAGAGCACATCTGCCTGTGGCTTACCGAATCAGCTTTCATTTTGTCCACCAGGACGCGCACCTGTCGCACCATGTCACTGAAAATAGAAATCATTTTAAGAAGTGCAAATTCTTCCTTCTGCCAAGGATTAATGTATTGAGATCCAAAAGGTTAAGATCGTGACTGACCCAGCCTTCGCTCCTGCCACAGCCTGATTGAGAAAGGCTTGAGGAGAGTCCTCTTTACCGATTCCCTCTGAGAAGCCGGTCAGGTTGGGGTTGAACTCCTTCAGGATGTCTGCAGGACGCAAACACAGAGAAGGTCATTATGTTTTATCTCTAACTACCATTCAGAGTTTCATTTCCAATATTAACGTGTTGCATTTTATTATTGATTACCAAGGGTATCATAAGGTTTTCAGTTGATTCAGGCGATTGTCTGACTCACAATTATTCTTCCATTTAATTGCCTATTTTTTGCAGGGAATGTGGACAACTAAAAGTAATTGCACCGGAGTTTGCAAGCAGCTAATCTGCATCATTTGTCTCTGGGCAGGAAGACAAAAAAAACTACTACAAGACAGCACATAATCAGGTCTGCTGGACAGTGAAGCCTATAATGATGGTGATAAGACATCATAATCAAATATCAGTGCTGGACATCTGATATTTGACCTGTGGTAAGCATTTTTTAATGTTAGACAATGCAGATAAAAGATGAAATAAGGGACAAACGTACTTGGCAGAGTTGTCACATTGGCGATGTTTTCATCACCACCGATGCTGAAGGACAAAGACACAGCTTGTTAGCTTTAAATTCAGTTCGCAATATAACCAACTGAACTGTTGAAGTATTTTCCCATACTATCCAAATTTGAACAGAGGTGTGCTTTTGCTTATCTCACCTCCATGACAGTCCTCTGTACTCATTAATCACTAACAGAAGGTTGTCATCCTTTGCGCCCACACCATTGGCTGCCTGCAGCGAGCATCAGAGACGGAGAGGAAATATTAATGAACCAGAGGTATAGTATACAAGCCACTGTGGAAATATCTGCAATTTATTTCTCAGTATTTAAGATAACATTTGACCGGGTCCATATCTTTACATCTGTTTACCTGTTCTTTATACATAATGTGCATCTGGTCTTTGTCTGTTAATGCCCACTGGGACGAGTAGATTTATAGATATAAATTTGACTTTAGCAAAAGAACACTCACTGTCAGAGAGTCGCCCACTGCTGCCACCACCTTGATATCTCCAGGTCTGAGTTCATGTACTACAAAGAGAATAAAGTGGTTGAGCTTGGTTGGATTGAACTACATTTCCCACAACATATTACCAGAATAAGAGCTAAAATATATATATTTTACCTGAAGTGGGTGCAGTGGGAGATGGACTTCGGTCTGTGCAAGGTATCTCAGTGCCCATATCCTGCAAACAAACAGTAGTTTTAAATAATTGCGTGTTGTGTAAACCTGTGGCTCTGAAGTTGAATTGAAAGACTTACAGGATCCACTGAAGCTGCATCCCCCTCTTTTTCACTCGGAGAATTTATCTGCGTCCGCAGGAAAGGTCGCTCCTGGGATGAGAGATCAAAATCTTGATATAAGGTTGAAAGTCTTGCATGGTTCGACCACATTTAGGGTTAAATTTTAGCAAACTGCATTATGGGATGGTATGCCTCACCTGAGAAGGGCAGAGAATACTAATGGCGCTGCTGTCCATGAACTCTGCCTGACCTGTCAATGGCTGAAGCTGGAAAAAAAAAGCCGTGATTAGTTAAGATTTAAGGTTCAAGTGGAGCCACTCTGCGTGCAGCCAATGACCACACAGTGTCAAACAGTGCTGGTTACACAATTCTTTGTATTGTCTTGCATGTAGATCCAGAATGATCAGAGCTGGAGAAAGCCATCCTGTAGGATAACCTCATCAAGTTCATCTTTCAGCACAAATCTTATCTAATCTCTCGTCAGAGTCATAACTGTTCTTCCCAATCATTGTTCCATCTTACTTTTGTATTGAGGGATTATGGCGACTCTTCCCGATTGGCTAATTTTTTTACAACGGAGACACAGGGTCAATTTCAAGGTTGGAACAACATGTGGATCAATGCTGGAGGTTTTTTGAGGCAGCTTCACATGCAGCACACTATACGTTTAATCGTTACTCTCAGAAGAGCTTACCAGGTTTGTCCATAGCTGAACTGCTAGTTGGTTTGGGTCAGACCAAGTGTTCTCCTACAAAGAAACATACAATAAATGCAAGTTACACATTAGCCATTTCAAGGAACTATCATGCATTGTTACCAGAAGGCAGTATGATTTATAGTACTGTTGATTATAACTGACGTCTGGAAATAGCTTCTTTTTTTTACATACAGAGATTTGTTCAAGGATGACTGGAGCGGACTGCAGCACGGCCGTGAAGTCTGCCTGTTTGCTGTGCCACTTTGGATTTTCCAAGACACGACTCAGAGAGTCCTGTAAACAAGACAAATATATTTTTGACAAGGAAGTAGCCAAATATGATTCAGGTGAGCACGAGGCACTAAAATACCATTTCTTTACGTGTATTGTACCTGTAGTGTTTTTAGAAGATTAGCTTTATGTAGTCGCCGGTTGATGCCTTCATCTCTCATACACTCACACCTGCTACAGATAACAAAGCAGCAAATGTATTACAATTAACATGATCACATGAGAATGTGTATATATGGCATTAGAGAGTAAAAGCAAGCGTTATATCATGTCACAATAAAAGAGTAAATGCAGTTTATATAGTTCATTTAGCTGGCTTTTCAATAGACAAACTTCCAAATTTAAAACACTCACTTGTCCTGCTGGTGATCTGTGCTCCAGACTGCCACGTGAACTAAAGTGTGATGCAACTGTTAACACACAACCACCAATTTAGTTTTTTTAATTCTATTTCTTCATGGCAAAATTGTTTTTTTTTATATAAATAAGCACAATACCCTTTTCTGCAACAACTCCAGAGCTGCTTCCACCTCCTGCACAACAGCATTAACATCTGCAGCAACCTGAAGCACAAAGAAACAGTTACAGCTTTAACAAACTCTAACGTACGCTGCATCCAACATGATGTTGTTGTAGTAACGAATCTTACATCTGGCGAACAGGCGCACGTGGAATCTGCCGGGACCAACAGCAGCACAAACTTCCAGTCTGTCGCCTGCAAAGAAATAAGGAAGAGATGGAGGCCTTACACTGGCTGATCGCCTGTTAGGTCAAACTCTAATTAACGCTTGAGGCAAAATGTGAGTTTTAAATTCACCTAACCTAACCTCCCTCTATTTAGACAGTGGCAGAGCAACCAGAGAAAACTCACAAGAACGTGGGGACAACATGTAATTTAAACCTTCTTTTAAAACCTTCTTGCTGTGAGACGACAGCGATAACTACTGAGACGAGGTGCCACCCAGTTACAGAAATGTAGTGAACTCGTTGTTCTTTTCTGACAATCATTGATGATCACATTTTTCTTCCATTTTCGTTGATAGACTTTAGCTTAGCTTAGTTAGCTAGCCAGGCAAATTTGATCCTAGGATCCTAAATTGTCCTATGGGAGGGGAGTATCATGGTTAATATTTTATTCTTATTTATTTCTTACCATATTTATAGTGTGTGTATTCACTCAGTGTGGCCTTCTCTTCATCAAATACTAAACGCATGTTATATAAGGGGTTAATGTGTACCTGCTGTGAGAGGGTCAGCTCCTCCGCTTCCTCCAACAAGCTCCTGCAAAACACACACACACTCACATAAAACACACCTGCAAGAACATCAGTATGCCGCATTTATGTATGTGACTGTACGTGTGTGTCACGTGCGTGTGCGCGTGTCTGTGTTACCTGGGCTGTGATGAGGTCTGAGCCACATGCGGAGGGTTCACTTCAGGGTTAAACATGGACAGCAGCTCTATCCAGCACACACAGACACACTTGTATTGAGTTTATCTACAGGTTGTATGATCCTTACAGTACAATCAGGCAGTGGATTATGTACATTATGTGGTAATTGCCGTTGTGAAAGAGGAAACAGGTGAAAGCCTCCATTCATGTTGCCAGTCTTGCTCACTTTTATGTGAAATGAAGGTCAACAACCTCTGTTTATGGCCCACTCTCTTATCCTCAGAGATAAAAAAGCGCCCAAACTGTGACATAGACTTGACTACGGCCTTCAAATGAACTCCCCGCAACCTCTGAATTCTTTCAACTATATGGTGGGATAACCTCCTAATAGTGTGAAAAGTGTCTGTTTGGTCTTTCAACTCAACTCAACTTAACAAGTGACAGAGCAGGTTTATTGTGGTGAACTACAACAAAATCACAGACGAGGACTCGAGGTACATTTTGGAAAATTAGAATAAAAATCTAAATTGCAAATTTTGAAAGCGCTGATAATGACAGGTATGTTCAATACCATTTCTAGATGATGATACACTTCTTTCTTTTCTTACTTGACCATAGAGACACTCACTGGTGAGAAAGGCTGTGTTTGAGAGTTTATAGACTTACCAGCAACTCTGTTGACAACTCTGGATGCTTCAAGCCTGATAATGAAGACAGACACATTGTTAGAGCGAGGGTATATAAAGGCTCGGGAAGCCATGTCGTCACTTCCAATGATTTTTAGTAGTACTGAAGTACATTTCTGCATTTTATTTTTGGATGTCTACCTGTGTGACGGTGGGACTCCCAACACATGGACAGCTGAGATATCATCAGGTCTGAGAGTGTGAACTGATGAAGAGGAATCAGGGAGATGAAAAAGCCGGCAATGTCATGATACAACAGAAGCATTGTAAAATCTAATCACACAGTTATCACTTGAACTGGAGAAACGGATTAGTATAATTATTGATCATGATTGCAGCCTGCAGCGTACTGTACCTGAAGAGGACGAGGAGAAGGGGGCAGGTATTGATGAGCAGAGCATTGGCATGTAACTTTCTGTCTGCAGCAAAGAAAAAAATCCTTAGATACAGTAGAGTATATTTTTAATACATGTATATATAACGATCAACAAGGCGTCATAGCCAACATACATTCTCTGGCTTCTCTGCTGATGGTCCATTTTTTCGAACATCAACGCTGACAGCATCTAAATGTGACACCAGAAACAAGTTAAGTTAAGACACTTTTTTATTCATTTCACTCATTTCCCCCTCAAATACAACAATGATTAGAAGTTAAATTACATAAAATGGCTGTTTTTTATTAAGCCATCATGATATTTTCTCTGAATATCATGTTTACTTTACCTTGCAGGTCAATACTGATTCAGTAAATTCATATGTGCGTATTGCTTGTGTCTGCTCAGTCTGTGTAGTATGCTATATGTATATAGTTGGCTTGTTTCAGTATTTGCATCCCTTTTACTATATATGTAACTAACAGAGATATTGTAAACTTTTCCTTTAGACTCTACATCATCATCAGCACAGAAGGGGAATCAATCCAGACACTCACAGATAACTAGTCTTCTTTGTGGGGGGAAAAAGCTCACACTTTGTACTGATAAGACCTGCTTCCATCCACATTGTAATAAATGAATGCACAATATGTCCACAGACAGTGTGCACATTACCACAGCTACAGCAGACTGGCTGTTCAGTTACCAGATACTCACCACATGACTGTGTCGCCTTGCACTTAACGGTCACTGACTGCAACAAAATGTGCAAATGTGCATGCACAAAATGTGTCAAATGTCCTGTAGTTTACCTGTAAACTGAGCGCAGGATCCAACAAGGGCTGCCAGAATCAGAAGAGCAGGTGTAGCCATGATGTGGTGAGATAGTGAGAGCCGTCCACACTGAGGGGTTTGTGTAATGCCCTCCTCTTGTTTTCCCTCAGAGAAAGAGTGACTGTAAGCTTTCACTGATAGTAAGAGTACCTGTAAAGGGGGTGGAGAGGGGGAAGAGTTCCCAGGACGGCAGAGGAAATGGAAGAAGAGGACCTCTCATGTGATAAGCAGAGTGATCATCCAGCAACGTCTCCCACTCACACCCTTATACTCTCAGTCATATCTTCATCTTATCAGTTTATCTGGACAACAATCAACAAAACTACAAGTCATACCACCTCCTCCCTATCTCTGCATTTTGTTTGCCAATGTGTATTTGTGTGGCACGCAGTTTTTCTTGCAAATCTGAAGGATGGCCTCATGTTTTGCAACAGACCAAAATGACACATTACGGAAAGTTTATGGGTCTCAGAGTGACACTTTATAAATAATCAATATCTCTTTATATCATACAGTTAATAGATGAAAAAAGCCAGACAGTCACACTGTTTATCCAAATATACAAAATAAAAATCTGATCAAATATCATAACAAATAGAAAAATGTATATAATGAGATAATTATCTAAGCTTTCTGTTTTTATTTATATAGTTTATTGAGTCAGAAAGTTACATTAAGAACAAGACCTCATTTACAAGTACAGTCTGAGTGCGGAGAAAAAAATATATAAAATAAATCATAATGATAAAGATAATGACATTGGAATTTACTAATAAAATATTTAAGATTTACATCAGACAGCAGTATATAGCAGACAAATTCCCAAAGAAAAGTATAAATACTAAAAACTTAGAAAATAATAAAAAAAATACAAGAAATACTATAAATAATGAAAAAAATTTTTAAAGAAATAATAAAAAAGAATAAAAATAATAAAATAATACAAGTCATAAAAATATTTTAAAAATAATGAATATACTAAAAACATAAAAATGATTTAAAAGAAATAATGAAATCACAAGAAACATTAAAAACATCAAAAGAAAGAGTGAAAATACAAAATATAAAAATACCATAAAGAATTAAAAACATGACAAATATTAAAATTTAAGCACAGTTTTTTTTGTGTTTTAGAGAGAGGATTTTGTTCCGGCCACACTCACATCTCATAAAGAGGTCAGACTGACCTCCTCCATTGCTTGAAGGAACAGGACAGAGTGTGTGGACACAGTGATAGTAACCAGAGTGATTTTCCAGGGAAATGAATTCATTTCGGGTTCATAATAAAACTTGTTTGGTTGTAAAAGCTCAAATAGCCATTCTGCTCCTTCATTAACGTTTCTGTTCTCTAGTTTATGGGGGCTACATCATTAATCTTTAATATTGACAGAACTATAGCAACTCATTAGGATAAAGTATTCATTATCAATTATTTTAATATGTTGCTGTTTAACCGATAGTCACTCTTCGCTGAATGCACATTCATGAGAAACTGTGATGATACAAGCAGCTTCCTTGGGTTTCATATATTTCACCAGGGTTATGTAATTCTATGTTAACAACCAGCAATTTACAATCCATTTTGGAGATGAGATATGATTAGATTGCTAAATACTTTATGAGTTTGTCCTTAAAGTAGATTGGCTTTGCAGATAGCCTGACCCTTGGAGTCAAGAGGCGTTAAACAACAAGTTATCTTGATGTTGTTGAGTTATCAGATTTTCATCAAGCAGCAGAGCAAGTGTGCAGTTTATATTGTTGTGGTATGTTGCATTAAAACAAATGAATGCATCAAAATGTTCTGATAGCCCAACACTTTAGTAAAAGACTTTACAATGTTTTGGTTTTCCCTTTTACTTGTCAACCATTAGCACATTCCTGCCAGAAGACCAGGAGTTTGACAGTTTTGAAATCAATATGCAGCTTCTCAAATTCCTTTCCTGATTTTGTCCAGTGATCAGTGCCTGTTTGGGTTAGGCACTGTACGTTCTGTACATGTTGTATGTACCATATCAATATTTGGTACTGTATGTGTCATATCACATTCACATTGCATGTTTATGACTTTCATATGGGGAGGCGGAGGGGAAGGTTGTGGAGTACAGCTAGGCAAGGACGCCGCTGGATATTGTAAAGGAGACCTCTGAACATTTTCCAGACGTGTTTTTGGTGACAAAAAGCAGGTATTTTAAGCCAAAACATGATATTTTCCATAGCTTTAACTGTGTTTTTCGTGTCTCAACCTAACTAGATCATGAGTGATTGAAAAGGGAACCTTAAGGAACATAAAGTTGCAATATAAAGAAATGTGAAGTTTCAACATATCTGTGATTTTCAGAAACTGATAACAAGATTTATTCCGGCGATCGGGTTGGAGACTTGTGTGTTGCTGGTCTGGTTAGGTTCAGGCACAAAACCAACTTGGTTAGGAATGGGAAACGATCATGAGTTGGCTTACCTGGTGTTGTCACAAACACGGCTGGTAATTCTCCCAATGTCTAGTTAAAAATACCTGGTTTTCCAGCCGCAAATTGTTCTGTTGTCTCATCAAAAATATTCGGTTTTGTTGAAATATCCAGCAGTCATTTATTAGTTTATTATTATTTTTTATTATTACTACACATGTCAAAATGATGATGAATGCCTATTCTTGTATTTTATGGCTCTGTAGCAGATGCTGTTCAGGACTTTCCCCTTGCTGCAGCTGAGCCGACCTGTGTCCGTGCTGATGGAGACCCCAGGTTTTCATCCATCATCCTCTCAGAAGTGTCCACACATTGTCAGGGAGACTTTAGGCTGTAGGACGGACGGACGAATGGATAGATAGATAGATATATGTATGTACAGATAGATAGATAGATAGATAGAGGTCTTGAGTAAATGTATACTTATTTACTTTCCATCACTGCAATAAGGTTCAGGTTCAATAAGTACAAAGACACTTACAGTGTGTATGGTTTGTGGACATTCAGGTCCCCTCTGCTCTGCTGACACCTGGTGGTGCCTCTGCAGCACATGCTGCTACGTCACGACCGGATGTTGATACTAGCTGCGAGCAGAGCGCAGACAGGAACAGCTGAAAAAGAACAACAAAGCCGCGACGACGACGCTACAAAAACACCAATGTGCGTCTAAAATACACCTCAAATATCGGTGACATCATCGCAGGTGGGGACATTTTGTTCCACTGAAGCAACTTTGAAAAGGTAGGGAGCCGTCACTGTGAGCTGAGCAGATATAAACCTGTTTGTTGTTCCGCTTTCTTGTTCCTATCTTGTTGTCGTTATCGCTGCTAGCTGCACGGCTAACGTCATGTTAGCTGTTTTTATTAATCGTGACGACACCGCTCGGCCAAAATGTCCATTAAACACGACGGGAACCAGCAACTGTGTTTCCATTTGGTCGATTAGTGAAAAGTATTTATCTTCATATGTGTTGTATAATCTAGAGTTTGTGGTTATAATGAATCTGCACCGTAAACACGACATCCATTACATGTCAGTCCGTCCTGGGAGAGGCATCCCTGCTCTGCTGCTCTTCATGAACTTTCTTCCGTTTCTCTCCCCAGTCTAAGACGAGAGGTTATTTTTTAAAATATTTTTTTCATAATGGCTTTTATTTTCAGCATTATGTAAAGCTCAGCGCCATCTACAGTCAACAGTCTTCATGATGAGACAGGCAGGAACAGAGAGTACTTGCTGAAATCTGTAAACAGGGAGATGCCACAGCAAGGAAAGATCTCAAAAAAGTAACACAAATACAGATATATATAGAAATCTGAGCTCATAATGTTTGGTTTTCTGCTGGATTTTCAACTAAAGTTGATTTATTCCTGTCATTTGCTATGTTGCTTCATGTAGCCTTGTAAATTGTTTATTAAAGAAGATAAATTCGGGAGATGTTGAACTGCAATTTACATGTGCAGTACAGTGTTTTATGCATGTGTTTTATTATGATGGTCACTGCTTGAATTGGAGAAAACAAACACTCAACGTGGTTCAAAAATTACAAAAACAGCAATGAGGACAAATGTTACACACAGGAAAATTCAAGTGTAACGCAGGATTGGTGCTCCAAGGTCGATTTGCACCAGCATTGAACCCAGACACAGGATGTCTACTCAACAACACTACAAAGAATAATCTCAAAAGTGAATTTACACCTCTAACAGTGACAACCCAATATTATGAAGTTATTGAATTTGGCATTTAAATAGGTGGTGGTGGGGTAGTGATTTGGATAAAGTCCTTTCCAACGTAAGGACGATTTATATTGTGTTGTGATACAGTCTTTATCACAAGTTTGTAAAAAATATTTCCAAAAAATTGTTAATTCAAATAAAAGAAATATATTTAAGTGGCCAAACATAATGTCTGTTTGTTTTGGCGTATTAAGTGAATTAAATACTTGAAATCAAGGTACTTCTTAACATAAATCAGTGGCAACTGGACTTGCTTTAGATTCTTTAAGATGTTTCTTTCACCTGTCAATCAAAATGCTTCAGCATTTCTGACCGATGTGTCGGGGGTCTCAGGCATTTCCCCTCTGTAGGGTCGTTAAGGTCCAATGCACAGTACTCATCGATTTGGTCAAATCTATAGCACACCTGCCGAATGAAATTGTTCAGGAACAGGAAAATGCAGTTCAGACATGGGGCAGCACATCACAAGATCCAGGTGTTTGTGCATGATTTTTACAAACAAGGCATATTTTTGTTCGGGGGCACCGTTTCGCTCTATTTATCTTCATAAGCACAAACAAAAGCCTCCCTACATTGTTAGAGACTGAGAAAAAGAAAGAGATAAACAGATGGGAGATAAAAATGAGCTTGAGGGCGAGTGGAGACATAAAAGAGAAACCAAACAGAAACCAAAATAACTTCACTTTGTCCTTATTTCAATAGGAGGTACTTACTTGCCTTTGACTGAGAACTTCTGTATAAACTGTGGCATGGATGACTGAGAATCTTCACAGACTTAAAAGTCCAATGTGACCATAAAGGAGTCCTGCTCATTGATTTACAACATTGCCTATAATAGCCTCACACAAACAGCTGTGTTGAAGGAGTAGCTACCCATGTGATAAACAGTATGGAAAAACCTCTAGGATACATTAAAACATTGTCATGTATGTATATGTTTACCTTTATTTAACTTTCCAGGAATAAATAGCCTGCTTTTCTTTGTCTCATATTATAGCCTTAGTTCAGTCACTCCCAGAGATTTGACGATGGGACGCATCTTTTTGGACCACATTGGCGGAACGCGCCTCTTCTCCTGCGCCAACTGTGACACCATCCTGACCAACAGGTCTGAGCTCATCTCGACACGTTTCACAGGAGCCACAGGCAGAGCTTTCCTCTTCAACAAGGTACAGAAACACGTTATCTTCCCATTATCTTGGGAAAACGGCAGTTGTTATTTCGAGATAAAAACTCGAGATCTCGAGATAACGACACTTTGTTTCCCCGAGATAACGAAACTTTGTTTCCCCGAGATAACGATATAATTAATTTGAGATCTTGAGAAAACAAAACGGGAAAACAAAGTTTCGTTATCTCGGGAAAACGGCAGTTGTTATTTCGAGATAATAACTCGGATAGTTTCATTTGTTTTCTCGAGATCTCGAGTTATTATCTCGAAATAACAACTGCCGTTTTCCGAGGTAACGGGATAATTTCTCGAGATCTCGAGATAACGAAACTTTGTTTTCCCGAGATAACAATATAATTCATTCAAGATCTTAAGAAAACAAAACGATAGTGTAGTATATTAAATCATTGCAGGAAACATCATTCAGTGTAGCAATGTCAGAGGAGCAGGAGCATATCGATCACCGCGTCACATATCTTTTCAATCAAGGCCCAACACAGGCTGAAATAGCATTAAGCCTTGCTATTACAGATAATATACACATTAGTGTGCGTAATCTAAAAAGACGGTTAGCAAGGCTTCAGCTATATCGGCGGCACAATCTAAGTGAGCCTGATGTCGTCGATAACTACATAGTAGGGCTGTAGCTATCGATTCTTTTTGGAATCGATTAATCTAGCACTTTATCGATCGATTAATCGTATATATATATATATATTGCATTTTTAAACAACCAAAACAAATAATGCATGACGAAAATGATGTGGCTGTAAAATGATCAACCATTTGGCTTTTATTTCTTTAAAAAACAGAGGTATTTCTTACAACTCCAACTCCTCCTTAAATAACAATACAGTTTCAACTTACTGTAAAACATGTATAACATGTAACACTATGAATCAATACAAACTTAAATAGTAACGGCCATTTTGCCTTAGTGTTGTCTTATACAACATTACAAAAAGGGATTGCACCTTCTAACCACCTACTAACAAATAATATATAATCTCTGGGATAGGCCTATTTGCTATGGTAACCTAGCAACCTATGTGTGTGCACGCATGCTGTGTTATATATAATTTTATGTTATACACAGCACCAAATCACAACAGAAGTCATTTAAGGTCACTTTTCCTATAGAACCGGTCCGGACCGTGTTCATTTAATTAATAATTTCTTCATCGTCGCGCATCTACAATTCTCCGCCGCTCTGTTTTACGAAGGGAGGAGCTCCGGACCGACGTAAACAAACACACGTGCACACACACTTACAGACAGACAGACAGAGAGAGAGAACATGTCACGTCGGTCTCAACTGTCTGTAAAGCAGATATCATATCTAAGTTTTTTAAACGCGCACAAACTGATTCTGCTCTGGCATGTCATCTCGAGCCTTCGCAGTTCTCCGTCGTGGTGGCGGATACGCAATGCAATCCCCCCCGGGCTGCTGGAGAACCCGCGTGAGGACGTAAGTTTAGAGGACCAATCACAGCCCTTGCCGTCTCCGTTTCCCCGCGACGGAGTGACGGACACTCCGCGCCCGGAGAGTACGGAGAGGCTCTCCGGCTCTCCGGCGACGGAGAGGGCTCTCCGTGTCCGTGTACGGCACTTTACGCAGTATTAACAACGGTCCGTGTGGAACATTCAAGATCCCTGTGCGTCATAGGAATTTAACGACGCTTCGAGGCAGAGTTTTTGCCTCGACCAATTTTTGTAATCGAGTAACTCGAGTAACTCGATGAATCGTTACAGCCCTACTACATAGCTGACCAGCTACGAAGTCCTGGGCGTCTCCATAATCTCAGGCCTATCATATCACAGTCATTATCTCGAGATCTCGAATTAATTATTTTGCTATCTCGGGAAAACAAAGTTTCGTTATCTCGAGATCTTGAGAAATTATCCCATTATCTCGGGAAACGGCAGTTGTTATTTCGAGATAATAACTCGAGATCTCGAGAAAACAAATGACATTAACTTGTTATCACTGGAAAACAGAGGAAATAAAATGAATGAATGCATGGCCCTTTAGGGCTTCCGTAATATTAGGGTCCATGTAAACATAACTATTTACCCGTAAAACAAACGGGCCACACATATTCAGTATCTAGTTCCCTGCTTCAAAAATGAGTGTGCATGCCTGTGTCTGAACCCAACAGGTGGTGAACCTCCAGTACAGCGAGGTGCAGGACAGAGTGATGCTCACCGGGAGACACATGGTGAGGGATGTCAGCTGCAAGAACTGCAACAGTAAGCTGGGCTGGATCTATGAGTTTGCTACCGAGGACAGTCAGCGGTACAAGGAGGGACGGGTCATCCTGGAGAGGGCGCTGGTTCGGGAGAGCGAGGGCTTTGAGGAGCACGTCCCCTCAGACAACTCATGAGCCACCTAACCTCGGATTAACTCCTCCCCCTCTCCTTTATCCCCTCACCTCTGTGCTGCACACCAACACCTGCAGACTTAGTGGTCAGTGAAGTTTTGGCTTCACCCTCCTCCTCCTCCCAACCACACCCTTCCCTGTCTCTGGCCTATGAACCTTAGACCTCTGCTGATTAGAAGATTGGTTTGCTGGCTCTATTCTTGCTGAATAGACATCCCCAAAATACTTCCTGATTTATGTGTCACAGGGCACCACCCTAAAAAACAGCTGGGGACCTTAGATAGGGAGTTCACTTCACTTGTTTAAGTGTTCATGCACGGTCACACAGAATTTTCACCATCTCTGCACAAGGCATGCTCCACAGTTTTTCATATATGCATGATTATAGACATGGTCAGTCGCGTGAAAAAAAAAAATCACCTGGTCGTTTTGTTTATTCAAATAACTGGAGGTAGTAGAGCTGAGCACCAGCCCACTCTCTACGCAGCAATGTGAAATTAACCAATGGAGGTGTCACTTTACATATTGCTTTTAAAATGGGTCAAGTGCTTCCGTGTTGTCAACTTTGTCTCAATTGTATTTGTCACTGGTGAGCACTGAATGCAACTAAGACCACTGTAGTTGTTATTTCTATATCAGTTACCTTTTATTAGCTGGTAGTGTGATGAATATAATAGTGTTTAAAATCTCTGTTCTTCTCATCCAAATGATACCGCACAGATTGATGTCATATTTAAATATTTGTTATTGTGTTTGACTGATAGGAGTTTTATTTAGATCTGGCGCACATGATGTGCATTTATTTTGATTGACATGTGCACAAAGTGGCTTTAAGTGCAGTTCATAGCGTGAAAGTGATCTCATGTACATAAGACAATCATGCAAGTGATCCTACAATTTAATTCAGCTAGACCACTCTCCATCTGTTAGCATGGATTCTGTGCCTGTGCGATGTGCCGTGTGAACATGTCACTTTGGTGACTTACGAGGAGCGTGTACCTTCCAGCCATGTGTCTCAGTGTGACGGAGGAGGAATGTGTGTGAGACGTGATGGAGACATTCTCTGGCTGCCTGCTGGCTATTAAGGACAGGATTATGAGAGGATGGGTCATGGAAGCGTTGGAAGTAGCCAACATTTGGAGACAAGCTTACAGACATCCGCTGGAAAAAGAACCCACAGCAGAAATTCTTCTATCAATGCTTGAAACGACACACTGAAAATATGTTTAAATCAAGCCTGAGTTGGACTCCATTTCTTTAAACACAGATGCTGTCTCCTACTTTCAGGAAAGTGACCCATCGTCTTGTTATAATCCTCGGCTTCAGGCATATTTGGTCATAAGATGACTTGTTTCTTACAACACAAAGCCAAACAAGCTTTAATGGAGTAGGAGTCTTTAAAGTTGAGCCTTTGTCCTCTGACTATGCCAGAGCCTCCATTTTATATTGCAGTGTCCTGTGAAGATTTCAACCCAAATGTCAAATTGTTAGAAAAAAAAGAAAAATCTCGATCTTTGTGACATTTGAGGTTATTTTTGGAATGCACAGCATCACGGCCCTGATGTAATATTGTGCCACTTCAGAGTGTGTATGCCTGCAGGCGTTACCATACTGGTCCAGCCTTCACTAGAGGCAATGTTAATGTTTTTTGCTCGCCTTTACAAGGTCATGCAAGAAAGTGCAAGTTGACATTTCTACAAAAAAAAACAAAGCTGAATTATATATAAATGGCTTCTACAGGACAATGACATCCATACCCCCGAGTTAGTGCAGTGTACAGTCAATGGCCATGACAGAGTATTATCATTTTGTTGTTAACTTTTACCATTTTATTGATAGGCCATTGCTTTTATTTCTTTATTCTATATATGACTATTATTTTATTGACTGATACATTTATCTTATTGTATGTTTTCTTGATTGGAGGTTTGGAAAAAATGTTTTCTTCTTGTATGGCTATAGCGGGGTTTTCTCTGATGTGATTTCTAAATAAAAATGTAGTCTTGCTGGGTTAAATTTCATCGTCCTGTTTGTGCTTTCTTTAGACCATATTTTCGTCAGAAAGTGCAATAGAGTCAGAGAATGAGTGATTTAACAGGCTATAATTACTGCCAAAATACAGTATATTTTTCTTTTCCCTCTTCCTCGATACAGTGTTCAAGACAAATTTTATAAATAAGCACATAGAGATTCACAAACGTAAGTGTTAAAATATTATCATGTTCATGTCCATAAATGGATCCAGGGGATCAGAACTGGATCCTCAGGCCTGTAGGTGGCAGCAGGACACTGAGAAACAGGATGATCTCTGAAGATGTTTTCCCTCGGATGCCTCTGACGTGAGCCTGCTTGGCATGGTCTGTCGAGCCTCACTGCAGTCTGGAAATACATGTCAGTGATATTACTCTGAGGCAGAAACATGAATTAAGTCTACTGCGGTTAAATAACTGTCCAAATACAGGCAAATACTGACTGAGTTGTTTAGGAAAAGGCAAACATTCATGACAAATATATACCACATCAGAACTATAAAGTCCATTTTGATCCGATTTATTCAGGATTCAGTGTGAATCACCCATGATGAAGAGGTTTTGACTGCATTGGGGTTTATAAATAGGCAGTGACGATTCACTCCTAATCCACCCACTAATATTGCAGTGCTGAGTTATTTATAGCCCTGATCCTGTTGGAAGGCTTCTTTGTGAGTGTGTCTGTGTCACAGTGGTGGAATCAACAACAGATCTGCGTTTCTGCAGTCGCTCCTGGAGGCGACCAACACGCAGCACTAAACTTAGCTCACACAAATATTAATTAAAGATTGTTGAACAGACAAACTGTTCTGGTCAGGGCTATTTTTGTGTCCGTCGCAGTTGCTTTTCTTTTTCCAGGGATTTAGAGCATTAATGGATCCGGAAGATTGATGCTTTTATGACCATATCTAGAGCCATTTAAATGCCGGACATGACTCGAAGCAAAAAGGAGGCTCCTCCATCTCCACAGAGCTCACTGGCCTGCTTTATAATTCATAGTAGTCTGACTTTGTCCCTGCTTAACCTTAGGATTATCTGCTGTCTCTATTGAAAAAGCCATCGGGCCGATAAGGATAATTACATTGCCTTGTTGATCCTATTAGTCCGCATGTAATTGGATAGACATGGCACAAATCTAGGTCTGACACAGTCTTGACGTGAGAGAGCCATTTTCCACCTAACTTTAACTTCCACAGTGCTCTTGAGCAGGACTAGGGACATTAAGATTCCCTAAAGCAGGGCTGCCCAAAGTGGGCAATATGGCAAATCATTTTTTTTCTATTGTTGCATATTGAAACCAACTGAATACCCCTCGTCTAGCAGCTAAAAAAACCCCATTCACTCTGTGGATATAGAGTGCCACAGGAAAGAGTCCTAAAACCTGGAAATAAGTAGCATTTTTGCACTTCCTGTTCCCTTGTCTTGAAGTCAACAGGTTTTTTGAATGGACTTACGGTTAAATGCCTAAAAAAGGATATAAATATGCCAACAGACGGAGTTTAGCTGTGTACAGTATAGTGTAGAAGCTTAGTGGTGGTGACGTTGAAGTCATACGACGTCGATGTAGTTCATTTTTAACCTTTAATGTTAATGTATGGTTTTAATTTGGAGTTGATGAAGGCTGGCTGCACTTAAGCACACACATAATGTGGATCCCAATAAATAAACTATGACCCATAAACCTCAAGTTCTCATTAGTGTTTTAGGGATCCTATACATCCATTCTACTACCCTAGTCTTTTAGGGCGAAATTTGATGACAGGAAAACGGGCGCACGAGTGAAGTATAGCATGATGTCTATGTGCATCATCCTTCTCCTTTCCACCCACGGTCAAACCTATCAGAGCAAATCTGAAGTTATATTCAGACGCAGATGATAATTTGGGAAGACAAAAAAAGGAACCAGGAGTATAATTGCACCCTTAATTGGCCCATGATTCATCGTCCCCAGACAGCTATTTTAGTTTATCCTCGCCTTTTTGTCTGTCTCTTGATTCTACGGGATGTCAGCATCACACCCCCCCACTCTATCCTCTCGGGAGAGCGGAGATATAGGATATAGAAATAAACTTCTCCCTTCACACACACACACACACACACACACACACACACACACACACACACACACACAAAGGAGTGACATCATTCTGTCAGCGGGAGAAAATAGCATGCTTTCCATTGACATCACTCCACATCCCGTTGCTAGGAGACAGGGGAGTCAACATTAGTTACTATGGCGACTGCTCTTCACCTTCAAAGCTCCTGACCTTTTTGGTTGACTATGGTAGACCGGAATATGTGTATGTGTGTGTGCAAAAACAGACAAGGCAAACTGAGGCCCTGGTGTTGTGCAACATGAGCATTCAAGGTCTTGTTGACTCATTCGCTGCAGTGTGGTGATGATGGTTTATAGTAAATTCTGGATTCAAGGGCTGCAGAGACAATTGTTCTGCAGCAACAAAAAATGTCAGAGGAGCATGACGAATACACAAAAGAAACCTACTGTTACAACTCCTACGTGATGCAATATCGTCACAACATGTCAGCCCCGTCTTACATTTTAATCCGATGTTATAATCAGTGTTTCTGCAGCTTTTTAAAGGATACGTTCAGTAAAATAGTCAACAAAACATTTCTGTAGCTTCAAAGCAAAACAGAACGTAAAAAGATTTTGGCATGAAAAAGGATGTTAATAACGTCTTTTCAAATTTATTTAGGATCTCGGGCTTCTGGTGACTTACACTCGACAAGCTGCATGGAGCCATTTGTTAAATTCAAGCACTTTCAAGGTACCTTCACCAAGAGTTTCCAGACTTTATCATCACTTCGAAATTACTATAAGTAGAGTGTATATATTAGAGGTTGCTTGCACATTGTGTTTACGCCAGACAAGAGAGAGAAAAAAATCCCCTTATCATCATTGGCCCTCCATGTCAGTCAACCAATCAGGTTTGCTCTGAGTCTGGTGTGAGATGCCAGGAGACACCTAAGTACGACTACAGGATTGTTTCATTTAAAATATTTAAAGATTGTTGGTTTACATGAGTGATTGTGTAGTTGTATGCTTTTTCAAGGAGTATATTAAAATTCAAACATATTCCTAACCTTGAAAACATTGGGGTTAAAAGTAAGCATTTTCAAAATTTTCAAGACTTTGTATGAACCCTGTATTACATAATTTCTTTAATAAATCAAGTGACTTTACAAGTAATATCAGCAGTTAGTCCCCAAGATTCAAGAGAACAATGACTGGAAACGTGAATGAGTTGATAGAGTATATTTATTTAGATATATATTTCCTCCTTTAAGAGCCTGACTCGGACAGTGTCCACTGCATTTACCTGAGGACAGTGACGTTAAAGAGGTCCAGCATCAAAAAGTGATTGTAAAATGGGCAACAAAAAACAGCACAGGTGACAGAGTATAACATGGAGATTCTAGCTGGTTCAGGTTTTGAGGAAACTGATATTGTACCATGTTTGGTAAATTACTACATGCTGATGATAAAACTGGTTACTCAGCTAGATCACAGTGACTGGAAACAGCCCCATTTACACTTTTAACTACAGGAGCTTCAGATTCATATAAACAAATAAAGAGGTCTCAGTCAAGTTTCTAAAGTGTGGTTGAAGACATCTGTCGAACAAAACAGGGCTGAAGTCAGCTAGATCGTACATTGCACAGTGTTACATTAACTGCTATAGACTGTCTGACACAAATGTTTCCTGACTCACAGAATTCACAGGGTTTGAATGGTTTTGAGTGGCAAGCTTAGTCAGTGGCTAAAAGTGTGGCTGAAGCGCCACTCCAATCTTGTTTCAATTTCTGTCCTTTTTTGGCACAATTGGAGTCGCTTTCTCAGCTGTCATTTGCTAATTGAGTTTAGCAGGCGCATCAATGCCAGTCCTCTAGAGAGGGACACAGGCAGAGGTGGGCATTACAGGGCTTTTTTGGATTAGGTTGAGTTCAGGGCCAGTTTTCCACTCCAAGTCTGGTCCTCTGTGCCACCCAGCACATCGAGGGGTAATGTTGTCCCAACAGGACATTCTTCCACCCCAGCACCACCCACATCCTGCCTCTACAAGGCATCCCTTCACTCCCAGAAAGGGCACAAAGCTCATCTGCTTCGACACTTATCAACACTTAAGATCTTTGATCTCGATGAGTCGATGACCACAAGTGTTACCTCAGCGTGGCTGCGGTAATACCCTTTCCTGACAAAGACAGACTACATTCTGTTTGGTTGTTTTTTTAAATCACATCTGTTTTTCACACCTTTGGCTTTTATGGAAACAAGCTGAATAACATATTTTATGTTAACAGACCTATACAGTAATAAACATTGTCACAGAAGTTATCTCTACGGACTAACTGGGAAAGGTTCATTCCCCAATTTGTATAAAAGGGTAATTATACCCAATAAAAGGTAAACAATGGTACACATATATACCTGTATATTCCTTAATAATTCTCTGTGAATTACATCAATCCTTTTCTTTCCTTGCTAGACTAGAGACGTCTAATGGAACTGATTAATTTAACTAGTCCCATCAGTCTAATCCAGCTCACTACAGTGCTGATTTGAATATTGGTTAGAGTCAAGTCATCATATGTACAGCTGGTCTGTACTATGGCTCTGCTCCATAACTTATGACACTGATATAAAACAAGGGCAACACATACCAGTTTCAAAGACATGGCAACTGCTTAACAAACACTAAACAGCATTGGTTCATGACACAATGAGGTTCTTAACAAACAACAAAAATAAGCCCTAATAACATAAATGGCTAAAATGTATGGACAGCAGGCTAAATAACAGTGATTATACAGGTAGAGACATACAAGTGAGACATTATGTGTGCTGAATTCCTTGAATCCAACACAGATAAATGTACATAACATTCCTCTTTTTCCTTCTTCAACAGAAAGATAAGCTCTTTCCACTGAAGCCATGCATACCGTCAGGAGGTTAATTCATTACTCCCTTTCTAAGGCATCAAGCACCGGGTTCCTCAAAAGGACCCTCTAGCCCTCCTCAGGACAACTGAGTCCTCAGTGTCCTTGCTGAACATATGTCATTGTCCAGTCAACCCTGTCCTCCATCCTCACTGCATCTTCCCATCCAGCACCTTACTCTTCTCACCCACGTCAGCAGCCATGGACTTCCAGTATCGATGGCAAGACAACTCCAGCAGCTCCAGCCCTCCAATAAACTTCTGCTGGGCCACAAACACTCCAACCACGACCACGAAGTAGAGCCTGAATGGAGCCCACAGCCACAGGCCCGTGAAGCACAGAGCAATGAAGCTGGTCCAGTAGAGCAGTGAGGCTGCTTTGATGAGAGCCACTCGCAGCTCCGTCTTACAAGGTGGCACGCGAGCGACACCTTCCCTATCAAAGCCCCGGGGCTGGGCTGAGTAGAAGTCCCGCAGACGGATCTCCTTCTCGGCCCAGCGTTCTCGACACCAGGACTCCAGGTCGGAGGAAGAGGCAGGAAGCGAAGCCACTGGATAGCGGTGGACGTGGAAGTGGATCTCACGAGGGAAAAGGCCAAGGATGAGGTGGCGTTCTGTCTGAGGGATGTTTTTGGGGTATGCCACTGTAATATCATGGACGGCATCCAGGTTGTCTCCTAGGAAAAGGAACATCATTTAAAACAAATTACCAAAGGACAAAAACTTGCTAATTTAACAGTCTAATATAATGAGAACAAGACGTTAAACTGGACTATTTACTTTCTGTAAACTAGGTAGTTTCAGACATGACGGCATGATACTGCAGGGAGATTTAATGTGATCCCTTTTCCACATCCGGACTTGTTATTGGAACTGTGTTATACACCCTACAAAACCCCTGCTCCAAGCTCTATTACACATGTGCCTCTAATTATCCAGGATCTTAAAGTTTCATCCCCTCCCTGCCATCAAAACTACCACAAGCTTCACACCATCATCACTGATCTGCAGTGTCCTTATAACGCACAGACAGAGCTGAATTAAATATCAAGTGGACAGGATGACACCTGCCAGCGCCTGCTCCTGTACAGCTCGGCTCCACCATGGTAAAAATAGAGCTGAGAGGGGCACAGTGGACTTGGACAAAGAACAACATGCACAGCATGTCAGTCAGCGGTGCAGAGAGAGGGAGAGGAGAATTAGTGAAGTCTGATGACATCACATTGATTCACAACACCTGCTTGGAGAGTTAGTGCCATGCTCAGCATCCAGGGTGGGTGGGGGATGCGACAACAGGGCCAGAGGTGGTATTTAAGAACCCTGGAGGGCTGCCAGAATTAGCTCATAGGGAAACATGAGAATCCCAGGGGTGTTGTAATGGCTGGCAGGAGGATGAAGCAAAGGTCTGCGACTCTAATAAATAACAGGTATGATCCCTCCTCTACAGACAGCGTCAGTGGATTAGCTACAATCATCATGATAGCATGTCATTTCCCCCTGGTTCTGCTGATAAAATATTTCCATCATGATGACAGACTTTGAGTCCTACTTATTGTCTTTGCGGTCAAATAAACACACACAGCACATGTCTGCAAACTAAGATTAACATTTGACGATGTAGACGTGTTTTCAGAAAAACGGCTGAAGTGGATCACACCACTACCTTTTCGTAGTCTGTCCACAATGAAGGTGAATCCAGTGGTGCGGGGATGCAGCACATACTCAAATTTTGGCAGGCTGTTCTGGACGGCAAACACATCACTCCTTGCTCTGGTATTTTCTGCAGGAGACACAGGCACATGATAAACTTCTAGCATCTACAATCACAGCATAACATCAGGTTAACTTGTAAATCACATTACATACGTGTATGTTGCATGTGGTAACCATTTTGATTTGGGAGTAATCAGGGATGCATATATACATTTTTAGTTGCAAGTAAGGAGAGAGACCAATGTGTGTTTACTTATTCTCAAGGCACAACTGAAAACAAGATAAGACTGATCGTGTTATTTTAACAGTGAGGGCTGCAATTAATGATTATTTTTATCTTCAGTTAACCAGTTGACTGTTACTTTCTCGATTGTTTTGGTGTCAGAAAATAGTGCAAAATGTGTTTCCCAAAGACTAAATAAGAATAATATATATTAATATATAAATACATTTAGACTTTTTACTCAACAGCTACTGATCTGAAGAGTGGCTTTACCATCTAATTTCTGTTGTGAAAAGAAAATATCGCTAAATGTACACAAACTGTGCAACAACAGTCATTGCATATAATATCCTCGTATCCTCCTTTAGAAAAAGTAGAACTTCATTGACAAGAAATACAATTGGTAGAAGATTTCTGTATACCATTACAAAAATAGAAGTTATACAATAACAATATTGGTCACGAGATATGACCACACTCATGAAATACATCCAGTGACAAATGCTTACACATTTATAAAAACCACAGGGATGTAAACACAGGAAAGATGACTGTTTATTAAGCAAACATTCCTCAGGAACTTGTTGCGGGAACGTGTAAACTATACCATGACTCATTAGTCATATTATGCAACGAGTAACTGAGGCCGGCTTGTAGGACAAAGAGACTATGGACGGACCTTTGTTGATCAGGCCTCTGCTGCAATTCTTATACAATCTTTCATTCAATTCACACAGGCTCTGTAAGCTTCAAAAGGGGTCATGGAAAATTGTAGAGGGGCTTAAGCGCACCCTGGACCTGATCCTGTGAATGGAGGTCTGTATGTCAACTCTAGAAGGAGGAATTAGGAGAGTCAAGTACAGGATAACTTCAGCACACACCATATACATCCCCTTGTTTTTGTGCCAAATTAAGCCTGGAGGTTTAAGAGGCTTAAACGCAGACGTATGTTCACATCCAGGGGCACAAAACACAACACCAAAAGTGTAACAATCTTTAAAGCTCTAAATCTGCTAACTAATTATGACGCAACTTTACTGGGCCTCCCATGACATCATGGTATGCAAAGAGAGGTTAAGCTTCCCCCAGTAAAGTTACTCGGGACTTTGATTGGCTTAATGGTGATCTGAGAGGGCTATAGACGCTGGTGTCGCTGTTGCTTGGATTGAAACATCAGAGCATTCTTGCAGAAATGGCTGTGTAGAGTGTGCGTCAAGGGATCTGGCTATGCCTTATCACTTGGAAATTGTGTTTGCATAACAGTGTCAGTGAGAAAGTGTAAGACAGGTGCCACACTGAGCTGTGGAGACTGGTTGGTGGGTAACAAATTCTGAGATTAACAAATGATACGTAGGCAATTTGTCCCATGAATGGATGGAGATGTTGCATTATTTGCTTCTCACCAGTGAGGTCTGTGCCCTCTGGGAACAGGAGCAGCTGCAGTGGCTCTCTGATGTCACAGAAGTAGTCCAGCATGTTCTCCATGTGCCTCTTGTCCTCCACCCAACGACGCTGAATGAAGACGAAGCAGGCCACCTGCATTGCCCAGCCTGGAAATAACATACAATATCATGATTACTCATGCTCAACTCATTTTTAACGTTTTATTCGGACCAACTCGGGCATTGTAGCAACTAGCCCAGGAGGACACAACTAGGAAAGTATCATCATTTGGTCCGCAAACTCCACCTGGATAGCGGCTGGTTTCCAACTGCCAGCTTGAGAGCAACAACAGAACAACAACAGAGAGGCTTTCTCCTTCTGCAGCAAGTTTGCAGAGTATTTCTCTTTCCCTACCGGTGCAGTCTCCTGGCAGCACAATGTTGTTTCGAGACACCAAGCAACATAATAGCAACTCAGAGCAAATTGGCAGACCTCTGAATCTTTGTGCATGTCTCTTTTTTCGCCGATATGACAGCATCTGTTTCACTCCCAACAATGACAAAAAGTATCATGTGAACCGGTGCTTTTAAGAAAACGTTTACACGTAGGCAATATCGGTAGTTAACAACACTACCGTTGACCAGCCAGTCTGATCACTGGCTTATATGACTGGCAGCTGCAGCATGAGAACAGGTTGCGTTTCTCAGAAAGTTGATTCTATTTAAATTTTTGGCTGCAGGCACCGCCACAGCATACACACAATACTGGTCTGAATACTTTTCTAGAGCCTATGTCTCAGACATTGGGCCTTTGCCATCAGAGTACCAATGCTCTGCCTCTGGGAATGTAAACTATTTTACCTCTTTTAAAAGTTAGCTGCTTTGTAATTATGCAATGCTTTGTAAAATATATATTATATTATGGTATGCAGAGGAGCTTAAGTCTGTGTGTGTGTGTGTGTGTGTGTGTGTGTGTGTGTGTGTGTGTGTGTGTGTATAGGAAAGGAAAATGCATCCACTGTATACCCACCAAAGCCGGGCACAGCCTTCAGGCCAGCCTTGAGGCAGATCTTCTCCAGACGAAGATAGCTGTACCTGAGCAGACAACACCACAGGAACATCCAGTCCAGACGTGTACGGTGGTTCATGATTATCACACTCCGTTCCCCCGGAATGAAGCCATCACCTGTTATCACCACCTTCACCCCGAATACCAGCTCCAGCAAGGACTACAGAGGGGAGAGACGCCGGGATGCAGGGAGGATGAAGAAGTGACAGAGGGAAGAATGGAAAGAGGCAGCGAGAGACAGAGCAAAATGGAGAGGTGGATGATCAAGGGGAGACAAGAATGATCATTTAAAAAGGATGTAGAGGGAGAGAGGAGGGACTGGGAAGAGAAAAGGTGGAAAGATAAATTTAAGAGAGAGGCAAGAGTGAGAGGAAGATAAATTAATAATGCTGTCAATCCATGTGGTCACTGTAAACAAGATTTGCATAATTTTTCTCATGGGTAATCCGAGTAAATTAAGTTTACTTCTGACAAAAATAAAATCTTATTTAATAGGGAGACATAAAATAGGCTGAGATGACGCAGGTTTTCGTGACTGCGTCAAACACAGCTAACCTAAGACCATCTGGCACGCTCAAAAGTAGGCTAAGTAAATGCTAAGCTGGTGTACACACCACAGGCAGGGTGAGCCAGGTAGCCACGATTCGATCGGTGATCCAGCGGTACCACGCGGGAGACAGCAGCATGAGGGGAAGGACTGGACCCAGCATGAAGACACTTCCAAAGAAACT
This sequence comes from Pagrus pagrus, assembly GCF_965226575.1. Classification (NCBI taxonomy): domain Eukaryota; kingdom Metazoa; phylum Chordata; class Actinopteri; order Spariformes; family Sparidae; genus Pagrus; species Pagrus pagrus. The sequence continues at coordinate 19,110,373 of NC_140202.1, read as the reverse complement.
ACCCAAAAATAGGGTGACAACAAAGTACAGGCCCCGCACCGAGACAGCCATCTGTGGACAGATGAACAACACAGATTAGATTAGATTAGGTGGAATATAAATCATACATAAATAAATAAAGTGGTCTTGGAGCAGTCAAAGTGTGAGTTGTACTATGAAAGGGTATGAAACATGATGATGTTTATGGAATTTATTCCTGAGTTGGATTACCACTATGGAAACGAGCTGAAGTGGAGCGTCTCAGTAACATGAAACAAACAGGATTATCGACAGTCTCATCAATAGCAGAGACTGCTGTCCTGTTGTTCCTCTGACATATTTTCCCACAAACAGTGGAAAATCCAGGGCAGACATTCCTAGTGTGGAATGTAAATAGGGGAACCTTTCTGACTGTAGCTAACAAATTGTGGGTGCATGGTCACTAAATCAAGTGTGGCTGTGGCTACAAAAGTATTTCACTGAATTTAAAGTCTGCACAGAGGCATTAACATTTTATGACATTCTTAAAATAAAGAAATTGGTAGTAAAATGAGTAAAATGCCCCAACTACATCCACTAAAGCTGAAGCTATGATAGTTACCTTTGAGTTCCCTGATATTAGGAGTGAAACTACATTACATGATAACAGACTAATGAAGTGTTAATATTTAACCTCATAATCCTTTGATAAAGAAAGACATGAATGAATTCACTACAACCTTGGTTTGATAATTAGCCTTAGTTTTATGATTCATTATAAGCCTCTACATCAATGATCGTTTACAGTGATGGAAGTATTACAAGGCAATTTTGAAAAGAGCTGATGACGCAGCGACTTTGAAATGAAAGCACACACGTATAAACATCACACATATTAATGATCTGGATACATGGAAATGGAAATTATTTTAAGTGGACGGAATGCTGGTTAAGGATGTCCGTAACATAGCAGAAATACCACACAGTCATTAAATGCCTGAGTGAAGTGACCTGAGCCTGCAATCCGTCTGAAATTCAAAACCAAGTAACGGGACCTTCAATTGTCCATGACATATCTGATAAGTTTAAAGAGCTCATCCGGACATGCCAATGGGAATCCCTTCTCATTTCAATGACATCAGTGGTGACCACTTCAGCTTTCAGTGGTAATGTTACACCTGTGGAACATTTCCCTTTTTAAAATCCCCACATATGGTACACCCACACAGGTGTTTTTCACTTCCTAGATTGATACCCAAAGATATAAAAGGCAGCACATGCACAGATCTCCAGGACAGAATTGGCAAAGTTAAATTTCACCAGTGTAGTCTGGCTGTGTCAACATGCTAACCTTTTGGTCAACAGGAATTGAGCATGTGATTAAAAAGTCAAGTGGTAATTAACTATACATATCTTCCTCAAAATATGACAATGACTAAAATAAGGTGAAATGGTAAATTTCATACCAGTTTTCATTTATTTTGCCTGATTAGACGTCTTCTCAGAACTGTGTGCTCGACTGGAAACTCCCTCCATCATGTTCATTTTGTGGCACCTTATTAGGACTTGGGTGACCTCATGCAAGTCCTAGTATGGCTCCAACAAACCTGAGAATAGGTCACTAGAATGATGTAATACACCTGTTGCGTGCAAGGTCTAGGGCTGCTGTTTTGTCCACAACCCGAAGATGTTCAGCTTACTGTCACGGATGGCTAAAAATACCAGAAAATATTGACATTTCAGAAGCTGGAATCAGAAAATCTTGAAACCAACTAATCGATTATTAAAATAGATGGAAATTAATTTAATCGCTGACAACTTCCCAATTGTTTAAAAAAATATTCAAATAGCTACCAAGCTATAAATATAAATACATATAGCTCAACTTAAGTGCCCAAATAGTTACATTTATTTCCATGTAGTCAAACCAAAACTTTATATTCTAGTGCAAGTGGATGAAAAACATTCTCTACATGGCATCCAAGAGAACCACATCATTTAAATGTCAAATGTTTACGAGCTGCACCTTTACATGCTGAGACACATGATATACTGTATTTTACACTTTGATATGAAATATATATTCATTTAAGTTGCATCTGGATATAGTTTGTGTGACTAGACAAGAAGGAGCTCACTGCTGAGAAACAACATGCATGTTCAGAAAACCTTGAAATGCAAGGTTTTTAAATATCAAGATTCACTAATCTTAAGCTTAGCCCTGGAGGAAGTAAATTACAAGCAGGTCCCACGAGAAAAAGGTTACAAGGGGAAGTACAGGGAGTCTTGATTTGAGTACACCCTGACCTTGCTGACGCAGGGCGTCTGAGCTGATGCTACACGGAGAATTTCATCCAGCACGTGTTTTCCTCTCCTGTATGAACTGCGGTTCTCACCTTTCCACTTCAATTACTGTTATGATTGCACAAGCCTTCAGTTCACACACTCCCTGCTCCCAACACTCCCATCATCCCCCACCTCGTTGACACCCTCTGTGGCACCGTGACGCAGCAAAAGTCTCACGGCAGCCGCCAAAGTGGCTGAAGGTGCACTTAAAAGAAGCAAAATGTGTTTGCGTGCATGATTATGCTGGCAATAAGGGTTTAAGGGTTACTGGTTATAACGACGGAAAATGTGAGGCAGGAGAGAGGTGAGAAAAACAGGCTTGCTCAGCACAATTGCCACAATTAGGCTGCGTCCCCACGAAAACAAAAAACACACCCTTGGGTGGCTGCTGGAACAATCAGACACACCTATTCATACATACAGCAAAAAAGGCACCTGGAGCCAGAGATGTGATAAGTGAATGGAATTATGGACATTAAAGTGTTAAATAAACATGTTGTTCTTCCGCTTGGCGTGCACACCTGGGACAGAACAATGTTTATATAAGGCATCCACGGAAACAGTTTTGTTCCCATACTTCAAAGCAAGAAGAACCACTTGTGAGTCTGATGTAGTCCCGTCCATGTGGGTTGGTTCAACATTTATTTAATCACCATAGTAATGATTATGAAAGCACTTCCCCAAACACGCCACCACACGCAAAGCACAGCATACTCCTCATAGTCCGAGTCTGAATTCTCTGGCAATTGTTTTGCATTCCTGACTTTAAGACAAGACCAGACACCCCAACAGAGCAAAGCAGAGTGAGGAGGTCAAGCATGTCTAGGCTAAACAAAGAGCTTAAGTGGTGTGTATGTGTGTTAAGAGACAGACGGAGTGGGAGAGACAGGAGGAGGAAGAATGAAATACATAATGCTGTAAAATTAATTGCAGATACATTTTAAGTGCGGCTCTGTTTTACAACCTGGCCTCTCACTTGGAGAGAATAAACCTCCTCCTCACTCTCTAACTTGCTATGATAACCAAAAACATAGTCACCATCACAATTTAGTTTAATTTGATTTGATTTCATGACCTTGCGAACTTAGACACAATGTTTGTGAAACAAGTCCTTCGCGACTTACAAAGCTTCACTGAAACTTTGGAGGCAAAATAGCAAAAAATTAAACATTAGAGGCATGGAAAAACAACTGGTCACTGTTTAATGGCTTGACAACTACATAATTAATGAATCTGCAACAAGCTGTAGCGAGTAGAGCATTAATACTGTACCTGACCCAACCAGAATGGGCTGGTGCCTGACAGGCCGGGCCAGACTGGAACAAACCTATTCCCTTACAATGTTCTTAGGGGTCCAACCATGTTCAAGCAGCACCACAGGTAGGTAATAGGGGTCACATGTGTTGTAAGGCTGCCACTAAAAAATATTATTATTACTGATTCATCTCCTGATTATTCAAACAACCACTGATGTTGCCCTCATGCCCACATCTTCAAATTGCTGCTTTTGTCCAACCAACAGTCCAAAACCCAAAGACCCTTCATCTAATACCATGATAGGACAAAGGAATGCAAAATGTTCATCATTTCTGATTGAAAAATGACTGAAATTATTAACTGATTATCAAATTAGGTGTCAATTAATTTCACTTCAATCAACTTACGGAATAACTGAAGAATCGTTGCAGGTCGTATGTGTTGTGCATGCATACAAACCGCACACAGATGGGGAAACGACTGCAATATAGCTTCTGCAACCTTGAACTCTAACAGTGATCCCAGTGCAAACAAGAGATTGCATTGAATGAGGAAGTCATGTTGATTACAAGACTTACTTTTGATAGTCTCTAGTACATGTGTCTGAACTGGTTGGGGTTTTATTAACAGTGGCAGCTTCATAATATGCAGCCTATGGATGAGTAACGAGCTTGGGAGCAAAGTGCATGTCAGTGGCTGTTATGCATCTTCCCAAGGCACTATATCGATTAATGCAATAACTCTGGGTGGTTTATGTGATTAAATTAACTTGCATGGGCGAAACAAGGGCTCAACCACGCCTCGTTTGTGCAATCTAATGCAGCCCAATAAAATAAGCAGCTAATGTGCCATTAATTGACGTGCACACATTTTCCATAACTTCCCTGTGGGGTAAAGACAGAGCAGGGACTTTAACCAGAAAGACAACATGGGTTCATCATCGTTTAACTTTGAGTCATCAGGCCCTCAACGAGATTTTCCATGTTCTGTCCGTCTTGGTAAATAATTACTTAACCCTTGTGTTACATGCAAATAAGTGACAACCATACAGATGAACAGTGGTGGCATAACACTGAGGCAAACTGACTGGCTGATATAAAAGCTACTGCTATGATAGGGTTAGTTTGTGGCCACACACTTTTAACCAACATAAAAGATAAGAACAGAGAATATCAGCCTAGCATTTCAGACATTAGCTCACCATCAATAACAAGAAAACCTGCAGTCATTTAAACCACAATGTCCACTTGAGACCACAAGGTTACCTGCTGTCAGTGCAGTCTTCGGCTGCAGGTGCAGTTACAACAACAACGTGCATGCCAACTTTGCAAGCCAAATCTCACACGAAACAGACACTAGCTTATGTTAGCCGCCGTTATCGTGGGCACCATACATTACTTACTACTGTCGAGTAATCGACCACATACTGTCGGGTGACAGCAAACCCACCTTTCGTGCTTTTCCTCCAGAAGTAAAGTTTGTCTTAGGCGAGCTAGCTCTGTTAGCTCCGATGAGTCCAAACGCTTGACTGCGACATAGCAGCTCAGCTAGCAGCCTGCTAACGACGGCTAGCTAGCAAAGCTTATCAAACAGCAGCGTTGCAAGCCCACAAACCTGACTCCTCCCGGTACTGTGCGGCGAGCTGCTCGTCTCGCAAGAGATATCAGTCGAGCCAACGACAAGCCCACGACGACTTCGGTTTATTTAAGTGCATTTAAACGCGACTGACTATGACTGCAGCAAAAGTGTAGCCGCCTTACCGTCCTGCTAACGCGACCTCTCAACTTGTCACCTCTCACCTGTCGTGACAGCCGCGCGTCAACAGGGGGTGCTGTTCGTGCAAGATGCACACACGAGAAGGTGGCAGCAAACCGCAGATGAGGCATGCGGAGCAAAGCTGAACCGAGGCGATACTGAAAGCAGTTTATATTTAACATGTCTGCCGTCACTGCGGTTGTTGTAATCAAATGACCTGCCTGCACTCATTAAGTCTTTGTAGAAGGTGCAAAGGGGGAGAGTCAGACAATGGGGAACAAACTCCATGCATGCACTCTTCATGCAAATTATTTGTGCTAGAAGAAGCAGACTGTCATTTTTGCACTGCTTTCAGAATCAGAAATGCTTGTTACAGTTTACAGATATAAGTAGAGAAAGATAATATGACATAAGAGTGAGAAAGAATTAAAAAAAAGAATAAAAAGGCCAGGTATTAGTTCCTGCCTAGTGCCTAATAATGATATTATTGGGCAGTTTATCTAACCTGCTCAAAAAAGTATGATAAGTTGAATTTGGAGCATTATTATCAATATTCAGTGAAATAAATGTAATCGAACAAAAAGCAAACGACTGAAAACTGTTTTTTAAAAAACTAAACTAAACTGAAAGTCATTTGAGGCAACATATCTTGACTCAGATCAAGACTTTAACTTTTACTGGATAACTTTTCATCCAGTCTTATCTAACTTTCAGGCACGAGACGAGCCTCAAGTCATTTATTCTCTGTCAAGTCAAATAGCAAGTCATCAAAACAGTGATTTGAGTCAGTCTGCAAAGTAACGTGTATCTGTATCTGTGAGGTAAATGTTGTGGGACAAAGAGCACAACATCTCCCTTCAAAAAGTAGTTGAGGTGAAGACTAAAGCAGCATAAAGTGCCTCAAAATTGTATCTCACAGCACTTTATCAGCTGAACTTCAAGGTCTACAATCCCCACGGAGGCGAGGAGGAAACAGATAACTGCCGCATTTGGTTATAATTTAAATAGATATTTGTAACCACTTCAGAATTTTAAAAAGTTCATGTATCCAGTTTACAAGTCAAAACACGACCCTTTTTAATTATTGATGCTGGTTAACGATGAACGAGACAAGTCTGAACCTTGGTTGAAGAGGTTTTGAGGGAGCGTGTTCAGTCACTTCACAACTAATGGCCTACTTCATATCTGGAAGTTTAACCTTCACTTTTACATAAATGTCTATAAATCAGGTTTGAAATCACAGACGTGAATCTCCACCGGATAGGTCTGTGTGACTACTTTTGTGCTCACTAACCCTCTCAACAGCTCAACATCCCCGTGTTAATAACAAGACCGAACCCATTCAGATCTCAAGCATGGTATTGATGATATACCGAGTCCCCCAACATAGCCTTTTAAAGTAGTGTAAATCCTCGCATGTGTCATTTGTTTCTTTTACCCACAGTTATGAGCTGTTCTACTGTTACAAATTACCTCAGCATTCAGTGATGTGTGTGCGCGCAGATCGGTCAATGTGTCTCGAGTGTATCCGAGCATGCACATGTACTCGCTTGTGTGTGGTGAGTGAGGTAGAGACGGACTGACAGACGGGGTAAAAGAGAGAGTGCACTTAGTCAAACTCGAGACTTTTCCATGACCTGCTCCCTATGGCATGCACTCTATCTGAGAGACTGAGTGAACTGTATAGCTCTGTCAGTATAAACTTCTCAAGGGTCAACGCATCACTTCAGAGGGGAACGGAAAAAACTTTGAAACAACCTCTCTCTTCTTTTTTTTTTGTTGCAAGTTCAGTGCCAACTCACCTTCAAAAGAGAAGCACATCCACATGATTAATGACGCATGTCCGAGATAATTTAACTAAAGCAACTCGATCAGGTGCTACTAATCATGTTGCCTTTGAGAATTCCAAACATCTGAGCACTCTGGTCGTGAAAAACATAAAACATGCACACATTAGGTCTGTTTGCTGATAAAAAAAATTAAAAAAGCGACGTGGGAGGTGAGCCAAGTCGAATGCAACTTCTCTCACAGTGAAAGTCGGGCTAAAATGTAGAGAACAGAAACATTAATTCATGTTAGACATACTGTTCCACTTACATAAGTCCACGTGGGAGAGACAGAGCGACTTTTTTTTGGTTTATTTTCAATTGGAGTCTATTGATAGCACTTTAACGAGGCTTTATTGAAAAAAGAAAAACTCATGGAGTTTGTTTTTTTTAAACATTCTTGCCTCTTATGACCTCTTGTGCTTTTATGGTAGTTCAAAGACTCGACATGGATGATTTATCTTGAGTCTTCTTCTCTTTCACTTCACTTCCTCTCGTCTCGGCCTCACACCTGTAACAGCACACACACATCACTGCCACTCCAGTTTTGCATCTTAATTTTCTGCCTGTTTATCTCCCCCCTCTCTCTCTTCTCTACTTTTTTCCACCCTGGTCTCTAGGCAGTAAGGATTAGAGTGGCGGGGGCCATAAGCAGTCTATTTATATCAATGACAGCCTATGGAAGAACAGCAGGCTTTGGCTTAGCACATTAACACAAAAAAGTACAGTATAAAGCGGATGCCGGCAGACGTGTATTGATCAAAGCTTTAAAAGCTGGAGGATGAGACGGAGATGTACCTTACATCACCCTGTTAAATAGAGAATGAGTCCCAGGGCGCTCAGACTCATCTGTCCAAATATGTGCTGTGGTTGTGAGTCCAGCAGTTGCATTATGTCTTCAAAGGCCGGCCTGCTGACGTGCAGGTACAGAGAGCAGTTTGGCAGAGTCTGGAGAATGCTCGACTCTGATTAATGGTGATGTTGCGAAGGCTTTGTTTTGAATACCAATCACTACTTTGTGGTCCCCTGTTCTCGACTGGTGTATCACATGGCGCTGTGAATGTCAAATACTCTCAGGGGAGGGGACAGATCACAGCTATGGATGGGAAAAGCAACATCCAGAACTATGGAGAACCAGTTACAAATTGTCCGGTCCATCAGTAATGTATGCCTCTGAGGTTTTCAGCTCCTTTCTGTGTCTTTCTGACGTCGAACTCGTGCGTCTTCGCTGATGGTAACCTGAAACAAAGAGAGTCACGGCGGGGGAGGAGGAAACGGTCTAAAGCATTGTTTCATTTCAGGAAGAGAGATCACAACAGTGTTTCATGTGATGTCTGTCAAATGATAATTTCAAGTAAAAGGAGGAAACACTGTTAAACAATATGCTGACACATTATTCTATGCAACATGGGTTTTCTTGGGGAGTACTCGGGCATATGTGAAAAAAGTAGTATAAAGCCTTGTGGCTCCAAAAGAAGCTGCATGTAATCTGATAAACTGCCTCCAGCGATGTCAATCAGTGGCTAAGTTGCATTATGGGTAATGTAGGCACAGGTTTTAGGAGTGCAATATGTCTGAATTTTAGTTTAAAACATCGAAAAAATAGCAGATTTTTGTGAAATTTGTGAAGTTTAAATCAAGGAATGCCTCAGTGCAACTGCTTCCTATCCAAGCAGCATACGTTTTAGATGGCAGGCAGTTGCTACAGCTAGCTCTCAGGCTACAGGAAGCTAAAATTGATCAGAAATCAATGGGAAATGATAAAGTATAAGCAGAATCTGTAATGGCACTGGTATCAAATAAATCTTATCACTTCTCATCCCTAATGAGTTACCCTGACAGACTGCCAGAGGTCGTGTGCGTTTTTTCCATTCACGCTATTTGGAAAGTACGTGAATTAAGTTTTACGAGGTCACGGTGACACTAAACAAGTTCCAAAGTGTCATTTTCGCTATGGTTGCATTTTGCTTTATCTCATCCAGTCTTATCTAAACTGGCCACTACTAGAGACAGCCAGTGTGTAACCTGTGATTTATCCATGTCAAAGTGCAGGTGTTTCTTATGCTCTACCTCCTCAACATCCTTCGTCTTCCCTCGCCTGACCCCTTTCCCCTTTTAATCCTCCCTCCTTGTTGTACGCCTCTCAGCGTATCATACTCTTAGCTCTTCCCTTGTTGACAGTGCCAGATATGTGTCTACACTCGGTGGGCCGTCTCCAGACAGGTTATAAATAACTATCAGAGTTTTTGCTTCATGTCCTGAGAGCTCTACTTTCTTCTCACACTTGAGGAACCATGGGAAAAGAATCTTTCCCTTACGCACATGGCACTCATAATAACAGACACGGTTATACATAAAACCTCCGAGCACATGTGCCCGTTTGCAAGCTCTGCACAAACACACAGACACAGTTATGCATGCACACGCAGAATAAACCTTGGTGGCTTATACTGTAAGGCTGCAGCACTAAAATAGCAAGGTTAAAAGAACAGGGGCAGTGTTTATAATGAAATGTTAACTTACGTTACATAACGCGCACTGTGGGAATGCAGAGCACAGTTCTACTGTCATGTAAGTATGGGAAACTTGCTGAAACAACAGAATGGGATAAAAGTCTGGGAGAGTGAAAAATAGAAGGAACAAGAAAACAGCCACATCGGAGAAGTGGAAAAAGAGTTCATCGGATGAGCATTAATTTTCTGCTCGTGACAGACTGCACAGGGAGGGGTTGTGTTATGTGTGCATGGAGGGGTTGGTGTGAGTTTATGTGTAGAGGAGCGACAGTGAAACAGCGTTAATGTGGACTATAGTTGGGAGTCGGGGAGAATTCAGGGGTTGGCAGGTCAGTCTCTGCTGACACACTGGGATCAGCGATGGGATTGTTTCCACTGGAAAGAATTCCAAGAATGAGCTAGAAGAGCTATCAGTGACTTCACTCGCAGGGCTCTGACAACAGTTTCAATACACTGCCAGGCGCACACGCTCTCACACACATTCGAAGATACTGTGTCTCATGCCAACAATGGTGTGCGAGACACACTCCGTTTCCCCTATGTCACCGAGTACACGCTGACTCTCACTCGGCTCTCAGCTTACCATTTGCAAAATGAACGCCGTCACCTGACCACCAGCAGAGTGGAAAAATATGTTTCACACAGGATCCTATGCATGATTTGCTGTTTGTAAACACGCCAGGTGCAGTGAGCGATTCTGGAGAAAGATATAACTCATTGCTGAGTCTCATTTCCCACAAAACTCCCTCAGTTTGTGAGTCACCAGCCCAAAGCGTTGGTATTTGAGGGAATGAGACTCATCACGATAATAAAAAGTTAAGATGCTAAGTAAACACAGGCAGGGGGAAGGGTAGCTGCAGATACGGTTGAAAAGTTAGGGATTATTTCTTTTCTTTGAGGAAAATCCTGCTTAGCATACATTTTTAAAACATGTTGTAAAGCTAGCCAAAAAAAGGGGAAACATGAGATTTTAAAGCCACTGGAGACATGTGCTTATTCATGTATATAAAGTAGCTGCTTAGCTTAGCTTAGTTAAGCAGTTTTGTATGGACTAAACCAACAATTAGTTTGTTTAGAGGCGCAGTATTTAATTTCTGCCGCTAGTGGTCTCTCAATCAAAACAATTAAAAGCAAAGACAGAATAAGATGATGTGGTTACGTCGCCTGGGATCATGGGAATTGATGTCATCATTGATAATTCATTGGGCCCTGAACTTTGCTTTATCAACTGCTTTACCAAAATTACAACAGTCAGTCCTTACTCAGCTTTGCTTTTCTGAGCAGCGTCACATTTAGTTCTCAGTGTTGGACTATTTTTGCTTTGTCATCCAAATACTGTTTGTAGTAAGGCTTACAGGAGGCCGATGCGCCGGTTTATTTTCTTTCACTTCTGGCTCTCCTCTCCAAAATGATTCCAGTGTGTTTCCTGTGTGTGTTGCTTCTCTTGTGGGAGTGGTGTTTTGGTGTCAAGGGCAACAAGAGGGCTTCGCACATTTTAATTACCCGCTGCATTAATGGCAAAGGTTCCTTGGTGAGTTAATCAGCAGAGAAGTGGCTGAAACAGAGGAGCTGATGATAAGAGCTGCTCGAAAATGTCAAAATGCTACGGAAAGATGCTTCAGGGGCTCCCTCTCATGTCCCCTTAAAGCCCCAGAAACACTTCTTTATTAAAACTGAAGTATATTGCTTTCTCCAGTTATATTTGAAAAAGGACTCAAAGTTCAAAGGTCCCTGGCTGACGTCACACGATTGCGTGGCTGGATGCAAGTTCAGTTGGTCTCTCTGAGGTCGTCCTTTCCTAACTTCGCCTGATTTCTTCTTTCCATGATCTCATGACATTTTCCACTGAGATCAAGGAGCAGTCATTAAAAAAAAAACAGAGGATAAAGGACATTCCTTTTCTAGCCTATTCAGAGCGAGCCTCCGTCTCCCTGGGCCAGACACACACTCTGCTGCTGACCACCACTATCAGCTGGGGGGGTATTAATAACACTTTATGCTCCATTTTTTTCCAGGAAGAAGGAAGCAGGGCAGAATGTCAGTTCATTGTTCCCCTTCCAGGAAGTGACTTTAAGGCCCTGAGAGTACTACCTTGGCTGATCTATCAGGCCCTTGGCCCCCAAAGGCTCTACCGCAGCAACTCTGATGGACTATTCCCGGTACTCGGCAATCAAACTTGACCTGGCAGGTCACTAATACAGTACATAGCTGCAAATCACCTGAGAAGTTTCCATTGTAACAGCAATCAGAAAGCTTTCTGTTTATTCCTGTAAATCCCCCCTTTCCCCATTAGAACTTTTCCACTCAACCACATTTTATTAGTCTTGTATCATTGTGGTGAGTGTTTATGAGCAGAGCGTGAGGAGTTGCTTCCACAGGACTTTATACCCTGTCTATCCTCAGCATTTCTGCAATTGTACTTTTAAAAGCCTCCAAAGGTCGATAGGTCAAACCAATGTTCTTTATAACGCCGGACAGCATCATTAAAGGTGCACTATGTTGTTTTTCCAACTCAGAAAGATAATATTTACAATATAAGAGTCAGAAATTCCAGTCTAATTGAATAAACAAGCCGTCCTCAGAGGAAAATAAGGTCCTCAGAACACTGTTTGACGCAAGAAAGGTGGCAGGGTCCGACAAATATAAACAAAGTAAAAACAGTATGAAATTGTGTTGTCCTTTAAAGGTGCACTGTGTAGTTTTACTGGAGGAAATTTCAATCAGAAGAGAAAGATCTTCATTAACTCTTCATTTTAATGAAGACAACACAATTTCATACTGTTTTACTTTGTGTGGCGGACCCTGCCACTTTTCTAGCTTCAAACAGTGTTCTGGGGAGCTGATCCTCTGAGAACACCTTGTTTATTCAGTTATTGAAAAGATGAATGTTTGAGTTTTTCTACATACCTCATTAATATTGTAAATATAATTCTGAGTATGATTTTCTTCTCCAAAACCTACACAGTGCACCTTTAAACAAACATAAGCTGTTAGCTAAGCTGTTCAGAGCTCTGGAAAAAGATTTTGTTGTAACCAAGAGTCAGATTGTGTGTGTTTGTGTGCAAGTTGAAGACAGGAAGTAGCATGTGGCCTGTTCTCGCTTCTACATTTGATACATGCGTCTGTATTCGTAGAGAGATTCTGAGCAGGAAGCAGTACTGCTTTCCTCTAACCGCTGCAGGTGAAGTTCAGCGGGGAAAAGAAGGGGGGTTTACAGAAAAGGAAAAAGAAAGTAAACACAGAAGTCTCTCGGTAACAATACTTTAAATGCACTTGAGGATTGCCCCTGTAAAAGTCTCATTTTACTTTGTACCATAAAAACAGCAGTAACTCTTCACACAGTTGGATAGCAAATTCAAATGTTTATTTACAGCCTCTGTTAATTGTCACAGAGAAAAAGTGGTCTAAATACAAAAAAAAACAAAACAAAAAAAAGAAAGATGGCGGCTAATCTCCCTGAGCTTTACAAAAACAACGTGGGACCTGTAGGTGACAGACAGGAGAAAGAGAGAGATGTTCTGTACACAGCCCTAATGCCACTCAAAATGAGAAATTACAAAGAACACATCTCAGTCATGCTTGTACAACAGTATTTCATATTGCGTACACAAAAGTGAACTTTTTTTCCACGAGTTGACTGACAAGACTTGTTCCACAAACAATAAGCGGTGCTGTGACGATTGAACAAAAAAAAGAAGAACACCAAGTTCTGAAATTGCAATACAAAAACAGAAATGACAAACGTTTACACCAGAGAACAGTTAAGATTTCCCATAAAGAGCTTTTTTGGCAAACATCAGGACTAATCGTACTGTGGATAAAAGGAGTTTAAGATATTGTCTAACTTATTTGTGTCCGCTACAGTGTCAATTCATTGTGACCTGAACTTCACGGTGTTGTAAGTATGGCTGTTTTCAAAGAAAAGAACAGGAAGACGAGGAAAGACTTTCAGTTTGGGTGTTTACAGCTCAGAGCGATTCTCAGTCTTTGTCCTTCTAAAAAAGTAAACCAAACCCAAAGTTCAAACAAGATCAGAGCGCTGACAAGGCCTCGAGGGGTTGGCTTCACTGGGAACAAGTATTTACACATCCTTCATTGGGTCTGTACATTACTTTATCAACTGCCTTTTTTCAAAAATGACAGACCTTACTCAGCTTTGCCCTTCTGCTCAAGTCACATTTTTAATTTGTCATACAAGTATTGTTTGTAAAAAAAGGCTTACAGGGGACGATGTGATGACGAGCATGCCTGCAAAAGAAGCCTTTGTACACTGAAGTTATCACATAAGCATGGCGGAGCATGCTGGTCTATTTTTTCTTTCACTTTCTCCTCACTTCTCTAAAATTATTCCCGGTTTGCCTTTTTTACTGTGAATGCCTGACGTACAGTCACCAAAAATATGTCAAATTTAGTTGCATGGAGGGAAATCCCAGTAACATTATACACAGAACACCCACTTCTTCTTCAAAAAAAGAGACAAATCACAAAACATTCACTTCCCAGAAACCCACAAATCTATGAACAGCAGTGGCAATCACAAATATTCAACATATCGATCCAGAAACTGAACACGGGTATGGACGGTGTACTGTAGACGATAATCCCCACGGGTAGCACAATAGTTCTGTATGCGAGTATGAAGTCTCTGGGGTCATGACGCCAGCCATTTTTGGAGTATAGTACAGAGCAGTCGTAGCCCCCCGCAGTGCAGGAGCTGTCCGTGGAGCACTGAGCTGCCGCTGTCCAACATGACATCCGTTCTGGGCCGAGACACACGCGGTGGTAGGCATGGTAGGAAAAGTGAAGGTCAGAGGTGTGCGTGTTTGTTTTTTTCAAGCCCGTTTTGATGCGTTTTCAGTCCGGGAGGGTGAATCATCTTATGAGAAAAAAGTGTGTATTGCTTGTCTTGTGGGAGTGATGCTTTGGTGTCGAGGGCAACGAGATGGCGTCACGAGACACTGGATGTGCGTCTGCCAGTCGAGTCTGTCGGAGTGCTGAGGTGCAGTGGAACCAGTGTGGAAAAGGGAGAGAGTCAGACAGAAAGAAAAGTATGGGTGCTGCGACACAGCCTCTAGTGCTGAGAATTCTGCAGCGGCTGTCCGTTTGGGATGCTGCCATTATTCTGCTGCTCTTCCTCTTCTTCCTCCTCCTCCTCCTCCTCCTCTTCGCTGACCAGAAACTCCTCTGGAGGCCAGCGAAGCTCGCCGCTCTCGACTTCTCCCTCCGTCGGCTCAACCACGATGGATGGCAGACGATCTTTGAGCTTACAGCAACGGTCGAAGTCTGACGGGTCGGGGAATATCTGAAGAGGAAAGACAAGTAAAATACTGGTCATTTATCTTTCATTAAAGCTACTAGAAGAAACTTTACTTTTTTTGGTGACCCCTGTGGACAAAAGACGACGAAAACAAGTAAATTGTTTTAGTTTTGTACCCCAAAGTGAACTCATCCAAACCGGCCTCACTTGTTTGTGTAGCTCACAAGCACGTTTCATAACCAGTTTAAAGTTCCTTGTTGTACATTTAACTTCAGGAAGTAATACAAGTGATTTTCAGAGCTGCAGAGCAGTACTTCTCAAGTTTGGAGAGTCAGCTGTCCCCTATTTTAAGGCAAGAAGTTATTTGTGAGCATATTTCTGATCAGTGCTAAGTATGCGGTAGGCTTCGGGATACCAGAATTGAGCTTTGCAGAAGTGTCGCAGGCACATCTACAAGGCTAAACAACTGTGAAGGAAGTGATGTGAAGACTAAACATCTGTGACGGGAAGTGGTTGCTTAAAATCCTAGTGGCATACCTGCTTCTAGCCCAGCCCACATTCCTCTGACAGCCTTTCCACATAGGTGCTCACCCAAAAAACATTTTGCAGTTACATCAGTGGCGGTGAATGGGCAAATGAAGCATGTCTAGCGAGACTTACGGCAAATGCTGCATCATGTTTAATCTAAATGCTTTGGGAGGCATCGTGCCAAGCAGCTCATAGCTGCTTACGAACTCATCCAGTTCCACGTCAGCCGCTACTCAGAAGATTATACAAGAGCATAATCATGGTATTTCAAATCAGCAGTGAGTTGAAAACACAAAAAGGTGAAGGTTTACGCAGACATGATTTGTGCATAAATATCCGTCCATCCCTATAACAGTGAGCATTTAGTGCCGAGTACTTTATTTATATTCCCGTGGAGATGGAGTTGGAAAAAAGGTTTAGGAAAGAACATGAGTTATCTGCAAATCCAGGCTGATACGACTGCTTATAAACGCAGCGTGCCACACTAAAATGTTTGGATCTAAACTGAAGGGCATGAGAGACATTCTGACAAGAGCGATTACATGCATTCCCTGTCCTGGCAAGATCGGACATCAACCTCAGACTTTCTCTGTTCTCAGGAACTGGAGAAATGGCCCAGGGGAAAAAATGCCTGCCACTCCTGGTCCAAGAACAGCATTTTTTTTTTTGCTGTTGTTTGGATAAAGTGGATGAATATTTTTAGACCTGCATATTTCACTCCAAGACATTGGAGAGAGGGGGTGCGGGGGGGTGCTGATGTCGCTGTCTGGGCAACGAGCCGAGTGGAAAGAAAGCATTAGATGAGGCGGGAGAGAGACTGACACGAGGAGAGAGGAGAAGAGATAGAGGGGATCCAGCTGTGTCCAAGTCTCCATGAATTCCATAGGAGACAGATGAGAAGGGAGGGGAAAGACAAAAAGCTATAAATATGCCCTGTGAATGTGAGAATTTGTCAGGTTATGAAAGCATGTATGCGTCTATGGGAGGCTTTTCTGGTCTCTAAAAACAGCTGCAGTTTAGAACCATGCCAAGAGGTGCGATTATATGCGTCTATGTGTGTGTTCACATCTAATGCCTGCGTGTAGCTGCATTTCCTGGCCTGCATCACCAATCCTCCCTGTGCGTCAGCACCAATGGGAGTTGGGCAGTGAATGACCTTGCCTTTGGACCCCTAGCTAACACATGTCATAACTTGTTTCACTTCCAGTGGCAGGAAGCGACGACACATCATCAGCCAGGCACAATACTAGCTATTTTAGGATCTTCTGGGGTGTGTGGTGGGGTTGGGAGGGGGGTGCAGACTCTACGCCTGAATCATGACATTGCCTTTTGACATGATAATTCAGTAAATC
Organism: Pagrus pagrus; assembly: GCF_965226575.1. Lineage (NCBI taxonomy): Eukaryota > Metazoa > Chordata > Actinopteri > Spariformes > Sparidae > Pagrus > Pagrus pagrus. The sequence goes on along the minus strand of NC_140202.1, from coordinate 19,093,581 downwards.
TGGAACTATTTGCTCACCCTTTCATTTCAATACCTTTTAGGAGGTGCAGCTGGAATTTAATAGTCACACAATGTGTCAAAGCCCCCGGCACCAATAACGGAGGAAGTGACTGGTAGCAACACGACTGCTTCATACAGTGCTGCTTTGAGGAGTGGCTGGGACCTTGGGCAAATGGCCGAGCGAGGATGGAAAGAAAAGAATTGGCAACCGCCTTTACTCCCGTTTCACCCCCTCATCCGCTCCTCTCATCCCCTCAGACAGACTCGCAGCTGGAGTGTGAACTGTGAGGAGAGGAAGCCAGTCTTTTCCTCTGGGTCAGTCTATATCCTCTCAGAGTCAATGTCAACATACAGCATGGCATTAGCAGACTATTGTATTAGGTTTACCTTTAAATTTAAGATAATAAATCTTGCTTGATCTCTCTCAACACGAAGCAGCCTTTTAGCCCTGTGAGTTGTAAAAGCCTCAGCAGGTGGAACTTGCTCAGCTCCAGGATATTTTAGTACCCTTGACCTTATGATACTGGTGTCAACTCTGACCCACCAGTTGAGATGCAGCTTTGCTAATCATTAAACTTCCTGTCTAAAATCACAAATGGTCTTTCATCATCTTTTTTACAGAAAAAAAAAAAGCTGTTGGTACTAAGTAAGGGTCCTTTCATTCTTTTCTCACCCTCGAATTCAGATGTGACACTAATATAAGCAAGCAGCTGTGTGTTTAAGTAGTTTTTGTTTCCACCACGGCCCTGTTGAGCTGACAGTAAAACAAAGCCGCTGGCAACACCTTGTCAAGACCACCTGATGGCTGCTTCTCTCATCTCTCTCAATCTGCAGTTTATTTTTGTCACAGGCTGCAGTGAATGACAGACAATTTCCCCACATATATATTTACTTTGCATGTTTTAACTTGCGACCTCAAATGTCATCTAAAAAGGAGCGAGGGATGTCGAGCTTTTATGCAATATATTCTCAGCACTGTTAATTATCTAGCTTTTAAAATTTAAAAGGAGACATTATGCTCATTTTCAGCCTCATTTTTTTTAATTTGGGGTTTCTACTAGAATAGGTTTACAAGCTTTAGTGCTAAAAAAAACCATCTAGGAGGCCCCACCCTCCTAAATACCCAGTCTCCTCTGATTGGTCTGCTCACACATGCCTGACCAAGCACTGCTAACAAAAATAAAGCAGCTGTGCTAAATCAAATTTTTACTTGCCAAACTAGCAGCGGGCTATAAATTATGCAAATGTCTGATGTGGTGACTTTGAGTGACATCACAATGTCACAGAACTAAAGGTGGGACGTATGATGAGCTGTTCAGGAGCTTCTGTTGGTGCAGACTTTGACCTTTCAAGGTACTTTTACATGCACAAGAACAGAAAAAAGGAAAGGAAAAACAATGAGAAAACATGATATCTAAATAAATAAATAAATAAATATCAGATCTAGACATATTTTTGCCATTATACTTTCATGAGAAAATACATTTGTTAGCCTCATGATGATAAACATGATCAAACTGAGGTGTGTGTGAAACTGTAAATGTAAGGGCAGGGAATTGGGATGGCTGCGGTGTGTCACTGTGTGCATTTGTTTGTCCTACCTGGAAGGAGAGTCTGTCCTTGCTGGGGCTGAGCCTCATGTCCTCCATGGGGGTGCTGCTGATCATCACCTCAGTCATATCTCGGCCGGGCACAAACACTGGGCTGCAGGGTTGATGAGGAAAGAAGTGATGTCGTTAGAGAAAATGCATACTACACACGACCTTACAGTTAATTTAAATGTGGTGCTCATTTGTTTTGTCCTAAATCTATCAGGGGACAGTCCGGTTGTATACGGTGAGGACGAACGGATGCTAGAAGTCATGGTAATTAAAGCCTTTCAAAACTGCATGTACCAAAAAGAGAAAACCAACAAACACTGAATTTATCAAGCCATCCTGATGTACACACACTGTCAAAATCTGAGGGTCATTGTTGTTTTACCTGCACATGTTCAACAGTTTTGTTTATACCCTGCACATCTTGACCACAACACAACAAGCATCCCGTCCGTGCTATGCTAATGCACTGCAAAGCTGCACAGCTCAAGCTGCGGCTTGCATAAGGCGTCCGTTTCTAAATACAGGATGATGTGCTCTTGCTCTAGCAACCGGAGAACACAGTCATTGTGAGAGTGTGCTGGGGGCGTGCTGTGGTATTTGACTGAGGTGGAACTCAATGCACTCAGTTCCATCAAAGCTTGGCCAAACTTTCCATTTTCGATGAAAGTAGCAAGAGTTTGTTTATCCACGTTCAGTGCATCCGCCATTCAGCATCGTCAGTAGTAAAGCTTTAAACAAATGACTCAAAAGCAGGTCCCAGGACTGACATAGAACGCTGTCTTGAGACAAGATGCTGAGCAGCCTTCTCACGCTCTCTATTTAAAGCCCGGTGCCTTGTGGTTAGTGGCCACAGGCTTGTGGTTTCTGTGGTCACTGGCTAAACAGAACAAAGAAAATAGAACAGGACACTCACATCCTCACATTATCTGAGTCAATGGATTTGTTTTTGTTGTGTTTTTTGGGGGGGAAGAGATGTGTCGGATTCGCTTGACCTACTTTGAATCTTTAAAAAAATGTTTATTTTTGGATACAGCAGAATGGCAAAAAAATATTGTGGTAGTGATTAAAGCATGGTTTGATTATGTAAACACGTTCCACAGAATTCATTTCACCGCTCACCACAGTCTTAAATCATCTATCAAAAGCACCCTGGCTTCAAAACGCAATTAGATAACACTTCTGAAAAATCTGAAAATACTGAATCATGTCTGCGTTTGATGAGTTGCGCAAACAGAAATCCCCTTTAAAAACAAACCGTGTCACAACCTGCAATATTTTTTACTTCATCTGCAAGCACAACATGAAGCACATTCTCTGGAAGTACAGTGCCGTATTTCTGTCTCCAGTTATGACTCATACTGAGAATACTCCTCATGAAGATATCTATAGATTTCCATTTTTACTGGCACATGAATTTCCTGAAATAAAAAAATTCTGTCAAACTGTACATGGAAGTGCAGTTTATATTCCAGGACAACTGAAACCTGCACAAATTAGGCTTTCATTTTATGTAACCAGGGCTCCAGACTATCTTTTTAGACTGGTGCGCCTAACTTTTTCATTTAATGACAATTAGCATGCAAACCAGCGAGACTTTGCCCGTCCCGGTCCACAGTGTAAACACCAACACTCTATTGCGCCAACTGACAACCAAGCTAACGGCAGCTACAGTTAGCCGTTACTCTGGTGATACGCTGCCTCCCATTTGTTGCTAGCGTGACGACAACAGCTGGCCAATTCTTACATATTGCAACTTTAATAGAAAAAACAATTATAAGATTATAATTGATATTGGGAAGACTCATTATTTATAGTCATATAGTCTCACTTTGAATTCAACAACAAGAACAACACGAGTCCCTCCTAATCTGTGGAGATGGCTCAGTCAATGATTTCTGATAAAGCCCCCCCAGGGCTACCAAGCTTTCACATTGGGCATCTACAACAGTCAATCAGTGCAGGAACAGACACACACACATTACAGTCTTCGTGTAGTACACTCAATAAAGACACACATTTAACACAAATTCATCCTGAGGAGGAGAGAATCGCGTGACACAAGATCATTAACCCCTGCAGCATTTATCCGTTTTTCCACTACTGCCTGCATTTACACATGTCCCTTTTCTCCATGAGGGAACACTGACATCGCAGCAGGGTGTATTGTGGCTTTAAAAAGTGAGGAAATCAGAAAAGCTTCTGGCTGAATTCAAGCGAGGTAACCTTTACTGCACCAGTCAGACGACGCGGCATACTTGGCCAAAACAATACCCGGATATCCAAAAATAAAAGAGAAGGAGGCTTGAAGGATACGCGAGGTTTAACATGGAAAATATTATGTCAAGCGGGGCTGATCTTGAAGTTATTTCATCCTTGAGTGGGGTGCAGAGAGGGTGAGGCAGGCATGCAAAAAGAAGCAGCGGAGAACGGGGAGGAGGAGGAGGGGATGGAGGGATGAGCGGTGACAGTGAAGACCTGAGCCGAGGAAGAGGAGGAGAGGGGAAGAAGAGGGGAGGGAAGGGAAAGAAAGATAAACACTCGGGTCTTGCCAGTCATATTTCTGTTCGGGGATCGTATAAACATCCTGCTCGGCTAAGAATAACAGAACATCGGCCTAATAAAACATAAAGGGGCACAATGAGGAGGAAGTGGGGGTGCGCGGCTAACAAGTCAACCTGGGAGGAAACAAACATGCAGTCACATCTATTACAGCTTCACTGAGTGGTATACTTGATTCCTGGAGAGGAGAAGTTAAGTGATCTATAAGTGAGATCAGCATGGTGCACAGCTAGTTAACTGGAGCCCAAGAGCACATACCTAGCAGCAATGTCTAAATGATGATGCTGCAGCTGCAATATAAGAGGCAGGTGATGAAGATGCACATTTTTAAAAGAGCCTGTATAGAATAATGAGGCTGGTGTGGCAGATGGCTCTTTACCTCCTGACCCAGTCAAGATAATGCACACCTGACCCAGCAGGACTCCTAATGCCACGTCCAGTCAGGGCACAGATGGACAGCAGGGATAAGCTGATATCGATCACAAAAGATTTGAGTGCTAGCATTTTTATTTTGCCAAATTTCTAAAAGATATTGCGATAACATCAGTTATTTCAAATTCACTTGGCCATGATAACCGTGTAGTGAAAAATCTGACATCGTGATAGCCCCACTCCAAATATCAATATTGCAATATTCCCAACTGCAATATCAAAATCACAGAAGCCGCAGTTTATTGATAAAAGCTCAAAACGTCAACATTTTGATAAAAGTACCGTAGTGCTGCAGAGACGTCACAAATCTTGCTCTCCAGATGTAAAACGACATGTTTGTTCGCCACAGACCCCAACAAATGTCACATCATCGTGATTTTACCCGCTTTTTTTCAGTGAAAATAAAGATTTAGACCAGTCTAGTCTAACCTGAATCATATCAGCGTGTTAAAATACCCATAATGATTTTCTTTTTTAGCATATCAAGAGCAAAATGTGACGTTTCTTGACTCGCAACTCGAAGCCACTGGAAAAAGACATGCTTTATTTAGCTGCCTCCTCATGTTCTACTTTGTAAAACATCTACCTAACCTCATTATACAGTGACCATATTTCCTGAGCGCGTTACCTAATCATGACACCAGGTTCATCCACCTGTCTCTATACAAGACTATACAAGGCCAAGGCCATGCTAGCGCCACATATGTCTGTGCACTGTAGAGGCACTGACAGGAGCCCCGAGTGGTCTCTGCAGCAGTCCGGGGGAATTTACATCTTGCATTATCAACATTGTTTCCCCTCTGCCACCCCACACTTCTTACTACTACGATCATAAATCTCGGCCTGTGTAAAGCTTCTGGCGTTCGGTGCCAACGCTGCCACGGCTCTGCAGGTATGTGGGCGGCGCGGGGACTGAGTAAGACCCCCAGGAGCGTGCTGCTGGAATGAATGGGTTGTATCCAGATTCCTGTGGGTTGAGTCTGCCACTGAAAACACATCGTGGATCAGTTACCACTCCGGTGCCTTAAATGTAATCTTAGTGATGTGTGTGGGAGTGGAAAAATGAGTCTAAGAAACTTGCACCAAGTTTTTCTATATATGCTGTTGTGCAGAAAAAAAATGTCTTCCTGTTCACACCGAGAGCCACAGGAGGTTTTAGGGGAACTCGCAGCATGCAGATCCAATAATGCTCAAAAGTTTCTGGTCTTACTTCTGAAATTAAACTGCAGTAGAAGTGAAACCCTGTTTGTGGATTTTTCTCATAACATTACAGCGCAGAGAGGCAACAGAGGCAGGCACCCGGGCGATAAAGCAACGTGTGGTTACAGTAAAACAGGTCGATTCTGAACTTCCTGGTAGAGACAGCCAGAAGCCTGCTGAGGTTTGAACAGTGCTCGCAAAAAAAAAAAAACAATGTTTCAAAGCGTCTTGCATATCCTCTGTACAGACAGGAAAACACTCGACAGATAAGAGAAGAGAAAGGCTCAGATAAACAAAGATGCACTCAGCACCCCTGCGTCAAGAAGAAACTCAAGGAGGCAGGGTGCAGATTGTGGAAAAAGACACCGATAATAGACAGAAGTAATAGATAGGAGCAGAGTGCATCCTTCTCCAATTGCACTGCACCTGCAGCACGAAAGACCAACGGATGAAAGCTACCGAAATGTTCAAGGATACACAAAAAATGTCTTTAAAAAAGGTGGATTAAAGTGCATTTTAACCCTTAATGTAACAGCTGAGAATGAATGACCTTTTCTGACAAAGCACACGCAGCATGAGTATCAAACTGAGGGCTGACTGAGACACAGAATTGTCTTCTTTTTCCAACCTGTTTGACATTTCTACATTTTCAGGGGCAATACCCCACAGAAAAATCTTAAAGGAAACAGGAGTGGGTGTAGCAACAAAGGTGGCTCATTCTGAAGGGAAATCACCAACCTCAAAAAGACCTCATTGTTTCTTACCTGTCAGGTGCAAAGCAAACACATAGTGTTTGATTACTGATTTAGACTTTTTTTTTTTTTCTATCAAGCAACTGACAAGCACAAAAAAAAAATCAAGCGTGTGAACAGGTGAGAGGAAAAGAAGATGAGGACTCACCAGTAGATCTGCGGGGAATATACAGACATGAATTCACACCTGCTGTCAATCCTGCTGATTAGGGAATGTAATTTACAGCCACTGACTTCTTCTCTACTTTTTTTTTTTTTCTCTTTTACAGCCTCTTTACTTTTCTTCTCTCAGCTCGCAAAGCGAAAGCAACTCTGCGACGGCTCGGGACGAGGACTCGGCTCTTTAAATTGGTTGCGTCTGATCATCCACACGGTTTGTGTTGAGTATTTATCCGAGAGGCGTGTGCTTCTTCCAGCCGGGGACACGCCCCCTCCCTGCACGGGCCAGAAAAACCTCAATGGCAGCTCATTACCGGCAGCAGCCAATCAGAGCGCAGGTGGCTCTTGCGCCGTCCGCACCCCACCCCCTCCCTCCCTCAGCCCCCTGATGACGACAGCAGCCGCTGAACCCTCTCATTGGGAATGGAGAAGAAGATACTGCATGATGCTATTGATTTGTAGTCTCCAAGGCAACAAAATGACAGTCTTATCCTCTACTTTTTTTCTTTTTTTTGAATGAAAAAAAAAAAAAAAACCCACACTGATTCCTCCGCGAGGTGATCCGTGACATTTATCCAAATGAGGAGAGAGGCAGAGGGGGAGGGGGATGGGAGGGAGCTCATCTGCCTGGGCTCATTCACAAATATATTCCAAGGGCAACTCAATGTCTGCATGTTTCAGTCACAATGAGTTGTCCTCCTGCAGGCTTTCTTTTTCCTTTTAAAGCATGCAGGAGGACACATGTGTCCACTTCAAGCCAGACTCTTCCCATGGACTTGAAAATGATGTCCTCAAAGTATAATAAGCCTGAGTTTCCAGGACCTGACCGTGTTTATGTTATTATCAGGACCTCCGGGGCAAACTTGACCTTCACACCTTGTAAAATGCCCAGTTGTCTTTTTCCCTGCACGCAGTGTACTGTACGTTTGGCTCTGATAAAGCAGGTGCACAGGACCACCTCCAGTTTTGGGGGGTAAGATGGTGAAATGCAGGTAAGCCTCTACTGCCATCTTGTGACCGTCCAGGGATGAGTCTCATTCGGGATAATAAACATAAAGTTTATATAAGTTTGCCAAATTCAGCATGATTACATTATGTATTTTATGCTGATGTTCATTAACTTGATCTGTCTAATAATAAAAAAAAACATTATTCCATATATGTGTATTATGTTAGGTATATATTATGCACATCAGAGTAGTTTTGCATTCACGAGGATGATATGAACTTATAACTAAAGTCTTATTTTCAAACAATGTATTTAAATGTGTTCATTGTGAAACATATGATGACAGCAGTCAATACGTCATGTGATAAAGTCAGTACATTTTTAAAATATCAGTAATCAGTAATACTTAATGAACATATAAATGGAGACAGTACCCAAACACTCCAAAAAGAGATTATTTCCTACCTAGTATAGTATGCTGTGTACTGCTGCTAACTTTTAAGCATTTTTAGGGGATCCTTAAAGGATAAGTTCACCCAAAACTGAGATTGAGATCAATCATTATGATGGAAACTCAGATGAAGTCCACAAAAACATTTCTGGAGCTCCACAGCAAAAAAAGTGATCCAGCTGTTCTGTTTACTAATCTCAAACTTTGTCATACACTCCATCAAAAAGTGCTTTTTGTATATCAAACTTGTACGTCGTGTCATTAGGCTGATCTTGGATAAAGGTAAGTCTTTCAATATCCCCTCATTGTCTTGTTGGTGACTCTACATTATAATGCAGCTCACAGCGTCAGCGAATCTGGGAGTTTGCAAGTGCCCTTTATTAAAATCTCTTGGGTGACAGCAGATGGCACACATGCCCGGCAGAAATAAGCACTTTGTGAGTCTGATTTTATAAAAGCGCCCTGCAAGGAGTTTTCTTTAACCCCTTCAAAACAACGGACAACTATTTTTTATTAAAAACTCGTGTTTTTCTGTACTGTTTAATGACCATCTCTTTGGACCTCAGCTGTTCATTGTCAGTTTGTCGGAGATAAAACTAACAACAGTTATAGATACAGTCAGCATCAGATACTTAGTCTATCTTTAGCTCTCTGGATCGAAGATGAATTAGCAATAGTCTGAATAAAAAGTGGAAAAACGTTGAATTATAGCTTAAGGCTAACCCTTTGACCATGTAGGCTACATTTGTATGTTCACATATTCTCTTACCCTCACTGTGAGTAGCTTTGCAGCTATACAGTAAGCTGTATACACAGGCTGGAGACAGGAGTAGACCTATGACCTGTAGGCCTATACAACATCAAAATCAATCAAGATGAGACACCATAAACAGGAGTCGTAAAAGGAGTCAGACAAATAACAAAGAAAGGCTAGAACACACAGTGTGTAGGCTACTTGAAGTTACAAATTTTTTGTCGATGCTGATTTAATATTACATGAAATGTCAAAGTCATTCTACGCACTTGAGATGTTTCCTTGTTGGTGATGCTCAAAACCAAAATGGAGATGTAATGAGAGTATGTGGCGATGATGTAGATGCAACATACTTTGTACCAGCAGTAACTGTTTTTGTTGGAGTACTGATACCGTTGATGTTTTTGTTATGTGTCACTGCAGCTACAGCCTTGATTGTGACTCAGCTTGTGATGTCATCACATAATGGCGGGGTGATGTAATGAGCAGCTGCTGTTTTGGTGAGTTCTGTCCACTCAGCATGAACCTCCGCTACAACGTACTGCACGCAAGCTCATGATGAAAAAAGACACCTGTAAAGCTTTTTCATTTTTCAAGAAGTTATTTTTACTGTAACCTTGCACTGCCTCATGTGGACGCCTCATGTGCAGCTGTGGAGTTTGGCAGCCCCCTAACAAGGAATGGACAAAAAAACAAACAAAAAAAAGAGTCATTGACACAAAATGGCCACAGGATGTCACTATTGTCTTTGGAATAGTCAGACCAGGAGGAAACCTGCTGCATTGGGTGCATAAGGCCCTATATGAGCTGCTGTGAAGGTTTACATTAGCATTCAAATGTTTTATAGTAAACTCAATAACAGTAAAAAAATATATAGTTGTAGGCTGTATGAGGACATACTGTAGGTTGGTGTGCAAACTGGAGTTAGTTTTAATATTGCTGCTTAAAGCCTTAATGTTTTGATCATTTTTTGACGCATACATTTTATATTTTATAAGTGGAGAATAATATATGCTTATCTTACTTTTTTTTTTTCTCAAAATCAAGTCAAGATTTCTGACTTATTAATGTATCAATTAAAGTAAGCGCTTGTCAGAAAAGAAGTGAAGTTAACACCTACATTTTACCTATTTGTATATAAAAGTCATCTTGCCCTTCTTTATAACTTAATGAGCATTAAGTAAACAAACTGTTCTTGAGACTGTTGTGAGTGAAACAGGATTATGTGTGTTCGGAGAATGGCGACCCCCTCTGTTCGTACTGAGGATGTGGAAGGCAGCCCAGCTGCTTTTATCGCTGCTCCACATAAACAGCTGCACATCTGGGCAGGCAGAGATGCCTCGGGGGAGCAGAGGGGAGGCTGAGGACCGACTGCACGACGTGTAAATGAACGAGGCCCTGAAGGGGACGGCAGTCGACAAGCACCCGTTGTCCTCTTGGCTGCTTTTCGAAGCAGGCTTAAGTTTCTTTTTGGACTCTGAAAGCTCCAAGTTTCTTTTTTTTTGTTTTCTTGTTCTTGTTCCTTATCATCTTTCACTGCCTTTGCTTATTGGTTCATGAGCGAGAAAAGGAAGAATTCTTTGTCCACTGAAGCTACATACTGTAGGCACTTTTAGCTTTTGCAGAAGTATGCAATGAAATTCTCACTCTTAGCAATCTGCAGAAATGCTTCATATCAAAAGCAGGAAATACATTTTTGTAAAGATCTCTCCTCCCACATCAGTGCTGAGTGTTTCCATGTTCTCACCGTTTTTCTGTTGTACGTGTTTATGTCCATTAGTGTAAGCATGTGCAGGCCCACAGGTTTATCCCGTGCGGGGACATTGGCGAGTACATTTTCATGCGTACATGTGTGTTGCTGAGGGACATCTGATCTCCGGGCTCGCCGCACGCCACGCTTGCTTGCAGGTGGTCTGTCCACACTTGGGGGCCGAGCAGATTTAATATTTCATAGGAGCACAGCACACCCCTGGACGCCATCATTGAGTCCACATGGCCGGACGGAAAGCTGCTCTGTGAACACTTGGCTGAAATATGCGGCCTGCCAGCCCCCTCTCTACCATGCTGCTCGCTCACTTGCTGGGCCTCACAATTAAAAGCTAACCACAGCTACAGATGTTGGCAGCTGTCTTTAACCCATAAGATGCCACTCTGGAGTTCCACTTCTAACTGTGTAAAGTGATAAAAGCTGCTGATTAAGGTTGGGTATTTACTAAAAGTTGTGCAAGTACTTGTATCGGCTTAAAGTTGTCATTTGTAAAGTATGACCAGAATTCAAAAGTAGCTCCAAAACTATAGGGGGCCGCATATCAAAGTACCAAAGTTACCAACATTGCTGCTCTTTGCTAGCTTTCCTTGGCTGTAGCTAGCTACCGAGGAGCTAGTGGCCTTATTAGCTGACTGAATCTAATAGCACCTGGACCACAACCTCGGATCACGGGGACTCTCCATATCAATGGACCTCAGCTCAACACAGCTGGACACCGGACTGGGACCGAACACAGCCTCCGAGGTCAATGGAGGTCAGTAAAAACAGAGGATGAAGTACAGAGGCGATTTACAGCGTAAGACTCAAAACATAAAGCTAACTGAGCTTGTAAACAGTGAACTATCGCCTCTGATGGTATGCTACAAAGTACAAAATTAAAAGACAGGACAGGCTGGGGCTAGCTGGTTAGCAGGCTAACTGCAGTAAACATTTCCTCAACACAGTACATAGACGTCATACCTTTACATCAACACTGTCGTTTTTTCACCCCCTGTTGATAATGTCGGTTCATTTTTTAAATGTTTTAAAACTAGAATTCGAGCCATATCTTACAAATTGCTCCTATAATCACAGAAGAGGTCACGTTGATACAAAAGGCAGACACAAAAGCAGAAAGAAAAATCTGGACAAAAAGAAAGCAGAGAAATCAGCTGCCCAAAGCATTTCATTGTGAGAGGTTCCAGGCCAAGTCTGCGAGCTAAAACCCTCATCTCCTCCAGTTTTAATGCCCCCACCATCTTTATACACCGTATAAACAGGAAACCAAAACCAAAAGTGTTTCTGACCACCTCGCAAAATCCAATGTTAGGATTTCAGGTTCAGGTCGGAGTTTCACCCGCCATTCATCAGATTCCACCGAAGCCAAACCTCGTTCTGTGTTTGCCGTCATGTATGTCGCGGAGCTGGACTTCAGCCAAAGTGAACAGAGGGAACTTCACCAGCGCCATTATTCAACAAGGTCAAACCCGATTTAGATTTGAAACCAAAGCCAAAACAGGGCATCTTGAAGCTGTTAGGAAACTATTCCAGATCTTAAACAGACCAGGGGGACTGTGTACATCTCCCTAATTGCACATGTCAATTTATGTACAAGCGCTTGGTTTAGTCAAGCTCCATTAGCCCCCTTTTCTTACTTCATGCTGTTTCACTGTCACTATCTCCCTCTTTTAGTCTCTTTATGTCTAACACACACATTCACTCAACTTCCTGGACACGAAAAATTGACAAATTCTAAGTGTGTATAGTTTTTAAATGTTGTGTGCTTACACAGAGGCACAGAAACACACTCTCGTTCACACACATACACACAGAAATGTTAGGCAAACCAACAACAAGTCACTGAGACAAACCATGTCAGTTCACAGCTTGACAGCTTGTTAATGTTGTGTGACTTCTCCGGGAACAAAGGATGCATTGCAGAAACTCAAGACTGCATGTAATTAATCCGATCCCGGCAATAACTCTCTCAAATATTTACTGTACTCCACTATCAGCGGTGAGGGAGACAAATGAAGAGCTCAACAAAAGACCTCACACAACCATGGGAGTCTGTTGATTCCAGAGACTGTGGCCAGCAGAGCAGGTGAAAAGAGCTGTAACTCACTTCTCGACCGTCAGGGCCTATATAATGTTTTAACACACTGACCATAACCCTTCGGGGACCTAACTACAATAATGCTGTCATCACCTGGTTTGGGAGTTGAGGCTCGATGGTGTGATACAACCGTCCAGCATCCATGGGAGACTGACCAAAGCAAACAAAGTTGTGAAGTTTTCTCTCTGATAATTCTAACATACATCTGAGGTGAAATTCAATTGAACTGTTTTGATCCCAGAGCACATATCAGATTAAAACACAAGCTCTTTTTCCATTAAAAAAAAAACAAGGATACTACACACAAATTACGACTAGAAAAAGTGCTTTATCTGGAGTTTTCTGTTTAAACACTCTTCTTTGAGCACTCAGGCCCCATTCAGAGTAGAGGTGTGAACACCCCAAGACGCACTGAGGGTGCATTTGAGATCCGATCAATCAGACCACATTCAGAGGTGGTGTGGGCCACTTGTGACTACATTCTTTTAGCAGTGTGTACACACGTGTCCCGGGCCGCATTGACGGACTGCCTAATCAACTGACGTCCTCTGCAAAACAACAAGAAGCCACAACAACAGGCAGGATGGATTACATTCTGTCTGATTTCCATTTGGTTCACTATGTGCAAATTACATGTTTAGGCTCTCTTAACCTGCCCCTCTAAACCAAGGTAAACAGCAGATGTTTGTGGACACGCTCTCTGTTTCAACCAATAAAACCACTGATCTAGTTACCGCAGCATCCCCAGACTCCCTTTCAAATCAGGCCATTTTGAGAGTTGTTGAATGAGGAGAAACTTTAAAAAAAAGGAAATTTGTGAAACAGCTCATTCTAAATCATTCATGCCTTCTTGGAAATTCAGCACAAAATGCGAAACATTAGGTTGTTTATTTCCTTGTAAAAGAGTCATTTTGTCACGGCGTCGCTGCACCAGCCTGTCTGCTTCACAGTCTACAGTGCGTCTAAACTACGTCTTTGTAGCCCCTAGAGAAAATCCCCAGACTGATTTCGGCAAATTAAGTACATTCTTTCTTTCTTTGTGCAGAAAAACCTTGTGTCTATTCCCAGTAATGTACCTGTTTATTTACATACAGAGCAGGGAAATGAGAGCTGATCAAAAGCGGTCACCCTAGACACACTTCAAGACGCATTTTAATACCAGGTGTGACCTGACGGACTTAGAGCTGTCCACTTGTGATTGGATCTTTCAGGATGATGGGACTACCAGGTCTGAACAGTCACGTAAACTTGTTTAGTTCCCAAAACCTCTTGAGAATTAAATTTTGCAAGCTAATGGCTAACTTTGCCTGTCTTTGCTGCTGCACAGGCAGCGCACAGTGGGTTTATCAAACCTTTTTTGCTGAAAACAAGAAAGAAAAAAGAAAGAAAGGTTGATGAGAGTGGTGTGTGTGAATGGAAAAACCAAAACAAAGAGCTGAACGAGGCTAAAAAGCTCTGTACACCTGTATGAAACTGCAGAGTTGGAGAATCTCTGTGGGTCTGTGTGTGAGACGCTCGACTTACTGTCAGAGAGTGTATGTGCATGTGATGTTTGACCTTTACTCTCACAAATTATCGACTACATCGGACAGACCCCACTCTGAGCTGACACTGTGGTAGAGGAAAAAGAGGCCATCTCTTTAAAACAACAACAACAACGAAAAAGAGTCACAATAGCGTCTCAGTCTCTGCAAGTTGTCTATTTTGGATGAGGGTAAACAGCCATGTTTGAAAAGCAATCATCTGGCAAACACTTTTAGATCTGGTTGGAGGATGAAAGAGAGGAAAAGCTTACGAGAAATAAAAAATAAAGTCGTGGAACTTGCCTCTCTGTAAATGTGTGGATGATTATTAGCGGTAAGGTTATGGTCACCGGATTATTTAGATTCTTTCAATCATTTGCGGTTTCCTTCAACCAGCAGCAGGTTGTAATGATCTGAGAGTCATTTCCAAGATGCAGCTCTGGTGTGAAAACATGGCACTAATTGAGCTGTGATTAATCCCAGTTAGTGTGGATGGAGACTTTCAAAGCCTTCTTGTGAGTCATAATGGCTTTAAACACTAGAGGGTAGCCTTTTCAAGCAGGATTAGCTGATTTCCACTTCACAGAGATAAAATTACCCTGCCCCACCAAATATTCCAATAGTGGGGAGATAGGGCCATTAAAATACCTTTAAAAGGTCACAGAAAGCCAACTTCAAGGTTTGTTGTCCCACCAGCTCTGAGTTACGCCAAGAGGCAGTCGGGATGTCTTATGGGCCTTTGCGGAGAGGTGTGGGGGGGGGGGGTTTCCTGCCATTCTACAGGTTCACAGGAAAGATGGCCAAGCATGTTTGCTCATGCCATTGGACGCAATGTTTTCAGAGGAACAGCAGGAGCAGCGGAGGGGGAGTGGAAGGAAGGGGGAGGGAGGGAGAAGTAAAAGCTCTGGAGGAGTCTGGTGGCCACATGTCGCCGTTGCTGCTCAGTGCTTGGATATCGCAAGCTTTCGTGCTAAACATCGACACAGAGGCTGAAAATAAACCCTGTCCAAATACAGGGGCTGGGTGGTGGACTGGTGAGGACGGGCCCCAGACAAGACTTTCACCAGCAACCTCCTCCTTTACATATCCATCCAGGATTTAGTCCCTCCAGGGCCAAACATAGTCCCTGACCTCCAGCCCAGACTCCCAGCTTCTAACTCCAAACAGCTAAGGGACTGTCCACAAATTTTTAGGGTGAGGAGGAGGGTTGAATCCCATAATCCTCTTATATTTCAAATATATATATTAATTTTATCAAATTATTCTATGGCCTGATATTTATACAATCAGATTTCCTTCAGATTAATTCAGTAAGTTAAATGATGCCTGAGTTGCAAGGCTAGAAGTGTTCTTCCATCGCTGTGCTGCATCTGTTGATATGTTTTATTCACCTTAAAGCAACGTTACGTAACTTTTTCACCTTAAAATAACAGCTTCAAAATCATTTTGACGGTACAGTGTCTTGTAACAGGGTGAATGGTGTCTCTGTCTCAGCCACTGCGCCTCCCTATCACTTGTTTCTGCACTATGTAACTTCACTGAGAGGGTAGGATCACAGCAAGTACAGCAACACGTAGCATTGTAGTTAGCACCTACATTACGTCTGACAAATTGTTACAGACCTGCGGGGGTCGCCAAATCGCAATGCCAATTTCTACATAATATTTTAAATCTTACAAGGGAGCAATTAATCTGGGATGAGAAGAAGTTAAAATACCTACTACCCTCTACCTCCAGCAAAAAGAAATAAAAACCTAACCCTCCTCCTTCCCTGACCCGTCTCCTCTCCTAATAACTTTTGTACGGCCCCTAACGCTGTGAGAATTCTTCTGTTTCTCCTCTTGTTTCTTTTCTGTTTCAAATATAAAGGATTCCCATCGAAGTGCTTCGAAACATCAGTATTGATTACGCTGTATTTGAATCATTCACCAGCCCTCTTGTTGCCATATTGGGAGCAGACATGTCTATATTAGTGTCAGAGACACCCAGAGGTATGTCACATTACCACACAGTAAAACAGGTTAAAGAGGACCTTAATTGCTCGGTTGCTGTCCTTTGAAAAGCTCTGTTTTCCTTGGGAGAAAACGTTCTAAAAGCAGACGAGCCGAGGTCGAAGCAGAAGGAGAGAGCCACATCAAACGAGGAGCGTGCATGAATCTGTCAGCAATGAAGGGCTATTACTACAGTAGCAGCACCCTGCCTCGGGGAATATGCTGTCAGCTTCCTCATTAAAAGGCTGACCTGGGTAGGAGAGAGCCCCGGGTTAGTTCACGTTTTTCAGCTTAACTCTTGTGCAGTTTTTCCGCATTCGCAAAAAGAAATCGAGTGATTGTAAGGGCGAGAAAAGATTCTAATATGAGATTTATTGAAGCCGAATGTGTTTGTCTGTGTGTGTGTGTGGGAGAGGGAGCGAGGCCAAGAGTGAGATAAACAGCGTGTGTGTGTGTGTTTGCATCCTGTCGGTGAAATTAGAAACACAAACACATCAGATCTTAAACAAGCTCACCACATCCAACTCCTGCGAGCAATTAGAAAAGCATCGACACCATTACGCAGTGACTCTGACACGCTATGCCTTCACCTTTTCGCAGCGAGCAAACACACACACGTCGGCGATAAAGCTAATGGGGCTCCGGCGGACGGGCCACATGAGGAGAGTGATCCATCTCCATCGAGGGCCATCGTCCGGCCGGGGGACAGGGGAACCACCGCGGAGGTTGTGCAGTAGTTAGTGAACCTGTCTGTCTCCTGTCAGACTGCTGTCACACACACATCGAGCCAAGCATCAATACACACTGGCCTTTCCCCCCCGATTTCCAGGCCTATATGAACTGAACGCACATGTTTTGATTGCTGACGGCCATGTCAGGAGTCAAGTAGAGCCTCTTAAAATGTGGCCTAGGGGCAAAGGTCATCCGCTAATGAGTAAAAGCTTTTTTTTCCCCTTTGTTGGCAGGGAGGGAGTAAGGAAATGTGCTCACTAGGTGGTAGGGATGTGAGGAGGGGGAGGGAGGGGAGGAGAGAACGTGTGAAGGGATGGGTAGTGGCAGGGGAGAGGAAGGGTGAAAGGGCCGAGCGGGCGGAGGGAGGGGGTGTCAGGAAGTAGAGCGAGAGGGGAGGCAAGAGGTGAGGTCTCAGGTGAGAGGGGGTGATAATGATAAACTGTGTTTTTCTGTCGCGTCTGACAGAGAGGGAGAGCGATGGAGAACGGGGAGAGAAGAACATAAAAACGAGGTGAGGTAACTGTTAAAAGTCACTTTATCGTAAAAACAGCATGTTCCAGTGTTGTTGCTTAAATATTAGTCTTGAGAAAAAATTACAATTTTGGGTAATGTAGATAAAACTGACCTGATGTGACTAGTTTAATGGCAGTTAAAGTGTTGTTGGATGGATGAGCCCTTTGGAGAAACATATCTGATGACGTACAGAGAACACCTGCACTGTAATGTATTTTTTTTTGTGCAAGTATCAAGTTTTCTTAGAAACATCCTCCGATAGAAGCCACCGTTCCTCCACTTTCTCTGAGACCTTCAAAAACTCTTCTTGAGATCGAGACCGCTCCTGAGTACTCCGACATTACCACACACACACATGCGGTGTATTGATCTTCCCTCCCTGCTTCACTCTGGGTGTTGTAGGGGCTTGTCCAAGGCCAGACGGCCTGACCCTGACATACTGAAATTGTTTCACGAAAAAAAAAAAGCTCCCTGTACAACTTGGCTGTCTCTGTGTCCTGGCAGGGCGGCGTATATATATGAGGATGTGTAGATGAGACACACCGGCGGAGAAGAAAGCCAGCCCTTGTGCTCGGAGAATTAACCTTAAGTGCTGCAATACCTTCAAGCGCAAAGAGACGCTCTTTGTTCCCTCCGCTCATCTGATCTGGCCTTTACCTCTGCAGCCAAGAGGTGTGTGTGTGTGTGCGCGTGTTAGTGTCAGTGTGTGTGTTTGGGTTAGCAGTGGCGGGCCGTTTGAAGCCTCTCTGATGGTTCTTTTGGTGCTCTCCAGGAAACGTTTGTCTGTGCATTGGATGAGCTCCTCCAGATGTTCCCATAATTCCCCTGGATGTGTACGTGCATGCCTGACCGTGTGAGTACATCTGAACGTGTGAGTGTGTGTGTGTGTGTGTGTGTCTGCGCATGCGCGTCGACGTGTTTAGATAGAAAGAGGAGGGAGGGGGGCCGTGTTCCAATTAGAGATGGGTAAACTGTTGATGTAAAAGAAACTAAAGCTAACATTTACAGGCCGTGACTCTGTGATGTCTCCCATTGTGACTTCAGTCTGCACTGTGGCATTGGGCCTAAAGCACCGTTCAGACCAGAGACGAGCCTGAAGGATTGTTTTTAAATTCCACGTTATAGCTTCCAAAGTGCACTCCACTGATCTAAACACATTTTAATGTACAATCGCTGCAGAAAACACTTAAGAGCACGACTTTTCCCGTCTGAACTTCAAATGCCCTGCTTTAAGTGTCGATGAGGAAGAGCAAGATCACAGCTGACCTGGGAACTATGACCTCCCTATGAACAGGGGAGAGAGTTAATATATGATTTTCCTTTGTGAAAACAAAGTGCTCCAGAACAGCCGTAAAATCACTCACAGCTTAATGGCCAATGAGAGACGAACCTGCATGCACATGTACTGCCTCGGCTGTGGCAGGAGTGTTCATTAGGTAAGTGAGTGAGTGTGGGCTCGAGCTCAGAAATGGTTGAGATAACGGTGCAAAAGATTCTGATAAAGTAGGTACAGGCTTAGTTTTGGAGCTTGACTGTTCATCCTTGGAAAACGTCCAGTTCTGAATTTCCTCTCCTCTCACTGCTGTTTAATTAATTTATTTTTTATCTTCACGAACAAAGACTGTGCCGTTGCGTAGTATAGAAGTAGTTTTATCTGGAACTCTCAGAAAATTCAGGTCAGATAGGAAGAGGGTCCCGTTCGATGGACGTAAGGGGGTCGATGCTGGGGGATGAACGGGGGCGAAATGGACTTCTGGTGTGGTTGGAGTATCCAGGAACCCGGGGGAACACACAGTGGAATTTGTTGTGGAAGACAAAAAAGTATGACATGTCTCGTACTTCTTTTGGGATTTTGCGAGGCGTCTCAGATGCGGTGTCAGTTGTCATCCATGCCTGAAGCCCATTTTTGTTCCCGACGGCCTACATCTGTGGGGTTGGGCTATTATGGAAATGATATCTTGTAGTGTGAACCCAGCAAAGGATTTGTGCCAAAGCACCTCGGTGCAATGTGGGTTCCATTTCATTTGTGGTGGTCATAAAGTTGAGAAATTACATGAAAAATTTACAACAACACTTCGTCCCAAAACTAATGTTCCTGTCAGTCTGCGTTTAATCCACAGACCTCACTGTGACTCAAGATTTTTCATTGGAGCTACTCTCTACCGACGGGATAATCCCTAAGTATGTTTTTTTAGTAATTTTGGTCAAGCAGCTGTTTTATTTTCTGGGAATTTCTGTGGATAACATGCCATCCCCCCACCCCCCCTTTAACCTTTGAATCATTGTAGCTTGTTGTTGAGTAGAAATGACAAGATGTGACTGTGAATGCCTGTGGATAGGAAAATGGTAAGACATTGAGGGGCTTTCCTAAAGACTCAGTGGACACAAAGAGTGATTCAAAAGCACAGGAAATATCGTAAGGTAAATACCTGCATGAGGCCATCGAAGGTACTGAACAATGACACCAGTATCTTTAAAGTCTGTTTTTTAAATGTACGAGTTGCACTTACATACACCAAACTTCCCAGTTTTATTCCGAAATATAATCTGAAGATGTATAAAGAGGGTTTTGTTCATCTATCATTTATAACCTGATTTATGTAGCAATTTATTCCAAAAAATGATTTTTATTTGGCTGATTTATGGAGTGCTAAAAAAGAGATATCCAAAATTGCTTCTATAAAAACCCTCTACTCTGATATGTCAACAGAAAGAAACAAGAATTTTTAAGATGGCTTACAGGCCTACAAACAAAAGTAATGTTGAGGAATTTAATGGATTTAAGTGGATTTATTTTATTTTCATTTGTCATCACCAGACTTTGTCCGTGTTTATTTTGTACGCGAGGACCTGCCGTGACACATCCCACTGATACTTTCCTTGTTCTTGTCACGCATGTGTTCACATGTAAAATCACCTTTAAAACCCAATTAGCTTCTCCTTCACAAAAACAACTGTCGTAGTGTCTCTAACTCCCTTACTCATATTAAGAACACCAGGCTCACATAACGCTTAAGAAATCAGGCGACCAGAGAGAGCAGATGAGGTTACTTAAAACAGCATTATGTAACTTTATTACCTTAAAATAACAGCTTCAAAATCATGTTGATGGTACAGTGTCTTGTAACAGGGTGAATGGTGTCTCTGTCTCAGCCTCTCCGGCCCCCCCATCACTTGTTTCTGCACTATGTAACTTCAGTGAGAGGGTAGAATCAGAGCGTTACGTACATTTTCACTTCAAGATACACGTTTTCAACACACAACATTGTTATGATTATGTTTGTCCACCATGTTTCTGCGTATATGACGCAGAAATTTGGACTGGTGTAAATACAATAGATAAATAAATATATTTATTCCATTATCCGTTATTCCATCTAGCCTACTGTTTTATTTAAAGCATGAGATTATAAAAGTGATTATAAATCAACACAGTGTCATATTTCCAGTATGTCTCAACGTATATTTAATATTTTTCACGCATCCTTTGTTTACAATCTGTCCATTGATGTGCATGTGTGTGTTTGTCTCCCGTTCTCAGCCCAAAAATTCCGACCGTCCTCCTCTTCTGAAGAGCCACACTTGAGCTGTGACCCCATTTGGATGCTGAGCACCTGTGAAATGCAAACAATTATCCCATTAGTGCTAAGAGGGGCTGCTCCTGCTCACCTTATCCCCGCCCACACCTCCTGCACCGCTGCTCCAGACACCTCTGGTCTCTTCCAGCTCCTTCATTTGGATCTGGGGAGTATCTCTGGAGGTGTGGTAGCACTCTGAAGGGGGAGGAGGTGGGGAAGTCATGGGGATCAATGGTGTTCTCCTGGTTGACAAAGCTCAGACAAAAAGGGCCTTCTCTGGCTGAGACAGGCGGGCCAGCCCACACACACCTGGATGGCCAGGGGAATCATAAGAAGGCTTGGAGCGCTTCAAAGCCACTCTGCCACCTGGGCTCATCGCTGGGAATAAAGAGGGGTGTGTACGTGTGTGTGTGTGTGTGTGTGTGTGTGTGAGGACACACACACCAAAGGGGTTTAAATGTTAAGTCTCAGCGACTGAAGTCCTACTTATCTCAAAGTGATAGATACACAGATACCGACACAAGCTGCTATACATCCACATGTACAGACCAAACAAACACTTAACCACCCACACACACATATATACAGTATATCCACCCGTGCACACACACACACACACACAAACACACAGATACTAACACACACAGCTCCATGGAGAGGCTGGGAACCTGGGTGCAGGGCTGCTGTAGGAGCTGTTTGAAGCCAGCTGTCACAACCTGACAGCCTGTTGTTTTAGAGGCCTTTGGTATGGCCGAGGGGCCGAGGGGAGAAAAACAACACCAGGAATGTGTACAAGTCAGGACCCAACAGTAAATCCTTCGTCCGTTTCCTTTCTCCCAATGCAGACAGAGGGGAGCAGGGTCGTCCAAGGGAGAGAGAAGAGGGACGTGGGAGCGCCTCCAGTCTCCCAGACGAGCCACTGAAGTGATACACATCTCCCCCACATTCTCAACTTTTTCTCACACCTTTTTACTCTCTCGTCCTCTCTCGTTTTGACTTTTTTTTTTCTGCATCCACTCAGTCTCTTTCTGCTCTCCATCTCCCCACCCCATGCCTCACACATGTGCTTAATTGTAATTGTTTTATCATGCGGCTGTTTATCCCGTGGCTGTATTCATTAAGAGCAGACGCACACAAACAACCGCTTAAGCAGGAGAAAGAAAGAGCGACAGAAAGGGCGGGGAATTTGCAGACACACAAAATACATTCAACACACACATATCCTCGGAGTGATGGATGCAAACACACCCACGAAACTGCGCTAATCCGGCTAACGTAATACAAACATGAGCACAAAAAAATACGGTGACATTCAAGTGCCTCCATGGTGAGCGCATACTGGACGCCCACAGATGTGGACACATGACCTGCCTCTTTCTTTCTCTTATGGGAAAATAGGCCCCGCTGCCTGCAACAGTATGCAAATAAGCCACTAACTGGCACGGTCACAAAACAGCAGAGCATGCAGACACAAGACTCACTGAGGAGGAGACGACTAAAGTACCACGTCTCAGGAAAGCATCCTGGGAATTGGGTGTGACGTTGCATTGATTGGCTACGTCGAGGTTGACGTTCCCTAAAATGTGTTTCTCGGACACGTTTGGAGAAAAACACGAAGCACATCAGCAACCTGTTGTGATGTGCTCTTAGTCTTATATCCTGGTTGGATTTTAGTATAGTGAGACCTCCTGAATCTAATCTTCTCCCTCTCACTGTTGTTGTTCCACTCTGAGTTTTGGTAATTTCCACGGCATTACTATAACCTCTTTAATCTCTTGGTGTATGGTGTAAATATATTCACGAAACAAAGCCACAGTGAGAGTACTCAAAGTTTCGCCTGACACACTAGTTTCTGTTTTGGTCAGGTTGATGTGCAGCATCTTGAAAAGGGACTCTCCAAAAAATTTTATAGATGACATACAGTTTATTATTCATAAGGGGAAAAAAAGGTGTATAACGTCGCATGTGGCCATGAATGGGGCTTTCCAAAGTCTGAAACAATAACCATTGTATCTCGGCTTGGATTTAAATTTTTTACGAGAAAGCCTCGGTTACAAACTGGGGGTGTGAGGTTTGAAAAAAGAGGGTTAAAGTGAGGGTTTGATGGAAATAAACTTGTTGTTTCAAAATTTCCCGTTTCCATCAACCATTTCTGATGTGATACTTCAAAATGTGTATATAAATACGTTGACTGAAACACAGATATCGGTGCACTTGGTTGTAAACACCAAAAACTGACAGATATTTATGTGCGGAATAATAAAAAAATAAGGGAAGAGAGCTCTAGGGAGACGTTCAAGCCCAGCTTACTTCCTCGGCTTCACACACCTGGCCAGTCGCTGTGTAAAATGGCCGTGAATGTCAAATTGTCAGTTTCAGTTTTAGGAATTTGACATCAGAAAGGTGTGTTCACAAAAGACACTCTCCAGATGCATTATGGGATATGAAAATGCAATATTTCTGGCGCTTGATTGATACTAGGGACTAAAACTAAAACCCTGATATTTTGGCCATTTTCAACATTTTAATCATGTCTTGTGACACCCAACAGCTCAATGGCTGGAGTGCAATTTCTCTTTCCATGACTAAAAATATATAACACACCCGTCCTCCAGCAACAGTTGCATACAGCTGAGAAACTGCTCTGGTGACAATGTTTTATTCAGTTACCTCGTAATCCTGCTTTGGGAAACAAGCCCCTGATCATGTTCAGTGTTACCGTGGGACAATGTGGTCAAATCTGTTGCTGCTAATCCTCGCTTGTTGTCTAATAACAATGTTTGATAGATTATATTCATGTGTGTATTAGTCTTACCAGCATTAAAGCAGCATAATAACAGTATTAAAGTAATGACCAGGTTGATACAAAAGTCAATTCATTCGCCACACAATACTATTAATTATTGTTTTGGGTCTGTGCGTGTGATCTAGGAGGAGGTGTCTTTTCGCACACACACACACACACACACACACACACACTGAAGCCATGACCCTGGTGGTCCAGTCTGCTGTACATCATCGTCCTCAACACTCCTCCAGCTCCTCTCTGCGCTTTGAACTGTACACGGTTCACTGAACAAGCTGCTGCCTCCCTATTGGGATACATAGAGAGACCCAGAAAATCACCACAAAACTGTGCGGTGAAACTTTATGGGGCTCTCAAAGGAAAGCCCAACAGATGTTCGAAAAAGCTTTTTTACGCCATTGTCCAGGCAGGTCTCTCCTTCCTTTGGTGTATATGACCTCACAGTCGAGTATCGTGTTACTAAAGCAGCCTTGGCTTCGGCTTCTTAAAATGATTGTGGTTGTGATTGGAATTCATTAAATAAGAGCACAGAAGATTCTGGTTCAGCCTCATGAAGTGTGTCCGCTCCAAGTCTCTCAATGACTTATTAAGTGCCTTGGTAATTACATCATGGCCATGAGAGAAAGGCGAGTGGAGGCGGGGTGGAAGGTCTGAGCGCGATATTGCTGTTTACACAATTAGAGTGATACATCTCGGATATGTGTGTATACTGTGCGGTGTGTGTGTGTGTGTGGTCGGCGGACATTTGTTTCCTCCCTAACCTACATGTAAATACAGTGTAAGTGAGTGTTCTGACAATCAAGCACCTGAGCCAACATTACTCCCTTTTTCTCCTCCTGCACAGACTGGACAGAATGAGACATTGAGACAAAGAGAGAGAGAAAAAAAGAAAGAAAGTGAAAACAGATACAGAGGAAGTAGAGACAGAGGTCCAGTTTCTTACAGAATGCCTAAAAGGAAGATGAAAATATTCCAAGAAAAGAGCTTTTTCAAATTCTCCTTGGTGGTAGCACAGCTGGCAGGATAACGTGCTTCCATGTAGAGCATGTTCATGTTCTTCCTCTTTTTTTTTTATTTCACCTTTTTATTTAGATGCTTTGGCAACATGTATTTTTACCAAAACATCACACTAAGGCCAGGATCACACTACAGGAGTTTCTGCTCTGAGAGCTTGGTTTGTACCAAATTTCGCCCCCCGGTTATCTTCTCAATGGCCGCTATCAGCTTTGGTGGCTATGTCGCGGCTGCAACGCGATGCAGACGTGCCTGCTTGAATCTGGGGATAGCAGTGCATGTTTGAAGTGAAACGGGACTTGGCAGAGGGCAAATAGCAGGACAAACATCTGAGAATGCATCTGTTTAGATGCTTATAATTGTTCTGAGGTTACAGTTACAGTTACAATTTTTGTTCTTCCGGAAATAATGAGCAGGAAATATATGTGCATGTCACCACAGTTTCACTTTATGCAAAAGCGCCATGCATATATTCCCTCTGTGAGAGAAACCGCTGGTTTAGACAATTCCATTAGAAAGAACTGGCTTTTGTCTGAAATGTTGCAGTCATAAACACGGAGCGGAAATAAGTGCTTAGGCAAAAAAGCAAAGAAGGGATCCCACAGAAAACCCACATCATGTAAAACTTTCAGTGATGAATACTTGTGATTAAATGTAATCTCCAGCCTTCCTTCAGAAAGCCAATGACCTGTCCGCAGACTGACCTACATACAGAATGTATTTATTTACAAAGAGTAGGTAGCCAACTATTTCACCACCACATTCTTAACCATGATGTCAATCCCTCTGCAGGGACATCGATAATAAACATGTACCACTAGGACGCTGCATTCTCTCCTGACAGCTGCTCTCGGTTGTTTATGTGCGGCCTGTACATAAATGCTGACATGGGGGTCTCAAAGTTTCCAGTCCCATATCAGAGCCTGACCCTAAATCTGAACCCCCTTCCCAGACTGCTGCACCTCACTCGGCCCTCGGGGACGACTGCTGGCCTTGAGGTCTGCCCCCTGGCCCGAGGTCCACCCCCCTCTCGCAGGCCCTTGTGTTGCCTTGTGCAGCCTCGGTCCTCGGGGAGCCATGTTAAGCAAGCCGCCCCCCCCCCGTCTGTGGCTCTCTCACCACCAGGAAACAGGGGCCTTCTCCTGCACCTCTCGGCTGCAGCGTTTGACAGCTAATATTTTTCTGCCGAATCCGCGTCTGTAATCCGCACTTCCATGTAGGGATCCCGTTACGACCTGTCTTGAGGAGGCCAGCTGTTCAAACAGGGTGATTAATTAAAGGAATTCTGTTTGTAAAACAATCCCCGACCTCTCTCTCCTTCGCTTGCCATCTCGTACTCACTCTTACTCCATCCTACACTCTCTCTTTCTTCATCATCACTCATCCTCTCTCCCCCTCACTCGGTCCGGCTCTGGCCAAGCTCGGCGAGTGGTTAGTCCTTATTAAGACCACAGAGTGCAGAGTTTGCGGTCTCCTTGCATTAAGTCTGATTCTCCCAGAGGTACTGCACATTAGCAAGACAAACATCTCAAATAAAGCTGGAGTGCGTGTGTGTGTGTGTGTGAGTGAGGCCACGCATGTGTATGGTAGTGGTAGTAAGTGTTGCTGGAGCTGTCAGGGAGGCAGGGAGGTGTTGTTTTTTATTGCTCCATGCCTTGTAGCAGGTGAGGTCTCTCGTTGCCAATTTCGGAGCTGGACACTCACTCTCTTCCCTCTCCTCCTCTCTTCATGTCTCAATCGCGCTGCTTTCCGTGAGTAGTGCAGGTGCTCGCTATTCATCACAGCCGAGACAGATGCCTCAACTCCCATCAGGCCGCAGCGCACGGTGACCTCGCTCGTTCACGCCGTCCAGCAGCGTCGGGGCAATGGGTCACATGGGCTACGAGCAGCACCGAGGCGGCCTGCTCGCACACGTTTTTCAGTGTGCACACACGCACTCTCTCGCACAGCTGTCTCATCACAGGGTCCCCCGACTAAAGTGCTTAGAGAAACCAGAGAGGCTGGAGTGCTCACAGGACATGTACCACTCCGGTGAAAACGCAGCACAGACTCGGGCCAAGATGTAAACAGCTTGGGCCGCACCTAATACACACAAGACATGTATGCACCCAGTGCTCTCAACTGTAGTCTGTCCACAAATGTGCACAGATGTTTCATCACAAGACACAAAAGAGGCCATAAAACCAGTTGGACCCAAACCCATAGCACACACGACCTTACACATGCCTCGCAATCGGTTCTCTCCCTTAAAAGCCAACAGGGAGTTCTTGAAACTATTTCTATTAGGAGTCTGGGTTTTGTCTCCCTAACAACATCTGTTGTGAAAAAGGAGTTGGTGAAAGAATTAAGGCAAGGCCGTGGATAAGGGGCCTTGCTACCAGAGTTACTGACCGATTTTGTGTTTGTAAGTGGCGACCACACCACCTGGTCACCTCAGGTCTCACGAACATCAAGCGGAGACCCTGCACCTGACCCCCTTCGCACCATGTCCCAGCAGCTGGAGGGCTGGTCGTGCCAACAAGAGCCTGCTTTTGAAATTCCTGTGTCCTGGCCTGGACTTCACACAAAGAATGGCCGAACTTATAACAAATGAGGATCAATCATGGGAAAACTTCAAATGAGAGCTGGGGAGGTCATACGTGCAGTCATTTGATTACTTCTTGATTACTTCTTCATGGTGGGCTTACCTCAGTCTGCAATGTAAAAATCTCTATCAGGGTTACTGACCGATTCGGACCTGGTCACCCCCGGTTTCATGAACATCAAACACATCCTGTCGTTGGGCTGAAGGGTGGAGATCCTGCACCTGACCTCCTTCACACCATGTCCCAGTCTCAGGAGGCCAGGCCGTGCCAACAAGTGCTTGGCTTTAAATTCCTGTGTCCCGACCTGGAGTTTACAAAAAGAATGCCCGAACTTGTTACAAATGAGGATCAATCATGGGAAAACTTAAAAAAGAGAACTGGGGAAGTCATATGCTTAGGGATTTTGCCGATTTGTAAAACTGGATAGCTCACTTGATCTTTCTATTCTTGTCAGTGAAATCCACTGTTATTTCCTTCATCTGAGCTAAGCCGGCAGAGAGAGGGATATGGAGCCCGATGCTAAGCCGACAGAGTTTAATACGAAGAGGTGAAACTTAAAAGTGGAATTACATCGCTGCTGTGTGGCTTATAGCGGCTCGGGCTCTTCCACAACTCTGGATTCCAAACCTCTGAGATTCCAGGGAGGTATTAGGTGACTCTAACCGGAAATCCCCTCTCTGTGACCGCTGGCGTTTGTTTTCCTTAGCTGAGCTCCGAGATGGGTGGCATTGCGGGCCTGGGCCTCACTCATTCTGTCTCTCCCACTTCCAGATGCCCAGGAGGGAATCGTTAGAGCTGCCTTCATGCCCGGCTGGCATCGTGTGGATCGGGTCCAGCTTCTAACATGCTGGGCTGCCTGGTTACAGTTTACATTCCTCCCCTCGCTCCCTCCCTTCCTCCATCCCTCCCTCTCCCTTTTCCATCTGGCCCTGCGGCCAAGGCTGTACCACCAAAAAGGAGGCTCACCATTCTCTGTGGCTGAGACGCTGGAAGACCTTTCAGTGTAATTACAAACAGACACATATTCACGATTTTGGCAAATTGGTGATCTCACACCTTTGCTCTGCTGGCTGCCTGACTGCTCCTCAGGAGTGAGCCAAGGGGCAGGCACCGTCAAGAGGCGTATATGAGTGAGAGTTTGGGCTGGGTTCCTGGCTGGCCGGGGTAGTTGGAGGGGACAGAATCCTGTTTCAATCAAGGCAAAGGACAAACCCTGTGCGCTGGTAAGAGTGACTTGTGTTTTTCCATTTTAAAAGCAGCCTGCTTTGACGAATAGAGAACAAGATATATAGAGAAGGAAACGGGCCAGTACGGAGGAAACGTTAAGTGAA
The DNA here is from genome assembly GCF_965226575.1 of Pagrus pagrus. Lineage (NCBI taxonomy): Eukaryota > Metazoa > Chordata > Actinopteri > Spariformes > Sparidae > Pagrus > Pagrus pagrus. The sequence continues at coordinate 19,064,789 of NC_140202.1, read as the reverse complement.
AAGTGTGCAACAAATGCAAGTAAAAGAAAGAATTGGAGGACATGAGAAGAAAAGGGAAAACAAGAGCGCAGAGGCAAAAAGAAAAGAGAGGGGAAAAACATCTTGAGCTGGAAGCGTTCCTTTATCCTGGCCAATCTCGGCTGCACCTGTGATGACAACCCCTTGTGTGCAGTGCAGTGATTGTGTAACCTGGAATGAAAGCCGGGGGGGGGGGAGGCTGGGGATGGTGTAAGGGGCTACAGAGGGGGAGAAAATGACATAAAGCGCTCCCCCGACTTGTAAATCCATGACAAGACCCAGACAGTCACCCAGAAACCCCCACCCAGTGTCCCCAGCAGGGCATAGATGGAAGAAATGAAATGAGGCACAATCCAATGTACTCCCTCCCTACTCCTATAACCCATATTGCCCCCTTCCAGACCCTCTCTTACCCTTCAACACACACACACACACACACACACACATTTTCTGTGGGGCAGTGCGTTTCTTCCATTCCACACAAGCTGTTGTTTTAAATCATAATAGTAACCAGACTGTAATCACATTATTGCACACATGGTGATTTTGACAAGTGGTGGGAGTCATGTGCTGAGGCTTTGGCAGGGTTTGCACACCATTCTCCCAGCTGTGAGCTCAGCCCCAACCCACCCACCCCCCACCACCCCTACACACACACACACGCACGCACGAACGCACGCACACATTTACACACTCTACCTCCATCACTCTCTACCCCCCTTACCGGGCAATATGTTGCTCCGCTCCGTTCCACTGTAACCTGCATGCATTAGTGCAGCCTAATCTAAATCAGATTTCTGTAAATTGGAGTTACACATGTGCCTTGAGACTCAAGGGGGGAAAAAAACGACAGCATCGGTTGTTTGTTGAAACACTTAAGACGGCACATGTTTACGTTTTCCCGACGAGCGCCCTCCTGTGGTTCTGCAAATAATGGCTGCTCTCTCTCAGAAGCGAAGGAAGAAATACCATTATCAAGTGTCGCAAGACCTCATGAAGAAGACTGCTTTTAGGCAAGTCTTAAGTGTGAGTTTAATTTTGAGTGTTTGAATAACCTCCTTTTCTTGGTGATCCTGTGCATGGGTGTGATATCTTCCCCTTCCACACCTAGAAGTCCTAGAAGGCTGATATGTTTCCCAGTTTGGCTGTGAAAAAAGCAGATGATTGGCTAATTTGGGGAAGTGGCAGGATGTACCATATATAACTGCTATCTCTGGCGTTGCGGACTTTTCTATTTAAAATTCTTTAAACGGTTTGTCTCGTCTCATTTAAAATCTCCTGCATTCTTTCTAATGGCCAACAGGGGGCAACTCTCCTGGTTCAAAAAGAAGTCCAATTGTATGTAAGCTTATGAGAAAATGACACTACTTCTATCTTGATTTTATTACTTGTAAACAGTTTCCCAAAGAGTTTATGGTCTCACTTCCAAGTTTCAAGTCTTCTTTAAAACAGCGTGATGTTCATTTTTTGAGTTATATACCACAAATAGTTCTCAACTCAACTCTTTTGTCCAAATATGGTCACTTCTGGCTCCAAAAAAACCAAGATGGCGACGGCTGTAGTGCCAAACTTGAGGCTTCAAAACCGGGGTGAAGTTGGTGACGTCATGGTGGCTTTACACTTGGCTACAATCGATTCTTCTTTTCTTGTGTGTTGGAGGCGTGTTTTAACCACACAGTGGCATAAAATGACACATAAAGTTACCATCTGTGTGTGGGCTTACATAAAAGGCGTAGCGTCAGAAGTCAAACGTGTTTATGTTTATGATACGACGTACAAAGTTCTGGACTTTGACTGCTAGGACTGGGGTTTGCATCCCGTGTCCTACCGACAGGCAGTCTTTGTTTCTTTTAATCATGACGACAATCTTTCCCTTACCTCAATCAAGTAGTTTCAGTTGCCTAAACCTAATCAAACCTTAATCATAGAAGTGGCAGACGAGATGAGACGAGATTTCCGTACGAGTCATATAAGTTGTTTTGGAAGATACGGAGAAAAAACAGTTTCGTACCTGCTGATAGAGGTGCCAGATAGAGTGTTGATGACAAACAACCTATTCAGTCACTTGGTTGTGACGACTTGTTTCGTGCTTTCTCTGAATGGCCTGCTTTTTTAGTAAACACGTACACATACAGCTCACTGTCTCAAGATGTTGGCTGTTAAAATGTTGATGGATGAAGACATCAGTGAATCAGACAGCAGCTCTGTGTGGACGCGTCCAAGCGTGCATCTGTTTGTGCCCACACATGTGGCAGAATGAGCGGCTGCTGTGACTCTGAACATGAGGGAACCCTCAGAGCACCGTGGCCGTGCATCAGGCAGGCCAAACAACCACCAGGCCCCGGTCCACGCCTCAGGATAACGTGAGAGGGACGAGGGTTCGAACCCGGAGCACTGCTCCCTTTCTGTCCCATCTTTTCTTTCATTTGCTCGGAGGTGTGGCTGCGCTCTCCACCGCACTGCTAACAAGATCAGGCTGCGGGGTGGGCCTCATCCAGCTGGCTCTGTGTGTGTGTGTGTGTGTGTGTGTGTGTGTGTTTGGAACAGACTTGGTTATTGAAAATAGTTGTAAGAGAAACTATACTAAATCCAGCATCGTGTGTGAGAGGGAGTGGGGAAGAGAGAAACTACCAAAATAATAGCTTACCCAATCTTTCCACAGTTTTAATACCAATCAGGCAGTGGGCAAACTGTTCAAAGTCAGAGAGGAAGAATGACGAAGGGTAAATTGATGATATCCACCACAATTTCTCTCAAACATTTGGTTAACAAGGAGGATGAATTTAATCATTTATACTAACAAGGGCATGCTATTCCCCTTCATCCCTCCTCCGAGTGTACTTCCTGAAACAAGCATGCCATGTGTTTGGAAAATAAAGACATTTTAAATGATGGATAGCGAGGCTGACAGACAGAAAGACAAGGAGTCAGCACAAACAAATGTATGAAAGCATAAACACAGGCTTTGCTTTTGCTGGTGAGATGTACAACAGAGCTTTGCTGTCCCTGACTTTTATTCTCTGTGCCATTGTGGTCTCTGATTTATAGCGGAAGAAAAAGATGAGAGAGAACATTTCTCTCTAAACAAAGAAAGCAGATGTACTTTATAAACCCGCCGCACTAAAAAACATACCGTCCTCTTGTAGCAGTTAAGTTAAAGGCTTTTGCTTGACACGTCAAAAACATTTTGCACAGCTTCAAATGCTTAGATGTTCAGGAACTCATCTTTAAAAGCTTGCAGGTTGCCTCCTTTTTGCGCTCGGTGGTCCAAACAGGAGATAATACTCAGAGCGCAGGAATCCCTGGAATGGTTTTGTTTAACTTTGCCTCCAGGGAGAAATATATTGTGACGATCCTTGGAAATATGATGCCCATATTTGCCTCCTATCTGACAAGACAAGTGGAACCATCACCCTATCAAATTTTAAGAACCGAAACGAGATAATAAGCAAGCTGAAGGGAATAGAGACTCTGAGAGTGTTAACATGTTAAGCCCTCACTGGCTGTTATCTGGTCTCTGACATGCAAGATTGGCACTGAGGTGTCGGGATAAGTTTAAAGGAACATCTTCTCATTGACACATGTGGGCTGTCTCGACACTTATCCAAGCCGATGCATTTTTATGTGCATTATTAACCTTGAATTTATAAATAAAAATGCTGGGAGTACGTATTTGCAGATGGAGTTCTCATTAGAAAAAAGAGCTTTGTGTGCGCTCCAATCACAGAGAAATTCACCTGAATATTAAACAAATAAATACAGCCCTCTGCCTCAGAAATGCAAGGAAAAACAATGGCTTTGGACTGCGATGAAAACATGTGTTTCATTGGTTTTTGTATTTGCCTGTTTTGTATTTGCGGGTGTATTTATTTCAGATGAAGGAGAGCAAAGGAGAGAGCCAAGGAGAGTGTGCCAGGCCCCAGTTAGTATGCAGGCTATAATTTCTGCTTCCTTTGAAGTCTATGTATGTGTGTGCCGAGTGTGTATGTGTGTGTCCATTGTGGCGTTGGGGTATGTAGCGTGGCTGTTCTAAAATATACTCGCCTTATGTTATAGAGTTTGTCTTTCTTTCACTTTAGGTTGCTTGCGTCTAAAATTGTGCGACTTTACTAACCTTAAGATTTTAGTGAAGTGTCGGGCAACTTTGTAATAAGATGATGGGGTAACAGTACACTAACACTCTATACAAAAGCAGACTTCGGCCTCAGAAGTGACCATAGAGACAGACTATCAACATCTATGCTCCACAAAGGGATTAGATCGTACAGGTAGGTGTCCATGATCTTGTGTTCACCCCCTGTGTGTTCATATTGCCCATTTTTATCATCTCCAATAAAGCACGCATTGAACCAGACCGAACTGAATCAAAAAGCAGGCGGTTATTAACGTCAAATAACAAAAACAGCACTAACGTCCTGCACAGCAAACTACTTCAGCAGATGGGCCTGCTCTTCCTGTCTGCAGCCACTCAGCCTGTGATGATAGAACCAAAATCTCTGCTCTCAGCGCCCCAGAGATAGAGGTGCATAAAGGGGGCAGAGTTAAAGTGTGTGAGGGTACGAGCGCGGATGAGTCAGGCCGTGTCCAGTGTAAGCCGAGTACATTCGAAAGATCATGTTTTCCTCCACGTTTTGGCCTCGCGGTCACATCAGGCTGCCATTTTTCACACCCAATAAATGAGTTTTTCTAAAAGGTTAGATTGGGTTTGGTGGCTTGTAGCAGGGATCAAATCACTGTGTTATAACATGCGCTGTCATAACAGAATATAATCAGAATAGATAATACAATACAAACACAACACTTAGTCATGGCAAGTGACTCACAGTCATGTAGAAATCCCCATCTCAAGTGCATGCCACTGCCAAGGCAAAACAGTCCAATAGAATCCAGTAGATCTGGGTTTTTATTTGGATCAGCATCAAATTGTACTCACTCACAGATACCAGCCACCTGAAAATGCATGTTCACTTTCATCAAGATCCATGCATTACGCCCTGAAAAATTAGCAAAACTTAACTTACAAAACAAAAATTGCAATGTTAAAGAAGGTGAAAAAAAAAATAGCTGGATCCGTCCCTTTTTCTGGATCCGCACCAAAGGCTATTTGCGAGATTCTGGGCCGAGACCCATCCACTATCCAAGATTCATGGAAAATCCGTTCTGTAGCTGTTGTGTAATCCTGCTGACAAACCAAACAACAAACCAGAAAACAGGCAAACTGACACAAGTGGAAACATAATTTCCTTGGCAGAGATGATAAACACATGCACCAAAGTTTTGTATTTCTATTTTTCTATCTCAATTTCATGATTTGTGTTTTTATTTTTGTAAGTCTAAGTCTAGTTTTTCTTTATATTTCAATTTTTTGAGTAGTTAGTTTAGTTAAGTTGAGTTTTAATGAACTCTAATAACCTGCCGCCCATTCAACATAAAATAAACCAGTGTCAACATGCTGCACAGGAAATGGTAACCACTCTCTGTCTGAAAGTACCAAGCTGCCAACTGAAAGAAACAGAAGAGATTTAAGTGTTGGTGTGTTGTTTTGGTATTTAGGTTTGGGCAGAGAACTTTTCAAAAACAACCTATAAATGCTGGTTTTGGTTGGAATTCATTTTCTATGTAAATAAGGTTCCCAGATGTATCCACCTCGATGTGGATGCGGCCTCGGTGACTGTTTACTTACTCACTTACAACCCCTGGAGTACTCATCCAATTAATGTTATTTTGTGGCTTTAGGATCTAACCGGATGAAAAAAAAAAAGGGGGGGGGGGCACTTGTATTGGGGGAAACACTTCATCAGAGCCTATACCATCAAACCCCCACCACCACCACCACCACCACCACCAAACTGTTCAGCTGGGAGAGGGAGAGCCCGTCATTAGTCCATGATGCCTGCTGAGTGACACTACACAGACACAACCTTTAACTGGGTACATCAAAGCAACGTCAATTAAAGGACCTATTCTGTCCACCCGGTGGGTACCTAAGAAAAACGAGAAAGTCTCTTTGTGTTGCGGGAAAACGCATGGCTCGTCTAGGTGACTCACGCAGAAAATGGGCCCACAACGTGAGTCACGAACACTAATTGACTCACTCGCAATTGCAATTGAGTCACCTTCTGAAGAACTCCACATGACCCTGAGAAGGGAAGCCACCGCTACATGCCATTAACTTGTCTCATGGTAGCAAGGTGTTTTTAAATAAAGACAGGTTTTTACTGGATGCGTGACGCATTTATTAGTTTAAAACAGATACAGTTTCGGTATGAGGGGCAATTCACCTGGGATTGGTGCCAAGAAATACTCCAAGGAGGGTTTTTCTTCCATTCTGAGAAATACATTCTCATCTCAAGGTCCTCTGTTTTACTCTATAGCTCTCAAGTCTCATTGACTTAGAAGATGAAGTGTGACATCCTAAACAAATGACTGTTTTCCCACCCTTAGGTCACCTGATAACAATTCATTGTCGTTTCACTGAGGAAGACCGAGAGACCAAATCAGGGCTCTGACACACCAGATGAGCAGATAAAGAGCTCGGTGAAATACTGCCAAATTGGCAAGCTGGCGGTCAAGCAACAGACCACTTGACCACATTTCATCCAAGAAAACCAAGAATTTCAGGAGACATGGGGACATTCTCCAGCCATAGTGTTTTTCTTAACTCTAACCAAGTGTTTTTTGTGCCTAAACCTCACCATTAAACTAAAATGAACACTTACATTTCACATCAAGTTTCACATTCAGTTGAAATGTAAAGAAATGTCAAGTCGAAGCATAAAGAAAAGTAAAGTTTTAACATATCTGTGGTTGGCAGAGACGTTTTATTCATTTATTCTGGCGATCGGGTTGGGCTGAACGCTTTGTGAAAATAACATCATTTGCTGGCTTTCTGTATTTTATTTGACAGTTGGTTGTAAAGGGTGAAGAAAGAACGAGGAGGAAGACATGCAACAAAAAAGTACCCAGACAGATTAAAAACACACATTTTGGTCGTATGGTGCGCTACCCACTCGACCGCCAAGAGCGTCATGCAGGCAGTTTTATGATGCACTTCAACAGAGCATTTAAGTTCATCACTCTTAATCTGCTCGTGTTTTGTCTTCAGAGTATTTTTCTTTTTAATTCCAGGTTTGCCGTTTCAAACAGAGCATTAAGTCAAAGCATTTTTTCCCAGTTACTCCCAAAACACAAATAATGTTCAAAGCAAATCATCTCAGTTTCATTTTCCCCTGCCTCACAATAACACCCCCCTGCCCCATCGCATGTTTGATATCTCCGATCTGCTCATCTGTAATCTCCCGAGGTTTGCAACATCGCCTCAGACCGGGCATATCATGGCAGGGCTTAGTGCTTTGTCTGATCTTGTGAGCTGTGTACTTGTCCGCCCTCTGAGCCCACATTTGGAGATAGCTGCACAGTACGAGTCCAGATAGTGGCCCCTGAGCTGTGAAACCCCACGCTTGGCAGGATGCAGAGCTGCAGCGATAACTCACCTGTGTACTGATGGAAGGGGAGACAGTGTCCCAAACAGATTAAAGGCGAGCTGATTGCAAAACAAGATGCATAGTTTTCCTCGAGGGATAAACACGAGATGGAAAAATTCTAAACAAACCAGATGAAAGGGGTCAGTGGATGTTTTTATCTTACTTTCTTTGATTCGTTTCTCGATTTGTGTGTGAACACGAGCGCATGCACATGCTTGTCATTTACATAGGATATCAGGGTCTATTCATGTTTGGGTTTGAAATCCTAAACAGATGAAAAAGCATGAGACACATTCGAGTCTGTTTTCCACAGCTCAGCTTCAGACCACAATGTCAGTGGCACATTTTCAAAACCACATTCTGACATGATATAAAACACTCTGAAATGTCAACATTGATAGGAGATGGGAGCACAGCAGCTGAGGGTCTGATCTCAATCTTTGCTTTTCTCTTCTCTCCTCTTTTTCCGACCTTCAGGAGATGCTCTGTTGTCACGTAACGGTCTTTACAGTCTGCTGGCAAAAATGTCATTTCCAAGGGCCTATCTCTGCGATCCTGTCAGAGCAGGCAGGAGATAGTACACCTAATCTCCGACAGCAGGGAGTGTGTGATGTGTTTCGGAGGTTTGCGCAGAGTGATGTGTGAATATTTGTGTTTATCTCGCCGGTAGATAATCTGACACAGATGGTGTCACTGGACTTCTCTGACATTCCTCTGTCACGATCAAGCTCAAGTTAGTGTCTACAGGTGTCAGGCTGGTGTATCCGTGAGAGATTTTGTCTGCTCAAGCGCTAATGTATGACTTCCTCAAACGATTTGTCTGGTGATATTCGACCGAGTATCACGCCAGAGTGTGTAACACACCTGGCAGTCCACCTTGTTTGGGTCACGTTTTGCCTCCCTCTCTCATTCCGCGGTCAAGTTAACAATAATAAATATGCGATGTCTGGTTAGACTTTCAAAATACATCTTGCTGAGAAACATTTAATCTGTTGGTCGCAGTTTGGTCAGGTTTAGGCACCAACACTAGTTGGTTAGGTTTAGGAAAAAATTATGATTTGGAGTAAAATAAGTATGCGCCTGACATCTTGTGTTTGGTAAGAAAACAGGTGTAACAATATCGCCTTTCTTGACATTTTTTGAGTTTATTTTGTTTATTTTTTCTTACATTTACTAGCTGAAACAATGCCTCTTGTGTTACAAAGTGGTATTACAAGACCGAATGGGCTTGGGCTGGCCGGTCAGCCTGCCAGCATCGCATAATGCCAACACTGTTGCTTCTTCAAACCCTTTTGACAATGTTGCTCAATTTATAATGTTTTATACTAAAATTCAGGCCATTTCTCACAAAGTTTTACTCCTTCCGTTGGTTGGGATGAGTGGGCTTGGAGCTGGTTGCCACAGAATACTTTCTACCTCAGGAGGGTAGAAAGCATTGTTGGTTTTTGACTTTTAAAGGGATTTCTTGGCAATAACAGAAATACAGAATAGCATCTGGTTTAGTGCAACTTTTGTCAAATTTTCGGAATTTTGGCCACAACAAAACAACATCCCAGCCAGTTTATCCAAACCATTTTATTTGGACGTGAGTTCAAAATGTGGTGAATAATTTGTTTTTTGCACAGGAACACTGTGTAAAGGACAGCAGGTCAGAGTTGGACAAGGATGGGCTCTAATCTGATTTTACTGTCACTGCAATCTTTTCATATTTACCACTTCTGAGTCTGTTTAAAGAAATAAGAGGCTGTAATTTTACAATTTAACATGATTTTCCCCTTAAAATACATTTGGCTGAGCTGGGGATTTATTTAAAAGCTTTATGATCTTTTAACAGTTTGTGTTGCGTGCCCCATCTGGCTTCTCTTATGCAATATCACTGCATTCCCAGATCTCAGCAATTCACATAAAAAAGTAGCCGACAGCATTATGAACTATTGCCAAAACTACAAACCGAGATCCAAGTTGTGAATTATCCTTTAAGTACGGATCACATGATGGCGTAACTGTCAGAATACGTTCATCGTTTAACTGGTCATTCTTCAGTTTAATGCTCACATAGATTAAAAGTGGCATCAGTGAGAACAGAAACAAATAACACGGACCAAACTGACATTTTGAATCATGCAACTTCCTCTTCAGAATTGCACTAAGCCGATCACAGTGCGGCACTGCGCTTAAATTAGCTTGAGGTCATCCATCGAGTTAAAGGAATATGTCAACCCCACCCTTGCTGTGTATGTGACTTTTATGGTATTTAACATAAAGCAAAACATAATCACACAATATGGCATGACATCACCGGTCCACAGGCGTGGGACTCGCAGCTCTGGGGATCGTACAAAGTCATCAAGCCGGTCTAACGGGGAGATCTTCGTGGAGGTAGCCTCACCGCAGGTCTAACCACTGCCGGAAAACTCAACGAGTTACTGTAAAAAGCTTCGAGTTTAATATGTGAATGTTGCCACACACACATGAGGTTAGCACGGCTCCTAGGGTGGCTCGGAGGACTTTGCTAAATGTCATAAAACAGGCAGCCAAATAAACAGCACTGAACCCATGCACAAACAAACAAACAGATTCCTATTAAGAAAGGAATTAAGGAAACTAGCTAAGTGACTGCAGCCTCTGCGGAGGAGAAAAGCATGCAGCCGGCCTGCCTGAGCCCTGAGAGTGTGTCTATGTGCATCTGAGAGTGTTTATGGACTGGCTCTAAGTGGAAGTCATTATGGGACGTTTGAGTACACTTGCGCTGATAGCAATGGTTCTGGGTCCACCCAAGGCTCGAAACGTAGGTGGTCCGGGCCGCGGAGGAAGATGAGCGACAGAAGGAAGGAGGGGTAGAAAGAGAGAGAGAGAGGAGAGACAGAGAAGGGAGAACGAGAGAGAACCAGAACGTTTGGCCTCCACCCTTCCTCTACTATTTGCCTCTGCTGCAGATGTGGTCGTAAGGAAGGGAGGGAAAAAAATCTCCATAAAGTTATAATTATCCACATGAATGCAGACCAAATTCTGGAAAACTGCACATACACACAAACACATGCAGGTTACACACTCGCTACACACTCTTCTGCAAACAATGGCTGCACCTTTGCACATCTAAAGCCCTCAGATTTAAGAATCGTGCAATGTATATCAAGTGTTGTCACAAAGTACAACAAGGCTGAGACAATAATACAACACACAACCAGAGAACCTGTGAAAGTTCAGACCTCATGTCGCCTTGAGGCAGGAGTCCATCTGAAGTTCTTGCGCGTTATGAGAAAAACCTGCCAGTTCTGACATTGCGGGGTGGAAGCGGACAGTTTGCAGCACATTGCTCCGACGCAGGCAGCAACCATTTCATGAGCGCTTACAATCTGTTTACCATTGCATGCCGACAACTGGTTTGTATCAGCAAAGTTTACCTAACAGTATATTTCACCTCAGGACATTTGGAGAGATAACCAAATAAACCTTTCAAGGCAGGAATGTTCCCTGGAGCTGCCAGGTTCAAAGTGAAGCCCTCGACGGCCCCTTAGCAGAGCGCGGTGGGTGCCTGCACTCAGGGTGGACATGTTTTACTGAGGTCTCACTGGTCACTGAGACATGGCGGTGTAATGGGTAACAGGAAGTACATTTAGCATGGAAAGAAGTGCATAATGGTGGTGGGATGGAGGGAGGCTTGACTTGTGGAGGTGGTGGAAGGGGGAAACATCATCCAGCAGCAGCCACCACGGCTCTGACACTTCGCCCAGAAGAGCACACTGAGAATTCAAACATCGTCTCTCAGATGTTCCACTTCCTCTTGTAAATTGCAGGAATTCTTTCATGTTACAAGTGCTTTTGTTTTATGGCCACGGCCCTGGAGAGTGGCTCTGCAGAGCCCCACAGCTCGCAAATTTCTCCACCCGTATGGCAGCCACAGGATTTGAGGCCGGTGTGTGTAAATGTATGTGTGTGTGAAATGATTCAGGGCGTAAAGGGAGAAAGAAAGAAAGAAGGGAGGAGGTGAGTGTGTGGGCATATCCCTTCCTCACTAGCCGCTCCATTCATCACTTTGTTGTCCCAGCTGCAGACTCAACCGCAGTGTGGTGCATCCCTTTTGAAAAGTCAACATGATAAGAATTCCTGGATTGAAGTGGCACATCCCACACTTCCTTGGCACATGGGCTACTTCCTCCTGAGCCTGGTCTGCGTGGTGGACTGGGACTGTGACAGGTCTCTGAGGTTGGCGCAGTCACTCCCCAAACACATAACGTCCTGCCCAATCCTACCAATGATACGGTGTCCCAGGACCCAGACTGTGATGTCATACTGTGACACACAGGAAAGGGAAGAACCCCGTCTGGCCTTGGCAAACGGTCGTCTGCGTCCCCCAACCATCTAATTAGGAAAGAGTATACATGCGTCATCGTGACGACAACTGTGAACCACCACAACGGGCGGAGCTGATACCAGCTGTTCTGTCAAGAGAATCAAGAAAGAGAGACACTCTCTCTCTGATTTGTGTTTCAGTATAAAAAATAGAAAAGGTGAGACCGCTTGTGTGATATAAGACGTTTAGCTGTGCAGCATCCAAACCCACAGCACAAGAACCCTCTCCAACATTCAAACAACAAAGATCTGCAGCCCTCTTCCACTTTTGGGATTTCCTAAACTTACCGACCTCAGCTATTTTGTGTTTTGGCGTCTTTTCCCGATAGAATCCATCATTTGTCCCACAGACAGCTAAGGCCAGACAAAAGCCAGATGGCGTATCTATTTGCTCCTCTTTAACTCTCGTCTATGCACCAGATAGATAGATGCAGGCCGGCAGAAGGAGGAACTCTGGCGCGGCACCAAAAACCCTGTGCAGAACATTTGCACTCTGAGTTTAACGCACTTCAGAGAAAAGTTTGATCCAGGTCCATGCAGACAGGTGGGACCAAGTCAAAGGTGATCTCAGGGCAGACTGACGTATGGTCACCATACTTTTCCCTGTTGGACTGCGCTGTTCTCTCCCTCCCATCTTGCTCTCTTGTTTCTTCGTCTGTGTGCTCAGCGGGGGGAGGCTCAGAAACTAAAGGCATTAACACAGACTTCCAGACAGTCTGTTTTTATGATTGATCTTCCTACCGAGTCATTTTTTAAAACTTGTAAGGAGTACAGCTTGTGTGTTGTGTGTGTGTGTCTGTGCGTGTTTATTTGTATGCGACTGTGTGTAAGACAGAGCTGTGTTCCTTCTTGGCAGCGCATGTGCAAGACGCTGGGTGCTGGAATCCATCCACTGCCAACTATCCAAACACAATAAATCAAAACAGGTGTTTCAATATGTTGAATGCTGTAACATGAAGGCCAGACGCTTGCCAGGCAATTCCTTTCCTCCTCTGCCGCTAAATCAAAAAACAGAAGACTGGGATGAAGTCAAGATGTCAAAGACGAAGCCTTAAAAGGCCGCCTCCAGCTCTGATTGTCTCTTAAGTTGAAGCTACAGAGCCAAAATGCAAAAGTTGTCTTTGAATAAGTAGCTATAACAAATTCCAACAGTTTGCTGCCCTGCTGCAAAGGCTTGACTCGCTGCACATCTACTGACCGCCTCCTTACCAAACTCACAAGGCAACAAAATCTGTTTGTATTTTTGCGGTTGAACGATGCACAGCGATGACTCACAGGATTTTTTTTTCAGACCCAAGAAGCAACTCTATTTTCACTGTGGACAGAGAGCAACAGATGAAGGACACAAACGTTGATCAGAAAAAGACTGTCTGGTGGGGACGGCAATGGGTGTGAACTGTGACCTCCCAGCTGTGGTTTCTGTTTACTTCTAGGGCCGGATGAATACGCATGAAGCAGTGTTTTATATGGATTGACGTCTGCAGTAGTTAGCATCTACAGCGCCTCGAGTGATGTGCTTCTCACTTCCCACAGTCTGAAAAACAGAACTTCCCAGCTAATTGCCTTCTCGCTCTGTACATTACCAGCATATCTACACAGTGCCAGTGGCCACCGCACAACGCTTACGATCCTAAATCTTTGTCGGAAAACAGTCTGCTACAGTCAGTTACTTAGCATGGGTGTTGTGGGCGAGATGTGGGTGTTGACATGTTTTTCCCAGACAGACTTCCCAGACAAACTCAGAATGATTGATTGAGGTGAGACAGATTTCTACGACTACTCAAGTCAACACCATGGAGGCAACCAACACTGAAGATACCAACTTGTACTCATGTCAAATGCTTATTTCTACAGCTGTTTGCCACTGCCTAATCCTTGACTTACAGCTTGATGGAAGTCTGCATGTGTATTGCTTTTTAGGACCACAACTTCTTGCACCCACAGGATTGTCTGCCACAACCAGAGTATTTGCAGCGAAAGTGCCCGCTCGGATGCCCCTATGGTAGATAAAACATGAAAAAGTGCCCTCTTGGGTATTTGAGCAAATAGGTTGCCACCCCTGATTGTGTAAGGCCTGACCTCCTGTCTAATATGTTTTAGGGCCCAGACACACCAAACCAACATCAGAGATTAGGGACCACAGACGCTCACTGACGGCTCTGACAGTGGGTCAGGGTTAGGCTGACCGTTAGCCTGGTATGTCAGGGCTCTTATTGTCAAGAAGACATGACAAGCTGTGATTTGAAAAGCACTTCCAAACAACTATTTGGCGCACGTGTGGCAAGCTACGCAGACTAACAGAAGAGGATCCAGCCTGCACTATGATCAGACATTACAGCGTGTCTGCCCAAAGCCCCAGAGAAAGAAAAACTGCACTGCCAGCATGGATGCCAGCTTCAGCTTTACTGATCATCTTGTTGAGGAGAGTTATTGTCACTTCAATAGCCAAGCCACATTGAGATTTCACAGTCATTTCAAGGTACTCACAAGGTATCAATTCTCAATTGAAATCGTCTAATCTATCTTATTCAGATATTTTTCCTCACATCCACTCCTCTTCAATTTCATATTCTTTATCTAACTGTCTTCTGCTGGTATGTAACAGCATCTGTCTTCTCTTAACTTTTCCTTTCAGTTCGACACTCTTCACACGGTCTGGAGTGAATCATGTCCATTTGATGACACATAAACAGAACCAATGTAAGCAGTAATTTGACGTGAAACAGCTAAACCTGTCAGATTGTTGAGAGCTGCAGTCAAAACTTCAGCTGTGGCTAACATTGCAGCACCGGTTCCGTCTGGGCACGGTCCTACTGTCCTTACTGGGTCGAGGCAACTTCTTATCTTCCAGCTTCCCATCGTCTGTCCATCCATCCATCCCTCTAATGCTCCCTCCCTTCTTTAAGATGGCTTTAACAATCTTGTGTTGGCCATTATGCATTTTTCCTCGCCTCTCCCATGAACTCCTCATTGTTTCCATTATTTAACCCTCTTTTTCCAAGCTGTCACCTGCATTTTAACCAGACCTGAGCCGAAGCCAACTTGTAAAAAATGTGTTTAAAATTTAAACTTTTATTCCTCATGACAAACGGGTAAGTTAAAATAAGTTGTTTGCATCTTTTATCTGACACAGGTGCGAGGATTTTTTTCCTCCTCTCTCTCAAAGTGCCTCATTCCCTCCTTCTTCCCCTCATCCCTGATTTGATAGCAGCCTGTGCTTGTAAGAGTTACAGTACCCAGCCCATAATGCACTCCAGACGGCCTGACTTCCTAATGACTGGTTGTGCTCCAAGCCTTTCCGGGCACGGCTGTGGCCGCGAGCCTCACACAAACACACATAGAAACACAGATGCACACATACACACACCACGTGTTGACCAGTCACACAAAGTGCCTTATATGTGTCTGTCCCATCCAGCACCAAAACTCTCACCATGTTTTCTACCTGCCCTCCTAAAGTAAACTCATTATAACAGCCAGAGCATCCATCTTTCAGCTCCACTCTCTCGCTCATATATCATTAAAAATATTTTTGGATGGCAGGTACGTGGCAACAAGCACCAGAGAGGCAAACATGTGGCAGGAGCTTGTGTGAGCCCGCAATAAACTGCAACATGTCTTCCAAATGTAAGGACAAATGAATGTAGTCCTGAGCGATCTGATCACAAGTGGACATTAACAGGTACGTCACGGGGACAAACAGACATGTTTTCTACAAAAAGGAAGAAAAACATTGTAAACAGAAAGAAATTTTGTGTGTATCATATGCCGCATTAACAAGAAGGCCCAAGTAGTTAAGAATGTGTTGTAAACAGTGTTTCACAATGCTTATAAAGTTTCTCATAACTCAACAACTCACAAAATTTTGCGATTTTTTAAGGGACACTGGGGTTTTTCTCCACAGGTGACAAAGTTACCTATGTTGGTTACTTCTACTTCTAAATTTAACATGTTTACCATCAATACAACTTTGTCTTCTCTTATAAATTAAGTGTAAATGACGAAATTAGTTAAAATAGTGTGTTCAAACAGGTGTTGGAGATAAGACGCACTTCAGACAAGGAAGCAGACGAGATGAGAATGACACTTTTTACGAGAAAATAAACAACTAAATGTATTGCATTTAATGCCAAATTTACGAGGAGGCTCGAATGATTAAGAATTTGCTGAAGCCGTTTTGCAAAGTCTGTTAAGTTTGTCATCACACAGCAACTCTTAAAAGCAAGTAATATGTTAAAGGAGTCTGGCAGTATTGCGGTTACTAGTTCAATGGTAAGTCGAAACAAACATCTGCAGCTCAGACCCCCTGCGAATGTGGTCTTGGGCTGTTCACACCTGTATTCACAGCTGTCCGCTTGTGACTGAATCACTCAGTACAGATTTTGATACCAAGTGTGAACACTCTCTTAGTGTTTTTGGAAACCCCCCTTCACTGAATCCAATAGAGCAGTCCATCCTCTGGGATAGCCTGGTGTTTATTAGGATGCTGTGTTCTTTATCGTTTCCTCAGATTCTTGCAAGACACTAGAACCAAAAGAACTCAAGTCATTCAGCTATTTCAACTCATTTGGCGTTTTTAAGATATATAGCTCCCTGATACCTCCTCCCGACAGTCTGGAGGGCCCATATGCACCACCTCAGCAGGGGCTTGTCCATTACCAAGGCAACAGGTCTGTTTGTTTGGTGTGACTCTTCCTCTCCCTTTTTTATTGCTTGCTGAAATGTTTAATTGTACGTCTTCACAGTTTTCCCTGCTTTCCGAGGGTTGTAGTAACAAAATGCTAAAAATGCCTAAAAAAAGGGTTATTTTGAGAACACTGAAGTGGGCCAACTTGGGAGTTTTTGTAAGAGATAAAAGTCATAACTTTGCGATCAAAGACACACGCTGAAAAACGGTTTCAATAAAAGCTTATTAGTAGAAGTCAAGCAGCAGAAATCCAGGCAATGAAGTTCAATCATTCAAGAAACAATTTAAAAGTTCAGTTTCTTGGGATAGAGCCTGCAATCTTTATATTTTCCCAGGAAAAATTCCTAATTTTTTGGGTCAGGGTTAGGCTGACCGTTAGCCTGGTATGTCAGGGCTCTTATTGTCAAGAAGACATGACAAGCTGTGATTTGAAAAGCACTTCCAAACAACTATTTGGCGCACGTGTGGCAAGCTACGCAGACTAATAGAAGAGGATCCAGCCTGCACTATGATGACTTACTGCTTGATGGAAGTCTGCATGTGTATTGCTTTTTAGGACCACAACTTCTTGCACCCACAGGATTGTCTGCCACAACCAGAGTATTTGCAGCGAAAGTGCCCGCTTGGATGCCCCTATGGTAGATAAAACATGAAAAAGTGCCCTCTTGGGTATTTGAGCAAATAGGTTGCCACCCCTGATTGTGTAAGGCCTGACCTCCTGTCTAATATGTTTTAGGGCCCAGACACACCAAACCAACATCAGAGATTAGGGACCACAGACGCTCACTGACGGCTCTGACAGTGGGTCAGGGTTAGGCTGACCGTTAGCCTGGTATGTCAGGGCTCTTATTGTCAAGAAGACATGACAAGCTGTGATTTGAAAAGCACTTCCAAACAACTATTTGGCGCACGTGTGGCAAGCTACGCAGACTAACAGAAGAGGATCCAGCCTGCACTATGATCAGACATTACAGCGTGTCTGCCCAAAGCCCCAGAGAAAGAAAAACTGCACTGCCAGCATGGATGCCAGCTTCAGCTTTACTGATCATCTTGTTGAGGAGAGTTATTGTCACTTCAATAGCCAAGCCACATTGAGATTTTACAGTCATTTCAAGGTACTCAGAGAGTATCAATCCATCTCCAATCTATCTCACTCAGATATTTTTCCTCATATCCACTCCTCTTCAATTTCATATTCTTTATCTAACTGTCTCCTGCTGCAACGTAACAGCATCTGCCTTCTCTTAACTTCTCCTTTCAGGTCGACTTTTAATAACACAAATGCATGTTGATTTGTTTGCTTGTCTGCCACCTGCTCAGTTTTATGCCTTGGTGAACAAGCTTTTTCCACACAGGGAGAGGTGATAATACCTCAAGTGTATGATCAGCATTCACGTACACAGCCAGGCTTTCCCTTAGGGCTCGTGGCTGCAGGCCTTAACTGCTCGGCCCATATGTTAATGATCTCACTCTTGGTGTCCCAAACGTCCACAGCTAAATGTATACAGTTGTGTATGTTCATGCCAAGAGCAACAAACAGCCTCTCGACAATCGCTCGCAAAGGAGGGAGTGTCAGAGTTTATTCAAGCTTAGACTTAAATCTGGGGGAAAGTGCTGGCTTATTTTCTCTCTACACCAGCTTGGATGTGCAAATACACACAGATACAGCAGTTGCTGAAACAATGCTGCTTATTTGAGAATCCGCCCAGCCTGCATAATAATAGCCTTACCGTCACATGTTGATGTATCTGTTCTTATGGTGACATTTTCTTTTCTGACACTAATGCTGTTATTCTTCCCTCTACTTTCCACTCGCCTCCGCCCTCCTACATCTCCAGGTGGCTCAGGACGCAGTGAGGGCCCCCGCTCTTTCACCGAAGTGAACAATGTTGCTTTTGGCTGTAGCAAAAACCTCTAATTGTAAGCCAGGTCTCCTATCTTTGTCAGGATATGCAGCTGATGCTGGGTGGCCTCCCCGCACAAACATACAGTATTGTGCTCTCACCTGAGGAAGCACGTTCTTTAGCTGACGCACGGACACACACAGGGACGCACACACACAAAACACAAAAGGACAGGTTGTGCTGTTGCATCCTGCCACCAGAGGGTGCAGACAATGTGCCCCCATCACCCCCTGGCTTCAGCCCGAGATTCCTTCAGGGACCAAAGAATGAGCCTCCGGATGTTGGATAGGCAAAATGAGCCAAACAGACAACAATGAGCTGTGATAGGAGACACACGTACATTTTCCGCCGACACATAGTCACATGTTTAAAGATATGACGGTATACATCTGCTCGGAGATGTGTTGGAAGATAGAAGCCTTTTCAAACAAGGTCTCTGTCTTTTTCCTTTTCTCACGGTCCGTCTCCTGTTGCTCTCTTGCTCTCGCACACACACAGGACAGAAATAACACACACACACACACCTTCCTACTGGAGATCTGGGAAAGCAGACAGAGAGCATTTTTGACAATCCTGAAGCAGGCATCCTTCAGCTACCCCAAATGAAACCCAAAAGGTCTGGCTGTACTCCCTCAGACTAGTTTTTTTCCATTTCATTCCACTCTTCTTTTATTAACATTTAATCATGTTGCTCACCTGTTTTCATGATACTGACAGACTAAGTTATGAGAGAATTGACTTTGGCTGCAAGTTGAGCATCCCGTTTCGTAGCTTCTGTTTACAATAAATGTTCTGTACATCAATAGCTAACTATTTAAATTGAAAGAACTAATCCGTTTCCTCCCTATACTGAAATCTTCCCACTATCTTTCCTCTCCTTTTGTGAGTTTTTGAGGCCTCTATTCACTCGTATCTTCAACAAAGAAAGTTCATTAGTGCAGTGAATTCTGGGTCAACTGGAGGTAGCGAGGTCAGAAATATTCGATCTACTGTGTGTTAGATTAGACCTCGGGCCACGCTCGCTTTTCTTTTGTTGAATTATTTAAACCTGCCTATAAATATGGAAACTTCATCAGTGCAGATGATGAAGGGGCCAACTGGAAGGAGGCAGGGAGGGCAAAAATATTAAACCTGCCGTATCTGTTGGATCAGCGGCTGTTTTCTGTTTGGGGAGCTATAGGCTACGATGTTTTGTCTCTTTTATCTCAAGTCTAATATTCCTGCTTGCCTGCTGAATTCAAATATACAGTATAAGTTAATGAGCCCATCTGAGTTCACAGCAAGAGCAGCAGTGGCATTAGCTCAAGACTAAAGCTAACAGTGGCAAATAATAATAATAAGGATCAGTCTGGGTGTGTTTCCATGGCGGTGTTGAAGGGGCTCATTTGGAGACCTTTTGACACATTCAAGATTTAACCCTTTCTGTTCAGTCAAGGGGGCTTTGACGAACATCTTTGCTCTTGTAGAAATGGGATACAAAAATAAGGCTGAGAAAAAAAGAGGGGTTTTTTTAGGTATCAGCAAATGGCGTATACCCTTAATGCCCCCAGACCAATATAAGCCCACATTGCAGATTAATTAATTAAATACAAGGATGTGAAAGTAAAATTAGTTTTAACTAGCCCTTAATTCATAGCTCACTCTATAATACATAAAAAACACATAAAACATGTATAAAAAATTGGATCAGCATGAATTGAAGGGAATTTTTTCTTTTGTTCTTGGGACCTGTTTCATTCATTGGTAGCAGCAAAGGGTCAGGCAGGGTTGTTTTCAATTGTCGTTATGAGTCTGTTGCTCCACGGTCCCGACTCCATATTTTGTGCACTCTTTTTGACATTTCTTACATTTGTTTCACATTTAACCGTCTGTGGCCCATGGAAACATCTGTTTAAAGCCCTGGAGAAAGTTTGTGAGGTTGATGTGTCACCAGCTTTTACCCTGAGAAGAGTCTTATAAAACACACACATGGGAACACATTGCTGTCTATGGTACACGTAACTCCAGCCCTCCGGCACACACACAGGGAGCATACACAATTACTGTATGAATGCAACAACACACACCGTATCTTGCAAAACCACAAGAGACGCAAAGCGCCAAACCCCCTTCCAGTGGTCTCCTCCACCATCGAGTCTTGATAACCTCTGGGGCTCTTGTTAGCTCAGAGCAGAACCAGACCGCCACTTTAAAACACACACACACACACACATGCATGCACACACCACAAATATCCCACCCCCAGCGTCCCTAACCGTGGCTGACACATCAAAGAGCCATGTCCGAGGAGGGAAGTCAGGGAGGGTCTGGGGAATCATGGGAGACAAAGGAAGCGATTAAGAGATAAGGATCAGTCTAAGATATGACATTTCATCCTGGGCAGATCCGGTAGACACACTCCATTCAAAGAAGGTTATATAGCAACGGAAGGGAGGAGGGAGAGGAGGAGGAGGGTCTCTCTCTTGCACCTTTACCCGCTTCCACAGTCTGTCTGTGAGAAGGTCTGCGGCGCTAAACCCCCCCTCCAAAACGGACTGCATCAGCCTTGCATCCTCCAGTGCTGTCCACCGCACCCAAACCCCCTCCCTGCTTATACATAACAAGGTAGAGCGACTTCAAAGGACAGGCATGCGTCGGAGCAACTCCCTCAACTAATGTACATGGCACAAACACTTCTGTTGCTGATGTGCTACGTGCTCGTACATTTTCCTCCCTGCCCGTGCACCCGGGTTCCTCATTTTATTCGCTCTTAAATAGTATTTAGCAACACAAAAGGGGTGAATGCGAAAAAAACGTCCTCATTGTGGGCCTAATTGCCTCGGGGTCGTGTTACAGCTCCGGTTTCAAGTTGTTGCTTTCAAACTATAGCTCGCAAGCCAGGGGCACAATCCACCTGCCTCTCAGAGAGCCGCACAAAGGGTCAGCGTATGAACACAGAGGGAGTCTGTTAGCAAATAAACACTGAGATCTGACTCCGACCAAACACCGCTTCTCTTCTCAGATATTTATGCACCTGAAAAGGGAGAAGCTGCCAGTGGCCGAAATAGGCTTCTGTAACCAACCAGAGCAAAACAATGAGCTGTCACCAGATGACACCATACTGTATATCAACTATTATCACGCTGAAAGGCAAATTAGTGCTTCATAGGGAAGCGCATGGGGAATGAGATGGAGCAGTTGTGCATAAACAGCTTTGTCTAATTACAGGAGGCTTTTTTACAACGTCTCAGTTTGCCAGAGGCTTCAGAGCGGTGGAGATTGTTAAATGAGGGATACTCGCCTTACTCACTGTCTTTAATTTCCTGCCATATGTGTAAATAAAGACAAGGATGTGAGATGAATATGTGACACTTTATGTTGCCACTTGTTTTCAGCAGAGGCAAGAGCACAAACAATAAATATTCACGTGAAAGATGAACTTCGAGCCTCTTCTCGAATTTGTTTGAGTAGATTGTGCGTGAGAGCCCTGTCTGATGGAAAAGTGCTCAAAGTGAGAAGAGTAATGCCTGCAATTTGATCTCAACACCATAATTTTACTTTAAAAGATCAAATTTTGATCCAAGTTGGATCTCCATCGGGTTTAGAAATAGTCACCACACCCATACTTAGGCTGACGTGGTTAAACATGCAACCAGCCCAGACTGATGAACATCTCAACACGATTAACAACTCAAGTGTTATAATGGAAAACTCTATAAGAATGGCAGAACAAAAGAGTAATACATCAAAAATAGCAACTGTTTAAGGAGCAATGCGAAAGAATTTAGTTCAAAACATTCAAAACATTTTCAGCAGATTGTGAAGAGATAACTTTTAAGATGTTATGGCGAAGAAGTCGATGTATTGTTTTGAAGAGATACCTACTGAAGTTAGCAGGAAACACCACCACTACCCTGGTAATCTGGCTAGCTGCATTGCTAACTAAGCTAACAAGCTAACAGGAGCTACACTCATGGATGTAGCCTATTAAAAGATTACATTTAGCAGCCGTCAGCCGTTTTTCTGGTGGTATGCAGCCCCTATTTGTTGAATTCAAGGTGGCCAACTAACACTTTTTTGTACTGCACCTTTAAAAAAAATAAAATAAATTAAAAATCCAATAATAAGCAAAACAAAAAGAAAGAAAAAAATATATGAAAGTGGGTATAAAAGACAAAAGAAAACAAAAGTTGTGTTTCTTTTTTAAATAAGTTACAGTAACATAAATGGTCAAGACTATGGAAAGCTATCAACAAGAAGCTATACATGAATACATTTAAATTCATGTAAAAATGATTTATTTCATGTTCTTGGTTCAGGCCTGCTGCTATCTGTATGAAGTAAAGAAGTGCTGTTTTTCTAACAGGAAACAGGAGTGTCTGTGTGTGGATAATAAAAAGTTATAAAAAAAGAAAAAGACCTGTAATGGAAGCAAGCAAGCGGCTTTAAATGAAAATAATGTTGTAAAATGAACTTGTGAAAATAACACTCAAGTAGCCCGTTAAAGAGAACATGGGGATGAAAAGTGTTTTCAGTGAGTCGGAGCAGTGCTGGAGGGCCAGCCGGCACACCTGTTCAGTGGGAGATGCGAGGCGGGGGCACTAAATACAGGCCGGAGGAGCGTCGGGGGGCCGGGCTGTCCAGCAGCCATCTTTTCATTAGCCGTATCTAATGAAACTGCACAGGGCCCGAGGAAGAAAGGCCTACTGCAGGGACACCCTGCCCTGCCCGAAATTACACCAGAGACTCGCCCACAAAAGAAGCATTCCGTCCACACAGCGACACTGGCACTTGACACCGAATTTTAAACCTGCAGGTTGTTTCTCCGACAAGTGGAAATTTCCACTGCGATCCCTTCCCAGTCGGGGAGGCTTGGTGAGAGAAACGAGTGTCGAGGGGGTTTAATCACACAGTCAGTGTGTAACCCCCATTACACACACACTCACACACTCCACGGCCCCCCGACCGCCCGTTCCTGTACGCTTTGTTTGGGAACAGTTGTCAGGATGGAAATATTTGATACTCTTTCTAATCACTCAGGCAGCAATTACTGTTATTAAGCTTTCTTTGAGAGGCCTTCATTGTTTTTCTTCTAACACCACTGACAGACATCAGGGTTGCTAACAGCCTGAACAGAGCGAGTGACTGCAGATTTTGTAAACGCGCACACATACTTAAGGGTGCATGTGAAGACATGCGCACACACATACACACACAGTAAGTTAAAGGAAGCTCGGAGAGGGTGAGAATGACCAAAACCCTAACAACTGTCAATCAGTTTATGTCTTTTGGCTTGCAATGCAGGTCTGCAACTATCTATTAATTTCATTATCGACTGATCTGGCCATTATTTTTTCAATTAATCAATAAATAATTTAGGTTATACAATGTCAGAAAATGGTGAAACAAACATCAATCTATTTCTACATCATAAGACATATCTAACGTCTGACAACTGCCTGTTTCGTCTGACTTACAGTCCCAAAATTCCCTTTGGCACCAGCATTTTGCAGTTTTGTTTGCATGATTGACATAATAGCAAACAATAAATATGCCACAAAAAGCCCCTGAAAATTAGTTTCAGTAGTTAACTACGCAAAAAAAAGGGCAAAAAGGTAAGCTTACTTTAATCGCTTTGCAAGTTTGAATGTATTTGAACACCCAGAGACTACTTCAAAATGTTATAAAACTACTAGTCTAAGTAGAACTGAGCACCCAGCAAAGTGCATACCTTTGCCGAGGCCTAACAGTCCCCTTTTGTTCTCACTCACAGATACAAGCCACCTAAATACACCAGAATTTTTCAAGATTGATGCATTATTACCTGAGAAAAACAAAACAAAAATGATGTTAATTTCTCAGAAAAAAAACACCCTATTTCCCATGTTAAATAAAGTGAGAAAAAATACCCTGGATCTGTCCCTTTATTTGGATCTGCACCAAAAGTTAATGGGGTCTATTCTGGGCCGAGACCCGTCCTCCATCCAGCTTTCGTGGAAATCCGTCTGGTAGTTTTTGTTTAATCGTGGTAACAAACCAACCAAACAACAAACTGACACAGAGGTTATAAGCATCAGTTGCTGCACTGTAAAAGGCATCCCAAAACAGTGTAGACATGTAGGATGATGTGTAAACAACATATCCAGCGTGTATTGAGGGGTTTTAATTGCTTATTAAAAACAATAAAGTCAATTAGTTTTCTGTTAATTGATTGTTTCAGCACTAAAGAAATGATCTTCACCTGTGTCTGAACCCTGCAGAGTAAAATGCTCCTCTACTATTACCCATTACTACCTGCACTGTACGCGCCGTGTGCCCGTGTGTATGCGCTTTGTGCCTGTGACCCCGAGGTCAAAGTATTCCATCGATGACAGCCTTATCCCCTTAAATGCACCGTGGAGCGTCCCGGCTGCCATGTGCTAGCGCCGAGGTGTGCGTGATGAGTGGAGATGAGTCACAGACAGGGGTGAGAGGAGGTGTCACACAGATAACCCCTACAGATGGACAGCGGGAAGGGTCTAAGGTTTCAGACCTGTGTGTCCGTGTGCGTGCGTGTCTTTGTGTAAAAATGATATACCCTGGAAAAGTGTATAAGAAAGAATGCGTGTGCGTGTGTATGCATGCATGTGGAAGTATGAGTGGGAGAGTGAAACAAGAGGCCGTGACCCCCGAGCAGCACTGACATGAGCTATCATCACAATAGCCCCTCCTGATTCTCTGCCGAACAGAGAGAGCCGAACAAGAGAGCATCCACTAACTCTTTCCAGTTTGGGACTGCAGCACAGCACAGGGTGACGCATCCAGAGCTCAATACATGGTCCATAAACACTTGTTCTTGTACAGCAACTCAACTTTAATGTTTTTAACAGAGGTGTTAAATCATGGCTGGAAGAGAAACAACATTGTTCTTACAACATCTGTATCTGTACCTATATGGTATGATTTTGTTTTTTCTTTTCCTCCTTCCTTCCTGAAATAATTTGAGTTGCTGATTTAATGCAGACCATGTTGTTGCAATCCTGTAAGTTTTCAGGAGATTCTTGATATAGGGAAACTCCAGTGCGTCCCATTTATTATCATTTTCTGTGGGTTTAATTTACCTTTAAGATTTTTAAAAAAGACGTTAAGAGTTTTCAACAGACCTAGCGTCTTTTTATGACACATTGATGCATTTAAATGTTAAATACATGGCTTATACGGTTTGGAAACACCCACTATAGTTTCACAAAATAGGGGCCTCTAAAAGACTTTGGGCATAGGACCCCCTTAAAAGAGCTAGAAACAGCCCTGCACGGACAGGTGTTGTAAATTAGCATCTGGTGCTTGTGCATGGTCGCATGTTGCAAGCACCAAACTTACTGCTTTGTCCGTGCCAAATGAATAAATAAACTGACTAACGAGGAGAGTGCAACTGTGAACGTTCAGTTCAACCGAACTAAAGGAACATTTTTTTGGCTCTTGCGGTGTCTCGTCCTGCAGATAGTTCTGGTTTTATTTGCAGATGTTTTGAGATCTCTAGTGCTTTTCAAAACGTCTGCCACCATTCTAATGTGATTTAGGTGTGCACAATTTTCTTTTTGGTGTTTCAAAATGATATTTGGAAAACTCAGAGCAGCAGAAACAGCTTCAGAATGATCCCATAACCAGGTTTTATTATTTATTTATTTATTGAATTTCCTCTGTGTGCTCCAAACCTTGACTACCAACAAAATTTACTGGTGAGGGTATGAAGTGAATCATCTGTTAGATGTCTGCAGTGAATGGTTAGAGGGAAAAATAACTCAGCTTGGTCTCCAAACCTTTCTTCTGTCTCTTATCACTTATTTTGATTTTAATGTAACTGAACGTACAATACGGTCATTTAGATATGTTTTGTTTTTGTTTAAATAATGATTCGGGGTGTTTTTTTAAATGTCACCTCCCAGTGGGTCCTACATTCAGTCGCCAAATTCGTAATTTCATGCTGACCGGTGACTGGATGTAGAAAATTATAGATCACAGAAAGAGTTGGAGGTGAAAGAAAGTAATTGTGTAGCACTAGTTAATGTAACCGAGTTAAAACATTAAAGGAAGGGTGAGGATTTTTTTTAACAGGTGGTAAGACTTACTCACCAAACATCTCCCAGCAGGTCGACAAGACAAAACTATAACACTTTATATTCTCCCTGCTGTTTTATTCTTCTGGCCAGTCTTTCTTATCACTGGAGCTAGCTTTTTGCCCAGTCGTATATTATGCAACCTGTGAGCTGTTTAAAAGGAACGTGCGGCGTAAAGCTACAACTCTAACTCTGAAAACTTTATTTACAGATGCCTTATGTCATAAACTGAACTCTTTAAAGGTACAATGTAAAATATATTTTTTAAAATCCTTGCTTTTAATGACATCAGTGCAGAGCATCATTCTGGTATCCCTGCCCAATTTATCGAATCAGGACAAGGAGCTCCAAGAAGAGGCGGCCCTTTTTCCTCGTAAACACGCATAGAGCAGGATCCGCCTGTTTGCTGCAGACAGGAAGTTAGCTAAAACGATGATAGAGCTCCCAGCAGCTTAAAGCAACTAACTAGCGCGCTAACCTTATCTTAGTTAGCTATTTGTGCACCCTTGCCTTGCATCGCTTTTGGCTAGTAGAAACCAGTTGTTAGTCATACACCTTTGCTTTGAGCTTTTACGTTATTTCCGTTGGCTAAAATCAGCATGTTTGTCATAATGCACAAGTTAAACATTAATACGAAATACGAAAGTGAGGCAAAGCACGTCACATGGCTGTGGCAACCAAGAACGTCAGGGATGGAGTCGCTTTTTTTCAGTTAAATCACATCTGCTCACACTGGCAATAAAAACAATACCATACAATACACACACATTCAGATCTCGAACATCTGGTAACTCTGAGGGAAAAGAAAGGAAGATTTCAGAGACAGAGGTATGGAGCGCGCCCACTCAAACCAGGCAATGCAAGCGAGGATCATCTTCCTTTTGTTCCTGCGAGGAGGTTTACTGTCTATAAACATTCGGCTTTTACGGCGGAACGTCCAAATAAAAAGCTTTTTGAAGACTTCGCCCAGTCAATTAGTCGAGCAGTGTCAATAGACCTGCTGCATAATGACTCACCTGTAATTGCGTGAGAACGAGCACTTACAGGAGACTGAGTGGCACGTCACATAGGAATGACAAAGCCCTCAATCTGTTTTTAAGGACTCATTCTGTAGTTGACCCCAACCACCCCCCTCCCCTACCTCGCTTCACACACACTCACTCACACACACTCACATTTATCTATCTATTTCCTGAAGTTCTTAGGAATCACGTGGTTGATGACACTCAGTGAAGCATTTGGGACTTGTGGCATGATGCCGCTGAAGGCTTTAATGGCACGACTCAAGGCTGGCTGGCTGGCTGGCTGGTAATGGCAGGCTCACTGGGTGTGCTGAGCTTAAATAAACGTCTCTCTCTGGGCCTTTTAATAAACATGCATCCTCTCTTTGTGTAGGGTAGCGGGATAATGAACAGGCAAGACAATTATCATAACTGGCTGATGTTATCTCACTTCAGGGGGAGATTAGTTGAAATGTTGTAATTGCACTGTCAAGCTGCTGAGAAGACCCCCCTTCTTCTTCCCGAACACACACATACATGTACCTCCCACCCGCTCCTCTGCCTTCAGCCACTTCAAAATGAAATTCTTCTCCGTCTTGTCGTCCTTTAGCGGTCTGCCTCGTTTTTGAAGCTGATATGCGGGCATCAAAGAGAAGCCCAGCAGCCATTAGAGGGCCTGGGGGGCCTGCACAAGCTCCAGTAGAAAACCTGACTTGTCATTAAAATAAACCACCTAATGTTACAGCTTCTTTATTTGTCACAACTTACCAGTTAAGATTTTTTTGTTTGTTTTTTTTAAGTTAAAAAAGTTGTGTGGACCTTAATTTGTACTTTTTACATGTAAAAATAACACATTAAAGGGGAACTATGTAGTTTTGGAGAGGAAATTCAAACAATATTTGCAACATTAATGAGGTAATACTAGAAACTAAGAAATATTTTTTTCCATAACTGAATAAGCGAGGTGTTCTCAAAAGAAAATGAGGTCTCCTGAACACTGTTTGAAGCTAGAAAGGTGGCAGGGTCCGCCAACTATAAAACAAAGTAAAACAGTATAAAATTGTGTTGTCCTTTAAGATCAGTTTGTTTATTCAGTTTATTCAGTCATGAAATGCAGAGCGTGTGTTTATTTAGTTTGTTTAGGCATAAGAAAAATAATTAAATGGAGATCCTTCTCTGATTAAAATGTCTTTCCCAAAACTGCATCGTGCACCTTTAAAGTGTGTTTCAAAAAATCCCTTAAATGCTGATAATAGCGGTGTTTGCACCCTGTACATCAGACATGATGATGTACAGAGCACCCTCCACGAAACAAAGCCCAGTCAACGTCCCCCAGCAGTTCAAAGGAGTCGCTCTCTCTAAACATTATCATATAATTTGGGCCAGCCGTCAGCTTGTAAATAAGTGATGTAGAAGCCTATTGTGTGATGGGGCACAGGTTGGAGACAGGCGTCTTTGCTCTGCCGGCATGAGCCGCTGAAGACAAAGGCAGGAGACAGAGCGTCTAACCTTTGATTCTTCTGAGGACTCAGCCGCCTTGTATCAGGGCAGGACGCATCGGCCACAATCATGCCCCCAATGTGGGGACGTCAAGAACAATAGAATCACTCTCCCACAGTCAGGCTCAACAAGCCGCCCCGACTGCAATTGGATTAGCGAGTGTCCAACCACCACATGTTAGCCTAATTGACATAAAAGTGAAATTTGAGAACAATACGGCCCCAACCCAAAGGCCTGCTAGCTTTGAAATGGCATACCACTCCTGTAACAGCTTCTGTCGTCGAAAACAGGATTAAAAATTGCGGAAAATGCAGAACTGCGAGAGGAGAATTCCCCTTATTTGTCTTTCTTTGATGAAGTGTGAAACATTCAGAGCTGGTGAGATGCCAGATAATGAACCAAACCATTTTTATTTGGGAGAAGACAGAGCATCAGAAAGATCTCTCTGCTTTTATCTTTCTTTTAGCTGAAAAGTGATTTGAGCACATTTCAAATCAGGGTCGAATTTAAATCCAATTCATGTTAAAACAGTAATAAATAACTACTGTCCACATTTATTCTCACAACCCTCTCATAGGAGATAGTTATTACAGATATTTTACAAGAAGGTAAAAGGTTTTTTGTCGTGAGGGGCTTGTCAGGATCAAAGAAGTGAATTAGAGTCAATGTACATTTTCTGATTATTTCCACCGAGTGTGTGGTGGTAAATTCACGCCGTGCTCTTATTTAGGCAAATACACAAAGGGTGCGTCTTGTGATCTGCTCGAAGTTGTCATCAGAAGCAATTCATGTTTTTATTTTTTTCTCCAAAAATGTATATCATATGAAAGCAATAAATATTACCAGTAAATAAACTTTACTTTTTAGATTGTTTTTACTATTTTCTCAATAAAAAAAACCTTATACAATCTAATGTACATTATGAAAAGTTGTACAGCTTTTTATGTTTAAAATAAGGACTCAATTTATTTTTAATATGTAGATATAAATATATATATTTTGTCAAAATATATGATCATATTGTCAAAGAAACAAAAAAAAAAGTGAGACAAACATACACCTCAACATAAAAGTTATAAATAAGGGTCCAAGTGAACATTTTTGGGAGTAAAGACCTTCTGATTTGTTTTAGCGTCCATGTTGCTTTTTTTCAAGTCCGAGTTCTAGTAAGTCTGTGTGTTAGCGGCAGCCGCAGCCCTCCACTACCATTTCCTGGTAGTTTTTTAGGACCACCTTGTCATGTTCGTCTAGGTAGAGCATGGAGATGGCGCTGAGCTCTGTTGGCACGCAGCAGGCCTTGGGAATGTTGTTGTTCACAGAGTTCACCAGTGTCTGAACAATGGCATGGTTGGTTGAGTTCAGATGATCCGCCAGAGGAAAGGGGCATTCCCCGTGGCAGTAATAGGCCTGGTAACCAGGGGGCGCCACTATCCAGTCATTCCAGCCTACATCGCTGAAGTCCACATACAGTGCGTGGCGCCGGCAGTTGCGGTTGCGTTTACGGCCCCGCTGCTTGGGGCTGCGCTTGGTCCGGCGGGTCAGCGGGTGACCCTTCCCATCGTGGCCAAAGGTTACCAGAAGGGGGCGTAGCTGCTCCCAGTCCTCGCCGGGCTCCCGGTGTAGCGAGCGGCTGACGCGGACGTGTCGGCCCTGGTGGCTCGGCGTCTGGTTGAGGTGCAGGACCTCCACGGCCAGCCCATAATTTGGGAGGCCCTCACGAGTCCAGCGCAGCACGGCAGGGCTCACATCAAAGCTCTCCCAGCGTGACGCGTTGTGGCGCACGAGCCGCGTGTCCAAGAGCTGCGTGATTAGCTGCCCTTTGCGCGGTGGCTTCAGCACCTCGTACACGTTTATCCGGTGAAGCCCCTGGTCTTGCGAGAGGGTGTCAGCGACGGCCTCGTCTATCTGATGACGGTAGAGCCTCAGTTCGGCGGAAGAGAGCAGCTCGTCCTCAGGAATGCTGGTGAGGTTGAACAGGAAGCGAAGGGGCATGGTTTCTCCATCATCTCCCTCATGCACGCTTTCCATGTGCTCTGAAAATGAAGAGAAATATGGGAGGTTTTATTCGCTGCAAGTCAGAACTTTTCATTTTTGCTAAGGCAATGTGGAGAAAGCAAACTTCTTCATGAGAGTTTTTCATGAACTGTATCTCTAAAACTATAAAACACTCGCACTCACCTCACATTTCCTCACTCTAACATATCTTAATTGACACAAACGTATGTGCTTACACACTTTTCAAGGCCTCGGGGGTATTCAGTAATATAAATATACACCGTCCGCACTTCCTTATCTATCTATAAGGATTATCCAGCCCTTCTCTCAATGCCTTTCTCTGAGCACTTTGCTGAAACATGCATTACAAGGAGGGTGGTGATTAACGTACCACAGCTACAGTATAAACACAGTGGAGGCTCCCTGTTCCACGCTCAGTCTGCAGATTTCTGGCAAGATCACCATTGTTGGGGAAAGGAATGTTGTGTCTACTATTTTCCTGCTCAATCCACCCCTGTTATTTCACACCCAGGCCCTAATCTTGCCCAGGTGGTTCTCATTATTAAAACCTGCTGTGTTTCTGATTAGCTCTGCAGTTTGTTCACTTAAGACGTTTATCATTTTCATCGTGAATAATCATTAAGGAGTCAGACGATACAGTAGAATCTCATTTATCTGAAGCCAATGGGAAAGGAGGTCTTTCCAGGGAACTCGATGCGTTCAGATCCCTCGACCAGAGCTTATTCAGAATCGTCTGCTTTGTGGTCTTATTTAAAAGAAAAAAAAAAAATCGGGGAGATGTCACCTGTTACACAAACCAATAAAAAACCCATCTTTCTTTCTGAATTCAAGAAGAAAAGGTTAAACGTTTCACCTATCCTGTAAACCGTCCGTCTGCTGCAGACTGTAATACCTCACAGTGTTTTGGACGGATCAGTCAGATGATTCACTCTATTGCACAATGGTGCTTCCATGAAAGCGAGCACTCCCACTCAAAGGGCCTCGAATCGTATTATTAACATAGTTTAGCGAAAGAGAAGAAAGCGTGCGCACACACACATTGCATCACGCGGAGAAGGTCCTTGGTGCGCTGCCGTGTAAGTGCGTGTTCCTGTGTGCTGCCACTAGCAGTGTGTTTGACGAGCCCCATTAAGGCTGACTCATCCCTCCTTCCTCACTCCTCCCCCTCAGGGCAGACATGTTCTGTAGCCCTAAAGCTCCCCGGTTTCCTCAGTTCACCGCGCTGCAAGATTGGCTCCCTCGCTTTTTCTGAGTCTGGTAAATCATCTCTCTGCCAAAGACTTCCAAGCATTCACCCGACATGTTTCAGTCTCGCTTTCCGACCTCAGTTTACATTCAACAGATCCCTCACCCTGGAGTTTCTCCGAGACTAATTGAAACCTCTGCGTTTGTCGCGAAAGCTAACCAGACCCACGTCACAATGCGGACCAGGAACCCTTCTAACGTTCCACTCTTTCTATCACACCAGCTTCTGAGACTGTTTTTCCATCTCTTCAGAGAGCTGCAGCGTCTGCTCTCAGCACCCACATTGTTGGCAGTAGGGGCTTTATTTAGAAGCCTGCAGAGTAGCATTAAAGATAATTGCATGTTGAGGAAGGTCCTGCTAAAAGAGCCCTCCATATAAACTGGAGACATGAGAGAGGAGCACACTCCAATTCCAGGCCAAGACTGAAGCTTTTTTAAGCCGTGTTCTGCTGGGTGGGGTGAGAAGTGTAAGTCAGTAATATGAAGGTATGCTTTTCCTTCAGCTGCTAACCAAACATGCAGACTTTTGTCAAATGAGGCTCTTGAGAGCTTGTCTAGCAGAATTTTTTTGCCCCTCTGTAGACAGAGTTTGGTGACCACATCCTTAGATTCCTTGGTTATGGTGAGATGGGTGGAACTGCCTTACAATCATATTTCAAGGGATGTAGGAAATGTTTCTTCTTTTTTTTTTTTTTCGCCCTGAAGCCTTTGCAGTCCTCGCCCATGCTAATGAAATATATTACTACCAAAATTATTGGAATGCCTGGCAACAATGACCATGAGTATGGTGTAATGTTTCTGTGCTGACATTTATCCATTTATCATCACTCCTCCCGCTGAGGAGAACATTTCCATCTTTAGTTCTTGTGCATTTCTTTTTTCCTTACCTTCATGGTGGAAGCCCCTCACTGTGTTGGCCCGGCTGGCTGACCTCTCCGGGTACTCAAAAGCGATGTCATGCGCTCCGGCCTCCTCAGCCTCCCCCGACTGTAGCCGGTAGAGGTCCAGCAGGTAGCGAGGCACCGTGGCCGAGCGGCTGGGCCGCGGCCGCCTCTTGAGGCCGAACATGTGCAGCAGCGTGGCCTCGAAGTCCCGCAGCAGTTCATGGCTCTGAGCGGCCGAACGACCCTGCAGGCCCGGTACTTTCTTTTTCCCTTCTTCAGGTATCAGACTAGCATGGTTGCTCTCTCCCAGCAGGACTTGGCATATTAAAATGACCATCAGCATTCGATTACCAGGAATCATGATGTCTCTGAGGGGGAGATGGTACAGGGAGATAAAAGATTAGCAGAGGAAAACACAAAAAAGAAACACAACGAAGGGAGAGAAAGGCCTTTCTTTTAACTAGCATGTCTTCACTGTCCTCTCTAACTGCTCCCTCCGAAGGCTAACTCTAATTGGTTATGCAGTCTAGGCTGCCTTGTTTACAGTAAAGCAGTCCCCAATCAGATAGACCACAGTTGCAGTTTATCTTTGGCGACATCCTCCAAAGGTAAACAGCTGGTTCAAGAACACAACTTTTTTGAATGGAATCTGAGGGCCATTCCTCGTACGCTCCCTCCCTTCCCCCCCCGTCTCCTCCCTCCTCCACTATGATTAGACAAATAAAAGAGGCAGCCCTGGGGTCAGAGCAAATTCTTAACTCGATAAGGAGCCGCGGTCCCTCACAGTCTCCTCTGACAAGCCACGGGGCAAACCAAGGACTATGTGCCACACATTAAATTGAAAAAGCTCTTCCTCGTACAAGCCCTCGCCCAACACCCCATCGGGAGTTGGACGGAGAGGAAAGGGGAAAAATGTGTCACATGCCACAAATTGAAATGGTATGGTCCGCTCACTTACCGACAGAAAATAAAGCATGGGAAAACAGTCCATGTTTGTTGGGAGCAGTCAATGGACACGTTCTTCCAGGAAATGTTAGGTGGTGCTGGGCGGCTGCAGGAGAACGTTGGAGTGACCCTGTTCCTGAAAGATACAGATAGAAAAAACATGATTATATACTCAATTCAGAGGCTGTTACATGTTATTTACTTAGAGTAGCGCATGTGGGTAAGAGAGAGAACCAGTGTCTCTTTAAGGCTTATCATTTTGGCTCACGGGCTAAGCTAGCTATTTACTGTAACTGGAATGTAAGGAGGTATGTGCCACAACACAGACAGCAGATCCCTGGTGCCTTGGGCAGCAAAACACACCTCATCACAGTATAACATTGTCTCAGAAATTGATTAAGAAACCCACTTCAAAAGCAGCTACTTGAGCAGTGATGGTAAGTTCCTCTCCCAGAGCGAAAAAGTGCCGACATCGACTGAAAAAAAAAAAGCCAGAAAGTCTCCTCTCATGTTCACACACAAGCCAAGGAGCTGATAACGCCTCTTTGATCAGGAGTGGTAAAAATCTATATCCAAAACAAGACGGGCTGTTTGCTTACAGAAACCGTCTCCAAGTGAACTCGCTCAACCTTTATCCCCCCGCACACAAGGAACTCAATACATGCCTCTCGAAAGGGGCTCATCTCTTGGTAACGCTTCCCCACTTGAGGGATCTCACAGGTTGCAGTGACGCTGCTGACAGGCCTGCTGCTCTTTGACATCACTGTCGTCGGTAGAAGAGCCGTACACCCAGCACCGGTGTGTGTACGGATTATCGGAGGGCGTATTTAATATTTATTTAACCACATGATCACTGATAGTTTCTTGAAATTTTGTTCCAGGGGATGAATTTTAAAACTCCTTTTAGTAAGATAGTAATACTGACGCTTAATGTTTCCCTAGCCCGACGCTTTGGGATTGTACGTCGGGTAGGCCGCCAATCCAAGCAGTATTTGACAAATTGGGAATGAGACTAGAAAATCAACTTTCTACCAACAGGTAGGCTTTAATTAAACGCTTCTCCCACAAAAATCTTGCAAATACCCCTTAAAAACAAGCCTCAACTGTCTTTTTTCTCCTTCTGGTTGCTTTAACAAGCGCAGCATTAGGGCTCTAATGATTCAATTCTTTTACACGTCATTTTAAATGTGCTAAATGGCGTTGAATCACGCTAATAAAATTACTGGATTTTTAACCACAACAACAGCACCACAGAGCAGACACAGCGAAGTAGGTCTTCGGTCATCATTTGGAACCCGTTCCACTGGAGAGCACCCAAGCATTACTACACAGTGAGGATGCACATTAACAGGAACATTGTGTGTGTGTGTGAGACATGCAGTGTGTGTGTGTGTGTGTGTGCATGTCTGGGTTTGTATCTCGGCCCCTGCATGGCTCGCTGTACATGCAATCAAGGATCTTTTTCCTAACAGCATTAGACTTTGACCTCCGACTGACCCCCCAGTTCTCGGTCATGACACTAGATCCAGTGTGCGCGAAGAAAGGGTGATGTGCGGTGCGCGTGTGCACGAGCTAAACGGCGCGCGTGCGTGAGCGAGCGCGCATAAGTGTGTGCCACCGCTTGCATGTTCGTGAGAACTGTGGCAAG
The DNA here is from genome assembly GCF_965226575.1 of Pagrus pagrus. Classification (NCBI taxonomy): domain Eukaryota; kingdom Metazoa; phylum Chordata; class Actinopteri; order Spariformes; family Sparidae; genus Pagrus; species Pagrus pagrus. Next base: position 19,029,029 of record NC_140202.1, on the reverse strand, counting down.
GGGAGAGGAGGGTTCAGAACATGATCAGCTCTATTACCCATGGGGTGGGGGATAACGTGTGTGTGTGTATGAGAGAGTGAGTGTGTGTGTGTGCACATCTCTTACAACAAACGTTCATTGTACAGCGAGGGCCTCTCCCATGATTACAGGGATTCATAGCACTCAAAAACACTGACCATACAGAACATCTTGTAACTGTAACCAGCCACTGACAAAGCTGCAGGCTAAAACAGACAGACACTCAAAGTGGTGCGATGATGATGAAAGAAGATGTAAGACAGACAGGGAGGAACTTTCAACTCTGGAAAAAGTCATCACGTTCACTTCGCTGGCCTGTTTTCACCAGCGGTGATAAAAAAAGAAAAACATTTCCAGTTACGCCAAACTCTGTTCATTTTCTCAAAGATTTTCCACCACATTTATCAGCATATTTACTCATCTTGGTCAAACAGTGAGGGCAAAACAGAATTCCCGTCTTTAAAGCGGCTCCGCTCTCTGAATACTTTTGAACTGAGCGACAGACAGAGACACATTTTGCAACAACAAATGCAGACCAGGGTGCAATTAGGCCGGAGCAGTCAACTGCCCTTGGCTTTGCTCGATCCCCCTTGGCCTCTCTCTCTCTTTCTCTCTCTGTCTCTCTCTCTTTCCCTGACCAGAGATAATGTGATCAGACTATGCACATGGCTCTTCAGATGTGTTTCCTGAGGAATTTGACAGTGATGGTGGGAGGGAAGGCGAGAGGGAGGGAGGGAGGAGGGCAACAGGTTACCACAAACAGCCAGATCTCTGGCCCGATTTGATCATTTTAGGTGCCAGTAATCAGTTGACCAACACGGTTAAAGTGATATTTCATGTTAAATATCCTTCTCTGGTTGGTGCTACTAAGGTTTTTGTTCATAATGAAGCAGAGTATTAATGATTCTTCAAATAATGGCAAAGAAAAAATAGAAATGTCCTTTAAAAAAGTATTTTAAGTGTTTGTTTACCCTCCTGATAACAAAGGGGTCATAACCAAAACTTAAAGGATTTTAAATAACAACTGTGGTTTCACAGTGTTCTCATTAGTGTTGACAGAAGTAAAACAGAGACCTGGACTGGTGGAAACCTCTTGTTGTCGAATAATGTAGGTTTGGGATTTTTTATTTGCTCTCAGCAGCACTTCAACAGTGAGAACATTCACAGTCAGTGAGATCACTGAGAGCAGGTTAATGGTTTTGTTAGCTGTGAAGGCAAAAGCTCCGACATATGGTTGATGAGTTGCATGGCTTTTTTTTTTAGATTGTTCATGCTGATATGAAATATGAAATGTGAGCAGGCTGAAGAGTGTTAAATAATACAAATGTGGCATCCATAAAAAGTCAACACCTGAGCCAGTATTTTCCTGAAACCAGCCAAATAAAATGAGCCTCTCTTTGCCTGGCGCACGTGATCTTTTCTGGGTGAATACATATATATAATTACGTTAATATTAAACGGATTTCACACTGTCGAAACTCAGCTTCCCTGCATGATGGCAGAGAAACTTGAGCTGAAAAGTAAAGGAGTGTGGTGCCAAGGACGCCATGCGCCTGCAGGCCGCACAGCTCCTCTCTGCTGCAGCTTTACTGTATTAAATGTCACAATTCCGCTATACGATCATTTGTTGCAAAACAGGTGCTGTTACAAAACAAGTGAAAACATGTGAGTCCTCGCGTTACAATGCCCTCCGACAATTACAAACCGGAATCAACATCTGGTATCTGGTAATGTTTTTGCAGGACAGAAATGTTTTACATCTGCTCGGTATTAATGTCGAAAACGTGCGTAAAGACGAGATGAATTAGAATTATTAAAATGCGCTCAAGAAACAAACAATGTTTTTTTTTTTTTCCCTTCCGATTCTGGAGCTGTGTCATCTCCATCTTTCACATTACGCATACCGGGATGACACGAAGCAGACACAGGTGTTTGATCGCGCAAAATCCGTGCCAAACTTCGGGGGGGAAAGTTACAAATCGGAAAAATGTAAATATTTTAATTGTGTTGGAGGAAGAGACGTGTTGAGAAACTGGACGCTCTGTTTGGAAATGACCTCACTTCAGTATGTTGGCTTGTCACTGCTCAACTCTCCGGCACAAAAGGCTTTAACCTACTACGAGCTCCGCCAATGCGCTCTTTCGTCTCCAAATACACTTTTTTACACTTTATTTCACAGACGCAGACTGTACTGATATTATGGGCACGTTTCCATGGACATTTCTGCCGGGAATGCTCTCCAAACTCTCAGTGAAGTCGGCTAAACGCGCACAAACACCAAGACCCAAACTGTCAACGAGATCCCTCCTGTTCTATTCACCAGGTCCAGTTTGTTAAAAAAAAAAAAAACTGCCCTGCTGAACCTCTGTGGTGCGTAAATGTGTGAGTAGATGAGCGCTTACCATCAGTAGAGGTACAGGTATCCTCGAATGAAGTGAATATGAACGGGAAGGTGTAAGGCAGTCCAGGCGTAAAGCCGAAAAACGCCGAAATGAGCCTTAAAGGAGAGATTGGGTGCCTTTTTGGCTCATTAATCCTTTGCAGCGACACCTCTGAGCGGACAAGAGAAGGAGCGAAGGCCGGCGCTCGGGGGTCTGCAGCAGGGTTTCCTATCCGTCTCCAGTACGGCTCGTGAGGGCGGGCGGTGCGCAGGGACGACCAGACTTTCCAAATGATCCAGCATCTATGGCCCCTTGCAGTTTTTATGTGTCCGCCCAATTTGCCCTCCCTGCCTCCTCCCTCTCTCCCTCCTCCCCGACCCCCACCTCCCTCATCTGTCTCAAACACCTTGGATAACCCCCCTTCTCTCCTCCTCCGCTTTAAATAAAGACAGCTCATTGCGCGCAGTATTTTCATTATGTGAAACTCAGTCATTTGACTGTGAATAACAGGCGACGGGGTCACATGCGCGACGCTTTTGAATTTGCATTTAAATGCCGGGATCCAGACAGTAAACTGCTCGGTGCGAGGATCGAAGTCGTGGTACTCTAAATAAAAAGACCCATGTGCCTGCAGATGTAAACAACTGGTCTGAAGAGAACTTTTTGGCATTTATTGGGAATTTAAATAATAAATAAGACTAATAAAATGTGATAAATAAAAATAAACGCAGGAACTATCACACTGGTCAACCCTAAAATAAATGATAAAAGAAATAAAGTCGCATTTGCATGACAGATTATAGATATTCAGACGTTTGGCCTCTACAGAGCCAATTATGAGCGTTAATGAGGCCCTTGAAAGCTCCTCACACACTGTCACTGGTATAAAGAAAGAAACTGAAGTGCACTCTGCCCTTTACAACTCAACAGCTTCTCTCAACTCCACTTCACATGATCGTATTACCTGATCTCAATACTTAGATATTTTTTCCTCTTGAACCTCTTGAAGATTTTTGTTGTTTTGAGTTCAATTAATTCTGTGTATGTAGGCGAGCAGGGGAACGGACACGGGTTCTGATGCTCATCAGGGTGTAACATAAAGTTTACAGAGGGGACCCCTCTTCAGGGATCCCACAGAGAATCAGTGTGCTTTCATTAGAAATGTAATCAGGTGACTTTTCTTCAAAATGATAATAAATGTAGCAATAAGTCAGTATGTTATTTGTCGTCTTTAGGTGCAATGTGGGGTGTACTTTGTCAGAAATGTCAGTACGAATACGGACCGATGCTGCTATAAATAAACTGTACCCACTTGTTGCCCCTTTCTATCAGAGAATTTATTTTGTTAATCGTTATCGATCTCCTCAGTCACCCTGACCTTTCCCCAGTCAGGTCTCAGCTGCCTGGCAATAACATGTGAAAAGCTTCAAATAATCATAACTGTGGTGTGAGTGTTTGTGCATCTGTGCAGTGGTGTCTCTCTGTGTTCCTGGCATTTGGGATGCTCTTTGTGATTCAGAGCACTTTAATATTCCTCACCTTCCCAGTGCATACCTCCTGCGTGACTCTCGATGCTGGATCTCCAGCTGTGATTGTCTCATTTAAGACCATTACTAGAACCATCCGTGTCTCGCCTCTTTGATGGTGACCTTGTCATGCACAATTTATTTCCTGCAGCCTCTCTTGTGGGAATCCATATTTCATGTTTTCACTTTCAAGTTCAGAATGAATGGGGCTAATCACGCTGATGACCTGATGTTGCACCAGTGCATTGAAAATAGATGAAACATTCCTTTCTGTGAGACTTATTCGAGGATTATTGGTGCTACAGTTTTATACTGAATACAGCTGAGGGCTCCTGCTCACTGGCACTTGATACTAAACTTATATACTACGATGTTTATGCAGTATATATATTTTTTTTTTTACTATATTACAGTACGGCTAACATTGTTTTACAATATTCAAAAAGTACTGGAACTGTTTGCTGAGGCTGTTTAACAATGTAACTCATCTATACTGATTGAAACATTGTTAATATGACACATCACATTATTTTAATTCAAAACTGCTGCAGCTAAAAATATCTGAGATGTTGCAATGCCACATTGGTTAGTTGATCTAACATATTTGGGAAGTTGTTGCTGTGATTTTGCTTCTCTTCATTTTAATTTCCTTCATCGTTGCTTAAAAACATTTGACAGGATGTTGCTGCAGTGTTACAGAGACGTTATCATATCACGTCTGTGGGTAAACTACTGTGACGCTGACCAAATTATAAAGGATTTTCACAACAGGATGTTTCTGTGAGTCATTGAGATGTGGAGATATTGCAAATGGTACGTCAATGTGACATTCTTAATCTGCAGAATCTATACCCGCATTACGTTGGACCGCAAGATAAAAGGATAAGCCTCCAAAACAGGCATGTTAAAAAAACAAAAAACAAACAGCAGAGTTATGTAGCATTTTGTTATGGACTGATGAAACAAAGATCAACGTGTACTGAACATGTGGCAGAGATGGAAAACATGAAAGTTTGCAGAAACTATGAACCATCTCATTCACACGTCACCGGTCAAATAATGGTTCTCAGTTCTCGTTTCAGGATATCTTACTCCCTCGCAAGAACACAGACACACAGAGGTTTTTGTAAAATCATCTACTCCATGTCTTGTAGGGTGTGATGAACTTTTCAAGTGTTATTTGATAGGAAAAAGATAAGATCACTCTCATTTCACAACCAAAACAAATGTATTTTGGCTCATACGAGATTAAATAACTGTGTAGCAGCATGCTCGCAACCAGTGGTGGAATGTAACTAAGTATACCTTTACTCAACTACTGTACTTAAGTACAATTTTGAGGTAGTTGTACTTTACTTATGTAAATAATGTGTTTTTTAGTCCGCTACATTTATTTGATTACTTAAGTTACTAGTTACTTTGCAGGTTGCACACTGCTTGCACTTAATTAATTTAGATTAACCTGAACAACTGTAATTTGATGTTATGTTGAATACATTCATTCTTTGTAAAGAACCCCACTCTCTCTCTTTATTTAATTTGGGACATCATTTGCATGCTGAAGTCAAATATACTATTCTGCTCAGTTATTATGGAAGTTAAATGTAATTTGTGTGTTCTGTTTATGTTACACTGCAGGTGGAATACTTTATTTTATCCAGTGGTGTGGCCTACAACGGCTTTTGTGCCTTGCTGAGTTCCTTCCACGCCTCTGGAGGAAGCCTCAGCCTTGTTTTACCAACCAGGCTGCTGGGAGCACTTGAAGATATGCTGTGGATGTCCCTTCCTAGGTGCTGACCAGGCTTAGCCCCACTGAGCCCCCTCCAGTTCCGAAGGAGATTACCAACTGCGGGTGGCTTAAACCCACAGGCAGCGACTGACTGACTTTTTGCTCTACTTATGGTATGAACCTCTGATCTCACAGTCTCCAAGTGTAGATGAGAAAATCTTGCAAACATAGCTGATAAGATACCTTCTTTAGTTCTTTTTTCTTTTTGTAGACATCATTTGTTTGAGAAATGGCTCAGAAAAAGTTCACCTGCCTCACTTCTCTTTGAGTTGAGCACAGTCACGGAGCTCACTTATCTTCTGACAGTTTGCCTTTGGCCATTTGAGGGGAGAGGTCTGCTTTGACGTTTGCTGGGAGAGCGGGGTGATTTCACCTCTGTGCCTGTGTCACTAAATCCTGCTCGGAGCCGCTCACCTGTGAACGCCAGCCCTTAATCAGCAGCAGCTGAAAGGTGACCCGACAGCCTAGACCCCGAGCCCGATGTCATAACACACCTTCATTTTCTCTTTCTTCTCCGTCGGACGCTCCGTGAAGTGCTCACTAGTGCAGACACGCGCCACAGCCATTGATCAAACCTCAGCTTTCACTAACGCTCGGACATCTCGTTGGAACATTCTTCAACACAGCCGCCTTGTGTTTTTTCGGGTGCTCGGGCCGCAGCATGCTTGTCCTGTAATCCCCTAACCCGGCCCTGGGACCTGAAAGCCTGTAAGTGGTGTGAGGGGTTAAGGGAGGGAGAAGGACAAGGGAAGCAGAGTTTGAGGATGGATTGGACAAACTATTTTAATCCCTGTAATGGAATTGGCATGTAAACTCAAGAACCTAGAAGTAAACAGAAAGAAAATGGAGAGGGATGGTTGTTGAATTGGTCTGAGCCTTTTCCGGGGGAGCTGTGTTGAAACTCACATTCAGCCCCGTCTAAACTGCTCGCAAAGACCAGAACAAAGACAGGTCCAAGTCTTTTCCGGCCCATCTCCTTCAACAGACATCACTGTTTGGATAAACACCATACGTTTCCTTCTATAAAGAATGTTTAGGTTTCAAGTCGCAGATTCTTGTTCTGTAGTCAAAAATACATTGAAGCGTTTGGTCTGAATAGCTAAGAGGGCATCAGCTGTCTAAGTTATCTTAATGATAAGATAAAGGGATTTGAGTTCAGTATAAAAAGCAGCCATCTCATATAACACTCTCGCCGGAGAATATCATAAGACCCATTAGAAAGAGAGATCATCAGTGACACTCCAGCGTAAGCGATTGAGGTTCGGTCTGCCGAATGATGTGCCGTTATTGACTGCCTTCCTGCCAAGTGAGTGACAGGACTTTAATGTCCCTCCATCTCCTGCTGCTGCTGCTGCAAATCTGCCCCTGCCAGATGTTATCAAAGGCTGGTCAAGTGAGTGGCGGCGGGGGCCTTTTTTAGGCTCTTCTCTCCCTCTGTCAGGGCGCAGGGAGACACACTCGGCCTTCAACACTGTCCAGACGCGGCCTGAGTGGGCCAACGCCTGATGCTGGGACTCTGGGGGGTTACTCCAGGAAACTTTCTCAATGGATTAAAAAGCTTTTTTATCACCATTTGGATTGGCACTTGAAGACACTCCTTTAATCTGAGAGGGGAACTGACTTGGCCCACGCCACCATCCCTAACAGGCCGAGCTAAGAGGCAGCCGAATAAATTCTGCAGTGGTGGCGATGCTTTGTGATGGAGAGGCTCACAAGTGTTGTGTTCTGGTGCTCGAGAGAAAAACAGATTAGATCTGAATAGATGGAAATTAACCAGAATAGAACATGATTTAATAAAGTGCAATGTGGTAGACTCTGGTGCAGTGCCCTGTGAAGTCCTGTCATCACAGCTTCAGAATTTATTGTCTGCAATTCTTTTGGGTCAGTCAAACTATGTAACAGGTTATGAAGTTATTGTAGCCTACAAAGCAAATCCACTTTCACGAGCACCTTATAAAGGTAGAGAGTTTTTCCAAAACCCTAACCCTAATGCGACTGTAAGTCATGCACCATCGTAAAGGTACTATTCTGCTGCTCGAGGTCTCTCTACCAATACAAAACAAAAGACCTTTGCCGAGTGCTGTGTGTGTGTGTGTGGGTGGGGTGGGTTAACTCGAGACTCTAGTGGAGTAGAGCCAGACCTGGAGGAATACACCCAGAGTAGCTCAGAGCCAGCCACAGAGTGTGGTGCAGAGCCAGAACTGGAGGAATAAACACCCGGACCTGCTCAGAGTCGGCCACAGAGTGTGGTGCAGAGCCAGACCTGGAGGAATAAACACCCGGACCTGCTCAGAGTCAGCTACAGAGTGTGGTGCAGAGCCAGAACTGGAGGAATAAACACCCAGAGCGGCTCAGAGTCAGCTACAGAGTGTGGTGCAGAGCCAGAACTGGAGGAATAAATACCCGGACCTGCTCAGAGTCAGCTACAGAGTGTGGTGCGGAGCCAGAACTGGAGGAATAAATACCCAGACCTGCTCAGAGTCGGCCACAGAGTGTGGTGCAGAGCCAGAACTGGAGGAATAAACACCCAGAGCGGCTCAGAGTCAGCTACAGAGTGTGGTGCAGAGCCAGAACTGGAGGAATAAACACCCGGAGACACATTGGATTTGGCTCTGATCCACAGTCGTTACCACAGGAAGGAGAACTCAGTAATTACTTGTAGCTTTTGAGATTAAAACATGGATTTATCCTCACCCCTGACAGCAGCAGTGTGTGTTGTATGTACTGTAATGTTCATTACTGACTGGACTTGAACAACATTCACCAGACTTGTAACTTGTGTATTTCTCTGGGTTGAACTTCGTATGTAAGTATTCGTTTTTAGACATTTGAATGCAGAATTCCAACATTTTACGTCTTAAACTGACCCTTAAGGCAAAAATGTCAAAAGTATTGATACACATCAAACTGCATGTTCGCTCAAGCGTTTAATTCTTCAAGTGGGAAAGGGTTTAACCTCATAAATCATAAATGGACCAGAGACCAGCCACAGCCACCCCGGCAAACCACTGTGAAGTAAGACATCAACAAGACTGTACAGAGGTGGAGCACAGTCAAAGCATCTGCCCTCATTTTCAAACCTACCACACCTCTAAATTATATTTTCACTGCATCTCTATTGCCCAAAGCTGTCTTATCATTTGAAGCTATCAGGAAGACTCTGTTTCGAACCATGACATTTAATACAGCATGTAAATCACTCCAGGGACCCGTTATTCCTTCAAGAATGTAATTACATACTTTCAAATAAAACTTGAAAGGGCCCAACAAGTTTTAAAATGCAGTGTGTGCTCCCAAGACGGCAGGGAGGAATTCCAAGCAGTTGGAATATGCTAACATCCCTGTGTGGGCGAACCGTGGGCAACAGGAGAGCAAAGGAGAGTGTTGAAACAGAATAAAAGACAAAATTACCTTTCGCATAAAACCAAATGCAGTAAAATGTCGAATTCAATGATAGTGACACCATAGTGAATTGACTCCTGCTATGACTGTTGGGCTTTCTGTTCGCAAAGCGCACATGTGCAGTTCACAGTGATAATGGTGCAAGATTTTCCACTTAAAATTATTGATAGTGAAAATCTGGCTTTTTAATTTTTGGCCAGACGATTGTGAGCGGCAGATTTTATCAGCTGTAACTAGCTAGCAAATGAAGCTAATGTTACATTAAATGTAATTACACACTAACATGATAGGCGTTGTTGCACCCAACACAGCTGTCTGCATACTTTTTTCAAGCAGTATATTTTGATCATTTTAGCATTCAATGAGAGAAAAAGTCCTTCAAATTTCACGATATCTGGGGATGCACGGGTGCAAACTTCTTCGGATCCGATAGGGATCAGGACAGATCTGCTAACAGTATCAAAAACCTGATAGCAGCTGTCACAAGAATGACCTAAGTGTTAGTTAGTTAAATGGTTACAACACCAGTAAAGCGTGCTTTGATTAAATATTTCCACATATATCTCGCATTCAGGACTACTGGTCAATAGCCGCGGCCTTGTTTGCTTTGTGAGTAATCTACACATGCTGTACAGTCAACTCGCTGACGGATTATGTGCTTGACTGATACGTCAAAACACAAATAAAAGCAACATGATTTGATTTATTAGGAGAGACCGATTTGTTTATCAGTGCCGGGGTCTCCAGCTTGGATATTTGTCAAAGTGAATTTGTTTGTAAAGTCAACACTGCACAACAGCTGGATGCAGAATGGAGAGGAGACTTTTGTCGCAGCGCAAGTCGTCAAAAAAATACAGTATGCTTGTGATTTACTTGATTTTAGAAATACTTCAACTGAGTGCATGGCCACAAACGTACATACTTAACTGTCGTGTGCCAGATGTTACTCCTGATGTGAGAAAAACAACCTCCAAGGTAACTTTTTGGACTTTAAGAGCTTCCATTAAATGTACTTAATCATCATAAACTGAATAATATGGCTGCCAGAGATGACAAATTCCCGTCCAGTGATACGGTTTATTCACCGGCTTAATCCAGTCTGAGTAAAGCTCCTGTGTTTGTGAGTATGTAAAGCTGTTCTAACCGAGGCTCAGTATCCAATGACTCACTCCTGACGTAATATTTCATGGTGCAGTCGGATGCAACTCTCAGGGGTGTCTGGCCTGCTGCTTGGGATTTGGCACGGAGCAGTAGGTGGTCAGGCGATTAGGTCACCACTCTGCTCAGAGATCCAGGAATGCTGTAACCCAGGTTTTGGGATCCGCCGTGCTTCCGATCTCTCTGTGGGAACCAATATGTTGCATGCTTGTGCCATGGAAAATGCACTTATGTCGAAGCAAGAGTGGAGAGCGTAGCCTCCAGGTTCCACCCAGCACCACATAATTAAACTAGGAGGGAATTTTACACACTTTAAAGAGAGAACCTCTCCACTTTGCATTCAGGGCAGGGGCATGTAATTGCTTTTGCTGGAACGGTTGACGTTTTAGGAGTGGTCAGAGTATCTTGGCGAAGCCGGTAGCTACAAAGCTCTCGTGCTTGGAAGCATGAGCCTGTTGTGGTTGTTTTGAAAGGAAATTTTACCAATATGACCATGAAGTGACACTCAACAGCTGCGTGTTAGTGTGCATGTCAACACTTTCTCAAAAGCTGAGGAACATATTTAGAAGAAAGTCACTTCTACAGCCATGATGGCGTTTTAGGAAAAAAAAGGTACAAGGAGAAGGGGAGGACTACTGAAGAATTCCCTTTTGCAGGATATCCTATGATCTTTTTCTGGATGGCTGACTGAAAACTTAATTTCTAGCTGGGCTTGTAATTGTAGGTCATTTTGCTCTATGAGTGCAATTGCAGATTTGATAAACAAGGTCCTCTGGCAGCGCACTGTTTACTTTCAGGGCCTTGATTTGAGAGCTGAGAGCTCAGGGGTGGGATACAGTTTACCCCACATACACTCACGCAGGCACGCTAGCACAACATACTGTACAGCATGTGCGCGCACAGACATGCACACACATGCACATGTGACGAGAGGTCATCCGGTTAAATTATAAGGCTGGTGTCACTCTATAGGTCCGTGTTAATATCAGAACACTGTACATTTTAAAAGCTGACTTTGCCTTAAAAAAGTCAGGAAACCGATTCCCTCAGAATAACCAAGCAAAGTAGACTATCACATTTAAGCTATATGGGCTAAAAAGTTTTAAAAATTTTTAAATTATTAGTCTACTTACCTGGTAATTTTGAGGTCACCTGTTTTATCGACTGATAACAGAGACCTAAATTCACCTCAATACGACAAAAAACTCAGGAACACCCACTAATGTCTGTCACGGCTGTTTAGCGGCTAATTACCGCCCCCCCCATGCTATGACGTGTCAAAGTTAAATACGTTCACACTTTTCCACTTGTCTCGTTCAGTTAATCGCTGCTGCAGATGTGCAACTCACAACAGGGGTGAGTAAGAAGATGTCTCACTCCTTGGCAACTTCCGTTATCAGCTCTGGGAAAAAAACAATGTGTGTAATTCAGAATGTTTTTGATAACGACCTGTGTATACACACTCACTTTGGTGTAAGAATGGTAAATAAGCCCAAGGTAAAAGTCTTTCTGAGCGCCTGTACGCCACGTGACTTAGTGGTTTAGCCACAAATTGTCTTCAAGGCCTGGCGCTCTTCCTGGGAGCATGGCATTTACAGCAGCAGGACGTAGCATGTACGGCGCAGACGTTCATCATTTTTTGGACAAAAGCGGAAGTGGCTCAGAATCAAGTTGAATCATCTGACCTGTGAGTTAATCTGCTGCCTTATTTTAATTATCTCTAGTTAAAGTTATGGCCTACCCCTCTGGTGGGCCAGTGCAGATCCTAAATCAGATTGTTACGAGGCCAGATGTAACTCGAGTTGTTGACTGCTGGGAAGCTCTTAAAAGCAAGCTTAGTCATATTACCTGTAATTCTACGTCAAATCGAGCTTCTTGTTCTTGAGAGCCTGATTCAGAGAAGAGAGTTAGCGGTGCCAGTGCGATGGAATACGAGAGCACTATGGTTTTATCGCAAAAGATTCTCCAAACTCTACAAACAAACACGGTTTTTTAAACAAAAATAAAGCTAAAAAAAGGGGGAGGGAAAAGCAGTCCGATTTATCCGCCATAGTCTCGGAGACATGGTAATGAATCCAGCTAACTGGAGCCACATTTTTCTCCCCTCTGCGCTTCACCACCGCTGGTCCCCGGGGCTTTGACATGACACAAATTTTCCGCTGACAATAAAATAAATAAATAAATAAACAAAGGGTTGGTGATTCCAAAAATGAGTCAGGAGCATTAACAGTGGTTGTGCTTTTTTTTTTTTTTTTTATAACTGCAAGAGCATACTTGAGGGCTGCAGCTGGAGATCACACACACACTAGAGGAGACGGGGCCAGGCCCTCAAGGGGCCCGCTCGGTTAGACCACCAAATGATACTGCTAACAGCAAGCGTTTGGATTTTCCTTTCCATCATCACAGAAATAAAAAGCCGTGCACTCTAAAGCCCGTCTCCGCGTCGGAAAGTCCAATTTATACCGATTCTGTGTTTATACACACATCAATATCTCTTTATCATCCAGGAAACACAAATACAGCATGTCTGTGTTGACGCATGCAAACATCGTATCCTTTTCACAAAACCCAAATAAGCTCACATCCAATTCATGAAATCAAAGCCTGTCGGGGGAAAAAAAGTTAAATAGAAATACCACAGTTTTAGTGATATTAGCCAGGATAATGATGCATGTGTCTGTGTTATTCCAGCTATTGTTGTCTTTAGTGGTTTGGCTCACTTTAAATGGCATCTGAAGGCTCATTTGAAATGTTTTGTTTATTTATATGTGTGGAGATATCTGGGAGCAGGATCTAAAAAAGATATGTATAAACATACTATCCTGAGTTTGATCTTGACCAGAGCACAACAGAAAAAAACCCTCCTCCCCTCTCTCCATCCTCTTTGTTCCTGTAACAAACACCTTCCATCCCAAGCTGCTCTCTCTCCTCGGGAGCTGTAGGTGAGAAAAACGGGAAGCCCGATCCCCGCCGCGGGAGCCCGCTGGTCACGATGGCAACTGCTCAAACACACCAGCGGCTGGTGTTGGGTTAACTGCCAAATTTGTTGCGTTACTCGGACCGGTTTCCCCTTTACCTCACCCACAGGGAGCCTGGGTCGCAGCAGGGGAGAGGAGGTGAGAACACCGAGTAGAGAGGCAGGGAGGGAGGGGAGGAAAAGGAGAAGAGGGAAAAGAGGGCAAACCAGAGACTTCCCAGAGGTCCCAAACCCTCCTCATGCTGCTTTGAGTAAAATCACACCACGGCGCTTCTTGGTTTCCTGTTCTCACTCTCCTCCCATCACAGAACTGATCTAGCTGTTATTTATTTATCGCACACGATACACAAAAAGTTCACTGTGAAGGGGATGAGAGCAAGAGGTCATGGTCAAGTCAGATCCATGCTGTATTTTTCCAAAAATTTGAAGGCCCATCCAAACCGAACGCAGCCTCCTCGTTAATTTCAATGAGGTCACCACATTTCCCCCCCCCCCAAAAAGTTGAACTTCAGTCAACTTTTTCCTGCAACACAACTTCATCTGTACTGGCCGATGAAGTGCATCCAAGCGCACATTCCTGGTGCTGCTTTTTTGAAAAGCCACCGACCAAAATCGGCACAAAGATAAAAGCGGATAATCATTCAATTTCAAACTCCATTCATCAATTCATGTGTTCGGTTCTGCTTTACGTAAACTATATCGCCGTTTATTTTGTTCTGGAGTTTTCTCCAAACAGCCAGGTATCGTAATTATTATGATTGTATGTTTCTCTGCCACCAAAACAGCCTCTTAAAAAAAAAAATCCGAACCAAGCTTGAAAAACAATCTATGTCATATACGTGTAACTGGAGAACGTAAACCTCTCCTTGTGTCACTGAACCCAATTTCCCAGAAACATTACAGAGGACATGACCTCAGTGTCCTCAGTAGTAGCTACAGCCCTGTCTGGTAGAGTGCTCTGGTAAAAGTAGCAATGCTGCAAAAGAAAACATGCCATGCCACATTACGTTTATTACTGATGCTATTAAAGAACAAAGAACTGATAAGCCTTCATTCTTTTGGATGTATTAATCAGACTAAACTTCCGGGATCGTGTTTCGTCTGGATCACTTCTGGTACCTTTAACTACGCCCCCACACCCATGTGTTTTATTTTAAAGCTCTCAGTCTAAACAAGACTTTAGAGGCACCCAGAATATGTGACCTTTTCCTGTAATTGCCTGCTTACACTCATTCAGCTGCAGGCTTTCACACCTGGACATTTTGTGTACGACTGCGGTCCTTTCCTGCCAGCCGCAGAGCAATTATTAGTTAGTGCCATGCTCAAAGGCACTTCGAGACTGTTTACGAATGTGCCTCTATTTCCCAGTAAGGATTCGACGCTCCTCCGCACTGTAAACAGTATTAGACACAGTCGGGCTGAGGTGACTCACCCCTCGGATTTTGCTCGTCCACCTTTGTGTCATTTCGCCGTGATACCAAACACGTTTGAATGAAGGCTCCTCAAGAGGGGTTGTTGACAAAGGGACAACAAACATTTACAGAAGCTGCTGCACCCTGCTTGGCAAGACGAGCAGGAGATGACATCAGAGGGAAAACACAGTGATTCGCTGTTTACGTGGTTTATTTTGGGGCCTGATTATGTGTAACTCCACAGCGTTTCTGGAGGCTTTAAGAACACTTCTAACCATCGGGGCCTCTGCCGTTGTTATTATTGCCTGCATCTGTCGAAAACCAAATAATGGCGGGTGGTCACCTTTCATCATGGAATGATGGGAATGGGCTCTGTAAGGTGAAACCGTGCGATTCGAGACGTGGCTGTGACATCATGGCTTTTGAATTTGTTTTCTGTCCTTTCTCCGGCGGCGACAGAAAACATCTGGGCCGGTCGGAGAAGGCCCGATGATCGAGGGAGCAGCAGCGTGTGTGAGGGAGAGCGAGTGTGTGTGCATCATACAGGAAGTGTTAATTTGTTAAGCCCACTATTGCTCAGTGCTTTCGGGGGGGTTTCACTGCAAGTTTTAAAGATTATCTCGAGCAGTTTGACCCACTTTAAACTTCAGCGCTTGCAGGAGAACGATGTACGAGATCGCGAGGGCTCACTGAGCGCCGATCTACCTTAAAACTCCCTGACACTCGTCCGGTCTCCTCCACGAGTCTTATTCTATTTGTGCAACCCAGCCTACATTAAATACACGTATGACTGCAATACACACAACCACAGACACACACACATACACACACTGTTACCCACTACCGCCACCCTGCCCACACTCTATTTCAGTCTGGACTTTACCGTTCCAGGGACCGCAGGCCCCGCCACATAGAGAGGACTGTGTTGGGCTCTCTAACCCCAGTCAGACCAGGCTATTCGCCGGGGTGGGGCGGGGCGGTGGTGGCGGCGGCGGCGGGGAGGTGGGGTGAAGGTGGTGGTGGTGGGAGGTAGGAGGTGGGGGTGTAGTACTATCTCGCAGCTGTTTTGCTAAGGACGGCGAGGTCTCTCAGCATAAATTTCACTGATATCACCTCCATCAGAGGGCCATAAAGCTGATTTATTATAAATACAGCTCTCATGTGTTTACTGCGCGCATTCTTGGGCCTGCAACATCTTTCAAAGTGAGCACTTGCAGGTGCTCTGGCTCAGTCTCCGTGGGGCAGATTGGAGGAAATCAAAAGAAAAAAAGGAGGAAAAAAAAACCCCAAGTGGGAGAAGGAGGCGACGGGCTGGGGAGGAAAAGAGAAAGGGATAACTGATGGTGGCGAGCTAGGAAAACATGGTTGCCATTACAGTGGTGAGTCTGAGGTGATAAAGATAATGTGTGCAAGTATTGAGTTTCTTTCTGTCACCTCACTTTCAGCTCCCAGAAAAATAAATCTGCAGGGGAGATTCCAGCTGATCAACAATACACTCCTCTTTCAGCTGAGACACTCAGATCTAACAGATTTGGGACAGAAAATGGATAATGGCACACTAAAGGCCACAGTATCAGACTTTATTTGTGAAATAAGAAGAAGAAAGAGAGAGTAAAACGTCTGCAAATAGGGGAGACACTGATGTCTGGAAGCTCCTGACCATCCGAGCAGAGGACGAGGTCAACTGTCATAACAGGGGCGGTAAATGATTGTTATTGCCATGTTATACAATATTGTTTAGAAAGATGATCAGACAGGTTTTAAATAAACCTCCAGGTTAGCCAAAGGTATTTTGAAGTGAAAACAAAACTAAACAGTCAAATGATTCACCGCACTGTCTGATGGAGAAAACCCATTCATGCTCACAGTCAGACGGTCTTCCTGGTTAAACTTTGACCCTCTTGTGTTTCCAGACAGCTTTCTGCGTAATAAGAGATTATAACAAACATTTAGATAACCCGACTAAATATGCTGCTTTGTTTACAACCTGTCTGATTGTCTGACCGCTCATGTCGGACTACTTTTGAGCAATGTTGTCATGTCCCAGATCTCAGCACTTAACATTGTTGGGTAAAACCAAAATTGCCAAATTAAGAGACCCTAGGTTAGACCAACAATTTACTGGAAAGGTTACATATGTCATGTGGCTGGCTGGCTGGCTAGCTGGCTGTCTGGCTGGATTTATTATATGCCAGAATTATCCTTTAAAGATACTATATGTAACATTTTTGCATTAGAATATCAAAAATACAATCAGACCTTTATCCTACTGTGTACTTACATTATCCTAAATGTTTCCAACATGTTCAAACCCAGAGAAATCTGTGATTTGATGAAAACATGACTTCCTCTATTAACATTTCTGCCTGGGTCACATAGATAGATGTTCACCTGCAATGGTGGTTGCTTACCACTGAGGATCACAACTCCCATGATCCCTTGCTACTAACATCGAGCTATTTAACATCATGGTTTTTTTAAGGCTGTTGCACAAATCACACACGTATGTTTCTGAAGCCTTGAATACGTAACTTCACATTCTACACATCCTTTTAAAGGGCAACTCCACCAATTTTACATGTTAAAGTGTTTTGTCTTGGGGAGTACCTCCGCACATGTGGACAAAAAAGTAGTATAAAGCCTTTTTCCTCCAGAAGAAGCTGCATGTAATCTGATTAATTGCCTTCAGTGATGTCACTCAGTGGCTAAGTTGCCTTGTGGGTAATGTAGGCGCCAGGTTTTGAAAAGGAAGAACAATACATTGGCGTAAGACTGATTATAAATGGTAATAATGAGTCCAACAGGGTTATAGGAGTACAATGCTGGACCAGTGGACTGCTTTTTTAAAACCTGGCACCTACATTACCCACAATGCAACATGACCAATAACTGACATCACTGGAAACATTGGTGGAGTTACCCTTTAACATTAAATCCTGTATGAATGGTAAACAGATTTTTTTTTAAAACTAATTCAATAAAACATTTAATTTTGCTTTCATACATAAAATAAACAGATAAAAGTTTCCCCATACGTTAACCACATGACCCCCTGTAGTGACCCTTTTTATCTTCTGCTCTATATTAACTGCTTCTGTGATATTAAATCTCCTCCGTCCATTTTCTAGACATGAATCTGTTTTTGTATACCAGCACTGCTGTCAGAGGGCATGGGAAAAACATGTTTCAGTGATGACATCAAGTGCTGTTTAATCTTGTTTATGAAATAAGTACTTGGCACTGGCGATGTATCGCTGAGAAAATTAACAGTTCTCATCTTACAAGTCCTGTTTATTTTAAACACTTTAATCCACTAACATAACAGACTTTCTCTCCCTTAATCTCGCCACTTTATTGTTTGATTGCGAAGCACTATGACAAAAAGATAACATCTTAAGGAAACAAAATGGAGTCCAGATGACCGAAACGGGAGTATCCTTCACCGCAGCTCAGCGGATTTGCTTTCTCTTGATCTCACCTCAGTTTCCGACAGTGACACAGCAGAAAGGACGAGTCAGGAGGGAGGAAGGGAAGGAAAGAGGGAGGAGGAAAGGGGGGGACATCTTGGCTTTGGAGGCCATAAGTAGATCGGCAATAATTAAAAACGGAGAGGACGGAGAGAGAGAGCGAGAGGAGAAATGTGAGTCATCCCAGAAATGCGAGGGAGCTGCTTGCTTTGTGGATACAACAGGAGATTGACTAAACCTAACACCGGGAACTGTGAACACACCACTGAGCTGCATCATTGTGTCTGTCTTACCACACACACACACACACATCATGTGTTTTCCTTTGCAAAACTGATGCAAAGATGACGCTGAAAGTGAAAGAGAAGTGAGAGTTTCGAGCGGAGGAAGGTTTCTTTGAGCTACCGATTTTCTGGCATGTGAAGAGACGATTATGAAGAAATCTTTCACTTTGATGGAAGCCCTTTATCCAACCTGTCAGGAATGAGTGTGTTCACTTCAGGCTCAAACAATCCACCCGTCTCCTTCCCAGTTCTAATCAATCTTCTGCCTCATCCCTCCTCTCTCTTTATTTGTCAAATACTTCACAGTAAAAGCATGTGGAGCAGCTTTGGTAAACAGTAACATTAAGCCACCATTGTTTTAGAAGCACCTGCTCTGCCATGGAGAGCGGTTAAGGCTTGGTATTTATTTGCCAAGGCACACACACACACACACACACAAAAAGCAACATGTAAACAAATACCCACAATCGTCCTACCACTAGTCCACAATCTGGCTTGTGTTTGCTTTCCGGCATTTTTTCACAGGGTGGAAATATTTAGCCCTGATGAAACATGCATTTATCTAGCTTTTTTTTTTCTCCTCCCCAACCACAGCCTCTAAAATCAAATAAACGAGGGAGCTCTATTCTTTTTTTTTTTTTTTCCTCCATAAAACCCCATCAAGAGGAATGCTGGTAATCCATGTCTACTCCTCCATCATGCCTTGTTCCTCTCATTACCAGCCATGTTGTTCCTATTACGCCTCAACATCCTCTGCTCTTATCAAGATAAATGCGCTGAGATATCATTTCATGTTCCCCCGTTTTGCTTATTGCCTGCCCAAACACAGAACACAGGTTCACTGCACTGAACCAA
This sequence comes from Pagrus pagrus, assembly GCF_965226575.1. Lineage (NCBI taxonomy): Eukaryota > Metazoa > Chordata > Actinopteri > Spariformes > Sparidae > Pagrus > Pagrus pagrus. Next base: position 19,009,760 of record NC_140202.1, on the reverse strand, counting down.
TTTGCTGCATGGTTGTGGTGTGGGAGTGTTTTTTTTTTTTTTCCTTCATCCATCCCTCCTTTCTCTCTCTCTTCCTCTATGTGAAAGCTTTTCCACTGACTTTCCTGGCCGCTCCGCTCGTTTTTTTCCCCCTTCTTTAACATAAGGAGTTGTTTACTTGGCTCTTGTTAAAGATGGAACACAAGCCTCAGAGACTTGAGTTAGTTAAGAGTGATGCAGAGAGAGAAGGGCAACAGAACGTACGCGACAGATATCCATAACATAGAGGACGGCCAGTGTGCCCGAAGAGCATCAGAACTTGGTTTGACAGTTTCGACATCAGAGTAAGTATCTGGGGATTTTCAGTCTGAAATTGTTGTCTACTATTTTTGTTCCCATACACTAGATGAATTTGCACAGATCCTCATATTTCTCCATAACAGAAAACCCACGAAGGGTGGCGCCCTGGTAGCTCAGTTGGTAGAGCTTGCGCCCCGTGTACAGAGGCCGTGTCCTCGCCGCGGCAGCCAAGGGTCATATTCAGGCCTCTGGCCCTTTGCTGCATGTCATCCCTGTTTCCTGTCACTCTTCGCCTAACCTATCAAATAAAGCCAAGACAAGGCAAAAGTATGATAAAAGAAAAAAAATTCCATGGCAGAATAACTAAGTTATCATGTCTATTACATTTTTTCCATTGGCACTTGAATCAGGACTGAGATGGACCATCTCCAGAGTTTGGTCAAAGCGCAACTGACTGCTTCCAAAAGGGTTGTGGCTGGGTCAGACGGATCCATCTTCCAGATCTATTCTGTCATCACGCAGTGTTTCCCACACATATATTTTACTTGGTCCGCCCAGGTACATGTTGTACTTTTATGTTTTTTATCCGTCCGTCCACACGCTCTGCAGAGAGATGGACGATCTCTGGTGTTGCATCCTTCCCGTTAACACCCTGACTGTGATGCAACCACTCCGGTTTAATGTAGGCCTACTCCTTCTTTTGTACAAACTTTTAAGTGCACCTTGTTGTGGCGATGTGGTTCGGTGCGCGTCGATTTTGATCAGCTACATAATAAACAAGGTTCTCCTCACTTAATAAAAACGTACCGCTGACGAAGAAAATGGTAGAGAGGAAGCAGAAAGGAAAGAGAAACAGACGGGGGAGGAAAGCCAGCGTGCGTGCAGGTGGACAGTTAAAGCAGCACTGTGTAACGTAGGGAAACTCTTCAACAGTGGTATCAAATAAAGGTAATATTACGTAGTGTCCCTGTTTCATACATTTAAGCTACGTTATGTCCAAACAGTCACTTCTTTGTATGATCGTCTGATTTTGTCGTTCCTCTCCGCACAAACTGCAGACGTGCAGGGAGAGGACGAGAGAGAGACGGATAGAGACTGAGAGCAGCGCAAGTGGGAGAGAGCCAGAGAGCGAGAGCACGGACAAGAACAAGCACAATTAGCCAGTGTGTGAACAAGCTCTTGTTTATTGACTTTCAGGGGGAAACTTTATTAACCTGCCCAGCCTTGAATGGAAGACACCTGCTGTTGGCACTTAGGCTGTCATTACTGCAGTGGAGAGCCGCAGGGAGGGCCCTCGCCATGCCCAGCGCTGCCTGCTGTTCCATTGTCCAGCGCCCCATCATCCAGCAATTGAGTGCTACAACGTTTACAATGAGATTGCCCTTTGTTGGGTATCGTCGCTAAGCTGACAGACCTTTTTCCCCTCACTTGTCAGCAATCAAATTATGGCGAACAAACCCACCGACTCCGGTTTTGTTCCTTTTGTCTGTCAGTAAAAACAGGCGCTGCCCGTGATTGACTGTTTTGTTGAGGTTGCCGTTGGTGAAGTGGGTGATTGCGAAAGAATTAAACTTCACCACAATGCTAACAAAAAAACAACCAGTTTGGCTGGATAAAGAGCCTAAATGGGAGACACTGAGTCATTGTTAGCTTTAAGTGAGCCAATAGATAAGACTGGGCATCCTGATTTCACACACTTCCCTGTCAACGAGGAATTCAAACTCGCTACACCTCCCGTCATTTACAGTTGCTGCGTGAAAAAGCGGCCGTATGGAGCTAATTTTGGGTTCATTTTTGTCGCTTTGGCTATCATTTTTATTGGTTAAGTAATCGCTGACATCAAGGAACGTGTCAGCATTGCTACAATGAAGTCCAATTGGGCAAAAACAGAAGAAAATGTTTCATGTCAAGTTTGACATATACCCCTTTCGCACTGGACGAAAAACACAAACTAACATCTGGCTTATGTCTCTAGTGGGAAAGGGTACAATCTGAATTAATTCCCTGGGTCAAATGCCTCTGCAGTAGTCATGCAGTCGTCATGGGTATGCATCGGCTCCAGCTCCGATCGGCAGTGACGAAAGTTTGACACCCAGGTGGACGTGCTCATTTTCGCCTTTTCCATTGTAATGCTATGATGCATGTTCCAGACGTTGGTGCGTAAGCAGTTTCACACCCAGCCCGGCAGAGCTCAAAAATCCTTCACTCAGCGCTGAGTTTGAAAGAGAGACCGAAGGAAAAGATATGAAATTAACTTCAAAAATATTGCTGCCAATATAAATGTCAAATAAAACTGCAAAAATAAGAATCAGGTTGCATGAAACAAGAATTTTCCTTCAACATCTGTTGGAAAGAAACAGGAATGCATTGTTACTGATCCACTCCAAGAGTCAATGATCCGATCTGACACCGAATATTTTATTTTGCAGAGACAATAAAACAGTAGCTGTCAATAAGACGCTGTCTGTACGCACTTGGTGAATAAAAACAATTTCGATCTTGCTCGCAGAAAGGGGAGCTAACTGTCACCGAGGAGATGAGAGGATAGATGGGTCCTCCTACTGAGTGATACTTCCTCTAAAGTGCATGGTGTCAATGGCTGACTTTCAGCAGAGCAGATAAAACCCAGCTATCCTGGCTTTTATCGTCCTTCCCGGGCTAGGGAGCGCTGATACCGCCCATTACAAGGACAGCACTGAGGCGAGCTTGGATGCGTGGGCTTCAGTATGTCTGCAGCTAAAAGGAGCATCTGTGTGTATACTTGTGTGTGTGTGCTCGTCCGCTAACTGAACACTAAATAAAGAGGTAGGGGAGGTAGAATTATGGCGATAAAACCGGAGTGTGCTTGGTCGTCTAAAGTCTCTTTATGCAAGTGTGTATTTATTTATTTGTTCTCATTCAGGAAATTAGGTAACTGGAAACCAAGAGCAGTTTACAACCAAACATCCACAAATATACAAGCTGTGCACATCCAACTTTTAACCTTACTGGAGGCCAACGTGTACTCTGCAGACCCCTCGGGCAAACATTATGTTGATGATCAGAGCTCAACAAAAATAATGTTGCAAAGTCAGCTATTGGCTTGTCCTTCCGTCCTCCCAGTAACCAGGCAACAAACTATCCATTTGTTTATACACTGTTGGAGAAGATGTGATAGCAGACACTGAATTTCCTGCTTTTGCTTCTTTGTGAGCGATTTTCTTCTTTCTCTTTTCTGTCTTCGCTCTCATTCCTGTCACAGTTCTGAGCATGTTACGAGAGCCGAGGTGATTAGCTGTAGCAAAATTCCCAAGGATTACCAGTCAACTAACAGTTACAGGTCAGCCCTGCCTGCCTTCAGAAATACCACACTGTAAACAAGTCAAAGCATGACATAAGCACATGTTTTGGTCCAGGTTTGCTGCAAACCTGCATTCTACTGTACCCTCGAAGAAGCTGCTATATGATTGTATTTAAGGAACGTGCGTTGGGTGCAGATGAGCTGTCAGTTTGTGTGTGAGGGCAGTGTTAATTAGGTGTGGAATGATGACCTTTGCCTGGCCTAAGGGGACCTTTATGCATAGCAGCCACGGGGAGATTAATAGGTAGTGCTAGGCAACATGAGCGAGCGGTCTGCAAATTCTGTCTCAAGTCATTAAAAACACTTCATTTGGCCATGCCAGCACATGCAGCGTTCAAGCGTGGACGGTAAAGCTATGATTCAACCATCTTCATGAATTTTGTTAATGCTACGTTACCCAGAATAAGTGACACGTGGGGCCGCGATGAGTGATAGTTTGTATACTTGTTGCTCGTGGCGTCTCGGCGACCAATTTGCCGGATAAAAAGCGGCTTCATGTTGAACAATGCGCAGATGACGGACTATTTGTGCAGACGAGGAATGAACTGCATTGTTAAAGCTTTTGTTCATTGTTCTCCCGCTTAGCCTCACGCTAACAATAAAATATATCTCCGTGTGAGACGGGTCGATGTCTGTATAAATATAAATGTATTGTCATCTTCTAAAGGCGTTCATTTTGTGACTCCCAAAACCTCCATTCCACCCTCCGTCTGCTGCTCGTTGGCCAGACTCTGCTAACCAAGAGAAAAGGCAGAGAAGCGAGTGTGGTGGATAGAGCAGTTTAAATAGATATTATAGGATTAAAGGCACCGCCACTTTCTCTCTCTCTCTCTCTCTCCCTCCTTCTCTCGCTGCATCTTCCTCTCCGTCTTGAGTCGTTTTCTATCTGCTCCCTTATGTGTTTGAGCACGGCTGAAGCCACTTTTTGTGGTGCTTTTCAAGAGGAACCCCTTTGAGAGGCAGCTCCTCAGGGACTGGGGACAGGCAGTCGGCCAGCTTCCAGAGTAAACATATAATCATCCCTCGGACGGCTATAATTATATCTGGGACGTGAAGGAACAGAAGCGAGCGAGAGCCAGGCAGATACACAGTAGCAGAGGTAAAGCAGAAAGCCGTGCACTTAATATTTGTTTTCTGCCGTGAAATAGAGCTCAGGTTGTGTTTTCGGGCAAACAGGGAGGAGAGAGGCTGATGGAGGCTCACGGCCTGTTGTGGCGAGTTTCGGATTTTTGTTCTGGGCAGTTTTTTGCGAAAGTGTGCACTTTAATGTCAAGACACGTCTGCGTCCATGCACACACACGCACACACACCTTGCATGCACATCTCCACCCACATGCAGTTGAACCACACAAGAAACAGTGGGTGGTTTCAGGGCCAGAATGGGGAGCTCCCCTCAGGCCTGTTCTTTAATCCAACGTCTCCCAACAGAGCAACTTCAATGCGGTCAACTAACTCGCAGGCTTTGTGGTCAACTCGCATTCCACCGTGCCACGCTGAAGAGAAATTGATTACAGCGCCTGGCCGGAAAATGAAACGACTTCCAGGATGGTTTTTTTTCTGTAATTAAAAATGAATTTGTCGCTCCCGAGCAGCGGCGAATACCTGTTTTCCTTTGCATCACCTGATTCAGTTTGAAGCCAGCCAAGCCTTCTTCTTTTATGTGAAAGTTCCCCTCTAATTTTCCTTGTCTATGGTGCCCCGAGGCGGGTTGGATGGGGGAGGGGAAGGGTGACATCACGCCATTTAGGCAAATTCCATATGAAAGAAAAAAAGGAACGGCTGAAGCTATTCTCCATAAAACAGTGGAAACACTATAAAGTTATAGGAAGCGATTAGCTGATAATTAAGCAACCTAAACAAACCCCCCACCAGGTCTCACACATCATTACCGCCTCCCAAACATACAAAGCGGTGCACATGTGTGCACACAAACACACACACACACACTCGGTGGAGGTTGTCTCTAGGGCCGCAGGTTCAGGCATCAGGAGCAGCAGGGACCGAGGAGGGAGGGCTGAGGGAGCAGGCTGCAGCTGGGGTCAGGAGAAGGCACGTTAATCACCGCTATCCTGTCAACAACAAAGAGTGGGCCTCACCCAAATGCTCTGCTCGGTAGCCATAATAACACCACGTAGGTATCACTGTGAGTCAGGCAGAGGTGTCACCGGAGAGCCGAGGAGAAGGAAGTGAAGACATGGTGTGATGATGCAATTACAGGAGTAGAACAGGAGAGGAGGGGAACACAGAGTACGGCAGAAAGCAAAAAAAAAAAAAAATCTCAAGTGGTTCCTTTTCTCGCTTAAGTATCACTTACGACCACAGGGGTTTTTTTGGAGAGGGATCCCACACACCCGCTCACCCCCAAATTAAAAAGCGATAAATTATCATCATTGGCTGGTGTCTGACTGACTTATTGCTCATGTGCCCCCGATCATCCCTGTAAACACAGCCACTCTTTTCACTCGACAGAAACTGAAAGACGCCGAACTTGGATACATTCTCTTTATTTTGTTTTTACCGTACCTCCGTGACCTATGACCTAGTGATTTTTAGGTAGTCTGCATCTTGAGGAGGCTTTTCAAGGCCTTTTGTGCAAGTTCACCCCAAAAACTAGCTCAAAGTTCAGTTCACACAGATTAAAATGAACTAGTCCACATACAACATGTGCCAATGATTCTAAGACTTACATATATGATTGCTGCTGGAAGGAGGCAGTAGTCAGTGTTACTGTAGACACTGTAGATGCATTTTTGATAGCGGTAAGTGCTAAACTCACTGAACACATTGCATTTCCTGTGACTAGCCTACTTCAAAATAAAAGTCAATTTAAGTTTCGCCATTAACAGTAAATTAACACAGCACTCTACAGATAGCGAGCATCGTTACTTGTAAAAAGGTCAGTGTAATCGGTAAATGTAGGGAAATGTCACCGCAGTAACCCCACAACGCGACATATGGCTGTTGGAGATAGCCAGCAACAGGCAAACCAGACCAGAACTTCATCATCACGGCGTTACTGCTGTGAAGCAGTCACAGTTTGGTTAGGTTTAGGAACAAAAACTTCTTGGTTAGGTTTGGCTCACAAAACTACCTGAAAAAAGGATGAGGTAAGTAATTAGTAAGCTACGTTAGTAAAATTATTGATTTGTTACCTACATGATGGAGTTTAAGTATGTTACTTAAGTTAAAAGTACGCAGGACAAGAACATAGTGACAATACTGTGCTTGTCTGTCCCAATCACAAACCCCTCCTGATTTCCTCCTTTGCTCCTCTTATAATTGCTACAGCCACTAGAGGCCACCTAACAATAAGCGTAATATGTTTGGTATTAAGCTGCTTGCACAGACAACCTACTATACAGCCTCTTTTCCAGGTAGGACTGCCTGTTCACATTCGTTTGCCACAGTTTTCCCACACTGTAGACTAGTGCACGTCTCTCTACTTAGGTAACCAGTCAAAGTAGCAGGCATCATTTGCATAAACATTGGATTTTTTTTTTTTTCTGTTTGTATTTTTAAAAACTCCGTCAAAGATTCATATGAGCTGGCTTCATCTGCACCAGGAGCTGTGCTTGAAGTGCCAGTCGCACCAGCCATGCTGACCTGCCTGCTGCCGTACAACAGGCCGTGAGTGCTGTTAACTCCTGCAACAGTCAGCAGATCTCACGTTCATTAGTTGCAAATGGATGCACGCTGTTCACCTTTCACCAAAAGCATGAGCATGTTCAGTTAAACACACTTTAACCACCTTCATGCATGTAGTTTCTTTTTGGTTTAGCCGAGTGAATGTGTTGTCTCAGGCTCCAGCAATTGAAACACAAGCCTTTCCTGCAGTGACCAGACTGCGACCCCACATTGGGTCACATTACTGAGCAATGGGCATGTTTAGATTTTTCACTCCAAAAGAAAACATCATTAGGATCTGAGAGTGGATTTCACTTTTCCCTCATGTCCGCAACTCAGAGGTAACGGTGGCCTCCCCCCACAGCAAGGACCGTGGCCTTAGACCTGACCTTCAACCTCCTGGCCCTCCACAGTATACACACACAAACACACACACACACACGCGCGCATGTAGATCTGCATTTAAAATTTAAAACAGTATTGCGACTTGCACAAGTGCAAACCGTCTCCAAGTGGTCTTTTTTTCTCTCTCTCCCATCTGGACTGTCTCTGCTCCAGCAGTTGTCTGATCTGACACTCAGCCTGATAATAGGGTCGGGCCCAAGTGAAACCAGAAACAATTTGTTTTGGTCTGAGCTATCATTCCATTTCCCATAAGCCATGCCTCTCCCTTCTCTCCTCTCAGCCCCTCTTTGTATCTCTTGCCAAGAATTAAAAGGAATGACTTTAGACACAGTTACGAAAAGCAGCTGCTGAGTAACTTTCCTCTCAGAAACACACTAAAGGCCATCCCAGATTTACATATCTTATTCCAAATCACAAACTGTGCATGCCTTTTAGAGAGCCCCAAGGCTGAAACAAGGCCCTCTGCCTGCTCAGATTGAACAGCGTTTCGGAGCCCTCCTCTGGAATGAATAAGGGAGGAAGTGGAGAGGCCGCACTCACCCTAAGGCAGGAAGTGACATACGCTCAGTGACGCTAAGCAGCAGTTGTTTTGAATCTTGTAAGACAAAAAGAGAGTTCTTTAGAGCGGCGATAGAGCGAAGGGGAGAGGACGAGGAAAGGAAAAAGGTAATTTGATTAAAGTCGTTGCCTACAGCAGCATTTCCAATTCTAAACATGTCTGTCCTAAACTCGCTGATGTAAACACGGCGTGCTCTCTGACCTCTGCGGTAAACATCTGTTCAGGGATTGGCTTTCACCCTCGTTCGAGCACCGCCTGACATGGCATTGACGAATACACTTTTAATCACCAAAAGGAACACATAAAATGAATCTTCATTATCTACTTAAGCAACTTAAGTAAACACTGCTGTCCTGCGAGCGCCAGAGCCACAAGTAAGGCTGTGCATGCACACAAAATGTGACATTTCAAGCTTGTGATTAGTCTCTAATCCATGGAGGTTTACACAAACTATGAGTCTTAAATATCAAATGACTTTGAGGTGAAGAGTGTCAAACTTAATCCTAATTTATTTTAGGCCTCACTCCCCTCCATCACTTATAGCCAACGCTGCAATTATCGCTCCCTCTGCCTGTCCCCAACCCTCGCTACCAAATACATGTTGCTACAGTGCTATTGGTATCATCTGAAAATGGAGACAATTGGAGTCTCGGTGCCCCAGGATACAGATGAACATCCCTTGGGAGAAAAGGAAGACCCTTGAAAGGGTGAGCAGCAGCCGGTGGGTCCGGGGCCTGGGCCTCGTAAAAGAGCCGCAGCCGGCTGGGCCGAGGGGGAGGAAGGAGGCAATTAAAAGACCCGCAAGTGGCCTAAACGCTGGTCACCAGCTGACTTTTATCGCGTCATGAAATAACTACATGCAGGGGCGATGGCAAAGACGGAGAGAGCTGGAAATGGAGAGAAAGAAATTGAGATGGAGGTCGATGGGTGGTGTGACTGTATGCTGGATTGGGGCTAGGCCTCACCAGACCACCGCTGAGAAAACGGGCAGGCTATCAAGACAGACGACTTCCTACTGGAGTCTGATTATCCCCTGGAGGCCCAGGGAGAGCCCTATAAAAGCCTCCTCATTAAGACCGGACCATTTATAGACGCCTTAATGAGTCTAGGCCACTAAAAGAAGAGAGGGAACGAGGGACTGATAAAGAGAGTGTCCACTTACTACTTTGGGGTTCCTGTCTCTGCACCTCCCTGCCCTCAGAGGTCCAGTCGAAAAAAAATCACAACAATCACCTCTGTAGGTAAAGATCACACACACACACACACACACACACACACACACACACACACACACACACACACACACACAGCAGGGATACCAATTCAAACAGAGCATTGTCAGACATTACATTTTATAGATCCTAAGTCAACCTATTTCTCCTAACATCTTTGCTTTAGCGCTGATTCACCTTTATTGTGTGTTTTGTCTCTTTTTTTGCAAATGAATAACACTCACAATACTAACAAATTTTTTTTTTTTTCATCCGGCACTTATGTCCCCACCACTTTCCATCACAAAGTGACGCCCCTGCATGATATTATCATATGTGTATTTTCAACAGGAGTTCAATATTTCATTTTAAAATATCACGTCAATGCCTATACATCACAACAACCCTATTTACATATATGTATATAATGTATCCTATGGCGTGACATTAACGGCCGGCTGAATATCAGATTCGATATTTGGTATTTTTCAGTCTTTCTCATCCATTTGCAGATAAAATAAATTATAGTAATGTAGTGGAGTAAAAGTATTTGCCTCCAAAATATAGTAGATTGGAAGTATAAAGTAGCAGAAAAGTAAAAAAAAAAAAACTCAAGTAAAGTCCCTCAAAATTGAACTGCGATACTTTGTAAATGTGCTCATTCACATTTCGTCACTGGTTTTCCCCCGATGTATGCTGGAATGTACTCAAACCTCCTCATGACCTTTAATACGATTAAGAAGTAGGATAAATGTGCTACTTAGGCCGCCCTGGACTCTGATCATAAATGTGCATCCAAACCACTTTATTGCTTTCTTAAGTCATGCAACAGGTCCTGCAGTTTTCACATCTTGCTTGAAGTCACCACTCACTCATTTTAATACATCATCCCCCGAAACAGCCCGGACAACAACTCACACTTTTATGCCTCAGAGGCAAAAGCTCGAGCTCCGTGCATCCTGGTCCCCCGCCCCTCCACGACTGATAAACCACGCTGATCCTATCTGAGGACAACAGACGCTACATCTTGACACCAGCTCTTTTGGAGTGCACACACATGCATGTGTACCCACCTGCGGTAAGTGTGCACAAGTATTTAGATGCACAAACAAACACATTCACAAACCACACACTGCTGCTATAATCTTAATTAGAAGCAAATGCAGCTTTAGTGAATAATTCAGCTTCATTAAACGGGTACAAAAGGAGAGGAAAATTACATAAAATCTTCCTCATTTACGCCTTATCCAACACCATCCTCGAAAGCACATTGTAAAATCCCTGTCACACTAATCTTGCAATACTTATAATAATGCATTGCCCATAAATGGTGCAATAAAAATGCTGGCAGTAGTCCTGGAATCCTTTCACAGGGCACTTCTAATAACCGCAGATGGATTGCTCTCTCTACCTCTTCACTCGCTCGGTGGCACACTGGGCGTTATTCTCCCCCTCGGAAATAAAGAGGCGTTTTGTTCTGTCAGAAAAAGGGCTTTGGGGTGGTATCAGTGCGCCACTTTGTGCCAAGGCAGAGAAAAAGAAAAGCGAGAGCGAGCGAGACGGTTTGAAGAAGAGGAGGCTTAGAGGAACGATTATTGACAGTCTCGCAAGCAGAGGGAGAGAGAGTCAGGAAGGGATGAGACACCACAAAAAGACAGCATGATTAGAATCTTACACATTTAATTAGATAGTTCCCCTCCTGCGGATCCCTTTAGCATTTGAATCCAGGTCACAGCGTAATGCCGCGGCACCCTTGTGAAAGGGATATCATAAAGAAAAATAGTGTCCGACAATCAAAGAATAGCTGAACTCAAGGGCTCTTTTTTTTTCTTTCATCCGAGCCGGGAAGCACCTTGGAGCATGAAATGTGGCTCCAATTGTTTCTCTGTGTGTGTATCCACCCATAGCGCTGCAGAAGGGTTATTGGCAAGCAGGAGGAGGGGAGTTTCGGGAGGGGATGCTGAGCTGAGAATGCCAGGAATGTCCAGCCCTGTTTACAGCCCGGGCCGGTTCACACCTGCAGGTCAGGGTGCTATCACCAGCCCCGGCCCCTCCTCTCCCTTCTGCCCTCCTCATTACAAGAGGGTCAAGCTCAGAGGTGACCTAATTAGAAGCTCATTACATCACAGACAATCTCCATTAGCATGCCAAGCTGCCCTGTTAATCCATTAGCACCACAGAGGCCCCCAGGGCAGCCTTTACATTCCTGCCCCTGTGGCCCTCACTCAGGGCCCCCCGCCACACACAAATACACTGTCACACACACCTATACCTGTTTTGATGAGAGACACCAAAATAATGTCCGACCACAAACATGAACAATTAGACAAATATTAATAAAATGTTACCCATAGCCTTATATATTAGATTACTTACTATGCTAAGTATTTACCTTGAAGAGAAAATCATGATATATATTGGTTTTCAATCACTGCGTTAACAAGCACACTAGTTTTCCACTACTATATAGATTGTGAAAATATTCAAAATATGATTCAGGTGTTGTTAAAAAGTATATTCTGAGGTAGGCCTTATTCTAAATGTAACATTTTCCAATAAATCAGATGGGATATGCCGATATTATTCAGGTTTAAGGAGCATTATTTGGACATGTAGCGCATTCAGAATACACATCTCACTTGGGGTTTTTGCAGCAGCTTGCGACACAGCGCCTCTCGCCTGTTTACCAGTCGGCTGTGTGCGTTCCCATGGATGCGTTGTATACAAACCGCCTAGCAAACAGTTTGCAAGGTTGAGTTGGAGGAAGAAACACATCTGATTTTAAACATTATGAAAGACACCGAAATCGACAAGTTTTAGGATAGGCACCAATCTTGCAATGCAGACCTTATCAAGAAGGGGGTTGGCTGTGTTCACGTGGTTGAACGAGACCGCCACTGATAGAAAACTTTGAAAAAGTCAACTTTTCTTTGAAGCAAAGAAGTAAAATGGCCGACCCAGTCAACTGGAATGATGCTGTCTAAGTACGTTTCTGCAAAGCCACAGGTAACTTAAAGCTTTACTTTTATTTTATGTTGCAACTTTACATTTGTTTAGGCTCAGTTTTCTATTTTACTTTTGTCACAGTGCTGTGCTTAAGCTCTGGTTAGGGTTAGGCACAAAAAACAACTGCGATCGCCTTCTTGGCAGCCTCTAACTCCACTACCATCCCCGCAACATCCTCCACATCCTGCTAAAGGTCAGGCATATAACGTGAACGTAATATGACACATTTTGTACAAATGTAATATGATACATAGCCTATGACACGTACAAACTTGGACTATCTGTGGTTTGCAGAACAGTTAACTGCTAACACTATATCCTGGCAACCGGGCTAAAATGGCACCAGCTGCTCCAGTCATTCCACTTTTCCATATTTTGATGTGACAAATAACATGTAAGGCCGTGTTAATCACAGCCTAGTAGGAATATTGTCTTTTTTGGAATATTTAGTGCATGTAAATGTGGTCATTGTCCTTAAGGCGTCAGTCTTTGTTTTAATCACGTTATTGTCAATAAAATAAAGTGTCAAACCATCATTTTGTCCAAACAGCTTTGATTCCAAATATTTTTGAATCCACAAGTAACAAACTTTCTGAGGATTTGAGTGAAATTCTCGATTTACAGTGAAGTAGAAGGTTCCACAGCCAATCATCTGTTATTGCTCTTAATCGAAGCATATAATTGTTTGATGAAAAAGGTCAAACCTTCCACCACTGGAATAAAGTAAAACAAATTTGTGAAAATCTGAATATATGCTGTGCAGTTACTTTAATTTTCTCAAGAAATATTGGTCCTTCCATCCGGGAAGAAATCACTTTCTGTTTTTGGTGGGACGCGGCCAACATGATTCGGTGAGGCGGCGATGTCCTGACACTTCAAGGTCTTTAGGCACAGTGGGACAGGACGAGGAGGAGTGGGGGTGGGGGTCAGCTACTTCTGGGCTTTTATATGACTGTGGTCTCCGAGCGGGACTCCACCTGAGTGTTTTGGCCCGAGAACAGGCTGGAGACAAACTCAAAACATGTTAACTCTGTGCTCTGCCTTTCTACATCTGTTGAGGAGCATGTGCTGCTCCAAGATAAATCCTCTCCTCCCCCTTTTGACCATTAGAGAGAAATGAAAAAAGAAACACAAAACTGAAAGTCATATTTCAGCGGGCTGTTTTTTGGCACTGAAATTGCAAAAAGTTACAACCCTCTAAATACTTTTGTGTATTTGCACAAGGTCTGCTTGTCATTACCGTACCACTTCCAGCTGAAGTTTTAAAAAAGTGAAAAATTACAGATCCTCGCACAGTGAGGTGCTGCGGTGGAGTCCAGCATGTGTCAGTGCTCCCTTTTCCACTGTTTACCCCCATAAATGAACTTCCCTCTCTGGGTCTTTGTTGGATAAGGCCTCTAAAGTGCTGGGTGCAGCTGTGGGGTTGTGGCCCAGTGCTGGGGACTGAAAGAGCCGGTATCTATCTCCTCACTGGGGACCTGGGAGACACTGAGCCCCACTACCTTCCCTTTGAAACCTCTCCCCTCTGGTGACTGGCAGACCATACAACGCTCAGAGCTTTGTAAGTGACTCCATTGTCAGGGGCAGATTGAGAGGAAAAAAGGGGGCTAGCCCTAGGGATAGAAAAGCAAGGTGAAACAAAAAGGTCTGGCTCTGTGGTCTGAAGAGGGCAGGGATGGATCAAAGAGCTGGGTGCTGACCTGCGGCCTTTGTCCGTCAGACAGCCCTGGCTTCATTTAACCTCTCTCTGGAGGCCGGCAAAGCCCACTGGGATATCGTGCTACACAGAAGCCATGCCCTATGGGGACATCTCAGTGCCTCCTCTGCAACCCCTCCACCTATCCCTCTGTCTCCTCCTCCACCCCTCCACCTGGGACAATATCACAGGCGAAAGTGGATGGGAGGGGTTGGTCTGTGCTTCGCCCCAACCTGTCAGGGATCCACCACAAAGGGAGCTGAGCCCTCACTCCGGATGCCCGGCGGCCAAGTCTTACCTTACTACACAGCATTCACATGGCCTTGCTGCCTCCCTGCCCCGGCTCCGCTGGGAGAGCCACAGCATGGAGGGAATCAGAACAGAGAGGAGCTCTCAGTCGCTCACCTGGGGATGGTAAACCTCAGCTATGTGGCAAACAAAGGTGAACTTAGTGGATCTCTGCTGCATTGTTTAGTCGGGGAAACTTAAATCTTCGAGCCTTAATGAACTGTTGAATAGAGAGGATTTTCTATGGTTCAAGGGGCCATGTGTGACTTTTAAAAACCTGTCCATCATGCTTTCTATAGGGGCAGGCCATACAAACAGGACTCTGCACAATACGTCCTCGGATCTGTTGTAAATTTTCCGCAACAGCACCAAAATTGCGCTGTTTACTACAGCAAGTCATTCACACTTGAAACGTAATGAGCATGTAAACTGCTGCTGAGGTTCTCTGCTCATCTCCATTATCATGAAATTAAAATTATTAGAGGTTTAGTTCCTTATAGAGACGTTGTGGCGACATTTTAGCAACAGGTTTACCAAACAAAAGCTGGATTACTGTGTCACCAGAACCAGAGGTCAAGGTGTGGAGCAGGTGAAGAGGAGGCAGGGTATGGGAGGCAAATGGACGCAGAAGGTGTACCTGCGCTGAGACGGGGATGTGGGGTCTAACTATGTTGGGAACGAAAGCGGCCAAATCGTCCTGCTTTCATTAGTGCGCTGAGTGAAGCCTCTGCCGAGGCCTCGATTCCCAAGACTCTCAGATAACAAGTGGCTTCCCACACTGAGGCTTTCTGTTTTCTGTTTCCTCTCCAATAAAACCAGCCAGGGAGCGAGAGAGAGAGAGACGAGGGAGCAGCAAGAGTGATAGACGGGTGGGGAAAGGGGAGAGGGGACCCCCTTGGTCCGTTGTTATCTGTCTACCTCAGTCATTTTGGGGAGGAGGGAGGGGGGGCAGTTTGGTTTATTTTCCCCAAGCCCAATGAATGGCTGCCGACAAGGCATTTCTGATGGCTGTGATAAGATATCCCACCCCCGGTGTCCAGCCCCTGCAGCCCTGACCAGACCTCCTGCTCCAGCCTTTCAAGTAACCAGGTTAACCATCCTTCCAAGAGCTGGTATTGAAAGACAAAGTAAGGTGGTCTTGTGCTAAAATGCACAAATGTATCCGACTGAGTGAAAGCGGAAGGCAACGAGTGGAGGTCACTTATATGACCTCCCACACACAGTATTGCTCAGACCAAGACAAAAGCATTCCATAGGCAATGCCAGCCATCCTGTCAGTGATAGGCTCTAGATAGGGTCTATATAGGACTCTACTTCACGCAGCTGGCGGGTGTATGCAGAGAATGTTGTGTTTGTCTGAGGCCCAGCCACGTTCGTATGGATGCAAACATTTTGGATGTACAGAGGTCAGCACTGCTGACTGTTTAGCCAGCTGCCAGCTGCTATCATACTGTATGATCAACATGTATCCCGTATATGCGCTGAAGAGAAAGAGTCATTCATGCATGTGTGATTTGATGTACATGAGTGAAAGGAGGATTGTCGTAATGCAAGGTTTATTGAAGTTCAAGATGATTATGCAGAGAGACTTTGTCACATAGAATTTGCATTGGTTCAACACAAAGTTAAAGGGACAGTTCAGTCCAAGACCTTACCTGTAGTGCTAATTATCCATCTAGGCTGTCTTGGCGGGAGTTGCAGTTTTGGAGATATCGGCCGTAGTGATGTCTGCCTTCTAGAATATTATGGAAGTAGATGGCACTCGTGTGTTTGTGGTGTTAAAGCAGCAAAAAAGTACATTTCATGACCCAGTTACTCAAGATATTCCACAGACCTAATCATGTGCAATTTTTTAGGAACTATTTTCTTGCTACCAAATTATGGTATCACAGTGCAAACCCAAGAATAGCAACAGCTGGCTGGTCAGGAGGGACTGCCGAACAACCGAAGAGGTTGGTGTGATTACTGGGGAAACCACAAGTCACAATTCCCTGTATTAGCACTGCCGCTAAGCACTGAAGGAGAAGCGGTTGTTGCGTTCTGCGTTGCTACAACGTGCATTTGCATTTCTAGCTAGGTGCAAGCATTTAAGCAGAGGCTATGATATAGGTATAGCTTAGATTCAGTGGTGAGGAACAAATCAAGCTTTTGTTAACTTCGTTCACTAGCCTTTTGTCCATGAGTAGCTGATACAGAAAATAAATAGTTCTTGAAACGGCACACCACAATTATCTGTTGATTATCTTGTTTAATCAGGCTGTGATCTATCTAGTTCAATTATATTCGAGAAAAAGCAGACATCTCTACGGCCGATATCTCCAAAACTCACAACCCAACTCACACCAAAACATTCTAGATGGTGAGAGAAAAAATATGTATTTTTGACTTCGGGATGAACTCTCCCTTTAAACGCTTTTAAAAGATCTATATATCTGTGCTACAGGTGCCGTCATATGAGCCGAGTCTGTGTGACAACATGTATGGACCGTTTCCTCCTCTCTATAGAGTCCGCCTGTTTAACGCCACATAAAAAAGAAGTTAGGAGGAGGCCAAGTAGGGAAGGAACAGATGAAATCCAGCGGGGGCGGCCTTATTACTTCCTGTCACATACCCTATCATCCCTCCTACTCTCCCCTCCCGCGATGATAATATGGCAGGAACATGTTCAAACAAACACAAAAAAGTGCAACAAGATGAATGTAAACACACGCTCAGATACAAACCACATATACATAGCCAATATAACAAGCTGAAAGCATGCATTTATGATGCTTTCTTGTCAGCAGTGAGCATAAAGAGGAAGAGATGGGAGGCAGCATGGGCACAGAAGCTCAACACATGTACACTAATACACACAAACACTCAGCCGCAGCATACTGAGCCAAGCTGTTTTCATTTAGAGGTCCACTAGAGAGCATGCACACCACCAAATGGTCCTAATCGAACCTCCCTGCTCTGCCCTGTGCGCTCACCTCACTGATAGCGGCTGGAGGACGCGGTGGAGGGAGGGACGGAGAGAGGAGAGCAAGCGAGTGTTTGTGTTGGAGAGGTAGGGTGGCAGGGGTGATAAACTGTGACCTTCTCCTCATACTGCAACATGCCTAATGGCTGCTCTGAGTGCTCCAGCTCAAGGTGTCTGAGCCACTAAATGGACGGGTATTTTTATCCTACTCACTCACACACACACACACACTCATGTATTAACGCACACTGTGAATGGTGTGTAGAGCCATGGCTGACGTCCGGGTGCACCACAGGGTGAGCTTGGGCTGGCGAGTTGGCACGCAGCGCTGGCAGTACTCAAGTTCCTGATAGCTTTCAGGGGCCTTTGATGTTCTTTGCATCCCCGGCCCCCTCGCCGCTCCATCCCCCGGGCCTCCCCCTCGCAGGAAATTGCATTCTGTCCGCTGCCATAGCAGATAAATGAGGCAGGAGAGGGGCTGCACACTGTCACCAGCCGACCTGGCCTGTCTCACACTGCAACCTGCGGTGTGTTAGCCGCGTGTGCTCCTATCCAACACCCACGGCTGGCTTTAGGGAGTGCACATGCACGTAAACACACACATGTGTCTCCTGGTGGCTTCGAATTACAAATGCTTACAAGTGATATTCTGCAAGTTGGACATTGGACACGTACATGAATCAAATAATGGAGGTAAACAGAGAAATACAGGTGCTACAAACTCCCAATAGCAGCAAAAAAAAAGGCTACATACATTCTTCCTTTATCTCCCTGATATTGGCTTTAGCATCAGACAAGGATATCAACACTGTTCACGCTTGCAGCTAGCGTGTCACAACTGATTACATCATGGTGAGATTCCTGCGATCCCTCCAAAGACATTGTCTGGGAATGTCGAGAAATAATACAGCTAAAAAGGACTGCTCACGCAATGGGGACCCCAGTGGTACTTACGGGCACGGAGGCGACTAGAAATTTACGGGACGCTGCCTATGAGCGCGTGTGTGTGCATGTGCATGTGTGAGATCATTGCTTTGCGGTGTTTTGAGATTGTGTGTGAGTGTGCACATGTGTGGCTATAGGTGCATGTCTGAGATCATGGGCGTATGTGCTACAAGTATGTTTGATTAGTGTTGCACTACATGCAACAGGGTCCACTGTAGCAAAATGAGTTACAGCTACACGGTGATGTCAGTCCTATTGGAACCCAATAGCACGACCCCACCCTGCATGCTATAGGCTTAGAGGCCTTATACTAGGGGGCCACTGTGTCTCAACTTAACTGGTGCTCTCAGATGTTTTAGTGTAAATCAAATATTTCAGTCACATTCAATATCCACGTCAAAGTAATGATATACATGCTGCTGAGCTCGAGCCTTATATTTCTGAGATATTTTGGGAACTTAAAGGTGCACTTCCACACTCCCAAGCGTAAAGTTTTATGTCGTGTATGACTCATGGAGGCCTCGAGCATGTTCATTACATGGAACATTTATTACTTTAATACACTGTCGTTTATCTTCCCACTCAATAGCCCTCCTATTTTCCACAGTGGGACGAATGAAGATGTTAAACTGAAGGTAATCTGCTCCATGTTCTGTGTGGCCTCGACCGAGACAGGATGTAGCGCTCTGTTTAGGCACGTCTTTTCTCCTCTGTTACTTGTTACCCATCGCTTGATCTCATTTCTGTCTTTAATAGTTGTAAAGTTGCTGCACATTAAATCACTTCTTACACCTATCTGCATTTGGGTAGCCATACAAATATAAGTGTGTCTGCCTCTTTGATCACCGATCTGGTCTTTCAGTACAGCCAAACTCACAATGGTCTCATTGTCTAATCTTACTCGTTCTGATCGCAGGTCATAAAGCTACCTACTAGAGAAACCAGGGTTACCAGTTATTAGTGGACAGGTGCATCAAGAACGTCGCTATAATCACAACTTAGTTCTTAACCAGGGTTGGTAGGGTTACTTTAAAAATGTATTCTGATACAGTTACTAATTACCTGTTAAAAAATGTAGTCTGTAACTTTACTGGAATACAGTTAACTTTTTTTTGTATCCTGATTACATGATCAAGTTCCATGTCTTCCATTACTCCCCAAGCCTGTACTTAACATAAAGGATACTGCACGTCACCGGATATGTTTCCATAAAAGGTTTAAACAAAATTCCTTAATTTATTGCAAAAATATATGAATCTATAGGTTTCCATCAGCTACCTTTATGCAAATATATTAAAGTTCCAGTGTGTAGGATTGAGTGGCATGTGCACCCCTGAACACCCCTTGTCTCACCCTCCCCTACAGTGGCAGCTACAAATGTGTCCTCTCTAGAGCCAGTGTTTGATTTGTCTGTTCTAGGCTACTGTAGAAACATGGTGCTGCAACATGGCGGACTCCTTCAAGGTAGATATGAAAGGCTCATTTACAGAAACACAGATTCTTAGTTTCGGGTGATTGTGCACTAATTATTACCGTAATAACATAATTATTAATATTATATTCGATTTCTGCCCCCAGATACCCTTAAATCCTACACACTGGACCTTTAAGATTGTGTTAAAAATATATATAGTTTTCATTATTGTATTAATAATCATGAATATATTTTTTTTCCTGGTTCATGTGTTTCTTATGGGGTGCTTATGCAACGAGTGCACCTGTCACTTGAACTGAGGGCACTACAGTTGCCTGCACCCCCAACACCCTGCTCTTTATTTTTTGATTTGGTGGAGTGGAGGCATGTAAGACATTAATGTGAAAAACAGAAGCAACATCCAGATTTATTTGATGTATTTCCTTCAGCTATTGCACTTCTCTCTATTGTGATATAGCAACTGTTTTTGCAAAATTTCGAGTTTCTGCCGTTTCCACTTAGTCTTGCTTGACCAAAGGGGGAAAAAAAACAGGTGTCTGAAAATGTACCTCAGCCATATTAACCTAGAGTACAATTACAGAGAAAGATGCAGGTGGCAGAATGTGGGGTTCATAACATTGCTGATTCAATGAAGAATTCAGCCATGTCAGTGGGGATAAAGTTGGAGAAAAATATCCACTCTGGACTGTGTTTTCCAAAAATTAAGAGAAAAAGATGCATTTTTAATTAAAAAAATGGCCTAACTCCCTCACCCCGTCACCCCCTCCCCCTCTGTGTAACCAACAACACTCCCCTCCCCTACAACACCCTCCTGTTGATGGGAGTGATCCTGCATGTGGTGAGTGAGGAGAGCAAGGACACCATGTGGTTCTCTCCTGTGCAGCACACACACCACATGCGCGTACACACATTTATGTACACACCGACCCCATTACCCACCACCACCACCTCCGCAGCTGCCCCACATGACCCTTCATCCTCTCCTGAGCCGTAGCAGAGCGCCCCTACACATCAGCGGACCCCTGATTGACAGGCCGTGAAGATACACCAACATGGTCTCCATTTAGCTCAAGTACCACACCGCCATCACCTCTGAAACCCCCCGCCCGCCCTCCTCTCCATGTCCCAGGAGAAAACACACTTGAGCCAAAGTGTTTCAGAGCAGGATGTTTCCTGGGGAGAAAAGGTTTCGTCTCGGGTCACCGTGCACTGCTGGGATGGAGGGTGCTTTTTCACGAGGGTGTGGGAGGGGGGCGGTCAGCTTATGGTGAGAGGATGGAGGAAAAACCAAGAAGGGGAGGGGTGAGTGAGAAATGGAAACAAGGCGTGTGGATGTTTGAAGAAGCGAACCATGGCATAGGTAGGGTGGCAGTAGTGTGTGTGTGTGTGTTTGGAAGTGGAAGCTGGGTGAGTGGGTGGTGGGGTAGCGGGGTGTCTGGGGGTTAGAGAGTTTGGAGAGGTGAGGCGGCGGAGGGGGGTGCAGAGGGTGTTTAGTCCTGAGAGGAAACATTAGCAAAGCGAGGAGGAAAAGCTGCCAAATTAACTTCTCACCCTTTCAATCACACCCCTGAGAGTTCCTGCCCCACTTTACTTCTGCCGATCTGGCTCCACTTTTTGGATGAAGGAGTTCTTTTTTTTTTTTTTTTTTCATCCTTTTCCTCTTTTTTTGCACTGTAGAGAAACATTGCACCCTCACACCAACCCATGCACAACCTCGTGACCCTCTACACCCTTAACCATGCATTTCGTCCCCCTTGTTGCACCCCCGCTTCACCCACTGGCCAAAACCGACTACAAACACGACTTCCGCAGCCAATCAGCTCGCAGGACTTCCCTCTGCCTCTGCTCCCGATTCTGCTGCAGCGGAAGGGGCTTCAAGCATGCCTCTCAAAAATAACAGTAATGTATCAGAAATCAAACTCGTACCTTGTTAAACACATCCACTCTCAAACACTGGCCAACAGTGAGCGTATCGAGCCCCAGAGAACAGAGGAAATCGCTCAGTGCATCACATCATTCCAAGAAGAGAGAAAAAATCTGCATTAATGTGGGTTTAAAAGATCACCAGAGAAGTGGAGCAGATGGTCTTTCATGACTGGTGCTTTTGTAAAGCCATCCATGTGCATTCAGCTCAAACCCGCTCCAGCCCGAGCAGCACGGTCTGGAGTGCGGTAATACAGTTCAGACCTCTCTCCTCCTCTCTGTGGTTCTCTCCCACCCTCGCTGACATTCCTACACAGAGCCATTCTGGCCTAATTTGTTTGTATTTGTGCAGTTTTTTTTTCCAGCTTTCCCCCTCTTTTCTGCGTCGCCTTCTTTCTTTTCTCGCTCCCTCTCTATCATGCACCAGATTAGGTGGTTGGTTCCTCCTCTTCAGGTCCCTTCAATCTAAAATAGATGATTAGAGTCATTCTGCAAGACAAATGTAACTTTTCTGGACGCTCTAAATCTGTTTAGGCACATTTAATAGTGTCAATTATTGTGGGGCCAGACGGGGGACTCGGGCCTTTCTGTAGTCAGGGCCCTTAATAACATTGGCTACAATGAGAAGCAGATGCTGACCCGCTTGGTCCCTTTGAAAAAAGACATTTGAGTAGCTCTGCTTCTAATTTATGAGCCCTCCTCCACATCTGGAATTCTTTATAATTAAAACATAAACCCCAAAGTTCTACTTCCACCTGTCAAACGTTGAGAAGATGAACATAGTAATGGGCTTCTCCTGCACTGGTGGAGAGATGGAGGGACTGGCTTTGCTTGTTCTTTTTTTAAGGGAGGGAAAAGGGGCAATGAGGGGGTGCAAAGAGAGCCCTTCTTGTGTGATTGTTTTGCTTTATGGCAAGTTCTGGTACACTGTGTGATTCTAAGCTCCGCACGCCACTACAAATAAATCCACAAAAGAGAGATTTTTAGCATATTAAAATCACAATTTGGTCAAATCCTCTCAGGGTCAATCATAGGCAAGAAAAACTAGAACAAATATTGCGCCACTTTCTTTTCTTTTGAAGTCTTTTTTTTTCTCTCAACAATCCGATTCAAAGTGATGTGAGACAAAAGCTGTACAGCCAGACAGAAACAAAGATTTCCGATCTCACACTCAGCGCGAACAGGAAGCATCACGCTTGAGATTTCCCCTACGCGTATTAGCAAGTAATGAAAGCAAAGAAATGGATTTGCCATGGTTGGTGAATAACATAATTGCCCATAATAGGGTTTGTTCCAACAGATCAATAGGACCTACATGAGTGAGCGCTGAGTGTGTGTGCATGTGTACGTGCCTGCGGAGGTGTGCGAGCGCAAAGCCTCTCAGACTTAAAGCTCCCTTCATTAAATCGAATTAAGATCCTGCACCCAGCAGATTAATTTTCTTTGTCTTTTTCTTCTCCTTTCTTCCTCTCCTCCCTCCCTCCCTCCTTCCCTCCTCACACCCTCCTTCTGCGGAGGGCAAGACAAAAGCAGCTGTGAGAGGGGCCGTCGAGCTTGTGGAGGTTGGAGAGTGCAGCTCGTGCAGTTAATCCTGCTGTGAGTGCGGCCATGAGGACAGCATTCCTTCCATTTTCTCCGCTATTACCAGATCACCATAATTAAGTCTTCAGTGTTAACAGGGCAACCAGAGAGCTGATCCGCACCAGCTTCCTGTGGCTACTGCTAGAAATGGGGAGGGGGGGGTCCCACATGGGAGCAAAGTGAAAACAAAATGCACACCTGTAACACCTGCAATAAGGCTCATGGACATACGAGCCTACATGGATGAACAGAAAAACGCAGCCGGACGCATATTTTTTATTCCCGAAGTGAACGTCAGCATCCTGTTGGTGTCACGCCGCTAATGGGCTCCTCGCAAATCTCCCGAAGACAACTGCCCTCTGTTGCCGCTGTCAACTCGCACTGTCGGCTGTGATGAAGAGAGGCAACATTGTCTGCAGGTGCGAGGCAGTAAAGAGTTAGCTCCCAACAACGACATAAAAATGCACAGCCTCAAAGGAGATGTAGGCGGGTGTTTTTAAGAGGGAGGAGGTTACGCTGTTGTCCTGAGGGAGAGGAATGAGCACAGTGTGTGACAGGTTTTAGGAAAAGAGCGGGGCAGCAGCAGGGAGGAGAAAATGAGCTAAACAAGGTGGACCAAGAGGAAGAAGAAGGAGAAGGAGAAGAAGGGGGTAGACCGTTAGTTGTGCACACAAAAAGGGGGAGGAAGTGGCGGAAAAACAGGGTGAGAGGAGGGGAGAGGCGAGGGCGAGCTACTACACAGGGAGGGAGAGGAGGGCCTCTTTGTGGATCATTGACAGATAATGGGCTCATTAGGCCAAACGTAGCTTAAAAAGGCTGCGGCTCTCTAAACAAACAGAACGGGCGCTGAGGAGACGGATTTAAGCGCCCGACATGGATAGAGATATAATGAGGCCCTCCGCCCGCGTCCTGCAGGAGCAAAGGGAAGCCTACCAACTGGCCGCCCGCTCAAATTCCCCAACGATCAGGCAACCTGCTTCAACCCCAGTTGCCCTCAGCTCCTCTGAAACGTTGTTTCTGTCTCTTTGGGTGTGTTTAAAGATGTGTTTTTCAAAAATACTTGTTTATCTGAAGAAAGAATTAGCCTTCTGTCCACACTAAGCTTTTGCTCCACAGTGAAAACTTTGAAAATGTGTCTCGTTCACCATTTCTCCCCGTGGTTGGGGTTTGGTCCATGGTTAGGTTATGGTTAGGCGTCACAGAGATAACCAGTTGGAGTTAGGATAGGGTTGGGTTGAGGTTGAGAATCTCAGAAAATGACTGTTTGGGGTTGGAGATAAATTTGGGCTCAGGTTACGAGAGCAGGACACACAAATTGATGGGTAAACCAGACTCGGTCACGGCCAGCGGCTTTATGACGTAAAACGCAACCTCCTGTCACCTCTGACCCTCTCTGTGATCACTTACTCTAAATGTGTTACTGTTAGGTATTGATGTCATTAAAGGTTATCTGCTACGCTGATGTTTTACCTTCACGTTTTATCAGTGTATATTTTGCTTTTCTTGCCAGATCTATCTTTTCTACTTTTTGCCCTTATTTGTGATCTTTGTCTCCACACCTACCGTGTTCCTCTCTGCCTTTGAAACATAAAACACGATGATTCACGGGTTTCGAGCTGCGATCAAATCACTTTTTCATTCTCGTTAAGTTGTCTGACAACAGAGACGGAAAAATTGTTACTTTGGTTGCATCAAAATACCGGTGATCACAGACAGCAGCGGGGTACAAAACAGTAGTTTAAGATAAGATGAGTCTCGTCCTGTTTTATCTGGTGTCTCATCTGTTGATGCTGTTGGTCCCGCACCATTAAGTTCGCTTTGATGCTCAGTTTTGCTGTTTGTTGAAAGGGTATGAAGAAGAGTTTTTACCATCTTCCTGTTTTCCTGTAAGCTGTAAGCACTGTCGTCATTTTAGCTAGCTTCCTGTCTGTTTTGCAAGTTCAGTCAGGAAGACTATTCTCTTGCGTGCTGAAGCCTCTCGGTTGTTTCTCAATCAGGCTGCCATTCACTCCTCTCACCAATCCTCGCTCATAATCATTTGAATGATCAGCTGTTCTCATCAGCCGATCGTATCTAGCCTATCGTCTCGCTGCTGCCCTTGTTCAATATGCTTCTCTCTGCCGTTTAGTCATTCATGCTGCTGTCGTGCGCGCCCACCGCCTCCCCATAGCCGTACGGTCTTCGCAGATTCATCAGCTTCATTATTTCATCAGCCTCATGAGCCATCAATCTCTGCAGAGTCATCAGTCACCACCACAAGTGTCTGGACTCCATGGGGTGATTTTTTTTTTTCTTTCTCTGGGTCCTATCAAGACTTAATCATCACATATCATCTGTCATAATAAACAATTATTTTCTTCAGCCACTTGTCTCTCCTGGGTGAAATGGCATGTTGGTCATGCAAGGATTGCCACAGTAACACAAGGGAAATCACCACAGTAGACAGAATGTTGGAAATGTCCGGTCGTGTCTGTCTACAGAAACGCCATTGACGACAACTGATGACGTTTAAGGGTCTTGAAGGGTTGCCTGAGTTCATACAGGGAGATTTCAACCACCTCATGCCTCTGTTCTGTGGGGGCAAGGGGGCACTCGAAAACAAGGGGTAGGGGTAGAAATTGGAAATGGGATTGAGCCTTAGTGGTCTGGCCGACACCCCAGCCGCACAAGCAGTCTGTTTGTTGATTGGGAAATACTCATTTTGACTTGTGCATTACATTGGTTCTCCCTCACAAAACACCTGGAGTTATTTATTTCCCGTCACCTTATAAAAACGCCGCCAACTTCATACTGTTCACAAGCATGCTGTATTATTCACTCATTAGACTCAGCAAGCCAGCACTGTCCTCAACCCCAACTCTCGCCCCAAGGAGCAATATTGCAAATGAAAAACCCTCAAATAAAAATTTTCTGAGGAGGCAGAAGAAATGCGAGCTGCAGTGTTTAAGGCCTGTGGTTAAAGGATGCTGTTCCAACAAAGACGTTTGCGGGAAAACTTGAATTCCTATTAAGCAATTGGGATGCGAGTTGCATTGCCAGAAGGGGACGGGCCTTCAGTTGTGTTCACTCAGATGCCACTTAGAGTAAAGAGCCATTTCTATGCAGCAATTGCTTTGGTGAATAACAAATTCCTTCAGAGGTCCAAATTGATATTGTATGACAGCGCATGCCATTGAAGTGCTCCACTGTAGCATACTATTAGGTACCATGGCTGTAAGCAATAACAGAGCAGTTCGCCTTGAACTCCTTTGTAATCAACTCAGGGAAACGTTAACACAGGGCCCGGCCATCCAACCACTGAAACTGCCCCAAGATTTATAGTGAGAAGAAGTAAAGAGGCTGCTGTCTGGTTCTCCAGGAAACCAAAATATCTTCCTCCTCCTCCCATTACAGAATGTTTGCCTTTGTTTGCCTTTATTAATACCAATATATTACACTGGGAAAAGCAGTAGAGAGCATTACTTGGAAGGGGCAGAATAAAAAATGGAGGTATTGTAAGGGAGGCCGGGGCGGTTTCTGTTCATCTCCAGCTGCTTCCCTGCTCATCACGCTGAGAACTAACATGAAACACACTCACGCTACGGCCTCCTCTCAGACACATCTGACATCCATTAAGGATACTGATGGAGGACCAAGCCTCTGAGGGGACTTGCGGTCCCATCTCTCAGCTCCTCTCCTCGAAAAGAAAGGAAGGGAAGGGGGAGGACGAAAGAGATTGAAAAAAGGGGATATTTCTGACAGCTATCGGCAGATTGGTCCAGACTTGGGCTACAATGCATGCTCTCTCCAGATGGGCACCCAACATCTTCAACATATATTTTTTAAACCAAGATCATAAGAATTTGTTCAATTTGGTAGACACTCTATGCAAAACACAGCCCTTGTATCACCAAATGGTGAATGAATAACATGTCAATTTCTTAAAGATGCAATATGTAAGAATTGGCCAACTGATGAATTGATATTAAAAATAAATAAAATAATATATCACCAGAGTAAAATGATAGATCAGTTAGCCATGCAGCTAACAATCTGGGAGCTTGAAGCACCAGAGAAGTGCTGGTGTTTACACTGCTGACACGGGAGCTTTGGACCAGGATGGGCCAGGGATAGCTGGTTAACATGCTAAACATGCTTAGCGACACAATACATAGACGTCATAAGAATGTTTTTAACCAAAATTCTTACCTATTGCAACTTTAAGTCATTTTGGCTTGAGGACAGGTCCTTGCCCAGAATAGACCTCATTAACTTTTAGTGCAGATGCGGATCAAGGGACAGATCCAGGATTTTTTTCTCATTTTCTTTATCATTGCGAGGTAGGGGGTTTTAGACGTTGTTAATTTCTAGGGGAATAATGCATGGATCAGATGTATTTCGATTATTAGTTTCTATGATAAAGTATAATTTGATACATATCCAAATAAAAATCCAGATCTAACCAATTTAAATAACCTTTATTTGATATTGGATGATGCTCGATGGAATAAAAGCGGACTGTTGGGCCTTGGAGGAGGTATACAACCACAACCAGACCATAAACCATAAACAGGAAGGGCAGTGAAAAAGAAATCTGAACAGATGGGGTGCAACCAAACATCACATAGCCCTATTGTACTTGAGAATCGATTGAAATAATGGAATAAACATAATAGATTAATAAACAACACATAAATGCAACGCTGATGGTTCTCATAACAAATAGACAACAGACCAGCAGACAAAGGTTCAAATATAGCTCTTGCCCTAGTTACCACAGCAGCAGTTTTGCAGAGTCTGGAGCAAACCTGTCTTGGAGAGTCCCCGGGCCATTCTGTAAAAACATTCCAAAGCCGTCTGTGGGATATGTCTATTCCCTGGGAACTTTTTCCCTCTCAGATAAGTCAACCCTGACAGTGTGAAACATCATCTGAAAACACTGAAGATCGGCCCAACACATGTAGGTCTCCGTGCAGGGCCACAGAGGTCCTAAGGGCAGAACACTCACCTTGTAAATGACAGGCAGATCTGAAAGAGAAAATGTACTCAGGCACAATGTGTTAGGCATCACCTTTGTGCTTATACAGGGGTTGTCATCATTCCTTGACGAGAGGGTGAAAGGTTGGTAGCCTGAAAGCAGCGCAGCACAGACTTTACTTCAGGTACAGACAGTGAATAACAAACTTATTTTAGGAGTTGGTTGAGAAGATCATATAAGTTCACTAAATTAACTCAGTTATCTTACCTGATACTAGAAACAGCTAGTCTAGTGACAGATAGTGACCAAATCCACAATACCAGCAACTCTAAAGCTCACTAATGGACATGTATCTCATTAGATTATTTAAACGAAGTGTAAAAATGACAATTTGTGGTTTAACAAGGTTAATGTGTTGGACTATTTCTTGGATCGGCGCTGACAAGACAACAAAACTATTTCTGGGTCCAGCCAAGAAATAGTTTGCCCTTATTTCCAGTCTTTATGCTAAGCTAACAGCCAAGTCTGCTGTCGACCATAGCCTTATCATTAATAGCCTAGAGCCACGTTTTACCACAGGAACTTCCCCCAGAGACTAGAAACCTTTGGAAGAATTCAGTGTTATTCAACCGCAGAGACCAGGGTCGAAATTAAGTTCCAGGAACATTATTTTAACCCCCAAAACATCCCTGCTCTGAGGGTAGTATCCTCCAAAAGTAGTTTGTTTTTTTGGTCATTGCGCTTCAGCAAATAAACAAGAAGCAGAAGAAAGCGTATGACGGATGGTCCGAGGGTCGATCCCAAGGCTTGCGCAAATATGGATGCCACTTCTGGTGTGTACTTTATGAGAGTGGTGTCAATCTCCTCGGCTAACTCTTAGTATGAAAGCAAAATAAGTCAACCTATTCCTTTAAAATGTCACATTTGGCAAGTGCACAAAAGAATGATAGATAAACGTACAGACTGACGGTGCTATCATTGGGAGAAAATGAGCCGGGGAAGGTGTTTGTCTAAACAAGGTAACACTAGCTCCCTGTCTGATGTGTATAAAGCTGAGTGAGAGGAACATCACCTTGCTGTCTCCTCTACTTGTTTACTTCGGCACGTTACCCCATCGGGCCAGCCCACGCGGACCCCCACACTCATGCACCCACAGCCCGCACAGGCAAACAGAGGGATAAAGAGAAGGATAGCGTGAAAGAGAGGAACGACACACCTCATTAATCTTCCTGGCACTTTCCACTCCACGGCTGTCGGTTTTACCGGCGAGTTTACTTTTCCGCGGAGGTGAAAGTGACTGATACCCAAAACGCAAAGTGTTCAACGTCAACCGCAAGTAATAATTTACACAGTTTGTAGTTTGCATGCCATTCTATTTTCTGAACTCTTTCGTGCCCTCTGCATCGCTCTTGTGCCTTAAAATGGACTTCCCTATATGTTTGGACGAATACTTTCTTCTCCCAGCCGGCATGTTAAGGAGTGCGTCTAGTCTATTATGACGTGCTGAAGAGAGCACATCAAAACGTTCATGTACAGTTACCGAGCTTCCTGATTAGCTTCATTATCTAAAGATGGCCCTCGTGAAGTGCGCTGACTCACCCTCGCCAAGTTATTTTACTCAAGTGAACGACTTCTGTCTGCAGACACAAACCAGGCAGCAGACATGTCCACCTTATAAAAAGATTCGGCATGTCCTTTTGTTCTACAGGAGCAGACAAAAAACATATCTGTCAAGCACGCGGCGTTCTGGCGGCGTGTTAAAAGAAGCGCACGAAGGTTGCAGTGACTTCCTGGAGTCTTGTCCTTACCGGGAGGTTTCCAGGCTGACAGCGGCGGCCCCAGTCACGGCAAGAAAGCGAATAAGTATTTCCCATAATGTCAAATTATACCTTTAAAGGGACAGTTCACTCCAAAATCAAAAAAGTATATTTGTCAGAATCCACAGCAATGTCTTTTTCGTTACTAAGGGAATCCACCGACCTTGTTGTGATCAGTTTCATGTAGGATCTATTTTCTTTCTTTATCACCGCGCAGAAGGAGGCGTGCATCTACTCATGGGCCAGAGGCTAGCTAACTAAGCTGGCTAACGTTACAGCTCAGATGTACACTTCCCTCTGCGTTGTGATACAGTGTAGTTCGGGAGAGCAACAAGGTCTGTGGATTATCTCGTCATGATTTGTGTCCAGAGACATTACCGTTGAGTTTCTCAAGCCGGCTGCCACCGAGTTCCATTATACTGAAGAGAAGGCAGGCAGCTCTCCAAAACTCAGCAACTCACACCAAAACAATCTAGACGGATAAATACCATTACAAGTAAGAGGAAAAATATGTATTTTTGATTTGGGGATGAACTGTCCCTTTAACTTTGCTTTTATGCAACGCTTTCTAGCCAGAGTCTCAGTTTTTTGTTTTTTGGTTGTCACAATAAATAACTAGAGAGACAGTGACACTGGCACAAGAACAAAACAATAGACTCGATTATGAAGAAGTCTCTCCTGTAAGAACACATTGTTATTAAAATACCATCACAAATAAAGGCTTATTATTCCTGACAAGCTCACATTCTGTCACACAAACAAACCCAGGGACGGCTGTCAGGCCAGTGCGGAGGGATATCACACTTGTGAATTGTAGCAGGCAGTCTGAATGACAATGGGTCTAGTAGCCCTGGAGGAGATCGTTATGGGCAGCAGGACCAGGCAACGGCTGCTGTGTGCCGGAGTCAAACAGCCCCAATCACCCACCTGGAACCTGGAGCCCAGACAGCCGGGGGGAGGTGGAGCCGCTGGCCTGACCTCGGCTACAGGCTGCGGGGACGGAGGAGCCCCCGGCCCAGACAGATCAACCAGGGCTGTGATGTCTCTCTGCTTTAAGTCCCGCCCTGTTGGTGACCTGCGTGTGCCCCTCCCTTCCATTATATTTGCGCAAAACCAGTCTTGCTAAATCCAACTCCATTTTCTCTTAGCTTCTCCTCTTCGACGCCCTTTTGACCACACCCATCCAGCCCCACCTAAAACTACTCCAGTTTAATCACCTCTGGATGCGGGCGGGGGGGGGGGGGGTGGAGGTGAAAGCCACACATTACATCATGTGTTTACTTATCCAGGGGTAGCTAGCGAGTGACATGGAGAGTGGAGCTGGGGGTGAAAGGTGAAGGACTCGGGAGTAAATGAGTCATGACCAAAACCAAAGGGTTACATTCTTGGGACAAGGTTGCTTAAACACCGAAAAGGTGAACAACACCTCCACAAAGACACCGACGCAAAAAAAAGTCCTAAAACCTTTCACCTGGTGTTCGTGTGATTGCTTCAGACAAATTTCTGAACTAATCCTCAGAGGCTTCCCAGATGTACACGTCTTGAACATAACACCGTAATGTTTCCCAGAATACGAAGTAAGCACTTTGAGATTATTTGCTATTAATGAAAACAATTAGGGGCTCAGGCTTTTGGTAGCCTGCCAACTACTGTTTCAACATTTTTTCCTTCCTTGCAAGTGGAATTTGAACTCTCTAAATTGCTTCCCTTTAGTAACAATGCCGTAAACACCCTCCAATCCCTGCTCAGCCATCTGCCCATGGTCAACATCACCTCAGTAACTGCTAGTGACATGTGCCGCAGATCGGCCTTGTAGTGCTTCCAGCTACCCCACCTTAGCGAGGTGGCGCGGCTCGGAGAGACCAAACAGACCCGGTGAAGTCAATCGGCAGACTGTTCCGTTTAGCCTGAGTGTGGGATTTCTTTACTCAACGGAGAGATCCTCCATCCTGAAATAGGTGGCGGGGAGGGGGTGAAACAGAGGTAAAAATAAAGACGCAGGAGGTAAGGAAAGCAGAAGAACGCAGGCCAAGAACGGAGATGGTTGGATGGACTTCCACTCATTCATCTCCCATGTCCCGGCAACCCTTGGCTGTCTGTTGGAGCGGCAATGGCCCGCGCGGAGACATCAAGCACATTCCAAGAGTCGGCCCAATTACGGGCAGATGAGGGGCAGTTCTCTTTGTTTAAGAACAAAGCCAGAAGTGACACAACTGGTCTTTAAAGGGAGCTCTCACAGCCGTGGCTGAGGAGAGGGGGGCCCGGTGGGTGGGGGAGGTGACCAGCTGGTTATAAATATCTATTTGGTCAGTTACTGGAAGGAAAATTTGCAGTTTGTTTGTCATCCACTCATCCAGGTGGTGGGCCTGGTGGTTGCAAAACATCTGAACAGAAAGCAGAGAGAGAGAGAGAGAGAGAGAGAGAGAGAGAGAGGCCAACCTGTTCGAGTCTGACTGCCAGAAATGAGGAATTTCACTAATTCTTATATGAAAGCCACATGTCATCCTCTAGTGTAAACCTGCAGAGAGAGAGTGCTCTTGGCAAGATCTCATTGCATATTTAACCCAGTAATTATTCTGGCCACACAGATTAGATATTACTGCAATGTGAATAAAGCTTGCACTCATAATTACGCAATGTCAGAGCAATTTTAATGACTGTCATCTGGCAAATGCCAATATTACAACATTCAGGTTGAGTTGATTGGGCCTGCAGAACATTCTCCAAAGAGCAATTTACAACTAATCAAGAATAATGAAAAAGATGAAGTTCAACATCTTGACATTTCTTGGGTTTTGGCCTCAGACTATCAGAACTATGACTTTGAATTGAGAGCTGTAGGTTTTCAAATTGTCTTGTTGAGTCGTGAGTATAAAATATTCATCCAAAATGGGCTAGAAAGTAGAAAAAGTTTCTTTGTTGGTCAGGCCCATTTCTATCTGGTGCATGGGGCCTCTGAAGCCACCAGGGGGTGGTGATCCCACCTAGGTGTCTAGTTTGGAGGGGAAAGATATATTTTCAAATGTTAAGTTGTTGCAGTTTCTTAATTCCTTAACAGATTTGTTCTTCTATTCAAAATCAACATTTTAAAGCAAAATGCAGCATCTATCTCATTTATGCACATTTGGTGAATCATATAAAGCAGATTCTGTAAATCCTGTAAGTTTTCTGGAGTTTCTTGATGAAGGTGTGCCTCAGTGTTTCCCATTTATTATCATTTTCTTTAGGTTTAATTTGATGGGGTCAAGAATAATCCACTTCTCAGCTGTCCATCCATAAAGTCCGTATGTTTCAAACGATCATCATTTTGCCATAATAGAGTTACATGCGCTGCTACAGCATTGTACTATTCCATCGCTCCTCCAGAAGCTGCGATTTGTTGTGAAAGACCACAGTTTTACAACCACCTTTCAAGCCTACGGGGGGTGTGAATTTGATACTCAAAACACTGATTTTGGGTGGAGTAACACTTTAATAACGCACATTGTACAAGGGGCTGCTGATGGCCAGAAGCGTGCAGTATTGGCCTGCGGAGGGGCGGGACGAGTTTAAAGTTTAATTCCCACTCTGCAGTAAATTAGAACACAGCAGGGTAATGTCTGTTTATCCCAAATACAGCTGCCTGGGCCTCTCTCCTATCCCTCTCCTTCTCTTCCCCACAGACCACACCACCACGGCCCCCAGGATCACCTGGACCAGCCGTGCACACACACACATACACACACTTGCATAAACAAGCACGGCAGCACATGCATGCATATGCGCACAGACTCACACACTGCACTCATGCACTCAGGCACAGAGATGTAAACACACTAGAACAGATAGATTCTCGAGTTCAGTGACACCAATGAACTTAACATGGGAGGCAATTAGTTTGTGGCTACTTGCTTCAAGATGATCGTATCTATCTAGATGGTAACTCACTGCAGAGTTAGACATAAATCAACAATATTTCTACTGGAAATAGTCTATATAGGAGTTTGCAGTTTGTGTTTGTTTGCCTTTTGTGGCTCAGAAAGTTTGCAGTGATGCTTGCATTGGGATGTTCCTGTCATGTGGTCCTCTCCTGTGACTAGAAAGTTTGCAGCACTTAAGGTAAAATCACTGTAATACCTCTAAAAGAAGCAGGCCAGCTGGGATGTTGGACTACAATGAGTAGGCCTTTGCTGCCCTCTAGTGTCAGATCAGGTCATTGCACGCTGTGAGGGGCAGGTGACCATTAATCGGAGTCTGTCTCCATCTAGCGCGCAACCAGAAGCTCGCATTATTCGAGCGAGGGGGGGATAGAAAAACAAAACATGTCGTCATGCACCTTCTACGTGCGCGTTCGTGACTGAATCCCGTGATCTGTGCGTCAGCTGTCAAGCCGCACAACACGCATGCACGCCGCGGCGCTTGTCTGTCGCTGTTGCAAGGTTTGTTTGGACAACGAATGAATCGGAAAATGCCACAGAGACCCGGAACACGCGAAGTGCTGCGGCTGTAGCGTTTCTCCCACCGAGCTGGACCGAAGCGACTCGCTGACAGGAAAGTTTGCTCTGACTGGGGTTTATATCAGTCAGAGGTGGAGGAGGAAGGTGAACAGGTTTTCCGGTTGCAACGTTGCAGGCTTGCTAATAAGCTAGCAGCGGACCTATGCAACCAACCGGCATCGTTAGCTTAGCTCGCTAGCAAAGCTGATGTAGCGACAGATGCCTAGCACCGTACGGAAGGAAATGCGGCGCGAGCTCGGCTTTAATTTACTTTAATTTGTCATTTTTTTTAAGCACTCGTTAGTGTTTAAAATATGTTGAGACAGTCCCTCGGGTGAGGTGACAGGCGAAGGAGGTGGCGAGGTTTGGGTCGCTCGGATAGTTATGAGCAGTTTCCATTTTACGACCAAGACCTCCACACTGAGCTCGTCGTTGGACGGTAAAGGTTCGCCGGTCAGCGTCGACGCGGCCAACAACAACAAGGAGTGGGCGCTGGGAAGCGATGTTTTCCCGTGCTGTCACGAGATGAGCCCCATGGACGAGACGATGGAGGCTGGGATGTCCTCGGTCCAGCCGGGACTGGACGGACACCTGCCGCTTCTCCACGCCGCCAGACACCACGGCGCACAGGGCGGGCTGCTGTTCGACCTGAGCTCCCCGCCAGCCTACCTCGACAGCGGCTCCCTGGAGTACAGCGACACCGACGGGAACAACGCGGGTCCGTTGTTCGAGAGGAGGAAGAGGTCGCGGTCCAACAGCTCCAGGCACCGCTTCAGCGAGGTGGTCACGGAGCTCGGTCCGGAGGAGGTGCGGTGGTTTTACAAAGAGGACAAGAAGACCTGGAAGCCCTTTCTCGGGCATGACTCGCTTAAAATCGAGCGTATGTTTCGGAAGTACTGTGAGCTGAACCCCGGGGCGGCAGGCTCCCAGGGCAGCGGTGAGGAGGAGGAGGGCGGCGGCAATAACGGCGTGGAGAGCAGAGGGCTGAACGGCGCGGTGCCGGTGGAGACGAGGACCAGCAGTGTGCACGGAGGCCGGGGCTCCCTGGACACATCCACCGTGTCCTCTGATGAGAGGGACCCTGACAGCATTGAAATCAACGTCGAGCCTGTTTGTGTGCGGGGAGGGCTCTATGAAGTGGATGTTAAAGAAAGGGAATGCAATCCTGTTTACTGGAAGCGTGAGTATCACAACACATCAGGTGATCAATGTCTGTAAAGCCATATTATTGCTTTGCATCAGTCACAAGTGATGTTGCTCCACTCACTGGCTGCAGCACTGAGTGCATGTCCATATGCAATAAGTCCCTCTACCTCATATATACTTTATATTTCTGCAGCATAAATGGCTGACAGCATGCAGATTAATGACCCACAGCCACTCACAAGGCAAACAAAACTAGCAGCTCATTAATCATTCACTCATCTTTTCTTGCTGACTCCTGCATTGTTTTTGCAGTTTTTCCTCACGTGCTAAGTAATTACTTACTCTTCTCTGGACATCTCAACAACCCCAGGAAGTCAGTCAGTCAGTCAGTATTGGCCTGAGCTGATGCGTGCTAACTAATTCATGGATACTTCCAGGAAAGGGCAGTGGACAAATGAAGGCGGTCACTATAGACGCCTCAGAAAACCTGACCTCGATGAAAGGGTTCATGGGTAGCTGGTTCTTTTTGAAGGTTAACGCCAAGTGACATTTCGAGAAACAGTTCTTATCCCGAACGTTCATGCTGTGGATGAAAAAGTCCTTTGTAGTCAGCTCAGGCCCTCGCTGTGCCTTCACAGCTCGGCCT
Organism: Pagrus pagrus; assembly: GCF_965226575.1. Lineage (NCBI taxonomy): Eukaryota > Metazoa > Chordata > Actinopteri > Spariformes > Sparidae > Pagrus > Pagrus pagrus. The sequence goes on along the minus strand of NC_140202.1, from coordinate 18,973,465 downwards.
ATACGTAGTGTTATGTTAACACTGAAGACCCTGATGCACTACATGGGAGATGGAAACTAATACAAGAAGAGATTGTTTGCAAAAGTGTAGAGAGAGAGAGGCCAGTACATGTAATGGGAGATGTGGAGAGGAGAGATGTTTATATACTGTAATCCAGGGAGTAAAACATCTGTTGAAATACAAAAAAAGGAAGGATTTGTTCGGTGTGTTGGCATGTATTTGTAGTAGTTGTAGGTTTAAACATGTGCACACAGCAAACAAAGTGAAAAGGTCACTTTTCTCCCATGACAAGACTTATCTTCTCCGAACAGACCTTAACAAATGAGTGAATAGTACCTACTGTGAGCCTCTATCATGTGTCTGTCCTGCGTGTCTATCTTAGCGTTGTGGTGGGCCTCTATGGCTGTAGATAAGAAAATGCTCATGTGTCAGACAGTATTCCTACACTGCCAGTACAATCTTACTCACCACCAGAGATTCAGTTAATAATTTCACTCAAGACTGTAATCAAAACTGGCCTCGCTCCATAAGCCTCTGAGACTCGGCCCTCCTGGATTTGCCAGACTTGTTGAGTGAAATGGAAATCAGTGTTAAGTAGGCCAAAACTCATTCTGAAAAGCTAAGTGATGCACTACTAGAAAGTGACTATTGTTTCACTCATGTGGGGGATACAATGTGCAACCCATGCCTTCAGCCATGCTGACAGGCTCAGGCAATTAAAAATAAAACAGGAAACAAATACAGGACTGTACATCAGCGAGATAGACATCTTTTACAAGTCCACGGACGTGAGGATATTCACGATCATCTCAATTCACTGTTATCCCTATGATAAAAATTCACCACGCTGAACTCATTGAGAGTATTTTTTTTAAATCATGATCCACAACAACAACCTTTTATCATCCCATCCTTAATAGTGCGTATCCTCAAGCCCTACTTAATATGAGAACATTCGCAAAACTGATGTTTAAAAGTGTATTAATCCACATTTCTTATATCCATGTTTACTAGCTTGCAGTCGTGCTCTTCCCTGCTGCTGCTGTTGGCACTTTGCTTCATAGCTTGGCATCTTACTACCATCTTTAGATTAGTGGAATAGTGTGAAACCATTGGCAGGAGTATGCACCATTTCATCCAGACACTTGTGTATGTGCGTCATAAACAAGCGCACACTTATAGAATAAACAGCTGCGTAACAATTTTAGGGGTCAAAAACTCCACAGGGATCCTTTAACAGGCAAAGAGCAAATCAAAGTGTAAAATGAGTGGAAGAAGCCTTGCTCCAAAATGTCTGTCCCCACACCGAAGTCACTCTTTTTGTATGTACATCCATGTTATCTTTCACTGTGTCACAGAACAAGACCACATTCCAGTCATGAGAGGCCAGTGGTTTATCGACGGTACCTGGCTCCCGTTGGAGGAAGAGGAGAGCGACCTCATCGAGCAGGAGCACCTGAGCCATTTCCGCGGGCAACAAATGCAGGACACCTTCGAGACGGATTTGGTGGTCAAGACCGTCGATAGCAAAGATGGTGAGAGAACGGGAGTAAGGGTAATGTTTTAGTATTACTTTAGGGATTACTCGGCATCTAGAAAAAGCTTCAAACTGTATCACCACTGAAGTATTTGTTCTGGTAACTAAAATCTGAAAAAATAAACATGGTTACTAACTTATTATAACTAGATTTGAAGGTGAATATTTTCATAGAGTGTGGGAGTTTAAATAGAGGGCTAAAACATTATTGCTCACTCCACGAAAACAATTGAAGACTTCTTTACTGCTGCATTCTCCAACCCTGCAGCATTTTTTTTTTTATCCGAGGCAGGCAGCATCTTGTAAAAGAACACCTTTTATAGTGCTGTGTGAGGGAAGTGAGGAACTGAAATGCTCCCATAGGTGTTATTAGCAATAAATTCCATTTAAAAGTAAAGTCGTTGCCTTCAGGATAAAGCTAGACGAAAAGCATTGTGCAGTCATAAACGGTGAATGATGTGACAGCTGTGCCCCGCTGTAGTATCGGTGCACGGTCAAGAGAAATGAATGACGCAGGTGCTTCCATTCACGTGAGCGCAGGTTTTGTCGTGTCACGCTCCCAATGTAAAGCAGGTGCAGCTCGTACATTCTGGCACGTCTCTGTCTGGCAGGGGGCTGGCACAGATGAAATGTAGTACACTTTAGCTGTGAAAGGCAATAAGAAAGAGGTCCTTTGATTCAGCAGTCTCCTTAAGGGAGCCAGATCCACAGGACCTTCACTGGTGATGAATGTGTGGGTGTGTGAATGTGGCAGATAAATAGAAAGGAGCGCAGAGGGAAAAGATGCAGTTAAAAGAGAAACTGTTTAGTCTGTGTTATACACACACAGACACAGAAACATGCATCAAAACATCACCGAGCCAATCTGGAACATTATGCAAAAATGTAAATCTTCCACATAAATCAATGAAGCACAGTGATTTATCGAATAATTTTAATTCCTCTAACCCTGACTAGTTGTATTTGAATAATGCCCGCATAATGACTGTTAGTCACTGTTAACTTGCTATTAACAGCAGTCTTGAAAGTCTTAAAAATGCTTGATTCTCATTGTTTTCAAGGTTTGGAATATACTTGAGTACTAATCCTTGATCCTTTGCGTCGTCCCGTTTATTATACGCTCATTGCTACTGGAACACTACCTGAACTGACTCACAGAAGTTTTGAGACAAAACTGTAGGCGAGCAATAGTGTACATGTACACACCGGCACTAAATGGCCTGTACATGGAAGAGGGTATATAAACAGCCACAGAGGACAGAGGGATCATGGTTAGATTATCTGCAAGCCAGGTGTGTGAATTATAGCACAAGGGCAAATTGGTTGGAGGTCCCTCCGTTGCACGACATATATATCATATGACCTTAACTTCTCCTGTGCGTGAGCTGCAACGTTGAATAGCGCCTTAGAATTCTATTATATAGTGCAAAATATGTGAATGGACTGCATTTGTAGAGCGCTTTTCCAGTCTTATCGACCACTCCAAGCGCTTTATAACACAAGACAGCATTCTCACATTCAGACAAACATTCATACACTGCTAGCAAAAGCTACCAATGCGCACTCACATACTGATAGAAAGCCCAAGGACACTCAGACATGTAGTCTGCAGAAGCCAGGCACTGAACCACTGACCTTCTGCTTAGTGACCACTCTACCTACTGAGCCACAGCCTCCCCATACAGATATGTACATACGCTTACAACATATGTGATTAAAATCCAATGCTGGTGATATTTGTACATGTTCCTTTAATGCATGGAACTTAGAAATATAATCGAGCATCTGCTTGATACCCTCCTGCTGTCTTTGCTGGCAGATTGTTTTCCACTCCTATATTTAGCAGAGCGTTAAAGCAAAGCGAGTGATAGATCACGTTAATTCCCGCTGTTTCAGTCTTTATTACAGGGAGCCTTTACAGTAGAGTGTTTCATCTTGGAAGCAATAATCCTAAGCACTAGGAGCTGTAAGTCGGCTACCTTGAACTGCATTACAATAGATAAATGGATCATGAAGCCAGTGAGCTGCGTGCGCTGTGACATTACTGCAGTACACACATTTCTCCTGCTATCTCCCCCTCCCTTTCTCTTCTTTCTCCTTGGGCCTGAGTAGCTCGCTGAAACTAAAGGTTAGGAAAGCACGAGACATATGGTAGAGACATACTATCGTGCTATCTATGCAGGCAGAGCATCCAGTGATAGCATCGCAGTGTGGGCAGGACAAAATGTACATAATGTCCTGTTCTGTCATGATCCATATGTGCTTTTCTACTTATTATTCAGGAATCCTAAAGGCAAAATCAGAAGTAAACATTGCTCACGGGTGTGTTCTGCTAAAGAAAGATTTTAAAGAAGATCAGTTTTAGTGCTTTAGTCATACATGAACAGTGGTACATTCACATTATCAGAAGAAATGAGGGCGATTTGATGGCTTTTGTGAAATAACAAATTCACAAATCAGTCAGAAATAGCTTGCCTGATCAACATTTAAAGTGTGTATAGATTTTTTTACAATCTTCTTACTCTCCCTCACAAATTCATCATCCCTAACAAATTGTTTTGTGTTACTGTTTGTAACTATTAAGAGTGACTGCTGATGTTTGATTGTGAACTTGTGGTATCAGAGAGGTGTTCGCAGCTCTTACATCAGTTATTGAGGCTAAAATGGCCTCAGGGGCATCGCAGTCTATCGATTTTATAAACTGTCTTAATCTTCTACTTTCGATAGGCCAACTTTGATCAGGAGATATTTTTTTCTAATCAGCATGGTGACACTGTTGGATGTTGAAGCTATACTGAGGAAAATGTCATGTGCAGTTTTCAGAGGACGAAAGAAATATTTAATTAGAGGATTAGAGGATCCCGTCTACTCACTTTAAGCTTCCCCGATTTGTTTGCGTATGTGTACAGTGCAGTAAGCCTGTGGTGAAGACTATAGGGTGTGTGGCTTCACTGGGTGTGTCCCAGTCTGCCAGCCATCACAGACGTCAAGGAAAAATAAAGCCAGCAGGCTGGGCACTGTGTCATCTGTCAGCATAACACTTTTGGTATTTCTGAGGTAGACACACTGGTTTGTGTACGCTACATATTCAGCTGCATATGTATTTACCCAGCACCTGAGGCTTGGAAGACACTGCTTAGAAGAACCGGAAATTGCTCATCTAATAATAAGCTCTCATGTTTTATCTATTTATGTCTTTGTGTGATGTTAGATTTGGTCGTGGCTTGTGTTTAAAACAGCATATGTGTTTGAAATCATCAGGTGTGTCGAGTCTTTCACCTTTAATCGGCATGAGCTTGTCTAAACCTGCTGCTTATTGTAAAGAATTCCCTGGATTTGTTTGGTCTGATCTGGAAATTAAAGGTGATGGTACAAACAAGTGACCACAAGTCATGCAGTGTGATCTAAACCCCCGAGGATGGTCATAAACTGCAAACTATCACACAGATCAATTGATCCTCAGTACATCCTTATAAGGATTCTGTAAAGTAGACATTGCAGTCATTAGGGAACACCTATTTCTGAATGGATCTATATGCGCTGTAATGTCCAGATGGACTTCACTAATAGCTTTTACAGCAAACAAACTTCCTGTGCACTCAGCAGGTTTCTCCTCCTCCTCCTCCTCTGCTAAGGGAGACACTGCTGACATTCGCAAGTCTGATGTCTGTGTTATCACGGAAGGAATGATTAAGTCAGAGCTGAGCTGAGACTTGTGGACTTCGCCGATTTGATTAACAAATGCAGAGGAGGTCTTTTTACCTGTCTGATCAAGACGTCCATTTACAACTGATTGACTGATTTGATCGACAAAAAGCTGCTGCAAGGAGCTCATTTTTTCAAGTGGATAATAAAATTTGATGTGGTAGCCATCAAACCTCATAACACAGTCAAGTTATTATTGTCAATGTGAAAAACCTCTTGTCAGTGTAGGATTTAAACATCGTTTAGTCCTGGTAATTGAAACAAGATTAAATCTGCGTTAATATTAAATATAATTCACAGCCGCAATTGTATCACTTTTAAATGAGGACTCCAGTTACTTGAACAGGAAAGCACAATTACAACAGGTCCATCAACTGCATCTTTATTCCTTTTATTAAGCTACAATAAATAACTATAATGTGCATATTGTTTTCCCTACAGAAATATTGTTTTGAACCACACTGCATATTCTATTTTTACAGCTCCAAGTAAGAGTAATAAAATCTTCTTTGTTACACTATTTATTGACAGTAAGTGACAATGAAGTAATGCTACTGAACATACTTCCAGGAACTTTTACACTTTTGTGGTGTTTGTTTTTTGTGTTTCACTTCTTTGCAAAAGGTCTGAATATGTTCACTAATTTCTGGTCATAGAGTGGTGTTGCGTTGTTTCGTTTTGTTTTTTTAAAGTTTGGCCCTATATGTATATGGTTTGGTGTGTAAATGATTTATACTTACCAAAAGTTTGGAATCGGTCCTTAGCTGATAGCTGCAACACGCCTGCAATGGCCACCTCTGACTGTCAAAGTTACATCCACTAAAAGTGCTAGTTTTTGCCACTGACAGGCTGAGGTTGTGATTGTAAGTATCTGACAACAATATGGAAACGGGTCCTGCAGAAACAGACCTGTTTGTTGGATGATGAGATCCTTTTTGTCACCAGAAACACAAAACAAAGACAGAGAGAAAAAATCAGTTAAATTCTTAGCCAATACTTCTTGCTTGCAGTTCCTCTAGGTAAACTCCAAACTTCCCTCTCCAACCCTGACTCACATTGTGTGACTTCTCCTGAAGCGAGACGTGTGTTTCTGGTAAAAAAAAAAAATTATCTCTGTAATTATCAAGAAAAGTACATCTCAGCAGAAATTGATTCGTAATGTTGTCAGGCACTTAAAATAACAACCTCAGCCAGTCAGTGGGAAAAGACGCACTTTTAGTGGACGTAACTTTGACTGTCAGTTGCCCCAAAGGATTGCATTGTAGCCGTGTCACGGCTGCCATCTAGGCAATCTGCTGGACCCATTCCAAAGCTTTTTGTACGTATGAATTATTTGCACCCAAAAACATGTACATATAGGGCCGAGGTTTAGAAATACAGAAATGACCCATGTAAATACAGTAATAGTTATTATTTTCTTCTTATTTCAGTCATGTATTATGTGGGAAAAAGCTTCTGCCTACTATATTGAAGTATTTAACAAGCAGAATGTTTTCCCCTTATTCTGTCTTTTAGAGTAGCAGTGTGTTACACACATACACTTATAAGAAATGGTTAACTTTGTGACATGTTTAGTCTTTACAGTGACGACAATAGATTTCTGTAATGAGTGTAAAACAAATGCTACCTCGGTCATCTTAGGCGTATGTCAAGCAGCGCTGCATTTTGAGTTGTAGGCCTACATGTACACTGGCCTATTACTTAAGCATTACTTAGCCTCCAGGTCCTGTCAGTAACCAGTACTGGCTCTGTGTCCAGGGCCTTGAAGTGGTAACCTGATAGCAGCGCTGCTTGATAGATGGGCCTGTTGAAAAGTGATGACAGCGGTAGCCTGTGTGACTGACACCAGAGTAATGGCCATTACTCACTCTCTCTTGGTTGTTAGTTCTCTCCCACCTGCCCCCTTTCTACCTCCCTTTTCTGTTCAAATGGAGTGGATATCAGACGAGTGCTAGAACCACATGTCACAAGCGCAAACGCTGCCAAGGTACTGTAAAATACCACGTTCTTGTTTTTTTTATTTCTGCTGTCCTAGATGCTGCTAGCTTGTATCCTCTCTCCTAGTAGACCCTAGGTCCTCCATGGAACTAGATTTTCCTTTCTGTTGTGGTTCGGACTTGTCCAGTCTCAATATTTAGAACTAGACCTAGGCTCAGTTAGAAATGGTTGTATTAAAATGGATTTGGCTGCTCTCCCAGTTCTCCATTGCAGCCTTAACTGGGCCTAGTTGCTAGAACTCCTTCCTTTGTGCTGTGACCCAGAGTTTGGTACTTCTGCTGTTGCTGCTTTTTGAGGAAGTCTTTGCATCTGTCTCTCATCTCCTTGGTGGAATAGTGAGTAGACACTACTGGGGCAGGACCCCTTATAGCAGTGGATGTGAAATAAATAAGCTGGTCCTCAAAAAGCCACCCTTCTCTTCCCCCTTTTTATCTCTCCAGCCCCGTCTCTCACTTTCTCTCTCGTTGCTTTCTCTCTCTCATCCCTTCTGGCAGTATGACCGTCATTAATGAACCACCAGCTCTCGCTCTAAGGGCAATGAACAAAGCTCTCTGTTGAGAGCCAAGCACAAGTGATGAGCTGAACAGAGGAGCTATTGTGGGTCTTTACTATAGCCCCCTAACATGGTGCGGAGAGCCGCCCTCTTAGAGGTCCATCACTGTCCTAGTTTTGGGTGTATTGACCCTTGTTAAAAAGCCTGAACAGATAAGTGTACACTCCCAGTAAATCCAAGCCTATGTAGATCTGAAGAGAGACCTGTGATTTTACTACCTGGGTTGTGACTAAGTAGTACACTTTTTAACTTACGTTACTTCAACATCCCACTTTTGTCCGATTCCTCCTTACAAGAGGTGGGAAACCCCTAATACAGGGTTAGTTCATAGCTGATAAGGTCCTTATAAAAATAAAGCAAAATAGTGTTGCAGCATTCTCCAAAACAACTGAAGCGGATCAGGATTTGTTTTAAAACGTAAAAATATAAAATGGCTCCATACCAGCGTAATTCATGTCTCCAGAAGCCCAAAGATCCAACATTGATTTGTCTTTTCAAATCAGTTTGGGATCTCAGTGTTTACAGGAACTTGAATAATGCCAGTGGAGCTGTATGAAGCCATTTTGTGGTTTGTTTGTTTTTTGGGGGTTTTTTTTGGTTGGTTTTTTACTTTTTAAAACAAGTCTACTTCAGTTGTTCAGGCGACTGCTGAAACTCCAGAAATGTTCTGTGGACTATGAAACTTCCCTTGACTTTTCATCGACCACAGAATGAGTAGATAATGACGGAATATCAACTTCTCCTTTTAAGACCGTCAATGAAAACCTTTTATTATTATTATTAATTTATTGAGTTTGACTAACTGACCTTTTATGTCTTTTAAGCTTTTAAACATGTTTACGATGCATTATTAACACTTAAATAGTCTTATTAAAGCATAAACATGTTGAATAAGCATCTTAAAGGACTTATTCTTAGTCTTATTACCTAACAACTAATGCTTATTACAATGACCTCAATATAAAGCCTTACTGGGAAAGTAACTGATATATTCATCATGCTATAGCTCAGAAAAGGTCCTTCAGAGTCCTAGACCAGCATCACTGCACACTGTACATGTGATTAGTCCATTTATTTTTATGTCTTGCACCTCTCCTTTTTAACTCTCTGCTTCAGTCATCTTCCCCAAACTCTCCCACACACAATTTCCTTGTTTCTCTTCCTCTTTTTCTATAGTTTGCCCAGTTCCCGGTCACATTCTTTGCCCCTTATCCCTTACTTTTTAGCCCTCTCCTCCATGTTGTGTCCCTCAGTAATTCGCCCAAGCAGTGTTAGAGAACTGCCTCAGTAAACCCTTCAACCTCTCTTGGTTGACTGCCAGCTCCTCTGTACACTTTGATCCCCTTCCTTTCACAAGGCATTGCCTTTCATTGTAAAACAGGAAGCGTCCTTGCACAACCCCTAAGCACCACTTCATCTGGCTGGCTACATGTTCACTTCTAATCTGAATCCCAACAAACTAATATTTTATATTGATAAAGCCAGCTGAATTGAGAAATTTGACAGAGTTTCTGTTCTTTCTGGACTCCTGTTTTACAGTTGCTACAAATAAAGCTCAACAGTCTGAAGTGGCTCCATCCACCCTTGTATGATAACAGTGTGCAGGTCTCACTGCAGTTGCCACTGTCCTCTGAGTCCATGAGGTAGATGAGGAAAGGAGGCCACTTTAAACTGTTCAAGATGAAGCCAAACTAGATGATTAGTGATATTCTGTGTGGTGGTAGAGGTTAAGCATATGTTTGCTGTTGAGTGGTTTTATTTGAGAATCTTTAAAGATCAATTGAAACATGCAACAGAGGAAACTGTGTTTGCAACTATATCTCTCACCTCAAGCTCCTCAGGAGCTTTATTCTTTTATCTGACTAGGAAAAAAACAACATCCTAGACTTTGTTATTCCTCATTAAACTTGTGCCCTTTACTCCAACACTTATGTTCCTTGTGACAAACCCTCCTTCCGGTCCATGTCCATGTCCTGTAGAGATAGCCATTCCTTTTTGTCCTCAACCAAACTGGTCTCAGCTAAGGTATAACAGCTGCTTGGCCTTGTATTACCCATGGTCATGCTTGTCCAATGAAGAAATTAGCCAGCCAGGCGGCCACAGAGGCCCATCTTAACTCCACCATGTGACACACAAACACACATGCTATATATCTTGTTTTATTAACTTACATGGCAAGTGGAGAGAGGAAACCTTTTGACATTCAGTAAGTCTTTGGATCCCAACTGCTTCTTAAAACACCATAGTCAAATGTAACATCTTCTAGCATTTAATTTTGCATTGTTTGTGGAACTATGCTGTTACGAGTGCCAAGCAAACAAAATGGTCATCTGGAACATTTTTATTTTTCCAGGTACTTTACCCTGACCTTAAAGGGGTTTAATCTCCAGATTGGTTCAGAGCAGTACAAAGAGCCATGGCTGTGCTCTGGACCTATGCCAAAGTCTTCTACCAATCTCATCCAGATGAACTTGACTGCACCGTACATTTAAAGGACATGCTGCAGAGACATAAATAACTCTCAAGTCAACCAGTTTCATTTACTGCTTCAAGCTTCTGGAGAAAACGTTGTCTCCTCTCTAGTCATACCTCTGCTCTTACTCGCCCTCGTCACTGCGTCACACTTTGAAACAACAACATGGAGAAAAACTGAACTGAAAATTTAGAAGTCAGCAGTGTAACATGGCTTCACCATGATCATGTGCAAGCAGGACAGACGAGCAAGAGCTGAAATATGCAATCGTGGTGTGCGATAGTTTGATGTGTTTTTCTTTCCAACTGCAGATCAATGCTCCAGAGTGCATTTGATTGAGCTTTGTGTATACCGGTAGATCGATCCTAGACTAAGGCTTTTCTGTACTGCATTTAAGATGATCACAATTTGGGATAATTCTTACAATGTTTTCAATCTCTCTCTATCTCTTACTATCTTACTCTCTCTCTCTGTACTTGCCTTGAAATGTGTAATCACAACCCTTTGTGTCGGTGAACCTTTTCCTCCCTGATTTTTTTCTCCCTACTCTTCGCAAAATCTGCCACACCACCTGCCCTCCTCACGTTGCTCTGTCTATTCATTCACTCACTCACTCACTCACTCCTCTGTCACTGCCCTCCTACAGCCATCCACAGTCTGAAGCTGAGTCGGACCCATGTGGATTGGCACAGCGTGGATGAAGTATACCTCTACAGCGATGCCACCACTTCCAAAATTGCACGCACAGTAACCCAGAAACTGGGCTTCTCCAAAGGTTTGTAATGTACACACTGTCATTATCCGTCTAATAAGGGCAAACAGGGGCGTGATCATACTGTGCATGTGTATTTGTACTGGTATCAGTACTGAATCAATATGAAACCCACTGTTAGAACAACTGGCCTTAATCGTTACTGTACTGACCAATTGGATGGTGAAACATAATGGACGTAAAGTATGTCCGTCGTGTTTATCTTCTAAGCTAGCCGCACCAACGGATAAATGGGGTCTATTCTTGGCTAAGTCCCGTCCTCCGTTCAGGTTTCGAGGAAATCCATTCAGTAGTTGTGTATTCATGTTGACAAACCAACTAACCAGCAAACGGACATGGGTGAAAACATAGCCTCCTTGGCAGAGGTAAAAATAAATCATGTATTGAAGATCAAGGTTTTGATCCATCAAGATGTATAGATAATCTTTTCATAATCACACCGTGGCCCTCTGAAACAACTCGTAAGGTTAATTTGCTAACAGCTGCTAATTAGTAGTAGAGCTGAAGCTGATGGGAATGTAATTAGTTTAGCAGGTATTGTGTCATAAACCAAGATATTGGACAAAGTTAAATTTTGACCTGATGACGCTGCTAGGTAAACAGAGGATCTCCAAAGTTTGTACAAATCATCCTGTGGTGATTATGAGTGTCTATACCAAAAACTCGTAGCAATCCATGCACTAGTTGCTGAGATAATCCAGGCTGGATCAGAATGTTGGACAGACGACAACAGACCAACATTGCCATCCATAGACCTAGCATGGCTAAAAAACCTACACTGCTTCCCTGCACATCACTAATGATACTGCTGCATTCAGTGTGCTGTCATTTGCTATTATTAAACAGTTTAAACATGGCTGGGTACAGTTCAGTCTGCTAACTGGATTAGCCCAGAAAATCATGCAGTGTCCATCTGCCATTCTCAGTGGCTAGCTTTAATGAAATGGCCCAAGTGTAACTGAAGAGTTTGACCCCATATCCAGTGTTTGATCTGGATGGATGACTCCCATCTGATTTCCCAGCACTACAGTACATTTTCATCTTCTGCTTGCAGATTATAAGAGGAGGTGTTGGCTCTGATTGTCTCAATCTCCCCTGACACACAGATGCTCAGTGATGGGAAATCTCCTTAGTGTTATCCAGACAGCGGCTGAGTCCATTGGCTCCTCTCACCTTGCCGCACAGTGCATGACTGGACCAGACTACAGAATCTAAATTAGGACACACACTCAACCCTCAAGGCACATTACAGCATCAGAGACTCAGGCTACAGTCACAGCAGGACTTCATGTCTCACCTACTGACCTCTTTGGACTCAGAACAGCGCGTTACTGAAACAACATCTCTGAGATATTTATAGCCTTGTAGTGGAAATGTGCTCATTTTAAAATACAGCACCGAAAATACTTAAACACTTGGTTCTTATTACTTATTATTAATTTTCTTACGTTACAAAAATCACAAACAAACAGCTAGCTACAATACGCAATACCCCAATCCTGTCTTCTGTCCCCTTCTAGCCTCCAGCAGTGGAACACGGCTCCATCGGGGCTATGTTGAGGAGGCCTCACCTGAGGACCGACCTCCACAGACTACACACGTTGTCTTTGTGGTTCATGGGATTGGACAGAAGATGGACCAGGGACGCATCATTAAAAACACTGGAATGTGAGTTTTTAAAATGATTTTTTTGTTTGAGGATTTGCTTGTATACATAAAATGTTGTCTTCCCATTCCATTAGAATCCGTAAAGGTGATAAGGCAGGTTTAAATGTATTCACATTCACAGATGATGTGATGTTTGAATTGCCAAAAAGTTTATTTGTTCCCTTTCTCTTCCGTCTGTCTCACACTTCTCATTCTGCTGTTCCTGTGGCTATTATAGACATCGCACTTCTTCCTACTTTGTGCTTTTTACTTCTGTCTGTAAGGACACAGACACAAAAGCATGATAATATCTTGTTCCTTTAAATGGTTATGAAGTGCTGTAGCATTTTTTTGTGTGTGTTTACTGACAATGGGTTTCAGATAAGAACTTGTCTGGCTGGTTCTTGTAATTCAAAATATCTAGTGTGTTGTATAAGTGTATAACTTGTTATGAGGTGTTCTCACCTCCTCCCTCAATCTTTCTCACTCTTTGTCTTCTCCTGCTGTTTTTCCACTTTATACTTTGTAGTGTAAAGTTGCCTGCAGTATGCTGGCCAAGAGAGCACAATGCTCCGAAACTCAGAAAAACACAAGGGAACAAGGAAACATATTTGCCTGATGCATTGCATTCATTGAGGCTTTACAGCAAAATGAAATACAGAGCTAAATATGCAACACAACATGAGGCAAAATATTTGTAGGAAACCAAAAAGCACTGCATCCTAATATTGTGTAAAAAATCCAGATTAAATGCAAGCTATCCTACCGTAAAAACCTAATCCACATTTTCAAGCCTGCACTTTCATGTGTGCCAAATATAACTTCTCAATGTGTATGAGCACAACAACACAACACAAACAAAAGTCAATTTCCTCCCACTTCATTAATGTGCTGGCACAACTTTCAGAGATGGATATCTCACAGTTTTGGCACATAAAACCAAAGCTGTCAGTTTGGCGTGTTACCTGATCCTTTAACCAGCCCATCGACTTCCTTTTGCTTCTTGAAGGCTTCATGTTATCATAAGAAACTCAATCATTAGCAAATATTTGTGTGATTTGTGGCAACAATGGGGAAGCTGCAAAGAGAAACCTGATGAAGCAAGTTATCACCAGCTGCAGCTCATAAGTGCTGATAAACACAAAAGACTGTTTCTTGAACCATGGTTTGGTTTGTCCATTTTAAGCTACTGTAGAAACATTGGTGCAACCATGCCCCAAGGAACAGGGCTGGGTTTTGAGCATATTTGATATACTGGTCAAACCGTGTAATTACAATGAGATGCACATTAGTCCAGAAAGATTTTTTTTCTCATAAGCTTATGATGTTAACAGGACTGTAAAATGCTGGATTATCATTGTGAGCATCACTACCCTTGTGAAATGACTCGTTCCACTATCAATATTTGAGCCATTTGGTCTGATAACATTGTGAAATTCTAGGAGAGCTGAACCATTAAATTGGATTTAATAGTTTATTCCCTTTCCAGTTAGTAGAGGGCTAAAAGGGAAGTTTAGGACCGCACAATGCGTACGATCAGAGTAATTTCAGAGTTTTTGGCTTCATGTGCCACTGAGCAGCTTTCATATGTATGAATGGGGCTTCACCTCCGACACTGTATCCAGATCCATTGTTGCAACATGGTGAACTCATTCTAAGCTAACCAAAGCAGGTAATTACACACTAATGAAATCATAACTCTGAATATTATATTTCATTTCTGCGATCCGACCCTCATATATCCCCCAAAATCCTATACCATGAACACTTAAGCCAGAAACAGTCCTTTTCATCTTTCTGTCTTCATGTGATGGTCTGTGCAAAGATATATGTGACCCTGAATGGCACCACTGCTCTGGCCCCTGGTCGATGAGCATTACAGGCAGTAGTACAGAGCGTGCAGACCAGAGCCATGTGTGTCTCTGTGTCACAAAGTCATCGTCTGGCAACAGCCCGCAGCTTAGGCCGGCTAAGCAGGTAAAGTAGACCAAGTCAAGCTGCAGAGAACTTTAAGCCTCACTACCAGCTCCCTGTGGATTACAGCGTACATGCTTTCCTCAAATGAGAGGAACGATCAAGCTGACACTTCTAGCAAGTTCCTTGTTTTGTTTTTATTTAGATCCTGAATTGATTTCAGCTCAGAGGGAATTGTGTTGGGTTTAGGACATTATTGTGCTCTAAATAAAGCTAAAGCTTGAAGTCAAAGCTCACAGCCCAATTAATGCCAGACTAAAAGCTAGGGAATCCGTGTGCATGCAGCACTGAAAGCTCTGAAACGTAGCGTTCAACCCTCTGAGCATTTAAGTTCCCCTGCAGACGCACCAGCCTGCAGGTAGTCCAGTCAAAACCTGCATTAGCTGCCCCATTACAGGCCAGTTACCTAAAAGCCTCTCTCAGCTTCCATTTACCCATGTCAACGCCCTACCTCAACCTCCCTCTCTTTGTGTAGTTAGTGTTTTTCCTGCGAGCTAATGCTGCCCCATATAGGACAAGTAACATTGCAGCCATTGTGTGTGTGCTGCATGAGGGAAGCTGCTGCATCAGTGAGCAGTAGAATGGGCGTCATTCTTCGCTTCCCGACAGTCATTAAAGTGTGTGAGAGAAGTGCAAACACAGCCTCCCAAGTCAGTCTGTAGGAAGGCCGGATACACGTAGAGGAAGTTACTCATGCACTCAGTAATTGTCATTATAATACACTGCTGTTCAGACAATGTGATGGTGACATTGTTTCTAAATCAAGCACTTGGTACTCCCTCTCTAATGTTTGGGCACATTAACTAATATATAACCAGAACTAAACACCGTGGGCTTTATCGTGTCTTTTCAGGCTGAGGGAGGGTGTGAGGAAGATGGAGGAGAAGCACTTTTCGGAGCACAACGATGAGCATGTGGAGTTCCTGCCTGTCGAGTGGCGCTCCAAACTTGCACTGGATGGAGGTAAGTATCTTCTTAGTATCTTAGTCTGTATCTGAACAGTGATTACAGTTAAGACCGGTTACCTGCTGCTCTCCACACTCTTATAGTTTCGTAAGGCAGTTTTGTAATGGTTTGTTACACACAACCGTTTGGAAAGTTGCCTTTGGTGCCCGGACGAACCGTGTCTGTCATGTCACAGACTAACTTAAACCAATCAAATCTCTTTTATTGCATTAGTTTGCATCAGGTTTTATGGGTGTAACTCATAAAGTGGACACTGATTGTGTTTGATTACAGGCTTCGTCATTAAACTGTGATATCGGTGCTTTGTTTCTGTAGATACGGTAGACTCAATAACACCGGACAAAGTGAGAGGACTTAGAGATCTTCTCAACAGCAGTGCCATGGACATCATGTACTACAACAGCCCCCTTTACCGCGATGAGGTGAGTGTTGAATGCTCCCAGACACCTGAAGAATTCTCTGTGACACCATTTCTCCTTAAAAACATATACACTGCCTGTCTCTCCAGATTACCAAGGGCCTAACCCAAGAGCTAAACAGACTGTACACACTTTTCTGCTCCCGGAACCCTGAGTTTGAGGAGAAGGGAGGCAAAGTGTCCATCGTGTCCCACTCCCTCGGCTGCGTCATCACTTACGACATCATGACGGGATGGGATCCCGTGCGCTTCTGTCTGCAGGAGCATCACGCTGTGGAGGAGGAGCTGGACCTGCGCTGGATGTCCTATGAGGAGAGGCACCTTTTAGAGCAGCTGCGGGTCACGAGGACGAGGTAGAGCTTGCTAATATAGATCTTCAATGACTTCTAACTTGGCCTCAGGGACTGCCGTAAGAATCCTGCAGAGATTTTTATGAGGAAAGAGGTCGAGATCTGAGGGAGGCATGAGACAGACTCTTGATTAAAACACATGGTCATTTGAGGCAGTAGTGAGTTTGGTTAGTATTCTGCTACTAACAAATGAACTGCCTACATGTTTAATTTTGACTTCATTATGACAAATTTCTAATTTACCATCAGCTCTCTTTAATGTGAGCAAACATTACAAGCTGTCTATACCTTTTGGAGCCACTCTCTTCTTCTATTTCAATATCGACACCTAGCAATTATCTCCCTTTTTAGCACACATAATAAAGTGTGTGCTGCTCTTCTCATGTTACATTTTCAGGTGGCAAAGTTGTGATTCCTGTTTGTTTTGTGAGCAGAAGGGTACTGAAAGGACAAGGCTTTTAATATATCTCTTCTGCACCACCCATTGCCCTGTGTGTGCATTATCATTTAGTGTGTGCACCATTACCTTAGATCAACAACCATTTTTCCAGCGGCCTCTCATTTGTGAGTGGTACTAAGATTGTTTTATGGTTGCTTAAGGACATGCACTCAGAGAACATTAGGATAGGAGAATCAGAAGAAAAAGGTATGATAGTGCACTGTGGGACATCAAAAACCGATTTTATATGAGCTGATTTTTGAAGCTGAAGTTTTTTGCTAGTTTATTAACGGGATGTTTGCAGTTTCTAATGTCTTAAATTCAGTTTTTAGGCCTTAAATGTAATTAAATAGGCTCAAATATGAATTTCTGACGTCTTAATTGCCACACAGATGTTATCTAATTTCCTTTATCTAACTTCTGTCTAGTTTCCTTTATGTCTGATACCTGTCGACGCCTTGATTAAATTATATCCTTTTCTTCTTCAGGTTAAGAGAACTGGAAAATCAGCTCCTCACACTGGAGGCCTCTAAACCCTCAGCACCCCCAGCCCTCAAATTTAAGGTAGGATCCATTATGTGGATGTGTACATGTTGCAAGTCTTTGTGGTGGTAGACTGTGGTTTACCTTTTAACAGCAGCACTAGGACAGAAGCGCTGTTGTGCACTCGGTATCTTTAGTTTTTTGGATGTTTATATAATCTTTACACCTTTTCTCACAGGTGGAAAACTTCTTCTGCATGGGCTCTCCACTGGCGGTGTTCTTGGCCCTGAGAGGGATCCGCCCCGGCACCAGCTGCCACCAGGACCACATCCTTCCCACCGCCATCTGCAGCAGGCTCTTCAATGTCTTCCACCCCACAGACCCTGTGGTCAGTCCCCCTTGATTGCTCCAGCTGTTACAGATGCTGTCTCTCACTCAGGGTTATGACAGCAAGTCATCTTTTCCATTTGTCGTTTCTTTTTAGCCCACACACATTTAGGGTGTGATTTATAAACAGGAGTTTGCTGTTTTTACTGGACTTGCCATTTTCCACTGTGCTCTGCTAACAGGAACCAGATTTGTAACTCACACTGTTTACATTAAAAATGTGCAGAAGTTCAGTCATTTATCTGTAGTTTTATTTCTTTGTTCAGGCCTACAGACTGGAACCCCTCATCCTCAAACATTACAGCAATATTGCCCCTGTTCAGATACACTGGTAAGAACATGAATCTTACCTCTTATGACATTTAATGTTATCCCTTGTTTGTACACACAGATTGTATGTATGTTCTGAATATTTGTTTTTTTATCTATCAGGTGTAGTGCCACTAACCCCACATCCTACGATGAGGTCCGACCGACCTTCCTGAACCCAGTCAAAGACCCAACATCTGACACTGAGAGCATCCCCAGCCCCAGCACGTCTCCTGTCCTCCCCCGCAGACACTATGGAGAGTCCATAACCAGTTTGGGCAAAGCCAGCATACTTGGTAAGACATTACCATCACTTCTCAACTTGTTGTCCACACTTGGCTCTGATGGTGTACATAATTAGAACAGTCCGTTATGAAGAAGAGTCTCATTCCCAGCTAGTCACTAGTAAAAACTAAGGCAATAAAATACATTAAAAGCTGAGACACCCTAATTTAAACTCAGGCTAATGCAGAGCTGAGCATTATCAATTTTACTCTGCAGATAGCCTCATTTCATAGGTGAAATCGATTGTTTCCAGTGAGGTCCATCATCTGTAGTAATGTGAGAGGCTCACTTTGACAACAGCACTATGTCAACAGTGCCATCATGTGGACAGATGGAAATATTAGCTCATACACTTTGCCTAGACTGTTAAATACATTTAATTAGAGAGTTGAAAAAAGAAACAAAAGCAAGTATTTCATTCTTGTCCTGAACCACATCCCATCCAACATATCTCTTTTTTTCTCTCTCTCTCACTATCCACACTCAACGTAGGAGCGGCGAGCATAGGGAAGGGCATTGGAGGCATCCTCTTCTCACGTTTCTCTCGCTCCAACAGCCAGCCCTCAGTGTCTTTAGGTCTTGACGGAGGGTCAAACACTGAGGAAGAGGAGCAGAAGCGAACAGAAAGCCAGTCAGCATACGGCCTCTCCACCATGGCTCGACCCACCTCACCCACTGCTGACACTTCACGTTAGTTCACCTGACCTATCCGACACTAAACAATGTCAAGTCTCACATGTGAGGGTATTATAATGTCTCTTTTTGTGTCTTACAGTGGAACTGGAGCGGCGCATCGACTTTGAGCTCCGAGAGGGTCTGGTGGAGAGTCGCTATTGGTCAGCAGTGACCTCACACACAGGCTACTGGGTCTCACATGACATCGCACTCTTCCTGTTGACCTTCATATACAAGCAGAAGACGCCAACGTCTGACCTGGCAGAAGATACTCCAGACCCGGACTGAGGCAGCACATTTGTTACAACACATTCACACTTGAATGGTGTCTTATATCCTTGAAGAGGTCATCTTCTTGGTGAGACACAAAAAGAAACATTTATTTTTCATGCACAAAAACTTCTCAAATACACTAATCATCTCTTTACCTAAAGCTCCCTGTGATCCAGCTCTTTTAACACTTGGGAGTAATTACTGACCAACTGACCGAATTCCAAGACGTGCATTTTGGTCTCTTTTTGTGTAGTTTGTACACAATTGCACACCCTAAGGGTGACAGTGTTGGACAAGGAACCCCTAAGGAGGTGCACCCTTTTCCAGTATGACCACGAGCTACATATAAACACAGAATATGATACTAATGAGTTGGATGCATGGATTTTGTTGCACCCAGAGGAAGAGAACTTTAACTTCATCTCCAAGTCTTGAACCTTAAACAGCCTGTTGATAAAGTGTCCAAACGTTCTCCTGGTAATCACTGCTTACATCCAGCCTCTCTCCATCAGACTCATTCTGGAGCCTTGTGACACACTTGCCTGACCCTCCGTCACTGAGGCCTCGAGTTCTGTTTTTTTTTTTTTTTTTTACAAGGAGAGAGAAATATAATTGTCACAAAACAGAAGTTTATCTTTAAAATAGAGTACTACATCTAAAAAGAAACTTAATGCTAACAAGCAAATGCAATGCCTTTCAAAATTAGCCAAATATTATTGTTCATGCAGAATATTTCTGTTTAGTTTTTCTTAAAAAACGTAGGGCATTATCCCTTTAATAATGTTTTGGAAGTACAAAGACAGACATAACAAACATGCTATTTTCAGTTTGTTTTTCTTCCACTATTATTTATTTTTTTATGTTCGCCTCTTTTTAACATTGTTTGACTCTTGACATAGATATGCACCAAAAGAAAACGTGAACTAAACTCCACTTTTATATTTTACACAGTCAACTAAAACAGTCCATTTTTTGTTAAAGGACCGGGGACAAAATGTCTCTTACAGCTGATCATTGCATCATCAGTGTCCATGTTACGTTAACACACAGGTTTACAGCCACATGTATCATGACATGCATATAAATGTTCTTTAACAAGGGCAAGACATGTCTAGTTATGCATCCAGTTTATGTCTAAAAATCTCTTGGTGATGTCATTTAAAAGACAAGAGGCCTCACTCACAAACCATACTTCTATATTAAGGACATGTTATGGAGAGAGTTTTCTGTGCTATATCTTTATATTGATATCTAGATGAAATCAGTGGTGTATTTTTTCTTAAAAAAAGAAATATTTTTCCTAGAGATTTTCAGGCTCTTGTGGACAGACAACCCAGATCTCATCTTTGGGAAAATGGGATCCAAACTTGCGGCCAAATAACATTTATGTGTCTCTCGCTTATTAGCTACTCGGCTTTACTAATGCTAAGGCTAACTCCTATGATAAAGAAATTGCCCTCGGGTAAAGGTGAAAGTAGCTGCTCTTTTATTTATGATACGTTGCACACAAAAATTTAATTGAATCTTGCCTTTTTCGTGACCAATTCACTTCGCCCCTTTTGAGCAATGCATATGTCAGCTTGTGTTTTTATCTGTGTTGGAAAAAAAGGTTTTCTTTAGTCTTAAATTTGTGTTTTTTTCACACTAGATGTGTCCTTGCCTAATTGATAAACTTACTCCCAAAAAGAGAAACAAATGTGGACAACTGGAGGCAGCAAATCATACACTTTGTTCACGGATAATAACTTTTGCTGCTTGTCATGACTTACGCCTTCGCTTTGTCAGAGCAGTTCATAAAAACAAAATTACTCCAGTAATGATGGATCGTATGCCTGTCAAATGTGGTCCTTTTTAAAAAAAGAAAAAGAAAAAACACGCCCAGCAGAAGTTAGAAAACGTACTCAATTTGCATGGACTTAATCGTAAATTGAATGAACAAGAAGACATTGCAGAGAGTGCCAACACACATCTAAGAAACTGCTTTGTGGTCTTTATTGAGAAGAAACCACATGTGATTGTTTGTGGATTTCAAATCATTTGTAAGACATTTGCAATGGATGAAGAAATGGAATCAGATTTTTCTGGGGTTAGTTACATGTGACAGACTCGATTCTTGTCAGTGTCAAATTTTCTCTGTGTCCTGCTTGTTACAATGCTGTAGTTATCAACAAGCTTATTTTTATTTTTGCTATGGTGCAAGCTGCTGGTTTACTGTTCCACACAATCAAGGGCTGTTGACTGGTCCACCACTGATTGGAATCCATTTATTGGGTTTTAACGTTCTTATGCAAAGGCATACTTTCTGAAACCAGATAGGTGACCGGGAAGTAAGCAGGGACAAATAAGGGAGAGGGATATGAAAGTGTTCATCAGCTATGGATTGCACAGAAAATTTTAAGAAAAAAGCCCGTTGTTGATTTTATTTGTTGTGCTGAGCATGTTTTGCATTAGATGCAGAAAGCAGTTTTAACACGTTACTTGGAAGGCAGGCATGACATTTACTTTATAGACCTTAGACATGTAATGCAAAATACAAGGACATTTCCATGTTGCCTCTCCATCTTGAAGTCACACAGTGCGGGTTCAGACACAGCAAATATTGTAGGAGTGTGGACAGACCATCTTGTTAAAAACAATGTTCCTGCCAGTCTCTGTGATTTGGCTGTATGTGAAATTTTTCCATTCTCTTGATTCAAGCACAGATTTTCAACTGTACTCACTTTGCCTGTTACAAAAGAAACAAAATGTCAAGATACATTGTACTTTTGACTATATGAGCATTTAACGCACAGCATTTTGAATGATGACGATATTTTTTTCTTGTTAAAGGCACCATAAGCATCAGGGAAATGTCTGCTGTTACATGTTTCGTAACACTGTTGTTGACACCACTTTGAAGCCATTATTAACCCTCAAAGACCGAGACAGCTGCTGGCGGCTAAAAATATCTATTGTTCTGAAACGTTTAATTACTTTTGAACTGCTAATTCTATCCATATGCTTTAAAAACTCAAGTAAAGCAGAGTTTTTTGTCTTGTTTGGGCATTCAGGGGCTCCGTAGTAAAATAATTTTACACCACCATTATCTATTGCATTGATTCGTCAAGAAAACCCATGTAGTTTCTTCTTCTGGGACAACAGGCAATGGTTGTAGCTGAGCTACTTTTGTTGTTCATTTTCAATGGATAATATATTTCTCTGAAACAAGTCACCTTTGCTTCAGTGTCCTCTGTTATGATTTAATGACCTTTCTATTTACTCTCTGAACTTTTTTGGACTATATGGTCAATAAATTAAAAACAATAATAAATAATTGGCTGTAACTTGCTTACGAAAGGTCGTATGTAAACAAAAAATAATACGGAAGTCTAAAACATCCAAGAAAACCCTTTGAAATAAACAAAATAAAGAGAAAACAACATTTTATGAGTCCACAGTAAACACAACACCTCATTTTGTGGACACTTTTTTTTTTTTTTTTAATTCTGGTAATTTCATCCAATCTTTGACAAAGCAAATGCAAAAAATTGGGATTTTAAATTTGCCCGACTGACACTTAAGATTTTCCTGAGTCACGTATTGTATGGCCTTTGATGCTGACTGCTAGAATAGGTAGGAAAAACAATAAATACAGTAGAGTCAGGCAGCCCCAAAACTTGTTCTAGGTCTTTGAGGGTTAAGTAAAAGAATGAATCGCTGTCATGTATGCGTCTTTGAAATGTTCCAATGTTAATGCTGAGGGGCCTGCAGCCATATGTTATCAGTCACTGGGTGAGAGAGAGAAATACGTATTGAATGAAATGTGTTCAATTTGTGTCAAGGTACCACTGTTGCTGTAACTTTGAATGGAAGTCTGGAAAAGTGTTTTTTGTCTGTCCTTAGAGCTGTGCAATAACCCATGCCTGTAATGGATTCTAACTGCCATCCAAAGCACTGTATTTATTTCCTTTTATTAAAGCGTTTCTTTTTTGGATACAATGGCTACTACTTCTTCTTAATCTGTCACATCCCACAGATAGTAGCAGGGGAAAAAAATACAGAATCTGTTTTTTGCTGTCGCGTAGGAGGAGAGGTGCTTGACATTTCCAGAGGAAGATGGTCCCATTGCTCATTTCCAGGCTGATTTCTTTGGAGGACAATAGAGCTATTTGTTCGTCTGAAACTCAGATCAGATTCTTTCCGAGGCACCCCCCCGATGTGAATAACAAAGCTGACTTATAGATCGTGAATGGGCCACATTGTGATCCTCAAGCGGTCATGTCTTCCACATGAGTTACTCGCGCTTTAATGCTGTTAAGCAACATCTGCAGAGGCAAGGCTCACAGATGGGAGCAATTAGAGCAGAGGTGATTGTCAAAAATAATGCACCAGGGTCCTGCTGTTCTGCAGTTTGTCCAGAAGAGGTCAGTCATCCATAGGTAATGCTGGAACAAAGACCCCTATTGACCATGTTGTCCAGTGCCCTTTCTCTTTTCCTGTTTCCATTTATTGCCCTTACCCCAATTGAGCTATTTTGACAGTTATTGATGTTTTTATCTATAATTGTGTGACTTGATCAATTATGTTCAAATTGGCAGAAAATACATGAAAAGTGCTACTTGCGTGCCCACTTAAATATCACACCAACTGCAATCAAAAATGCTGAAAAACTTACTTTTAGTTTCTCTAAAGATGACTCATGCAGACAGTGTAAACCTCTTGAAGCTGTCCCCTTGCATCATGCAACCTTATGCCTCCTCCTTCACCTCCTCCCTCCCTCATCATCCACATCATCATCATCAGCCGAGCCAGCCAAGCCTCCCTATCTGAATCCCCTGCTCTGCATCTGACTCAAATGTTTACTCTGCAATTAAAACAAAGCCTATAAAAGGCAACGGGTCGGGTGCCAGACATCGACGAGGGGGTCGGAGCTGCGGGGAGAGTTTATAAATTGCTTTGATGCCGAGTGCAGTGTGAGGGCCCAGATTCCTGAGCTGGAGGATTGGAGCTGAGCGAGTTCACCGGAGGGACCGAGCCAGAAACGCTGATGATTCATAGGTCTTCGCTGCAGACCACTTGGAGAGTGTGTGTTGGGGTGTGTATTGTGCTTCGGAAAGAAAGGAGACAGCAGCACATCTCTCGCTCCATTTTTTCCCCCCTCAGCCTGTCATTTGTGCAATCATTTGATTGAATGCAGGTATAAAATATCATCATTCATCTGCAGCTGTGAAGACGTGAGCAACAACCTGCAAAAGATATTATCCGAAGGGATGAAGGGAGCCAGGATCTGCACACACTGATGACAAGCTATTACATTTTTTTACAGTGAGCCCCGCGTGTGCTGTCATCCCAGATACAGATGACGACATCCCATTACAATTTTTAATTGTGGTGCACGGCGAAAAAAAACTTTAAAGCTGCCATATTGTACAATTAAGCAGTTGTAGGTGCTATATAAATACTGTGAAAGCATCAACACGTTCAATCTACAGAGAAATGCACACATTCAGAAACTGTGCCTTTAAAAGAGTCGTCAGGACTTCCATTAGGTTGTGATGTCACAAATGTACAGTCACCGCCCTCGGCAATGCCCCAAGTATTTCCACAGTTGCAAAAACCAGACAGATATTATCCGAAAACATGGTGGGCGGTGCCTGCTTGGGCTTGTGAGGACTGACCAATCAGAGCAAACTGGGCTTTTCAGAAGGGGAGGGGCCTTAAAGACACAGGCACTAAAACATAGTGTTCATACAGAGGTAGAGGTGGTTTAACTATTACTTTAGTTCATCAGTTGGGTGGCTTTTGAATCTCCCCCAGGGGATTAATACAGTTGTATCCATATAATATTGCATCATAATGTATTTGTTGATTCTATTTTGTGTTAACCTAAATCTGCAAAGTAACTGATACGTAAGTAAAGAGTTAAAAGTAAGATATTTGCCTCTGAATTGTAGTGGAAATGAAATATAAACTAGCAAAAGATGGAAAGTACCAGTAGGACAAAGTACAAGTACCTCAAAATTGTAGTAAATGTACTTAGTTACTTTCCACTACTGAACATTAGTACAACGTGGGAACACTTGTACTTTCCTTTCCTTCTCCACTCTGTAAGATGATGTGTTTTATTGTCACGATATTACACATCAGAGATTAACACTGCACTTTTACTTTCAAGGTTCTTATTACGCTCCAGAAGAATATAAAATAATATTTTATATGATATAACATGATGAAATATAATGGCTTTTTCTACTTTAAAACCCCAAAGTGTTCTGAACTAGTTGCCTCCACTTGGAACAGCTACAGCCTTATAGTAAAACCCTCCTTAAATATATGTGATGTGTCAGGACTGAAAGCAGATATGTGTGTACATTGGCTAAATTCTACTCTTCACAGTCTTCCACTGGGGCTTTTTAGGGTAAAGGCTTTAGTCCACACTGAAGGAAAAATGGATGAACACTTAAAGCAAGGTATTGAGACTGTAAAAGTGACAAAAACAAAAATGTCTTGTTATTCTGTGCTCTTGCTCCTGGGGCTTACGACCCAAAGGTCCCTGGATGCTGCTGCTGTAAGGCTCAGCAGCACTATATTGCCATAAAAGGCAGCTTGAGATCTTAACTGCACGTCCATTATCCCGTTGGATTTTGGACTGGAGGGTTGCAGTTTGACCAAATCTGTAATAAAACTCATACACCATCGCAGAGATGCCTTATTCCGTTCACGTTTAGAGTTATCTTTATCTATGTTAGTAGTAGTTAGTAAGGCAAAGGAGATATTGAATACATGACAGTTTTTCTTGCCATAAGTGAGCTACAGAAGTGGAAAATTGGAAGAGATGGCTCTTAAAGGATAAATTCAGCCAAAAATGAAAATTCAGTCATTATCTACTCAGCCTCATGCTGATGGAAAGTCAGTTGTCATTTCTGGGGCTCAGTAGATGGGGACTTGTTTTAAAACATAAAAAAACAAACCCCTAAAAAATAATAAAATGGCTCCATATAGGTTGTCCGGCATAATCCAAGTCTTCTGAAGCCCCAAACAGATCCCAAACTGAGTTGAAAGACAAGCTGTCGGTGAAGATTTTGACTTTTAAAGGTAGGAAATAACGTCTTCTCCAATCAAATCTGGAGCCATTTTATGTTTGTTTTTTGTTACGTTTTGAAACAAGTCCCCATCTACTTCAGTTGTTTTAGGAGAATACCACAACGCTGTTTTGCCGTGACGCTCCGGGAATATTTCGTGGACACGGACAGTGGATAACGACTGCGATTTCATGTTTGGGTGAACTTATCCTTTAAAGAAAAAAAGAGATATTTTAATGTTTTAATGTTAGACACATGTATTGATACTGTGGATTTATGCAGATCAAACCCCACCCCAAGGAAAATAAAAACCACATAATTATCTCTGCTGTCTTTTGTGAGTCACATGAGTGGAATTACTTGCCAACTAATGATTTTTTTTTTTAAATAAGCATGACTTTTATATCTACAAAAAAAGGTCAGAAAAGGGAGAATGAACCCACAATTCACATATTAGGGGTGCTTGTGTGTGTGGAGTGTGTGTGTGCCTGTGAGTTGACAGGGGTGGATGGGAGGGGAGGGGAGTGGGGGGGTGACCAGCTAAGCTCCCAGTCTGAAAGGAAAAGTGGGACTGGAGCACGGTGACGTTATCTGAGGGGAGGGAGGACCGAGAGGGACGGCTGGACTCCATTAAGCCCGAAGCCTGCAGGGAAACTGTTTGGGATACTTCACTTCTTCAGCGCGGTCTTCGGGGGATTTCTTTCTGGGTTTTTTCTCTTCATTATCTAAAAAAAAAAAAAAAAGACTCTCTACATGATTTAAAGAAGGAGGGGGGGACTTGTTTTGTACCGTGTAGTCGACTTTTTTTTTTTTTTTTTACTGTTTTTTCCCCCCGTCTTTGTGAAGGTGAGTTAAAATGTTCGCCCTCTGCTCGCTTTAGCCGCTACGAAATGCTGTGAAAACCCGTCTTTTTCTCGCTGTTTCTTCTCTTCCGACACATTTAAGCTAGCTTCACCCGACAGCTCTCGGTAATTTGAGCCACTTCGTCCGCTTTCAGACACACTTTTCTCCGCCTTGAACCGACCCGACTGAGCGAAGTGTGCATGCAGCCGCTGGTGCTGTTGAACGGGGCTGTGCTTACATAATGAAACCCTCTCTGTCTATTTGTAAGAGTGGCTTTACCGTTATTTTAACAAGTGAAGCGCAGATATTAGAAGGAAAAAAAAAAGCTGCCAGACGACCCTTGTTGAACTTGTAGTCCCGGGCCTGGAGCCTTTGTTCCGCCGTGTTTATTGATCAGTCGGCGGGGTTTGATCGCCAGGCCACTCTCCCCTCCAGGATCAGCCTCCCATCAGGCTGACAGTCTGTAATGTCACTTTTTGGCAGGCGCGTCTTGTTCCCCCCCAGCAAAGATCACTGTGATGCACCAGACTGTCTTCAGATTGTGTCAAATGATCATTGATCACAGTGCTGTCACAACACTGTGCTAATAATGCTGTAAGAAGTAGCTTTTTAGTTTAGGATCTTTTACTAGAGTACAGGGAGACATTACCAAAAATGGGAAAAAATGCTCCATTCTTAGCACATGTTTTGTATTCAGGATCAGATTTTTGAGCAAGAAATTACTTCAACGACTGGCAGTCGTTGAAGTAATTTCTTGCTCAAAAATCTGTCTTCAGCCTATTATGTCATATTAAGCTGAATATCTTTGGGTCTTGGACTGACTGGGCATTTAAAGACAACACCTTGGGTGGGCTTTATCCACTATTTTCAGATTCTTTACACACCAAACAATCAATCAATGTATAAGATTAATAATCTTATAGAATATACACACATTTTTTTGCAGTGATCTCACAAATGTGGTTATCAAACACGTGTGTGTGTGTGTGTATGTGTGTATGTTACAGTTTAACAGTAAACTTTATTGTCCGAAATGACGTCAGGTGAACTGAAACAATAAACTTTACTGGGAAATTTAGTGATTGTAAATTACTCCAAGCATCTTTTTCTGCGTTATGTTAAAAAACTCCATATTGGCGCACATCAGACAACATATACACCGATACCGATATGTCTGTGATGGGCCAATATCAGCCGACCAGTATATCTGTCGGCCTCTTATAATGATCGAAAGTAAAAGTATGAATGAAGGATGGACCTTGTGGGCAATATCAATACAATCCTCCATTGTTGTATATGTAATTTTTGGAAATCTGTTTCTAGATGAAGTAATCAGATGGAAAAGTATGAAGGACTTGCTGCTTTTCTTTGTCATTTGTGATTGTAAATGAAGAGTCTTGGGGTCTTAGACTGTTGGGTGGACAACAAAATGATCAATCCATCAATCAGGGAAATAACAGCTAGTTGCAGCCCTTTAAATCCGTACCCTGATGACATCACTATGACACCATCATGCTCACTCTTTCCGACTTTGGAAAGATCCTCCAGAGCAACAGAAGATATTATGCAACTGTTGTTACAGGCTGAGTATTAATGACATGACACATGATAAATCACTGGATAAGGATAGCATGGCTAACACTGTATAGCACAATGTTATGGTAACATATCTGATGGTGGATACATCTTCTATTGTCAGATTGTCCACGCTTAGATCCTCTCATACCATTGGTTTGTTTAAAGCAGCGTGAATGTAAACTCTTCAAAGTAACCAGCTAACCAAGTAAATCTACTAAGTTAATTTACACCACATGTAAGTAGACATGCTCAGAAATATCAGCCAACAGTGCAGTTCTTTCTGAAGACCTTCCATGTGTGGTCTGTGCACCACATTTATTCCTTTCCAAGAGGGTCAAAGGGTTTCTTTTCACTCCAGTGTGACAGAAATTTGGCTGGACATTTGTTCCCCCTCCTGACTCTGGGTCTGTTTGGCAGGATGGCGCTGGACGGGATCCGGATGCCCGATGGCTGCTACGCCGACGGGACGTGGGAACTGAAGATGCATGTCACCGACCTCCACAGGGACGTGTCGCTGAGAGTCACCGGGGAAATCCACATCGGCGGAGTCATGCTCAAGCTCGTGGAGAAACTAGGTATGCGTGCACATAGCCATCACGCAGGGGTCAGAGCGGTTCATCTGGGCTTTTCAAAGCAGCTTATCTGAAGTGTATTAAACAGGCTTGAGCGAACTCTTGATTGACTAATTTTGACACGTTAGAAATGATAATCTACTGTGAGTCTGCAGATATCAAATGCATTCCTTTTTGTATCAAAGTGGATGTGGTTGGTGGTATTTCCGTGGTTAATGTCTGTGTGTGTCGATGGCTGACTCGTTTTATTTGTTCACATTTGTTGGGCAATAAACACCTCAAAATAGTTGCTATTCTGAGAAGTGAGATTCCACTAGGTAAACATCACCCTTGTATGCTAACATACAAACTACTTCTGACTTCTGACCAAAGTAAAGAACATTATCCAACTTTGTGAAGGCGGGGGACTCAAAAATATACTTTCTGCCAGAAACACTGAGAGAGAATATATGAAATCAGAGGTTTGGGACAAGCTACATCATTGTCTTTAGAGATAACAGTGAACCTGCTGTGTGTAATACATTTTCTAATTCTGCAGAAGTATCGAAATATATCTTTCTTTGACCTTTTGTGCCATGACACCAGCTCAAAGTCCTCTTTCAGATTTGTGGACTTTCAAGGGTTAATTATCCTCTTTGTTACCCTGCAGTGTATATGGGTCAGTAACCCAAGGTATAAAGAAACCATACACAGCTTCCCTCCCCCCTGTGTATCATGCACTGTTCTGTAGCTGCAGTTACGCACTTGACAAGTTTGGGCGCAACTAAGCATAAGAGTCCTCTGTTCCAGCCACTTGAACACTGCCCTGTTTCATGGAGGCTGGAGAAAGTTCAGCGGCGGTGGCAGTGCGACTTGGGAGTGACAGTGTGTTGTGTGTCGATGGTGCTTGAATGCTCGGCATTCCTGCAGCGCTCCAAGGTTTTATTCCCTGCCCACGGTCCCGTTTTTAGCTCTCCTGTTAGAGCTCCACATAATTGAGGTCTTTGTTCTCTGTGGTCGTCTGTGCTGCGCAGCATCCACGCTAGGCGAGTGCAGTGTTGCTGCCGCGTGTGGGACAACATGAATTCGTTGGTCCTCCCACCCCGGCTCCACTCAAGGCTCAGCCTTATCCATTGTTTGAGCTGTGTGGACGCTTTTTTTGTTAAAGGTCTGGTTGAAGGGTATGACTTTGCTTGTGACAGCTTCTCTTTGGTATAGTGTGGGGAAAGTCTTTCAGTGATGGCTTAATGTGTCGTAAAAGTTGAATACATGAGGTGTAACGGAGTAATAACTTTGCAAAGGACTTTTATTGATATATAAATCAAAATTGACCACATGTGTTTGTACTGTATTGCAGTTTTATCAAGCTGCATTGCGGTCAGGCAGACATTGTTATCATGTGATGTGAGCTGACCCCTTTTCTTGTCTTTTCATCATCATTAATTTCTGTTTTCTTTCTTAAGGATGTAGCTATCCTTGAGATGACTTTTTTATCTGCTCAGGATTCCGGTGGTTTGAGGTCTTCTTGTTGACAATAGTTTTGATTAGTAGAACATGGTTGACTGTATGTTATTGTTGCGCCAGAGTAAAATAACAGGACATGGGTGTGCGTGGTTGTTGTGCCACTATCTTATCAAAAACATTCTCTAATTCCAGCCTTTGTTGCTATTATCATCCAAATTTAAATCCCCTCAGCATGTTCATACTACTAGTACTTTTACTGCAGTTAAATTGGCATACTGAAGCGTGTGTGAGTGTGGGGACGTTTCATTTGACTGCAGTGTCCCTCCTAGCCTGAGTCAACAGGTTGTTTTGCATTGTAATCATTAACCTGTGCGCAACGTTGGTTTTCCACATGGGCACACACAGCAGGAGACTGTACACTGTTCATGACGCAGAATGTTGTGCTGTCCATGGCCCAGAAAATGAACGTTTTCCAAATGATCATTTGGAGCAGTTTGGACCAAGCTCTTGATTGAAATGTGTAAGAAATAAGAGCTAAAACATGGTATCTCCTTGTAAAACGCAACACCACTGAAAATATTAACATGTTAGTGTACAATCTGAGATTATCTGTGCAAGTTAATGAGTTACACCAGAGAAAGCTGTAACCAAAATGTTACTGTGAGAAAAATCTTTTGTCAGTAACCTGCTTCCATACTTCCCCAGCTCTCACTGGTGACAGGGCTGCCCATTCCTCGCTGAACACCTCTTGAGTGCTGTCACATACCTTCTGTTGGATTTGCTGATTGCTTGGATGTGCTGGTTATACATAGATACTGTACATGTGCAGATGTACATGCGCGTATACACGGTGCTGTGAGAAGGCACACGTAGATACGACAGAGTTTTGGCAGGCCGGTGCGTCAGTGTCACATTGAAAGGACATCCTGGTGCAATGACAAATCTCTGTCCTTCCTCTCTCTCTCTCTCTCTCTCTCTCTTTCTGTCTCTTCAAAATGAAGGACCTCTTGTGATTCACTGACTGCTTTCCACAAGGCTGACAGTGTTCTGGTTTTTTTTCTATCATTACATTTGTTGCTGTATGTAGTAGCTTTCAGAAGCAGACGTGCTGAGGTCTGCAGTACGATGGGCCACTGTTCTCATTAGTAGTATTTGTGCATGTGTTTTCACATGTGAGCAGTTTGGTGCGCTGCTCTCAGTGGGTGTGTCTCCTCAACATGTATCCCGCTTCCATCTTTCAGCTCTTCCTGTGAGCCGCATGTCTCTCGTCCACATCGCAGGCTCAAGTGGCCTTCGATAATGGATTAAATAGACAAATGCCAGGAAGGCACTTAGCTATTGATCACAGTAGCGAGTGCTGCGCCGTTTCCCCTGCAGCCCTGCAGGAGAGCAGTATTTAAGGCCAGCTGATTGACAACCCCCTGGTCCCACACTCCTGTAATCCTTTCATCCTTCTATTGCTTACCATCATTCTCTGACTTTGTTGATGTTTTCAAAAGTGCCGCCTTCCTCTCTAAAAGCTAATATTGTGCCATTTAGAAGGGAAAATAAATATTGCACAAACAACACTAGCTCATGCAAGTTTTATTGGATTAAAAGGGATTGTTTTGAAGGTACATCGCTTTTAGGTCTGGCAGACTATTGCTTACAGTAAGTGCTAAAGCTGTCAATGTTTCTCCCAAATGCATTGCTATTTTGCACACGCTAATGGTGGTGGTGGAAATGCCAACCTTTTCAGTGATAATGGTGTACCCTTTGGTGCCCCTAGAGTAATAGCATAGTGGAATGTAGTTGATCTGTGATCTATAGGGTTTTATACCTCATGTATCAAATTTACCCATCTTAATCATGTAAGATCTTAATTGACAATCCAGTAAACCTGTCAATATTTAACAGACAGATAATTGAATGAAGTCTGGGTTGCAAAGCTGGGGGCTACGCTAATAACTCAGAGCTTGTTGTTAAGCAGCTGCTGATTAGCTTAGCATCCTTAAGAGCCCGCTGGGAATGATGTTGTTCAATTCTCGACAAAAGAAACAGCCAAGTGTTGTATGGCAAACACTGATTATAAAGGTTTTTGAAATTAACTCTGCGTCCTTTCAGACGGTCCAAGAATGTCCCGTCAGTCACAAAATCTTTGTTAATATTGGACACCATGTTTTTACCTCAACTATGGTAGGCGCAGAAGAAGGAAGGATTTATCACCAATTTCACCAATGGAAGAAGAATGGGCAACATCTTGTGGTAGTGACAATAAAAACCTTCTTATCCCATATTTACTGTGTATTTATAAAGAATTACACATTATTTAATCTTGTGCAGTGTCAAATTGGACATCTTGAATGTTGTTTTCATTAAAGACCACGAGCAAAAGTTCCTTGCTTTAAGTGTTTTACAGAGTAAATGGAAATCAAAGTCAGGATTTTTTTTTTTTTTTTTTCCTGATCCAAAGAAGTGATCCAAATCCCTGACTCAGATCAGTGATACAATGTGAACCTAGAGTTGTGTTACGTTGCACTCCTACCTTCAGGTCAAGACTCTGAAGACGGTCAAGCCCATAGATAATAACACATTTTAGTTAAGGGTGCAAATTGCTGAAGAAGCAAGTCTTGGAACGAGTAGCATTAGCTAGAAAGAGTAAATGATTGGTGAGAATGTTGCCACACTCACACTGCTGGAGGTATCCTGGTTATATTGGCTCTGCTTACCCTCTCAAGAGACAGCTGAGGATAGAGGGTCTGGACGAAGCAGAAAAAGGGAGGGAAAGAGAGGAGGGGAGGGAGGTGTGTGGGGTCCATCTCTCCGTCTCCACCTTCTCGCTGTGACGTTAGCCACGCTGCTAGAATTCCATAAAAGTCTTCGACGAAGCAGGAAATGACTTCCAGGGTTTGGCATGTTGCTCCCTGGTCGCTGCCGTCATTGCTGGATTCTCTGCTTTCTGCCTCATCCTCCACCCCCCCTTCTCTGTCAACCCCCCCACCCCTTTTTTCCTCTCTCCCTCTTTCTCACCCTTCTGTCTCACTCCCCCGTCATCGAAATACATTTTGTGGAAAATATTTTTATTATTTTGTCTCACTTTTTCAAAGTTTTGGCAGCCATGTCCTAATATTCGACACCGGCGTCTACTCCTCCAGCCACGTAGCATGGCTTAATAATCAATAGAAGTACAGTACATATTGTTTGCTTTCTCCTGGTTTCTGATCCACGTTCATGTACACTGACTCTTAAATGTTCCATAAATAGAACTTAAGCAAACTAATTGGTCTAGTGTGACTCTCATAGTTCATGTGGTTGTTTCCAGCGAGGGGCCTGCAGATTTTTGGCTGCCGTACCACCAGCCAGCCGCAGAGAACTTTCCCTGCATGTCAGAGAAAATGTGTGTTTTGTATTTGCGATGACCTACATATTCGCATTGCAAGTGAATAAGCGAACATCATCCCACAATCACATCGGTTTTGCTCGAGCAAATCGTGTAGGAAACGCCAGTTATTGTTAATATTAACAAGAATTGACTTAAATGTTTCCCCTGAGCGACTTTGTTTTCAAGATAATGCTCCAGTCTGTCAGCTGTTTGAGTTCTGTGTCCTTTTTGCGATGCCAAGATGCTGTGTGTTGGAGGTTGTGGTGACCAGAGGGAGATGGCTTTGGTTTGACAATGGAGCGCAGGTTTCATTAGGAAACAGACGCGATATAACACAGGATGCCAAACTTCCTCTTGGCTTTTTTTTAATGCGCCTTCTCCCTTGTGCCTTCCTTGCATTCCCGCCTTCCTGCCCTCTCAGTGTCCTCCCACTGAAGGGAAAGATGGGTCTTAGGTCCCTGCAGAGAATGTGATGAAGAGCTGAGATACCATGGTCATATCTGTCCTGATGACGTGAGAGTTGTGCTCACATCTTTACATTGACTATCTCACACCAGGACAGTGGAAGATTCCTTTGATGGGTGGCTAGAACCACTTCCCCTCTCCTCCTGTCATCTTGCCATGACACACAGTTCAGATATATTGCCTTGCGTAATGAGACTCATTGATTGCGACTCTGGAGCCGTCCAACGCGTCAGGCATTACGAAGTGAGAAACGGCCTGGCAGCCTGTGTGATCATCCTGCTCTCTAATCTCTCTGACAGGAAGTAGTTAGCCTAAGTAGCGGTCCTGCCCAGGCCAGAGCTTTCCTGTTTCACGAGCAAGATGCTGCAGTGATTGTGCTGCTCTGTACTCGGTGCTCACACACAGACCCCTGGCCTATATATTTGCATATATACGCATTGTTTCCCTCATATTAGAGGTAATTTTAGCAGCCCACACAAATAGATCTGCCCCAAAATGAAATATGGAAGTTATTTCCTCTTGAAATGATAGTCAGAATGTTGTGTATTCCCATATGGATTAGAAAAATGACCTATGATCAGTTCTTGACAGATGCTTTAGTACTATGAAAGATAATTAAATTACATTATGTCAAGGAAAGAAACCAGCTGTGGTAGTGTCTCTGTGCTATGCTAACGAGTTAATTATTTGCACATTGTGCGAGGAAAAGCTAAGCTGTGTGCTAAACTTGACTTTGACAGCTGTGAGTTTCGATGTGCTCCTCCCTTGATGAAGGGTCATGTCGGAGCAGCTTCAGCTGCTTCAAGCTCCAAATGTCTCTTGATGCATTTTCTTCTGGAAGTTCTGGTCAGTTTACAAATATGTAGATTTGAAAAACAGTATAATCAATTTGCCAGTTTATCTCGTTATCACTCGCCGTCCACTTTCAAAGGACTGCCCTGCTTGTTAAGGATGATTTAATTAGTTACGTTTGGCATCTCAAACATGCAGTGGAACAAACTTTCATGGCTCCTCTGGGAACTTGAAGCTTGTTGCTTTTTGTCCCTCTTACCTTCCTGTAGTGGCAGGCAGTGTGGTGGGTCCAATGGAAGGAAATATTGGAGCAGCACATTGTTGTTGTAACACCTGTGTGTCAGTGGAGTAAACTGATATGTTTTCGTCTCGGTTCTCAGCCCACATTTCATTCATTTAAACACGTCCCCGCCTCTCAGTCTGTCTCTGTACTCCCACTTTTACAGAGTAAAGGGGCAAGAGAGGTGTTGGTTACATAACCAAGGGAACATAGATTGTGTAATAATAATTTCATTACAGCCCAGTCACTCTTAGAGTTTAAAAAATGAGACGCATGCAAGATAATTTAAAGCTTCTTTCCACTGTTTAATTTTCTCATTTGCTTTACAGCAGATGTGTCTAATAATATGTCCATAAAAACAATTATCAGAATGGTCTTCAAATTGCTTATTAACAGTTAAACACTAAATATACAATTAATAATAAAAAGAAACAAAGAAAGCAGGACATATTCATAATTAAAAAGCTGTAACCAGAAAAATCTTTGTTGTTGAAAGAGATTAATGAATCACTCGGTTAATTGTCCAAATGTTAAACCTGAAGTTTTCCTCAGGGTTTTTTATAGAAATGCGACCAGAAGCTGTGGAGCAACTGACTTCCTGTTGACCTCACAGAGGCATCAGTGGGGCGATTCATCACAGTCCTGAGGGGACGTCTGGAAGGATGCATACATGGCTAGAAGGACAGATGAATATTGTCTGTCTGCTCCATTGATCTTAGTGCCAGAGTCTCCTTGTAATATCATTATTTCACCGGGTCCCTGAACACTTAATTGTATAAAGCTGTGTCAGGGCGGAGCGGGAGTACCCCCAGTGTTTTGCTGTGTTTTTGAAAATGACACAAATGGATACAAACTATATGTCTCTAAGGAGGTTTCCTCTAATAGCCCTCCTGGCCTCTCCTAATGCATCAAAGCCAGCAGCACTGTTCCACTCTCCTCTTACTGTAACGAGCTAAATTTCCTGTTAAGATTTCAGCCTCTGTGCTGTCCATTCTCAGATGGTAAGCCAGAGCATTACTTCTGTTATTTATGCTATAGCAAAGTCCTTTAAGTCTTGCCACTCGGCAGCCATCTTGGCAACAATCTGGGCAGTTATTTCGGGATAACAAGACCAGGCCCTTATCTAAATGAATGAGGAGAGAGCCATTACTTCTCTTTGAATGGTCACCAGAACATAAAAAAACTGCATGTATAGAGTTGCCTTATACTTCTACTATGCATTATTTCTTAACTTGTTTTAATGTATTTTAAACGATTTTAATGTAATTTTTATGCCCCTGTAAAGCACTTTGAGTTGCCTTGTGTCTGAATTGTGCTATACAAATAAACTTGCGTTGCCTTGCACAGTTTCACGCCACCAACTTCTTCTACAGAGTGCCCCAATGTGACGCCATCAGATATGATATTTGTCATACAACAGCCGTCTCTGACGTTGCAGGCTTGTCTATTCAAAATGCGCTTGATCCAATGTGGTTTTCCCCGCTCCTATGACATCTCTAGCTATGGATAGATGAGCATGTTTTGGATGTGCGTGTATCAAGGTTTCCTTTCTTCAGAAATTACTGTTTTATTTTACATCTGGAAAATCTGTTGAAGTCCGACATATTTAGATCTCTGCGGTCAAAATGCCCGATGAAAATAATTTCCTCTGAGCTCAGTGTGAATTATAGTGAAGGTGGAGTAAGAGATTCTGGAGAAAGATAGTTGATTGTTAAGTCTCATTCCCAGATGCACGCCATCAGCAGTCTCCATGAATTGTTTTTAAGCTGGAATAGAAGCCTTGGAATAGGCTTGTGTGTCTGTATGTGAAGCAGTAGTGGCAGTACAACACTACTGAATTGGATCAATATCTGCCACGACGTCCCATGACACCTTTCAGGCGAGCCATGACCTTAAAACGTTTCTGTATCACTGACACGGTGCATAACCTCGATGAACCTCTTTGTGTCTTATTTCCGCAGCCTAAAAAGCTTTAATGGCAGCATTAAGTGTCCCTTTGTCTAAATGCTTTGTCAGGTAACGCTTAAATGATTGAAAGGGTCCAGACTCTGCAGAATCTGGTTCTAAAGGCGCTGTGTGTTGCATATTTAATGCCTCTGATAAATGGCGTGTTATTGACTATTGGCAGGAAGCTGATCTGTTCTATAATAACTGACAGAAATAAGCTCGGCTAACCTCCTTCAACTCAAGCTGTCAGTGGAAAGCACTTGAGTTTTAATGGTATTGGTTAGTGAATACTCAAGGACACAGCTGGAATAGATTTGAATATTAGTCGATGATTTTATTCGAGTCAGGCGAAATGATGTGTTCGCAGTGTTTCTCAGTCTTTGTTGTGTGCAGGGTGGAACAGATGCATTGCTAGTATGACTTCAGAATTTTCTTTATCTGTTGATCATTCGTCACGAGTCCAGAAACGAGTTTGTCTGCTGTCACCTCTGACATATAGCGATGCTGATGACTTGATGCTGCGTGCATTGTCTTTAGAATCAGCCAAGGTATTGTTGAATTCACTGTATCGCTTCAATCTTCCGCTCTAATCTCGCGTGACTCTCTATCTCATGTCTGCCGTGCAGATATTGTCATCACCTGTCTCTATCGAACTTGTTGCGTACATGTTGGCCATCTGATGTTGATACTATCTAGCGTGAGTACACATGCAAGTGAGCGCCTAAAGGCCATTTACAGTAGATCTAATTTAAGGACAGTGCAGCAGAACAGTTGCTTCCTGCATCTTTGCTTGTCAATACCGACCTTCACCCTGCTTCAGACGTGGAATATATTTAGAAAGAGAAGAGCTTTCATGTTGTAGAGGGGGATAAACTGTGTGTGTGTGTGTGTGTGTGTGTGACAGAGAGACTAAGACTGACAAACCTACAGCTCTTTGTTGTGTATGAAAACAAGTCGTCGCCTCGTACCATTGCCCCCGCGGCGTCAGCCAGGAGTCACCAAGGAAACGGCATGACCAGCCTCACCCAGCTGTAAGGTTTTTATCAGCTGATGTTTGAAAATGACAAAGCCTCACGCTGCATGTTGATCCGTGGTTATCACTGATAGGGAACAGCTTGGCCCCGACAGCTCATGAAAAAACATTTTCAGAGAAACTGAACTGTGCAGACGCAATGGAAAAAACCCGATTTTTAAGTGTGTCTGCACATAAACCACCTCCATCAGTAATGCTCGAGATGAGCCTGGATCTTGCTTCAGGCGTCAGCTGACTGTCATTGCTTTTTTAAAGGATTTTATTTTCTCTTGGAGCCCAAAAGCCCAGTGTCACATGTAGAGCTGCAGTGGTTTGTTTATGAATCGATTAGTTAATCGACAGCTGTTTTTAAGTCATGCTAAAATGCAGCTTACTAAAAGAGCTAACGTTAAGCCGTTCCAGCAAGGCATTTAGATATTTGTGGGATTCACTGCTCCTCTTGGTCTCATTTTGTAGTAAATTTAATATCTTTGGATTTTGGACTTATCACAGGCAATTTGATGATTTCACCTTGGCCTTTTGGAAACTGTGTGGGACAATTTTCACTGTTTTCTGGCATTTTATAGACCAAATGATAAATCAAGAAAATTGCAGCAGATGAATCAATAATGAAAATAGTTGCTCGTTACAGCCCTGGTGACATTTGGGCAGGACCACAGGGTGTGCATTTTAGTTGATCAGAAAATCAACTCTTGATTTGGCTTGTATTGTCCATAATTTGACTTCCACTTATCATCTCTGTTCTGTTTCTAATGAAATGTGTTGAAAAGAGCTGCCAAAAGTCACATAATGTTTTTCAACAACAGATAGAAACCAAAAAAAATGCTTACAGAACAGTAAACCTATAAATTTGACACAAGAGTGTCACTTCAGCTACTGAATAAAAATAGAATAACTGCCTACAAAAACAGAACGAAGAGATTTCAGACGTCTACTTGTCGCAAACACACATGGTTTGCAACAAGTAGACGTCTGAAATCTCTACAGTCTGTTTTTGTAGGCAGTTATTCTATTTTTCAAGCAGGAGATAGAACTGGAGACACTATTTATGTTTAGTATTTTTGGCCAGTAGGATTTAATTTTGAATTTCCGCTTCCTGCTAGCGCTTGCTCTGACTCGCTCTGTCTCTCATTATTGTGCGTCTCCTCCTTCGTCCTCTGCTCATCCTTCTCATCTCTCCTTTCATGCCCTTTCTCTCATTCCTTCTTTCTCATCCTCTCGTCCCGTCATGTCCCTTCCCCCTCGCAGACAGGCCTCCATAAACATTGCTGCCTCCCAATGTAAACACCATGGACACTCTGAGTAGGAGGGGAGGGATGGAGAGAGCAAAGAGGAGTGATGGGAAGGAGAGACAATTCAGTTTCCTGTGTATCTAAATGAAAGCCTTGAAAACTTGGTGCATTTGTGCCCACTTTGCAACATTTTAGGTAAAATTTCACTGTGTGCTTCTTGCTTCTTTTGCTTGATGGTGTTGTAGAGCACATCATATGAATCCATGACTTTCTAAAGCTGTATTTCTCGCTGTGGTATCTGGTGCACAACGCAGAGGAAGTGGTCTTGGTCAGGACTCGGGAGCTGCCACGGTGAATGAAAATAACTCAGTTTGACAGAATTTATGGATTAATTTAGCTTGTTAAAGCCCACATGCGCACAAACACACACAGCTAATGTAGTTAATGGATGGATAAGAACACCCTACATTCGACAAACCTGTGCACACACACGCACACACACACTATCACCGTATCATCTTTCACATCCTGCAGAGGTCATAAAACATGGCTTTGCCATTCTGTTTCCCCTCCCCTTGTCTTTCAAGCCCTGTTTGTGTGCACACACACACACGTACACACACATATCACTCTGCTGAGGAGCTGTGGGCCCACATTTAATGCACCCAATTACTTAGCCCCCCGCTCCTCTGGCTGCTGCATTACGTCAGGCTTGGCAGGCTGTATTTTTAGCTTGGAGATGCCATTGGCCCTCCCTCTCCGTGGATTGAATTACCACCTTGTTGCTGAAAGAACCCAATGGCCGCCTACCCGAGCTGCCCCTCGTCCAATCACAACACATCGAACCACTGCGTGATGACACAAGCAAGCAGCAGGAAAGACTACGTCCGTTAAGGTCTTGGCGTTGGGAGGCGACAAGGAAACAGCGTAGCAGGGGCCATTGAGAGAGTGTTAAGAGGAAAAATGACCAGCCAAAACGTGAATTCATGCCTCGCCACAGACTGTACAGTGGTCATGCATGCTGAGTACGAGGACGTTTCTATAGAACGTGGTCTGTGGTGAAGACCTGAGCGCCAAATGTTAACGCTAGCTGTTCTGCAGTGCTCCCAGACACCAGAAATTACAAGGTTGTATAAGGGGAAAAACTGTGAGCAGAGTTATGAAAATACATTCAGGTCTATTTTCAATTTTCCTCTCCCTGCTCCCTCTCATTATTTCAGCCTTTAATAGCTGTAGTGCACTTAAGGGAGCATTTTCTCTGATGGTAGCAATGAAGTTGTGCTCTGCACAGCTGAGACATCAGAAAGGAGCGATGACAGCCAGACCCCATGCTGCTAGAGGAACTCGCACAGGGTCTCCGAAAGAAAGCCTGGAATGTTTTCACTCGAGTACCAAGTGTTTCCCCCCGGAGTAAACAGTATAAAACCCAACAGCTTGACAAACAGCCCCCCTCCCAAAATCAATTCACACAGTCCTAGGCCTCCACAATGACATCTGCATTGATATGCTGGTGGTCACTCTTTCTTCTGAAACGTCCCTCGCCATCTTAATCACCAGTGTAATCTCTTCCTCATTCCAGTTTGCTTTCCTCACATCACAGCAGTCTCTTTTCCCGGCTCTAAGCAGCCAATCTGTTGTTTCACCTTCTCACCCGCTAATCCCAATCATTCAGCTTTCAGACAGGCTCAGCAGGAGAGTGTCAACAATGCATAAGGGTGCCCCTATGTAAAGTTAAGGTCATGGGGAAACAAAGGCAGATCGTGGAAATAGGAGGCCACTCAAGGTTTAGGTTACCATGGCACCCAGCTGTTTGACATATGGAGGAGGTAGAGCAACATTCAAGATAGTTCCTCTTCTTTGAAAAGCCATATTCCGTTCAGAACGAGCAGAAACAGTGTGCATTAGTCAGTGTTGGATTTTGTTGATCGCCATGTTGATTTACGTTCTTCTCGTTCCATGTATCAGAAGGTAATTGTAGTCCATTATGGCTCCAGTTTGTCCATTAGTAGCTGTGTCCTTCTGCGTGTAATAAGTAAATGCAATGTTCTGATGTCACATTTAGATGATGTGCTGCCAGCCTTGAACACAAAGAAGATGCATTTCTGAATTAGGGTCAAAATACTGCTCTGCCTGTTTTTTAGGGATGTTCAGCGTTCCTTCTAGAGCTGCAACGATAAGTCAATTTATCGATTTGGTTTTGAACTATTATTTTTGAGATAGATACGGGGGTGAAGTACCTACTGTATACTATTGTTGTGATCTAACTGTCTGGTTTTTAATTTTTGCCATATTTATGGTCATGATGCTGCTGTAGATGACAACATGTGACTCTTATCTGTCTGTGCGCCTTCAAACACTCTTGCTGCCACAGCCATATGTAAGCTGAAACGGTTCAGATCGACTGCTTTGATTAAAGGATGACTGTGCAAAGTGACGTCTGCTTCTGGACACAGTGAGAGGAGAGAGAGAGACCTGGAGCGAGACAGAGGATAGGCTGGAGAAGCAATGATGGGGTGTGTGGGCGGAGGAAATGAGACACCGCTTTGGGAAGTGCCTTCCTGGACTAATGCCGGAGTAATGACATCACTACTGAGGGGGAACATCTGAAAACTACAGGCCTATTCATTCCCTCTAAACTATCGTAGACCTCTAAGGCCTTTAAAGTAACACATGTACAGTATAGAGCACATAATAAGAAGATTGAGATTTTTAATCCTCTAAAAAATGAAGAAAAGTCCTTGAGCTAGCTGGCCTGCTATTCATTCTGACCTGCTTAACATACTTAGCTATTTTGTGAATATAACCCATTATGGTGATAGACGGATAAGAAATTGATGCACTGTCTTTGAGTGCATTTCACCTTTTGCTTTGAAGGGATTTGCAGCTCAAACACAATTTAGCCCATCACAATGCTGCTCATATAGAAACCAGAGCAAGGTGATCTGCGCAAACAGCTGCTTTGAGTTCCTCTTAAATCCCTGCGGTTTTCACCTTCTCCCTTGAAGTCAGACACACACACCATGAGACCACAGGTCCGTCCCCATTGTGCTGAGCCCCTGCGGAGCGAAAGCCTGGGAGCTATGAGGGGTTTTGGGTGGCTTGTGTCTGCTTTTAGAAGGATCACGGTGCGCCTTCGGAACAAAGAGGGAGGCATGAACCTGATATCCCCACAATGTCACACAAACAGCCACGTCTTTCACACACTCAGTCGTCTCCTCCTTCTCACTTTGACTTCACCGCCCCCGTGCAAACCTTT
This sequence comes from Pagrus pagrus, assembly GCF_965226575.1. Lineage (NCBI taxonomy): Eukaryota > Metazoa > Chordata > Actinopteri > Spariformes > Sparidae > Pagrus > Pagrus pagrus. The sequence continues at coordinate 18,930,358 of NC_140202.1, read as the reverse complement.
TCTGTGCCCCCCTCTCACCCCAAATGTGACCCTCTGCCCTGGAGGGGACATATTTGGTGAGCCCAGGTCAGTACAGTGTGATGGATACAGACTGAGAGCTCTAGTTACACTTTCCTTTTGCCAGCAATATCTTTGCCTTGCTGTCCACCAATGTATCTATTCAGTCTTTTTCTATGTTTTCTTTTGTATCTTTGCTGTAAATACTAAAACTAATCCTCTCTCCTCTTCTCTTCCCCTCCATAGATGTGAAAAAGGACTGGTCAGACCATGCCTTGTGGTGGGAGAAGAAGAAGACATGGCTGCTGAAAACCCACTGGACGTTGGACAAGTACGGCATCCAAGCCGACGCCAGGCTGCTCTTCACGCCACAGCACAAGCTTCTGCGCCTCCAGCTGCCCAACATGAAGCACATGAAGGTCAAGGTCAACTTCTCGGACCGCGTCTTCAAGGCCGTGTCCGACATCTGCAAAACTTTCAGTAAGTGGAACGACTGACTCGTGTGCGTGGCAGCGGGTGGAGCAGCGTCACAGTTGTAGCTGAGATGTGGAAAACAGTCGCGAAGCAAATGCGAGATGAGGTGTGACTGATTGCCAAAGAGTCATGGGAGTGAGCGTAGAATAGTGGTGTAGTAGAACAGAAGGTGCCCACCCTGTAAGAGTATTTTTGGAAATGTTAATCATGTCCTTCCTCTCACTTTGTTTTTATTCCTGGCAATTTGTTGTGTTTATTAAACACACTGAGCTCTGCACACTGGAGTCACGTCTCCTGACTCTGGAGTCGTGTCCTTGGAACCTGGGCTCCATTGGTCTCACAGTAATGTTTAGTAAACAGAGATTATCAATCCGTCTCAGGCTTATGACACAGGCACACACCAAAGCAAAAATTAATGTGCATGTAAATAAAAATCATACTCTTGCTCACTGTCTTGCTTAACTACCATTTTCTTGACTAAAATCGTGTCCAGACCTAACTGTCCCCCGTGGATTTAGTCGTATACATGGGTCACTCACAATCACTATTGATATCTTCCATCACTGGCACCACCCTGTCCTGTCATAGACGTGTCAAAGGTCACACACTGGACCCAAGGGACCTCTGACCTGCTAACGCCCACTTTTCCTCGGTGCTTGCCCCTGCCTCAGTCACTGTCTCCAGTAGGGTTTATATATAATTAAAACCTTCCATCAAGGCAGGGTCATAGCACACCTGTTGTGTCTTTGTCACTGGACTGTGTCCAGCCTGCAGGATCCGGGGCTCCAGTAGCCGCACTCCTGTTTTTATTGGCTGCTACAGGTAGCACTCGAGTTTGTTTTTAATTTGGAAGGAATGGAGCTTTCAGAAGGAGACTGGGTCGGCAGAGCAGTTCTATGAAATTGATAAGAACAAGTTTTACTTAATGTAAATATACAAAGGAGCTGTTTTTGACAGCAGAGGCAGGGAAATGGAGGAGTAGAAGGCCTGTAGTCCTTCTCTTCTCACAGCCAGGCCTTGTTAGGAATGTGTCTGCTGCTTCTGTAATAAATCTATTTCAGCTTCTCAGAAATTCAGGACAAATTGCTTTTGGCTGACATTGCGCGTGCCAAGATGTTGCAAGACGCTGTACGGTGGCTGTAAAGGGTCCCTTCAGAGTGACACGCCTGTATTTATGTATCACTCTGCATTATTGTTTGCAAAAAGCAGAACTTATGATAAGGACAAGTTACAAGTTTCTTTACTGTAACTGTGGGTATGACAGCTGACTTAGCTGACTTACAGCTGGTCTGGCCTGGAAGCATTTCATTTTTTGTTATCTGGGCAACTTTGAGTTTTACAATTTCCTGTGCATATTTTCTGCTGACTCTCTGTCAGCTGCTCGGCATTGGGAATAAGAGGGACAGGATAAGACGAGGCCCGTCCAACTGGCCTTCGCTCGAGACAGCAGAAAGGGAGGGACAGAACCTGGAAGATAGAAACAGATAGAGAAAGTCAGCTGAGTTTTTGCGGCCGGCTTCCCTTTCTTTTTCTCATACCAATTTATTTTTTAGGGTATTTCTGCTCTTGTGTTTGGTAAATAGGTCACACAGAGGTGATTTCCTGTTCCAAAACAAGTTCTGAATTCAGGCGTCTGGTGTAGTATTTGCCTTTTTTTTTTATCCCCACCCCCTCAATGGTTTATTTATCTCATCTCTACAGTTTAAGGATTATATTATACTCTAAACATTTGGTCTATTATTTGTAGTATAAACATACAGTATGTTTAACCTCAAACCTGCTATTTAGTCTTCTTTTCAGTCTCTTTAGCACAACTCAAAGTCCGACAGTGAGCGTCCCATACTGTGGAAAAGCATAGAAAATCAACATAACACTCCAAGTTAGAAGTATAAAACCAATTATCCCCGCTGTACTTCTTCTCCCATGTCCATGGCAGCTGTGTCCTGACACAGACACAGTCCATCTGTGCAGGCTGGGAACTGAGACTACTCAGCAAAAGGTTGATGTACTGTAATACTTGAAAATCACTCAGTTCCACTCCTGTTTTGACCTCTGCTTCCATTTGGCAGCTCTTACATCCTGTGCTGCATTGCTCACTTGATGGTGAAGTTAAGGCATTGGGGATTTTCCACTTTTAGTCGCAAGATAACATATTGTGAATTTTGTCAACAAGTCTGAGAATTTGTTTTGAAGTTTGAAGTGTTTATTGTGTTGTAATGCCAGCTGAAACTGGAGATGGAGATGCTGCAGGGGCTGCGTTAAATTATTTTTGTCCTTAATGATAAAGCTACCAATTGTTTTTTCAATACATGTTAGAAAATGAAAGTAAATGCCTGTCACAACTTTCTGAAACACACACACATCTTTAAATAGCTTGTTTTGTGCAACGAACATTTGAAAACCCAAATATATTCAGTTTTCAATTATATTACCAAAGAAAAGCAGAAAATCTTAACATTTGAGAAGCTGGAACCAGCAGATATTTGGCATTTCTGCTATATAAATGACTTAAATTAATAAACAAATAATCAAAAGTGTTTCTGGAGTCAACTGATCAATGTATAGACACATTATTTCAGCTTTAAAATACTGTATGAAAAGCAAAAAAATCAGGTCTGTAGTTGAGAAAAAAATGAAGCGACTGGTCACAGTCAGACATAAGCTTGTCCCGTCTAGACAACCTGGATTCACTTCCAACACATTAAACACACACATACACCTCCTCCCTCTGACAGGAGGCTGTTTTACTCTTCCTGTGAGCCAGCGCACAAAATGTACTTTTCACAACTGACTAACACATGACTGTGGACCTCAGAGCCTGAGGTGGTACAAAAAAATGAGGCTGCTTCTCTCAGCAAAGCACCACTTCAGGCTAACAAGAGTCAGGCTGCTCCACTTAACTGCTGTGGGTTTTTTAGTCAGCACTCCTTTACTACCCTGTGTGGGGAAAACTGAGACACAATAGAGGCAGTGACAATGCTTTAACTTGTTGCATTTGTCTGCACTGCTCTGAAACGTTACAACTGGAAAAATGGACACCCAGACAGGAAAGGATGCAGACAACATAAGACAAAAAGAGCACAGGAGAATGAGCTTAAAGGCAGACCGTGGAGAGGGCGTGTTGCAAGCGCCTTATCCTGCAGAAACCTTTTTAGACATGTGGGACTGTTTCTTCATCATTTTGGTCCGGCAGATTTATGGCCCATCAACCTGTGGTCTGCTTGACTGGCCCGAGTGTGCTGGTCACTGTTGTCATAACACAGGAAGAGTGCGGCTTGGCTTCACCTTCAGCTCTAAAATTGAAGTGCATTATAACCTCTTTTGGGTGGCCTTTTAGCACCTTTTTAGCCTCCTGTCTGATCGATGAGGAGAACCTCTGACTCTATTATTAAGCTGCTGGAGTTGGTACCATCCAAGAAACCAGAGCAAGCTAGATTTTGTAAGTATCCAACCGAAAGAAAATCCAACGCCCTCCCTTCAGGCATTTCTCCAAAGCCACTGCTACAAAACAAATGAATGTGCACTGACTTACTACACTGACTGACCTTATAGCTCTCGTTCACCAGCTATTTGTGAGCCGTGACTTCGTTCCACAAGCAGTTTCAGGTTTTTTAAGTCTAATAAATACATAAATATAGCAAAATAGCCGTTGATTGACCTCAATCTTCCTGGCCTGGCAGTTACAGCCTACTGTGGCACAGCACATCACTGTCATCACTCACTGTATCCAACTACCCAATGTCTCATTCAATTGTAAGAAAACACCTAACTATCTTAATGAATGTAAACAACCAACATGGCTAATGTTATTACTCACCAGTGTCAAGCTAGCATCTTGCTAGTGGGACATTTTAGTTGCACTTTCTCTGTCATTCTTGTGCGACTAGCTCACTGTTAGTTTCAGCAATACTTCCCCTTAGCCTTGTGGAAGACTGGTCATTAGCAATGAGTGCACGTGCACAGTACACATGGGCTCTATCTATGCAGATAAACGGGCAACTAGACGTTCAATCTTTCCTGATTGCTGTCTGGATGTTAAGAGATTTTCTACAAATAACAGAAATGCCTCTAAAATAACACTAGCATTAAAATTGGAGCCAGAAGAAGAAGAAGGAAAAAAAACATCAGTAGAGTTCTGTTTTAGTGCCTTATGTGTTTGTACTGGATCATAGCCTCGTTCAACTCACCCTAAATGTCTAAAATCACATTTCTTTCCATCAGGTAGAGTCCTTAAACATAAAATATCAGCACCATCACCATTCTTATTAGACTGCGACTGTATGAGTCATTTTTTGTATGAGTCATTTTTTTAACTGTTGTTTGCCTTGGAACAAACCTATGATTTATTTGCTCTTGAGTATTGATCAGTCAGCCTTGCAGACTAATGAGGACCCCCCTCACAACACTGAGGAGTACTCAGGGGGGAAAGAAAGGGAAATCACTCCTCTTTAATTTCTTTTGTCCATGTAGGGTCTTAAACTGTTTGCACGGTAAACTTTAGTGCTGTAAAATTAGACTGTGACGGTGTTTGTGATTCTTCTGCGGCTGGCCTTACTCACTGCTGTGAATCATGTGTTCCAAGGAGCAAGGAGTAGATCTTGGAAGCCCAGCTGGCTCTCGATCAACCCCTCTCCTCTGGCTCCAGGCCCGGTTACTGCCACATGTCTGCAGGAAGGAAGATTGGGGTCTTATTGTCTAAGGTGTCATTTCTAATAATGGAATTCAACAAGCTTTTGTAAGCGCTCTGACCATCACTCAGCCGTCTTCCTCCTCCTGACACCAGCCACAAGTATGTGGTGAGTGTGGGAGTAGTCTTTCCCACCAGATCACGATTCTTGAATTATCACTACAAACATTCAACACTCAGCTGTCAGCAGAAATTGAGTGTAACACGCCTCTCACTGAAAAATACGAGTAGAGGTGAGTGTTTTTTGTATTTACTCCCTCGCCTGATTTGGTCATCTTTATCTCTGTGTTTTTGATGATATTCATACTTTAGCAGACTTGAAATCTCCATCATATCAACTACGCCTCCGCTCCCGTCATGGGAAAAGCGAACGTCTGTCAATTTATTTACCCCACCCACTCTTTTCCCACTTCTTTTGTTTCCCAGGTGCCTCAAACATTACTTTTACAGGCACATTTGTACTTTTGTTCCCTCCTCTGATGATGGATCCTAAACCTGTCACGGAAAGTAGTGTTTTACCACACTGAGTCATGGTTTTATGAAGATTTTGTGGCCAAAACAATTGCCTTTGAGCAGAGACGATAAAATATATTATTGTGGATCGTGATAAAAACACGTAAGCTAGCTAGATAGGTTGATCACGGTGAATTTGCACTACCGGGATAATCGTGAATATCTAGCACGTCAACATACATTCCTGAATGGATTTCTAGATTATTTTGCATTGCCACAAAGGTGGAGCCGAAATCTTTTCAGTCATTTAAAAATCCTAAGCCTGTCACCATGGTATCCCCCACAAAAAAAGTTAAATCGGATTTGTTAAAATGTATCCAACCTCTCACCTCCAGTCAAGTGAATTAAGCAACTTTTATTGCCATTTTTAAGCAGAATTTTACTACTATCAGGATAATATCGTGAACTGCAATTATTTTGTCCAGTATCCCATATCCACTTTTGAGTCACACTTTTGATATATAGAGATTAAGGACTAGTGAAAGACTATAATAAAAAGACTGCACAGATATTAAAATGGTTACAAATGTGTTAATATGTGTGCAGTCACTTTTTCTCTACCAGCACTGTGTGCAAGTTGATTAAAAATAAAATAAATCTGATTTCACTTTGATATCAAAATAGGTATAGAGTATCTTTTTTTTTTTTTTTACTATATTGTATTGAAGTTACAAAATCTTGTTTTGTGTCCACCTTAATAGAAGTTATGATATGTAAGTTTCATGGAAATAATTCATCATCAGACATTTTCCTGCGTGTTGCTCATAGGTAGGCTCCTTGCTGACAATGAGATCATAAGCCTGAACGCTGAAAAGTGACATCGTAGTAAAATGCCACATGCCTCTGCAGTGCCTCAACAAGAGACGCAGTCCTGCCCACGTATGCACACAGTCTGATACACACTTGGCTGTGTGTATTTGGCTCCCTCGCTCAGCTCAGTGGGGCTAAAGCTCGGCAGCACGCCTGCAGCTCACATGGCTGTATAAGGGCACAGGGATTGTGCTTCACCGCTGCAGCAGAGCGGGAACAGAGGAGGAGGGAGGCAGCGAGAGGAGAGGGAGAGAGAGGGTGAGCTCCCATCTGGTAGTTCTTAAAACTCCTGGAATGCTTTTGCTTTAGTTACACAAACTAAACAAGATTTCTCACTAAGCCAAGACGTTCTCTCTCCCTTTCTGCTTGTGCTTTCCTCAACACCCTCTGCAACCTGTCCAATCAGTCTGCAACACCTTTCCAATCCTTCATCTCTGGATTTATCTCAGTGGACGTGAGAAAGTGAATATTTTGGCAACACGCCTGCACAGAACAAAGTGAGAATAACAGTGAAGGCGCCCAAAAAATAAGCTTGTTTAATTAATATATATGGAATTCTGAGAAAACCAAATCCAGCTGAGGATCCAGATGTGCTCGCTTCTAGACTAGCACCATCTATTCTAGTCCTGACACATTCTGGCCATCTCGCTACTACATCAGAACCATCCCGTCTTAAAACATCATTGCAGTGCTGAGTGATGGTTCCCTGGTCTCCAACCCAGAGGGGAAAGAAGCTGCTCTGTTTTAGTCATTATGTCTTACTGTCCTGCTCACACACAGTCAGGATGTGGTTGTTTGTTTAATTCACAGCATCTCTGTATCTTCGAGAATGACTTTTTGGTGCTTTTGTGAAAGCTACGCCGTCTTATTACTCGCCAACAGCAACTGAGTACTGTTTTTATGCGTGTGTGAGAGAGGAAAAGTTGGAGGAAAGCGGGTAAGAAGGAGATGGAGGTTGTGTCTGCCCTGTCTCAGTTGGGGATTACAGTTAAAGCGAGATTTGTTGGGGCCATGAGAAAAGGGATTTGCAATTTTCCACCCCTCGTGTGCACAGCTGTCTACAATTCTTACCCATCTCTTCTGTCCCTTGGCTTTCTCTTACACTTTGAATTTTTTTTTTGTGGATTTAAGTTGCCTTCATTTTACTGTATTCGCCTACATTGTCTGCATGCTTTGCAATAAGTCATGTGGTTTATTTGAAGCCTGTAGTTGAAACAACACAAATGACTTGTTTTAAAGTGACTTGTTGTGAGGCAAGCTTATGTTTATGTGGCATGAAATGAACTTTCTTGCTCTCTCTCCCCCTCCAGATATCCGCCACCCAGAGGAGCTATCTCTACTGCGTAAGCCCCGTGATCCCAAGAAGAAGAAGAAAAAGCTGGAGGAGACGGAGGAGGATGATCTGGAGCTGGAGGGTCCGCTGTTAACCCCTGGATCAGGTGAGCTGATGGATAGTATCTCCTACGTGGAAGCACTTCTTACACTTTGCTTAAAGGAATCAGTTGAATGGTAAAAGGGAAGGAATAATTGAAGTTTTGCACTTCACATGTTAAGATGATGTGTTGAAAGCTCCTGCAAACTTCAGTTTTTAAGGTTCAAGATCAACTTTGAAGTAATTATGGAGCATTGGGTTTTATTTTTGTTTTTCATTGTGAAAAGTAATCATCACGTTTTCCCTCAAGCAGCAGGTTGAATAGCAGGTTTCCCTGGCCGCTGTGGAGCATCCTCCATTCTTTTTTGTGTCCTAATTGCGCCCGTGGTTCTCAAACCGCTAAGATAACTCCAGATTGCTGCACTCTGCTTCTAGTGACCAAATATGAATGTGTGAGTTTGAGGCCTGCATGGGATCCGCAGCCCCGGCTCCCGATTCCTTGGCAGGGAGGACCAAGAATGGTTGAGATTCCACACATAGTTGGTCACGCTGCCATTTTAAACCCAAACCAGGCTACACGACTGCACTTCTCCTGGCCCTCCTTCTCCTCCCTCCTTCTGCCAGTGATGGGAGAGTTACAACCATGTGAGCAGGGAGGAGCAGAACAAAACAGGCTGTGCTGCTGTCACAGAGTTAGCATTAAGCAAAATGGCTAATTCTATGAGACAGGGTGAATGGGACGCTTTGTGCGGTTACGAGTCTCTTCTTCTCCGGCCTCTGGTCTGTCCGCTGGTGTCTTACACTCAGCTCAGCATGCACTTACGTATATGCTCTCATGTGAGTGAGAGTTGCTGACCTTGAAGCTAGTTTCAGATTTTGTGTGTACGGTATTTCCCATGGATGGAAAAAACAAAAAGCAGCAACGTTCCATTTTTATGGACAGCACATGATGATCACACCCAAAGTTGCATCATGAAATTTCAAGGCTTCATCACGAAACATTTTGTTTTCTCTGGAGGACTGTGGTCACACACACTAGGTGGTGCAGAGAAACAGAGTTTCAACAGGAATGTGCAGAATCTGTTTACTGTCACAGCTCTCCCTGTGTGTGAGCATGCACACACACACACGCACTTCCTGTGTCCTCCCGATTAGATCGCATGCTTCAGTCAGAGAGTATATCTCATTGCCAAGTTGTAAGGCGTTATTATGTCCCTTGTAGAGAAGGACTGACCGCTTGGCTCAAGCCTCCTGATAGGAATCACAAGGCTTCGCAGAGAGGCAGCGATGCAGTCAGAGCCACAGCACTGTACAGCCAACTCCTTCTGTACACTCCACAGCACCGTAGAGATGAAATAAAGGAGGACTCACTTCTGCTCATCATGCTCTCACTGATCAGAGAAAATTCTTTTAGATACTTTAATCATATTTAGAGCTGTAGCGATGAATCCGTTAATCAATTTCAAGCAAGAAATGACAAGAATTTATGGAATCCAGCCTCGCAAATGTGATTTCGTCTGATTTTCTGAGTCTTCTTTGATAGAAAACTGAGTATCCTGGGTTTTGGATTGTTTGGACAAAAGAAGACATTTGATCACTTTAAATTTTGGGAACTCGTGATTGGCACTTATTACTTTTCTGAGACTTGTTTGATTAATTGATCAATTGGAAATGAAAATAATCATCATTGAACAAAATTTTCCCCACTTACCTTTGATTAAAAAGGGCCTTTTGCCTTACAGCTGAACCATGTTTATAATAACTTGTTTGTAGTTGACACTGCTGGTAAAACAAATTGATAATAAGAAATAAATTCCTTATGTTGTAGCTTAGATACTTATAGTGCAGAGTACTGTACATATACTGTACCTCAAACCTGAGAACAGACATGGGTGGATGGTTACTACGTGACCAGTTATTTATACTTTAGGACTGGCAATCTTTTTCCAAAACCTCAACCTCTACCCTTCAGTGTACCATTTACTTTAGGAAACTCCATGTCCCCTGTCTGTCTTTCATGTCAAGTGCCCACAGAATTGGTCATTTCTCTCAGAAAAACCATGTTACTAATCCTCAGCTGTTGTCACAACTCGGACTGATGTTGGCCATGATGCCAGCCCATTGAGTCCCTCTGGGTCTACCACAGCTTGACGTGACTGTTGTATCTAATTATCTCCGCTGTCAGTGTGGAGAATGACATACCTCAGAGAGCCAGCGATTTCTATTTGTGCTGCAGTTTATACATGAAGGGCTGGGTCACGTTGACCGACGCCTCGCCTGTGTTTTCAATCAGTCATGCTGCGTTGGATTGCTATGAATGGGTGGATGGAAACGACAGAACCTCACTAGTCATTCCAGGGTGCTCTCCCTCTGCGAAAGAGGGTAAACTGAGTCATCACCCACTTTGAGGCGAGCAGTTGGCAGTGCCCGTGGAAATGCCACGGATCTCCCTATTCTTGTATTTCTCTACTTTTGTCTTTTTTCTATTTCCTCCTGTCCTCGTAGAGTTCTCAGTATCTTAAATCTGTCCACTTGATGTTTTGTTCCCATTTCGCTTCTTCCCTTCCACCTCTTTCCTGTCTTTCCTTCTCTTACTCTTTCTCTTTTCATCCTAGCCTCTGAGATAATATACATCGGACCTGTCAAAGGTAAGCTTTCCTCTTCCTCTGTCCTTTACTCTTCAGCACTGCTTCCTCGCCCTCGCCTTCCCCTTCCTCCCTTCCCTCCACCGCTCCACCGCCCCTCCCTCAGCTGGAGCTGGAGTGTTGAGGTCACATGACATGTGTAACCTTTGGGACTAGCAGCCGAGTCACCTGACTGCCCCTACACAGAGGAAGTCATCTGATTCGGGTTGTCACATGATAGACGCTTTGCCTCTCATTAGAAATTAGCTCACTTCAGGCCTGCTCACTGCGCCTGCTGACTGTTTTGCAGGATAGCTGATCACTTTTTGTGAAAGTGGTGTTTACTGAGATGGTCATAAATTATTTTGCTATAGCTTCCTTATTATAGGATAACTCCTGTCGGTCCATATAATCCTGTATACACACCACAACCAATACCCCACACGACGAGCTTTATATGAAAATCAAATCCACAAGAGACACTTTCATTTATTGACAACCCTCTCTTGGTTTACTTCTAGTCTTAACAGCCCATGGTGGTCCAGCTCCATCCATCTTAACCCTCAATGGATCCCCAGTGTGGGAGCATTAGGGAGTCAAGTCATGCTAACATTCTTTGTGCCTTTTCGTCTGTATGAGATAGTCCGTAAACAGGATGGAAGGGAGGCCTTGTTGTGTTTTTAATGGGCTGCCAGCTTTCAACGTACACATCTCTCTGGATATTTGGGATTCCTCAAGAGACTCTATGGTAGATGGGAGTACTCTCCCTGACCTGATGAACTCAGCATTAGGGAAAAAAACCTTGAAGGAACCACTGAATAACACCCTCCCCCCACAAGGGATGGGTGGCCATAGCCCCTGTTCTCATGACCTCAGCTCGCAAACACAAACACACACGTGCACACTCACAAACACAAACCAAGCCCACTTCCTGATTTCAAAAGGGATTTAGTGGTTTAGCCGGTGTTGCTTCTTGACCTAGGCCCTACAGAGGGAGAGGGGGACTGGAGGGGTATGGGGCCAAAAATGCTCCCACAAGGCCAACCAACAGGAAATGCAAACAGCTTGTTTCAGCCAAAATTCAAAGGAATTTCAAAGCAAAAATAGACGGATACTTTAACATTTGAATCCCTTTTTCAATAAAGACGTGTAATAAAATTCTGTCGCAGATTTTTTTTTTCCAACCCAACATGTTTTTGTCATAGTCCATGTATCCTCCTCCCATATGTTTCCGTTCCCTCTCTCCTCTCTGTGGCGCATTGTGCAGTAGTTTGCTGTGTGCAGTGCATTCCTGCAGGTTTTTTGACTGTGAGTAAGTGGGTGACCCCGATCATGTTCTGCAACATCTGCATGCTGATCCACATCAATCCCGCCATCAGCAGGAGGACATTGTTGAAGCCACTCATCTGCAAAGTGTGGGCTGATAGTCACGTGGTGATGTTGACCGCTAGCTGGCCTGGCTAGGCTGCAAGTGTGTGTGTGTGTGCTGTTTGAAAACTGTACACCCCTTTTTTCCATTTAATGATGCTGTTTTTGTAGATGTGTAGTATTTGTGAATGTTCACTGAGACTGATGATTCAGTGTGAAACAACAGTTACATTCACATCCAAGTTATGTATGTAATAATCTTCTTTACATTAATATGATTTGAAGGGACTAACTGGTGGCTGTTTGTTTTCAGGGAGCATCTACTCCAGCCCAGGCTTGTACAGTAAGACTATGACACCCACCTATGACTCCAGAGACGGCAGCCCGCTGTCGCCCACCTCTGCCTGGTTTGGGGACAGCCCCCTCTCTGAGGGCAATCCCAGCATCCTTGCTGTCAGCCAGCCAATCTCCTCACCAGACATCCTGGTCAAACTCTACAAGCCCCAGTCCCTTCTGGATAAAGCCAAAATCAACCAGGGGTGAGATGAACTTTGCTTAGTGGTTTGGTGGTTTGGTAAAACTGCTCATAGTCAGAAGTGCTGTGGTGGGATTGGAGTATATTTAGGGCTGTGCAGCTGATCAAAATACTTGCAGAAGGCTGCAGAGAGATCGTCTCTGAAGATATATTAATTTTCTGTGTACAGGTGGTTGGACTCCTCCAGGTCTCTGATGGAGCAGGATGTAAAGGAGAATGAGGTGCTGCTGCTGAGGTTCAAATACCACAGTTTCTTTGACCTCAACCCTAAGGTACGTCCTACAGACAAACAATACAATTTCGCCTTGAAAATTGAATCCCCAAGGGCATTTGTTAAGGTCATAATCTGCCAGTAAACGACTGAACCTTTTTATACTTAGCAGAGTTTTGTAATAGGGTCCCCAGTGAGGACAGCCATCTTAGATGCTTATACAGGCATGTTCGTTAGTGTGATTCTGGTCAAACACTAGAGCATTTTTTTAATAATTTTATGGATGTTAGCCCATAAAGGTTACGATATATGACAGCATACTTAGACTTAAAGGGGAACTCCATCGCTTTTACACATCAAAGTCTGTTTACACGTCTTTGGTAGTACTTCCAACAATGTGAAAAATTTGTCTAAAACCTTTTGTGGCTCAAGAGTGAGCTGTGCAAAGCCTGATAAATTGCCTTTTTTAAAATTATCAATTAAAACATGAAAAATGATGGTTATGAGAAGTCAGAAGAAGTGATCTTACTCATCTCTGCTTGAGGTTAGGTGCTCAAAGCCAACAGTGTTTTAGAAATACAGTGCTAAGCCAGTGCAGTACTCTTCAAAGTAGCCTATTTGGAAGTCGATGGATAACAGTCATGATGCCACATATGACTTCTTATTAGTGTTTCTTCCAAATATAGTTGTGTGTATCAGAGAGCTTGAGACTGTGTTTACTCACTGCTTGTTTGTTTGCTTGTTCTCTCCACAGTATGATGCCATCCGAGTGAACCAGCTCTATGAACAGTCCAAGTGGGCCATCCTGCTGGAGGAAATTGAGTGCACGGAGGAGGAAATGATGATGTTTGCTGCCCTGCAGGTAAAGAGTGTGTGTGTCTCTGTGTGTGTGTGTGTGTGTGTGTGTTTGTGTGTTTGTGTTTGTGTATGCCTGATCTCAGTTTTCCTGTTACAGCGTTGTTTTGTCAGGGTCTGAAATCTGAAGACCTGCAGTCCTCTTTTCATCCGTCAATGGGCACATTGCCTTTTCAACCACAAGCTAATGAATTGGATGGGCTTCCGGCCCAGAGCTGAGTTAAATGGCTGCCAGTTCTGCTGCTGCATGCATATTAAAACTTGGATATTGTACAGTGCAGAAGGAGTTAATGGGGGCATTATCACACATTATTCCCACTGGGCTTCTCAATATGCCTGAATCTCAATCAATTACCTTTTATTTCTGACTCATAGTTAACAGAAAAAGGGGAGTCATTAGGCTTCTGAACAAAAAATCTTCTTATGAATAATGAAAGCAATTAGACATTAATGTACCTCACTTTTAATCTACGTGAGGGAAGTGTCACTTTGAATGCCTGGAAACCGGACCAAGTGAGTCATCAGACGAAGAAATGAAACATTATGGTCTAGTTTTCCTAAATGATCATGTTGATGTATTCTTACATCATTAAATTATCCTATGTTTGTGTTCTGGGCCGAGGCTATTTGCTTTATATAATGCTGCAAACCTTGAGGCAGCTTGCTGCAGCCACTCACTCAGAGCTGGACTATAGAGTCACAGGTAGAAGCAAACACACAAGTTTCTCTTTTGAGACGAGTTTAAAGAGGAGGAGAAATGGGAAGCAGTGGAAGTGATATACAGATGTGACGCCCTTTAGCCCCCTCAGGTAGCCCCCTGTACCCTGGGGGTGGTGCACTTGCTATTTCTGACCCTCATAAACTGCGAGTGCCAAGACCTGCGGACGCCACCCTGTCCTCACCCCCGGGGTAATTATAGAGCATCTAGGGCCACAGCACCCAGTGCCTCGGCCCAGACCACCCGGCCCCCCAGTGAGACCCTGTCTCATAGACCTGCACACATTCTTCTAAAAGCCCTCTTACACTCTGAGGTGTTAGGTGTGTTTCATCAGACCAGTTATAATTACACTTAACTGGTTTCTTGTTACTCTTCCTGAGAGAGATGCTAATCCGAGTTGGGTGTTTAGACTGGCGGCTAGTCTGTCACTACCTGTCTGTTAGCGGTTTGGTAGCTGCTACTATGTTTCAGCTGGGTACTATGAGCTCAGGGGTTTTTAGCTAATGTTTCACTGGTGATACACAGGGTCTAAATAAAGAGCATGATTGTCCACAACCAGTATGTTGCTATGATGCTATCATCTGGATGTTTTATGTTGCCAGCACATATAAATGAGGTAATCAGGAGTCAAGAAAAGTGACCGACCCTTAGGGGCATAGGTTGGACTTTGAACCTCAGCCACTCATAAACCCGAACCGGAAACAACCCCCTCCCCCCAGTTTTTAAAAGACTGTCAGAGTGGAATAGGCGGAGGAATGGAGCGTCATGTCGAGCCCTTTGTCCCACATTCTGTAACCTTAGCTGGTTAAAGCCTCACATATGTCCCTCAAACTCTGCCTCTGTATCTCTCACTCTCTCGACAGCTGTTCATTCATATATTGGTGGGGGGTTGTTGATGGGTTGACATTATAAATACCATTTGTCAACAAGTTGTATTTAGTGGCTGTGAGTCACGCTGAGAGGGAAACATGGTCAGGTTTTCAGGAGAGATGTGCGCGATTAGTCTGTAAAATGTTACTACCCTCGCTAGCCAGTACCAGAGATATTAATCTTATGTTATAATGTACACATTAAATTAGATGATGACATGATTAATCTTAAGAAGTAGGTTGTGTTCATGTATGACTGTTTTCTGAGTGCCTAAACTGAGTTTGAACGCTGGTTAAATGTCAGGGACGCAAGTCGTTAGGAACATCCTGAGTTTTCAATAATGGCCCCATCCTGTTGAATCAGTGTTTGAGGTTTCAAAAGAATGTCCTTTATTCTAGTTTCACATGTGTTCACAGGAAAAACATTTTCAGAGCCTGTTACAGTTTAAAGACGTGCTGAGAGAGCATGTTGTCCAAAACCGTATGGCTCCATTCTCTCAGTGAGTCATCATCAATCACTTCATCCTCTCCTCGTCCTGAAAGTAGTCACCTCATCTTCATCTCCTTCAAAGATAAAAATCATTGTTTCATCGCTGGTAAACTCAATGGTGCATACTGGCAGCACTTGCTAACATAAATGCCAACACATGTTTAAGTATTTATGTGGCAATTATCACAGACCAATTCGCTTTTATAAGACAAAGTTTGAGGGTTTATGTGTCGGTAGCACACATAGCAGGAAACTTTATAGATATCAGTAAAACTGTTGATGAAGGTGTTGGGAAAGCTAACAATTTCTAGCAAAGCGACATCCATCACTACCGTCCTGTTCTTCTGTTACGTCGTTATCTTGGAATGGCTGTTGAAGGCTTCAGCGAATCTGGTGCATAGAAACATTCTGCAACTTGAAGATTGTAGGCTGTAACTGTGCTGTGAGAAGACTTTGAAATCTCTGTCACAGAATCATAAACGTTTCTCCAACTAGCCTCTGCTCTCCCAAACCTCTGCTAAAGTGCATACTGTACTGTAAATGAAGCACTCAAAACATATTTAAAAAATGGGACTAACTAACTGGGACTATTTCTTTCTTTTTCTCAGTACCACATCAACAAGCTGTCAATCATGTCTTCAGACAACCACATGAATAACAGTGAGAAGGAGGTGGATGAGGTAGATGCAGCCCTGTCGGACCTGGAGATCACTTTGGAGGGAGGGAAGACGTCCAACACACTGGTATGACAAAGCTTCACATTCACTGCCTGGTTGTGGGTTACATGCATTGTCTTTCTTTAAACATCATTATGTGAATTTACTTCCCAAATTGTCGCGGCTTGGCAGTGCGTTTGACCCTCTGTTTCTCTATTGTATTATGATGACGGCTCCTGTCATCGTGGATAATTAAACAGCAGCAGAAACATACAGACACCGTACAGTGAGGAGGGGAAATGATGATGAATTTCCCTGAGAGTGCAAAGTTACACACTGCTGTTTATGAGGCCTGCATCTGACAAAAGACTGGGGGTGTGAGATATTTGACACTTACACAAATAAACCCAACACTGGCTGAACACGTTGAAAATGTGCGTCCATTATTATAGCAGCCCCGGTCAGCTTTAAGAACTTGTGAAGTTTGTACAGCTTATCAGAGGAAACTGAGCTTTGAGATATTGCATAAGAAGTGTTTTCTTTAGCATATTCTACTGAGCAGTGACATTGAAAGGGTACAAAGTTGAGCCTGAGGTCATTGTTATTTTTTTTTTACCACTTTGACATTAAAGTTTCCAGGTTTATACTAACAGTGTTTTTTTGTTCTTTCCTGCTAGGGTGACATCACGTCTATTCCTGAGCTAGCGGACTACGTCAAAGTCTTCAAGTACGTCCACATCCACAGCCACCTCGTCCAGACCGCATGCACTTGCACTGTTATCAAAAGCAACTGTGCATGAGTGCGTGCAAAGATTGCATTTGTCCAAAAGATGCTGACTCTGTCAAAGAAGCAGGAAATAAAAGTTTCGGGCTAAATGAGCAAGCTGTTGTCTGGTTTGCATCAGTATAATAGGCAGCATTGTTTGCCAAAGGACATTTGCAGGCTGAGCTTTCAGTTTAGCTTTTCAAAGTGATTACACTTGGACCACGCATATTTTTAGCCATATTCATTTTTGGCTTTAAGCCTCTGCTGACAGGCAGGTGGCCCCTGGGGTGGTTGTCTCATAAAATGCATAAACCACAGGGGGTGATATCAAGAGGCATTTCCTCTTTAATGGTTTCCATTAATGTTCACGTCCAATGCTGGCTCCTTTCCTGTTCACCTCGCTGACATTGCATTTGAGATGCTCTCCCTCTTTTTCTCCTCCCTCCTTTGTGCTCCTGTATGATCTCCCCTCCCCCACTCTCCCTCTTGACCACTAATAAAGAAAAGGGGGTGTTTTTTCCATCTGAAGTCTAACATGTCTTCCTCTGTCTGTTATATGTTTTCCAGACCCAAGAAACTGACACTGAAGGGCTATAAGCAATACTGGTGCACATTCAAGGACATCACAATTTCCTGTTACAAGAGCAAAGAGGAAGCACATGGGACACCTGCTCACCAAATGAATCTTAGAGGTGCAAACACACAAGAGATGTCATTTCATATCCATGCAGGAATTTTAATGGTACATTTTTCATTTCATGGTGGTGTTTCCAAAGAATGGGTGTGACCTTTTGGCCTCTTCTTCCCACTCTGCATTTTGGCTTCCATGCATAGGTTGTGAGGTAACTCCAGATGTTAACATCTCGGGTCAGAAATTCAACATCAAGTTGCTAATCCCTGTGGCTGATGGCATGAATGAGATCTGGCTCCGGTGTGACACAGTAAGACTCAAGTTTTAGTGCACCATTTACGATCATTTCTTGTCCGTTTGGCCGTTTTCTAAACATCAGTGTTTGATTTTCCTCTTCTCCAGGAGAAACAATACGCCCATTGGATGGCTGCGTGTCGCCTGGCCTCCAAAGGCAAGACCATGGCCGACAGCTCTTACAACCTGGAAGTCCAGAACATTCTGTCCTTCCTCAAGATGCAACACATGAACCCCGACCCTCAGTTCATTGAGCCAATCACCACAGATATCAACCCAGAGTGCCTGGTGTCCCCTCGTTATCTGAAGAAGTACAAGAACAAGCAGGTAAGCCCTGCACACTGTGTTCCTGTCACTGCGTATTGTGTGAGCTTGTGTACTTGTTTGATGAGTCGGTTGTGGAGTTTAGACGGAGCAGCGTCTGATGCTTCCCAGATGGGCTCCTCCTGGCATCGGGCTTGTCTTGCACTGGAATGCAGCCTCCCTCTACTCCCCCTCTTTTACTCTCCTCCTCTTCCCTCCATTCCTTCTCCCCACCCCCAACCCTCTGTCCGAGGGGAAACCAGGACAGCAGACATCCAAACCACTCAACAAGAGTACAGTAGAGTTGCTCATGTCGGACTGTAATGGATACTTCCTCTGCTCTAGCCTTTGTGCTCGGAGACAAAAGAGCGGAGATCTCATTCAGTGAACATGTAGGTGATAAGTTAATCCGGCGAGAATCAGAATATATTTGTCCAAACACAACATTAAGGAGCGACCGCAGCAAACATTTTAACAACCAGGTGTAAGGATTACACACTGAGAATGAATGAACTTTCTTGCAAGCGTTAGGTAAGGTCCACAATGTGCCCAGCGGATTTGCATGTAAGCAACAGGCTGGTGTGTGTACAAAGGAACAGCTGAGCACACGGCTGCCATAGCCGTGTTAGCTGGGGATGGGTGAGGGAGGGAGGGAGGGAGGGAGGGAGGGAGGAGGAGGGTGTTACCTCCTCATAGCTTACTCACTCAGTCTGGATTTGTTTAAGTTGTAGTAGAAAAGTGGAATGTTGCTAGGAGAGTTAAAGAGATATTTGGAGGGTGTTGGTGGTACAGTAAGTGATGATTCAGTAACAGTCTGGGCCATCGCCTGAAATATACTGGACAGCTAAAGAGAGGGAGCGGTGGACAGAAAGATTGATTCAGGTCCTGTAAATGGTTGTTAACATGACTGGTTGAGTCTGTGTGCTGTAGGCAAGTTCTTCTAGTGGGCCACAATACAAACCAGGCTTGTTCTTTGTCTCTTTGATACTTCTTTAACACATTCATATGGGACTGCTGTAATCTCTGGACGTCACTGTTCAGAAAATGCGGTCTCACACACTGCGCTGCCAAAAATTCAGAATGAACCCAAAATGACAGAAGTGCTCAAGGAAGTTTCAGTTCTCCTTTTCTTTATGTGTCACTTTCTACCTTCTTAGACCACTCAGGAAATCCCTCTATTAGAGGTTTGAGTATCTATTCTTAGATGAGTCATGATTCTCTCTTAAAAGATAATATCTCGATGAAGGAGAGTTGATCTTAGAAATGTAAAACCCAAATCTTGACATTATGATACCTCGTAGCAAAAGCCCGGCCTCTACGTTCCTCATGGTCAGTGTTTAACCCATGTCGTTGTGTCACTGTGTTGGTCTGACAGAGAGAGAAGTACTGGTCCACTTCTTGGTTAGCTTCTGCTACACAAGCATTCGGATCCTCGTCTACTGTTATTTGCCTTAGAGGATTTATTTCATTGGTTTTCCTGTAAATCTGAAACATGATTCTGAGGATATTCTACAGTTAAAGACCTAACCAGCCCAGCGGTTATATCAAGATGAAACATCAATCATTTTGCGTGCCATCAAAACCTTATTCGTTCGTTATTGAATGCGAACCTGATCATTGTTGTTTTATCTTGGTTAAAATCATGAGCTGCTCAGATGTCACAGTCCACTGTCCACTGACCCATTTTCTTTAGAATATGGACAGAAAACTCATGTATAATGTATCAGTTTTTCTCAGAAAGACAAATGGAAAAAAAAACCTGCATGACATAATACATTGCCTGGAATAGAAGCTAGCATGAACAGGGGGCAGGACTTAGACTTTTTTAAGGACAAGGGTGTGTGTCTGTCTGGGGCAGTGTTCTTTCTCACTCCCACTCCCACTCAGATAGGGGGTATCCCCAGGCGCAACATGAAATAGTAGTGGCATTATGTACAGTATGTGTATGTGCCCGCACACTCACACACATGTGTACTCGCGTGTTGAGGGCGTGGGGCACCAGGAAATGAGCCGTGCCTGAGAATGCTGCGCGGGAAAACTGTCTGGGAAAAGCCCGTTCGCTCTCAGTCAGCCGCGACCCCTCCCCACCTCTCTTAAACTGGACTTCCTGTTGCAAGACTGGTCCGGAGAGACTTCCGTGCCGCAGCTCCCAGCGGATACACACACAGGAATTTTTAGATTAGTTGGACCAATGTGGTCTCTGGTCAAATCCATACATTTACACTGGAGAAAGCAAACATTAGAGGCATGATAATAAGCACAGTGACATGGCACTCCTTCATCCCAGTGCTGCTTAGTACATACCACCATCTTGTGGATGAAAGAGGAATTACAGAGAAGCTGTGTGATTATTTTAATGGCCCCATTGTGAAAGCTCGTTAAGAATAAACAACAGACACGATCTAGACCTGAAATGTACAGCTCCCACTTCCTGAATGTGGAACCACACAAACGTTGCTTAAACTTCCTCTTTTCTCTTATAATTGACAGTCTGACTGCTGTTGTGCTCTCTCTCCCTCCTGTGGCCGAATACTGCATGACTCCAACGTCCCCTTTCCCCACTTTGTTTCTGTTTTTACAATTATGACCTCCTACTTTGTTTTTGGATCTTTCCCCTCGACAATGATCTTACTTGCCTGTTCTCTTTGTCCAATCTTTCCTTCTTTTCTCTCCTCCTGTTTGCGCCTCCTTCATTCCTCTGTGTCCCTCTTCCATTCCCTCCTCCCATCTTCAGCCAGGCCATATCAGGGACTTGGTAAGTTGAGTCATGTGTCCACTGGGTGCCTTTTTAAGTCTTAGATACCTCTGTGTGTGCATGAGTGTATAAACTCTGAACACTTTTTGTGTCCGGGTCGCCTCACCTAACCATCAGTAGTGCAGCTGTCATGTCATAGTGGCTGTTAGTCACAGTAGAATAGAGCCTTCGTGTTAGTTTGTTTGTTATTTGTCATTTGTTTAATGTTTTTATGGAGCCATAAGACATGCAAAGGACATAAATCTATCGATACTCGAGATGCATCGATTGCAATTCAAATTCCAATTTTTTAAAGGTCTGTCCAGCTGATTCTGATCCATCTAAGAACTATACTACTATAAAAGCATACACAACCTTTTTTTTAATGGAAAATTCAATTTTATGCTCCAAAAAAAACACAGGCTATTAAATAACTAATAAAAATGGGCCGCCCATCAGGTAGCAGATGGCATGTGTGTTAGTGTATTACACTGACCGGCCGGTCGTAATCGTAGCCGGTATTGCAGAAAACTGCCCGATTCCAGTCCCTGGCAGGTGGATCGGTGCACCTCTAATCAATACAACCATTGCCCGTTTGTGCCATTACATTGGTGGTATGGACAAGCAGCGCTTGATATTCAGTCAAATAAATGGACCTTGCAGGCGTTTTGCATGTTTTAGCCCATTTAACCCAAGTTCCATATTCTACACATTGATGCCAACCATTTTTCACACAACTCAAAAGTTTTTAGATCGAGGGAAGCTTTAATGCCTTTTACTTTTCTGTCTGTACAATATGATAGACTATAAACCTTGAATGCTAGTAATCCATCACAGAAAAGATCTTTTTTGTTGTTGTTTGTTGTTTTATTTTTATGTGGATGTGCTTATGAGCAGCTGCAACAAGTCCTAAATTGCTTCTGCACAACAACGAAATGATCATCGTCAAATTCCCGACACCCACATTTCATTCGTTTTTTCCTTCTACATTTTAATTTTCCGACACGGCTCGAGAATGCAACGCAAATCAGTAGCTGACTGAAGCATGTGGGAGGTTTGCGAAATGAAGTTCACTGTGATGGATTACTTATGTCTGCTGATTTTTATACTGCACTCACAAACCAGTGTTGAGTTGGAGTCAAGAAAAGCACATTCATAACCCTTAAACTCCTAGACAGGAGGTCACTCTAGGTGATACACGGCTCCCCTAGTTGAATAATAAAATTTTTGCCTGCAGCCCTGAAAAGGATTTAGGGTCAGTAGGGGAATACACACATGCACGCACACTCGCACAGATTGGAAGCTTTTTGGGCTCATTAACTGTAGTCTGGCTCCTCAGGGAGCTCATAGGTTCATATTTGTTTGTCTGTGCTGTGTGAAGTAGACTGTTACTGTCACAGCTGTCTGGTTATTGGCTTACAGTTTGTGTGCTGATGGCTTTATGGAAGCAGCAACGGCTTGTTTACACAGTGGGTTTGTGTGTGTGTGGATTTGGGTGCATCAGGTGGTTGCAGCGTGGCGATGGGATGCATTTGTTTACAGTTTGGAGTGTAAAGTTGTGTGTGTAATGAGCGCGATTGTGTATTTGTCAGATTTCAGCCCGGATCCTTGAAGCCCACCAGAACGTGGCCCAGATGAGTCTCATCGAGGCCAAGATGCGCTTCATCCAGGCGTGGCAGTCCCTGCCTGAGTTTGGAATCACTCATTTCCTTGCCAAGTAAGTTTGGTCATAACCTGTTAAATGTCTTTATATTTTCTGATAAAACGTGTAAAAACTAGGAAAACAACCACTACGAGAGCTCATTCGGGAGTAGCAATTTAAGTATGATCAAAAGCCAAAGAAAAGAAGTGGGTCTTGAGCTGTTCTTTCAACATCTCATTAGAGGGGGCAGATCTGATGTGGTGGGGCAGTTTGTTCCTCAGACTGAGCCTCGCAACTACACAATTTGATTTCACAGCGGTTTCTCATCTTCTTCTCTGCAGGTTCCAGGGTGGAAAGCGGGAGGAGCTGATCGGCATCACCTACAACCGTCTGATCCGGATGGATGCCAGCACCGGAGATGCTATCAAGACCTGGCGCTTCAGCAACATGAAACAGTGGAACGTCAACTGGGAGATCAAGATGGTAGGGAACCCACTGAGTAGCCTTAAATATTGTTTATACTTTACTAGTTATTTGTAGCCTATTATCACTCAGAGTGTTGGAAGTGTTGAAATCAATTTTGACAATTATTGTTAGTTGCACACTGTCCAATGTGAGTCTGACAATGTTACAGAAAGTTTCAGGTTGTCAGCTGTAATTATTTTCTGGTTTTACTTGTCATCTTAGAAAGTAGATTGAATGTTTTCTGGGTTTTTGACTGTTTGTCAAACAAAGAAGGGCAGCCTAAGTTGATCGTTGCATTAAAATAAGCATCTGAAGCTGCACAGAGCTACACAGTTTGCTGTTTGAATCTGCATCATTAGCAAGCTTTCCACAACACTGGTGTATTGCTCAGCTGAGGAAAAAAAACATCCATGTCAAAATTCTCTGGATACAATCAGAAGTAATGAAGGAAACTTGGGGCATCTGTAATAACCAAATTA
The DNA here is from genome assembly GCF_965226575.1 of Pagrus pagrus. Classification (NCBI taxonomy): domain Eukaryota; kingdom Metazoa; phylum Chordata; class Actinopteri; order Spariformes; family Sparidae; genus Pagrus; species Pagrus pagrus. The sequence goes on along the minus strand of NC_140202.1, from coordinate 18,906,865 downwards.
CAGTTTTTGCTCATAAGTACAGTCTGCAGGAGGAGCAGGATTGAATTTCACTGGTTTTCACTGAATCATGACTGACATGCTCTGCTCTGTGTGCTCAGGTGACGGTGGAGTTTGCAGACGAGCCCAGTCTGTCTTTCATCTGCGCCGAGGTGGATTGTAAGGTGGTCCACGAGTTCATCGGCGGCTACATCTTCCTGTCCACACGTGCCAAGGACCAGAACGAGTCCCTAGATGAGGAGATGTTCTATAAGCTGACCAGCGGCTGGGTCTGAGCTGCCCAGAACCACCGGGGGTCAACGATTGTAGGTCAGGGGCCAGGAGGGGAGTGGCTGGGTGTGGGGTGGGCAGTGGAACCACAGTGTATGGGGTTTATTTTATTCTATTTCTCAGTGTTTTTTTTTTTTTTTTTAATTGTTTTGGAGCTGTGCTGATGAGTCCAGAACAGCACCACTATCGCCATGGCTGACAGTTTTTATTGTTATAGTTTTTTGCATTAACGCTGACAAGGTCATTTGTTACAACACTAATATTGTGGTGAATGGATGAACTTTTCGAACCCCTGTGGTTGAGCAGAAGCCTTTACGCAAACCCGAACCAGGAAGCTTCTCTGTTTTCCTACAACGACGACGACCACCTGCCTCCTCTCCTCCTGGACCGATGGCCATCAACTTACGTCCATGACAACCCTTTAAAACCAATCAGATTTAATCCCAAAGAATCTTTTTTTTCCCTCTTCACTCTCTCTCTCTCTGTCATTTTTTTTTCTCTCTTCTAGAACTGGACTAAAAGAGCTGACGAAAAACTGTCATTAAAACTTATCGTAATTGTGGTGCCACGGATATTTACAGTTATATCAAATTATTTATCCTAAAAGACAGATTTTATCAGACAGCAGTGGCCACTGATCACAGCACTACATGTCCATCCTATCCACTCAATGAAGGGTTTAATCTCTTTGAAGTCACATGTAAGCACTTCGACACTATACAGTCCTGTTTATGAATAAGCTGTTGTTAAATTTCCTTTTGCTTTCGTTGTCTTTGTTTCAGAGCTTGTCCAGAACGATAGTCTCCTCTGTGTCGACTTTCTCTTGAAGTCTCGTTGTATTAGCCGACAGGTGTGACATTGAAGAGCCTCAGTTTTGTTTTGTATTTAATAGACTGCTAATAGTGAGCGTGTCTGAAAACACACTACAGTTCAGTGCACTAGGATGAGTGTTTTGTGGGTTTGAACATCTTTTCCAATGTATGTTAAAGTCCTCTGTGCAAAAAATGTTCATCTTAAGAAGTCATTAATTGTAGTTAAGTCTATGTAGAGTTTCTTAAAGGTCCAGTGTCTAGGATTTAGTGGCATCTAGCAGTAAGGTTGCAGATTGTAATCAGCTGAATCGGCTATACATTTATGAATACGTCTGTCCGATCTGGACTATACACTAACAAAAAACTAAATTATGAATAGTATATTCTATTTCTGCCCCTAAATCCAAACAAATCCTACACAAAGGACCTTTAAAAAAAAACTTGTTTTGAAAGAAGCTTCATGACTTTTTAAGATGCCTCCCTCAATTTTAGGCAGCCCCCTTTGAAGGAAAGGTGTTTTCCTCTTCTGTCCTGAAAGTGCACATTCACCAAACTGCATTGATATTTCCCCAAACATATCTGTTAATGGCTGCTGTTCCGACCACAGTTACAAGTTGCTAAATCTCAACAGCATGTTTGGAATCGCATCCAGAGATCTGAAACCCCTGACGCCTCATTGCTAAGTGCATGTACAGTACACTACATAACAGGAGGGCTCATCACTACCATGTTCCACCTTTTTACTTTTGTTGCCATTCTGTTTCTCACACCATATAGTATTATTATTATTATTATTATTATTATAGTTTTTATCATTACACACCAGCAAAAGGTCACCAAGTTTGAAGAATGAATATGCAACGTTTTTTTTTTTTCTGTCCTCAGTATGAAGGATCAGTAAATGAAGTATTATTTTTTTTGTAACTAATGTAAAAACACAAACGTTTTATAGAATTGTACAGTTTTTTTTTTTTTTCTGCTTTTTTGGGAAACAGGGGGGAAGCCATCTGTCAACATGTGTAGTATTCAGAATTGTGCCTGCTTATGTTGTGGTCTTACTGAGTTTTCAGATGAAGATATATATGAATATATATGAAGATAACACTAGTCTCAAACTCCAGGTTTGATTTAAGATATTTGTCGAGTACATATTATAATTTTTTTTTTAAATACAGATACGTATGCCTTCTCAATGTGCTCTTTTTCTTCCATTTCTGCTTCATTTTATTGATTTTCCTTCTCTTCTACCACTTGTGGATCACAATGTCCGTTCGTGGCCCTGAGTTGTGTTTTTAGCTCAATCTTTAGACTGACAGTGATACTTAATCTGCTGCAAATTTGATTTGCTCAGCGCCTTTTTAAAAAAAATACTTCACTTATTTGTCTGGTTTTGTCACAAATGAAGTGTGCCATTTAATAATGTCCGTATGAAGGAAGCCTACATTGTTTAGACCCTGGAGTTTGAGACAAATCGGCAAAAGTGAACAGAGGTAAGAGAAAACCAAGCCTAGTCTGTGTTTGTTTTCTCTGACGTTGTTTTTGTTTGCCTCCAGTGTCGGGAGCAGCGGTGCATGTCCTGCTGCTCTGTTTTCTGACTGTAAAAAATGCATTTATTTTAAAAAATAAAGTAATTTTTATTTAAAGACAGTGTCTTCTGGTTTCCATTTGCCCTAACGCAGAATGTCTGAAGGGATACGGCTGGTGTGATTCTGTATTTTACCCGTCGTCAACAAATCCCATGTATCCCAGACCAAGACTAACAATGCCTTAGGATAGATTTAAATCTTAGAAAGCAGGTCACAAATGTTTAGGTTATTTACATATGAAGAAGTTCCTGTCAACCAGACATTAATTCCACTAAATCCTCATGACAGCGTTACTTCCCTAATCATTATAAAATACACATATACCCCAAGTTACGGAGTTTAGATATCAATCTTTTAATATGAGACTTGATCCTAGAGCAAAAAAAAAGTAGAATTCATAGCATTACTTTAGCATGCATATACACACACCTCCGGCATACATACTTCATGTGCACTGGTTATGTTTCTCCACTAGAGAGCAGTGCTTCACCAGCTGTGCCTCCCACCTCTCCACCTCTTTCCAAACTTCTCCAAATCTGACATGTTTACCCGGCGTCCCGGCAGAAAACCTGAAGTGCCAGATTGAGGAGGAGATTAGATCAGCGAACGCCTGCAGACAGTCTGTCTGTTTGCAGGCTTTTGCTCACAGTGGACACGGCACACGTCAGTCTGTCACCTGCTGAGCAGCTGGGACAGGAGGTGTTGGTGGCCGTGATGACTTGGGAGCTGCTCACAACACCTGATGTCTGGTGTAGAATGGCAGCACAGGTTAAATAAGATGCAGACGATTGTGAGCACAGGTGCTGATCATTGTCCTTTTTTTTTTTCTTACAAGAAGTGTTAGTAATACTGTGGCATTGTGTGGTTCTGGAGCCCACATGTATGAAAGACTTCATTGGATCAGTAGGTAATTAATTTATCTTCTCTTATCTGGTTGGTGCGATAAAAACCTGCAGACTCTTCTGCCTTGATGGCACATTTTTCTGCTCTGCTACTGGCCACATTTCATCTCATTTTACCGAAAGCCCAGACCCTAAAGTATCCTATCATTAATAGCTGACATGACGATTTCAACAGCCCATGAGCTTGTATCCACCCTGCAGTCAGTTGTGAGATTAGATGAGGTGTTCAGCATCGCAGTGGGAACAGTGAATTGAATTCTGCAAGAACATCCTGTTCTGGTGGAAGATGAGTCTTAATTCAACACTTAAACACGCAGTTTGACAGCAGCAGCTTCCAAGAAAAGAGTTTGAAGCACAATTCAAATCAAGTCATTCGTAAAATGGGACTTACACTTGAAAGGACACGTTCCTGTAACTATTCTGTATTCCCTATTCAAGTGGGGATCTGGCCCATTGTGTTCACACAGTGTTGGATGTAAAGACGTCTCAATGAAGGCTCCACCTAGTGACGTGGAATTCCTCAGAACCCTTGAGAGGAGGGGGTTGGATGACGGCCTTGATGCGACAAAAAAGGCAAATGCAGTAGGAAACTTGAGGATGACATTTATAGATTGCGCCGCTCACAAACAATTCAAATGCAGGAAGCCGAAACATAAAAGAAGTAACACAATGCAGGGAGCAATGTAGAACCTGTTGCCATTCAACGCAGCAGCTTCCTGGTTGAATCAAGTGCATAGTTCAGTTTGAAGGAAGTGCTGCACTGCTTTCCTCATTCCTGAAGTTCACAGCCGGTTAAAGTCATTGTTAATGTCACGGGCACCGCTTTCTAGGAAAGTGTTTCTGACATCTACCCCTTTCTCTTCCAGAGAACGGTCTGCTATTGATAATGTCAGACATGACAGCAGATGTGCTGATTAACTCGTTTTCGCGCAAGCCTTGAAATTTCCTTGAAGAAAAAGTGTTTTTTCTCTCAGGCCGATGCTTTGACCTTGTCTAGATCAATTTTTATCCTCCTTTTCTAACCCACCGTCAAGAGGCAATTGTCAGAGGACATTTCATGGTGGCTGGAGTTTTAGTAGTTGCTGCCAGGATGAAAGAAAATGAAGAGATCTTGCAGGTTTTAGACCATGCATGGTCCCCAGAGGATGAATCCAATTGATTTTAGGGAAATATCATGTACACAATGGATTGGCCAAGTTTTGTACAGACATTCATGGTTTCCAGACAATAAATCTTAATTACTTTGAATGCAACTTTTCTTATAGCACCGTCAGCAGGTTGATATTTTTGTTTTTTTCTTGACAAGTGTTCTATTGATTTTCATGCATGACATTCATGGTCCCCAGAGGATGAATCCCATTGATTTGAATGACCCCCTCGTGCTGCTGACAGCAGGCTGCACTCTTTACTTATGTAGTGAGATTTCTCATCGTGTAAATGATTGATTGGTACCAAATTAGAGACATTCATGGTCCCCCGATGATATATTCTTATGACTTTGGTGAACTCCTGACTTGACTCTTACACAACCAAGAGGTTCTTTGTGAAATGTCAGTGTCAGCATCGGGTAACACTTCATAATAATCATCATTAATTAATGGTAAGTGCATAGTTATTTCACTGTTAACAACCTATGAAATCCTTTATAAAGCCTTTATTAAGCAATTGTAAAGGTTTATAAACATCTGTTGCATCTTTAAAATGCCAATCCAGATAATGTTTTATACATTTTTATTTATGCCATTTGTCCTTAATTGGCTTTGGATGTAAAATAACATTCTTAATCTCCATAAGTAAATATTTTTTCAGTCTAATTGAGAGCCTTGGATTTTTTTGTTTTGTAAATCATGAACAAATGTTGTGAACTTTAATCACCAAGCAGTCTGATGTGTTTCCAGAGTGTGCGCTGGATTAATTCCCTCATGTGATTTTTGCAAGCCAAACCCAAACTGCGCAGCGACACCACTTTTTCCTCTTTGCTGGAGAAATTTACTCAGCATACTAAAAAATCCCCGTAATTAAAAGGCAAAAGCCGCATAAACAATGTGATTCATTCTTTTTTCCGGCCCCTTTCCATTTCTTTTCAGCTTCAATTCCTTTGCTACACACAATATGTGGGCTTGACCTCTTTAATCCACGCATTAAAAAATGAAAAATCCCCCCCAAAAGAGAACTCACACATGTTATTCCCATTATCCTGGACAGTTCGGTCTAGATATGTTTTCGTGGAAAAGCCCCGGTCTGGGCTAAACGCTGGAGAGTGCCAAGACTCTTATCTTGATGTCATCATTTGCACTCTGGAGGTGCTAAACGGAGTTTAAAGGCTCTACAAAACATGTGTTCAAATCAAAGGTTAAATAAATGCCATTGGCTCACAAAATCATGTTCACTTTTGCCGTTGATTAATCCAGTGACGTTAGTCAGGTGGGTATTGGTGAGATCCAGCTGTAAACAGATGTAACGGGCCTTTCAGATTCTATTTCATGAGATCTCATGGAGGGAAGTTTACATATTGGTGATTGTCCTGAAGTCTTCCATCGCCTGTTCTCGTCTTAATAGAAACATAAAAAGCAGCCTTACCCAAAAACAACATCTGACACCGCTACGTCTCATCTGTTGGATGATTACTGGAAAGCCTGAGGTCATCCACCTTGTTAGGCCTGCCTTGATGAAGTCTGGGACGTTGCGCGTGCAGTTGCAGAAATTACGAGCATGTCATTAAGGTCTCAGAGCTGATCCGGAGGGTGTCCTCTCAGCTGATGAGGTCATGTCACATGGTGTTTATAGAGACGAGATGAGCCAAGACGCTTGCATCATCACTTTCTGCTGCACGCAAGAATTTTTACGGTCATGCATACATACAGAGCACACAGTATACACAGATTGTGTGCAGCAAAATTACAGCTAAAGCTACAGATGTTTGTGCATTCCCGCTCACGTAACATTTCAAGTTGAATCCTCTCTCGGGCTATTTGCTGTGGGAGTCTTTTATAAAGCAATCCTCTTCTACCCCAGGGACATTTTGGCTTTAAGCACTGTTGCACAAAATGGGGTAATTTGCATCGCCTCGCTCGCTATAAAACCTGTTTTTGTTTGGCTACATCTTGTTTTTCAGCCGAGTTAATGCAATTTAAAGGCCCGTCGTTGTTAGAGAATCCATTTGGAGCAAACAGACAAGTGTCAGGTTCCTTTTTTTCATGGCGCTGGTCGTGGAAGAACCTGTCTTTGCCTGGGGCATGATGGGAGTGTGCTGACTTGTCTGACAAGGAAGAAACAGATGTATCCTGGGAGATATTTTGTCAAAATCATAACACTGGAAGAGTCAACAGGAACCCTGCTTTTGAAAGAAAAAAAGGCGATTGAGGGCAGAATTTAAGAAAATAAGGTGAAAAGAGAATCACAGATAGGTCACTAGGGACATATTTTTTCTATTGAGGCATTTTATTTAGCATGAACTACGCCTCGGTGTAACATATTGAAATAAAGCGGGTGTTTTTAAATCGATCCCTTTTGATCAATAGTATTAACAAGGCCATCACCATTTAGGACCTCACAGGCACCTTCTCCCTCAATTTCATCACCTGTTTTATTACCTGTTTTCTCTCAATTGTTCCCAGATACCAAGACATAACAAGAAAACCCGCCTGTGTTAATCTCAAAGTCTCAGTGTCCATCTCTGTATCTCCACATTATCTCCCCGTGGTGTTATGGCAAGTTACATTACTTGTCTTGCCAACAATAAAGGCCGAATGAAACTCGCAAAATGAAAGTGGCTCTTTGGCTCTTTCTATTACCTAGAGGGCTCTGCTTATTGATCGGCTAAATTAGCTGATTTTGACTGTTAACTGGCAACCAAACAATATGGGGTGGAGAGTCAGCGGGTTACTGGCAGGACAGAGGGGAGAGCGGAGAGGACTTAAAGGGACAGTTCACCTTAAGATCTAACATACTTTTTTTTTCTTCTTACATACACTGCTATCAATCCATCTATTGTTTTGTTGTAAACTGTCCGGTGTTGGAGACATCAGCCTTAGAGATGTCTGCCTTCTCAGGCAGGAGGAACTAGATGGCACTCATTCACATTTGTGAGTTTCATAGGCTATTTACCGTATTGACATTTCTACAAAACATGTCATATCATGTTCACATTACACGTTTATGACTTTATATCTGGAGGCGGAAGGGGCTGGAGCAACATTTGTAAGCGAGACACTATAGGATATTTTTAAGGAGACCTTGGGACAGTTTTCAGCTGTGTTTGTGGTGACAGAAACGGGGTGACTTTAACAACACCTCGGGACACCGCTGGATGGAACAAATAAACCTGACCAAGTGGTTTCTGTTCCTAAACCTAACCAGAGCATAAGCACAGTGTTGTCACGAGATAAAATTTTAAATTAAACATAAAAAACTGTCCCTTTAAACTGAAACGACTCTGTATCTGAGTTGCTATACAGCTGTTACAACTGACAAATCTGCAATGCTATATTTACACATGAACATATAAGGGGTATAAAGGTTCATATTGAAGGACTTCTTCAATATAATGTGGACTGAGAGTTTTCAGAGGCCCACATCATTTATAATGACAGAAGTGACTTAATGTATTGAAGAATAACACACACAACCACAGCAGCCAGCCGCACACACTTCACACACCCATCATTCAACTGTCTGACTGCTGTGATGAAGATGGATCCAGTTTGCGGTGTTTAATGGTGTGTGGCTCCATTACAGAGTCTTTTGCCCGGCGAGTTGCTCTGAAATCTGACTTGAGCACACCCCAGAGGATCAGCTGTGATTCAGGATAAGTTCTGCTTCTGCAAAACTCTGGTGTTAAGCCGCTGCCTGTGGGTAAAGTGAGATTATATGTTTCTCTGGTGTTGGTATGACGATAGCAGACAGGGGAAAACAGAGAGGACTGACTGAAACACATCTCACAGTTACAAAGTCTTCTTATTACCTTTGTACTTTGTTGTGCAGCAGCTGTAGTCTTACGATAAGCAGTTTCAGGGTTAATTATGTAATTACTATTCAGACTTAAACAGTATTCTTAGTTGAAAGACCACAGATGTAGAAAATGAGTTAAAGTTAACTGCGTCGACACTGCTTTCATATTAGAATGCCAAATCTGAAATTAAATTGTAAAAAAGAAGTTATTTCCACCCCTTACACATGTTCTGGTATCTTTTGCATGTCTTCCACAAAGTCCACTTATCTTCAACGGCGCCATAGTTGAGGTGATAATCTGTCAATTGTTCTGTAAATTGAGGGAAACAAGGGAGATAAAAGCAACATTCTTTGGTTCAAGATGAAGAAAAGACGTCTCACTGTGGTTTAAAAAGTGGAGTCTTGTCCAACTAGTTCTGCTGTAGGTAAATAGAATAATAATTAATACAAGATTAGCGAGAGCTCCCTCTCTCCCTCATCAAGCAACAGTCTGAATTTAATTAGGTATTGATCTTTTTATATTAAAACTAAATGTGTCATCGATTGGACAACCAGCTTTTATTAGTAATGCAGAACTCAGAGCTGGGATTCAAAGCAAATTTCTCTGCTGTGTTTTATAAAGCCGACGAAGCAGCTCAGATTGATCCGAATATGAAAGTCGTTTCGTTAGGATGATGGATGGTTCAAATCTAATTAAAGCGGCTGGCTTTGTCAAAGGAATATTCCAATGACGGTCCCAAAATTCACACTTCAAAAGAAAAGAGCAATGCAGTTGTCAAATATGATGTCAGTGTGAGCGGGTTGTGAATAGTTTTAAAGAAAGTGACAGGTCTTTCTGTTCCAGCAGTGCGGGAAAGGTCATATGGATGATTCCTATAATCTGACAGATCATCTGGAGTGATCATATGAAGCCTTTTGACAGCCATTGTCCCTGAATGACTCATTGTAAAAGATATGCCTTGGAGAGAGCGTAATAGCCGTAAAAAGTGATTCTGCTCCCACAGAGTTCCACATGAAAGTGGAAAGACAAAGCAGTGATGTGACAAAATGTCTTTAAAGGAGACATATCATGCTTATTTCCAGGCTCATCGATTTATTTTGGGTTACTGCTAGAAAAGGTTTACACGCTTTAATGCACAAAAAAAACACACCAGTTTTCTTATCTTAACCCTAAAGGAAAGGAATTAAACAAAAAAACATGGTGGGTCTCCTTTAAAAACAACACAGGGCCCAGTGTTATGACATAACTTGGCTTCCTGTGTATCTAATGTGATTGGTTAGGGGGCCACATGTGAGGGATATTCTATCAGGCGCTAGCAGGTAAAATCAATACCAGATCCGAGGTCTAAATATTTTCTTATTTCACACCACTTAGGGATTATCGGAGTGGATTGTTACACTTGACCTGGTTTGATAATGTAAAAAAAAAAAGTGCAGCAAAGGGTGCGCACATGTACATACACACTCTAATTTCCTCCCTTGACAAGTAAAATCTAAACAAGAAGTCTCGGACACCCCCTCCTCACATAAACACACAGTCCACCTCCCCGACTGTTCCACGAAGTTACCAGGAACCGCAAAAAAACAGCTCTGATGAAAGAAAATCAAACACACACGGTTTGATATTCTCCGCTGGAACAAAGGCATAAAATCTCAAATGAAAGCATGCGACGACTCGCACACAGCGCACGTACACACACACGTGCTTTTTGAGGTAATGTATGCATGTCAGCTCGACCACAGCGAGACATGTTTTTTCTTTCCAGTGAGCTCTCACGCCGCTCTGTAAGCAGTGTCTGATGCGTGTGTCTCATGCCTCACACTGTGACGAGTAAACAACAAACCACATGCATTCAGTGTCTGATTAGTGCAGAGAATGAAGGAAAATAGAGACTAATAGAGAGTGTATCGGGGAGTGTGTGAGTGTATAGCAGCCATCTGGCCATGTGGGGAGATGAGAGGCAGCCGGTGGTTTGGAGCAAAGGGTCCCTCGCACCGTTCCATTCCTCTATCGTCAGATCTCCATGTTTACCCTACTCACCCCGGGGACTGAGGCACCTCGTTCTCCCTAATCCAGCCAGCCTGCACAGCTCCTCGTCTAACATCGCATGCTGGAAGGATGTTTACGTTTTCCAGGATTTTGGGAGGAGGGATGGAGGGTGTGCAGAAAGAGTTGGGGGGGGGGAAAGGAAGAAGGAGTGCCAGGTAGAGCTCTGACGGTTGCTTCTGCCTCCTGTCGGAGTGCTTTTGCTTGGGGAAAAAAGCACCGATTGTGCTCAAGGAGAAGGAACACAACACCAATTGAGATCTCAACCAATTAGTTTTATTTGGCGGTTATATCATTACAAGCTTGTGTCTTGCGGAAGATCATTAGGTGAGCCCACACAAATTCCAGACAAGATTCCAGGGTTATGAATAATGCCAAATATGTCACACAGAATAACAAGAGAGATTTCTAAAGGGATGCAGAAAGCACATAGGCAAGCTTCTTGGATTAAAATATTTTTACTAACTGAAATTTAGGGTTGGAAATACAGTATAATATAATATAATATAATTGGACAAACCAACACTGTAGGGGAGCATTGAACAAGTTGCAATCTGCAACCACACCACTCGATGCCACTAAATCCTACACACGAGATCTTTAAAATATGTATGAATAATTCAAAAGTGCTGCTGATCCAGAGCCGTTCACCACTGGGAGGAGAACTCAGAGATGACTTTGTAACTTTTAGGTTTTACAAAGTGTGGATTCATCTTCAGTCCTGTTTATCAACCTGTCTTGGTAGACAGTCAAGAGTCCAGTCAAGCTCCAGTTTTGAGACATTTTAATGCAGAATGTCTACATATTTTATCTTTAACTAATACTCTTAATATATGTGTGATGAAGCACTACAACAAGCAGACACAGAGCAATGAAACAGTATGAAAACAATTCTGTAAAGCTACTTAATAGAAAATCTCCGGGGAGTATTTGGAACATTAGTTTTTAGAGGATAAACTGCACTCAGGTCAGTGAAGCAGAGCCGCTCCAGAAAATTACTCATGGAAAACTCAAATAAATAACTCCCCGTTAAACCATTCTGCAAATTTGGTACGGCGGTGAAAGAAAAGTAGGACTGTAATTAGCAATGCTTTGTTAATGTTTATACTAATATACGAGTGGCGTGTAAAATATTCATGAAAATTCACAAAAATAGCCGTTATTTGTTATTTCTCCACTGCCGGGCCCTTACCACAGATTCCAGTCCTATAACACATTGCGGAAACTTTGAGCCACGTAGGCAAAACCTGAAGGATGTTTCAGTCTCTGCGGTGTGTCATCCATCCAAAAACTAACCTCAGGATTGAATTGAGCAATGAGCAGTGTCAAGCTTTCAACATATTTGTTGGGCAATCATTCTCCAGGCTGTTATTGAGACTGGTAGTGCCGCACACGAAACTTCCAAACAAACCTCCAATTGGCTCAGTGTTTTGCCTCTTTCATCAGAGCAAATACTCAGCCAGTTGTTTCCCTAGAGAGACTCAGCTGCCCGAATTCCCAAACTCACTAGCAGGAAACAGCTTAATGCCCTTTTAACCCTCTCTGCTTGTGTGCGTCTGTGTGGTTAACATGTGTGCGGACGCATCATTTTTCCCTCTCGTTTTTTCCCCTCAACCTGGAAAGAGTGACTCATTACAGCGAAAGTGTTTGCTCATAGGGGAGCGCAGAGGTAGAGTTCAGCATGTGTGTCGCAGTCTAGAGAGTCTAGCACTGTATCCAATACTTTCTCGCTGCCGTCCCAGTGGCCTCGCAGCCATAGCAGCAAAACAATCCCCATCCCCATCCAGATCCAAAATACACCATACAGAGAAGGCGTTGTAAATCAAAGTGGATTGTCTGAAGGTGAAGCGTGAAAAAAAAAAAAATGCCTGAGAAGAGTCTGAAAACATTTTTCAATCCTAAAATGAACTATTTCCACATGCTCCGCCAGATGGTTGAGCAGCTTGCTGCAGCGTGGAATCGCAAAGCCAGACAAACTGTAACATGATCCCAAGGAAGCTTCAAGGGATGGATGAAAAGGAAACATCCATATTTGATTACTGGTGTGCCAAGTATGACTTTGTTTGGCAGCATGGATTAGGCGTAATTGGTCTTGGTAAATAAATTGTATTCATGAATGAGGAAACTAAATTACATCTGCCATCAATTCAGCCGGTGTAACTTGCTTACGATGACACCTTGCAGCACGGAAATGCAAAGCCAGACAAACTCAAGTGTTTCCAGTGAAATCAGAAGCATTCACACTTGATTACAGGACGCCTGTCTGCTTGCAGGTCACAGGAAGACTTGTTTATCCTTTGTCGATTTATTTCCACGGCTCTCTCAAATGTCCCACGGACATCTGCCAGTACAAACGGTCCTTTGCTTAATATGACAAATAACGATTGCTTAAATGCTCATCATTTCTCCCTGCAACATATTAATCATCAGCTGCAGGGACCCAGAGGCAAAGAAACAGAAGCGCATAAAACTTGAACTATCTCAGATGAGCCAAGTCTCTTCAGAATAAAGACGGAGCTTATAAAAGAAGCCAAGCCAACCAAGGGAGGAATTAGAGCTCTGTGGGGAATTTGGATGACTCACAACCGGCCAAGCAAAACATCAGACAGAAACAATCACACACACTTCCATACAGTTACACTGCGGCGTGTGTGTGAATTCCCAGGGAGCGCATTCCTGTTGGCATGATGGTAGAAACAAAAGATGGTAGATGGTAGTCGGCAGCTGCTGGCAGTTTAGGACAGACTTGAACATTGACACCTCCCACACATCTCTCGGTGAGTTGTTGGAAAGCGTTCAAGTAGTGCGAGCCTGCCTAAACAAGCAATTCAAAGAAGTTAAGCTACTTTTTTATTGTGAACTTGGGAAATGCCCTAGTTGCTGTTCATTAAGTCATTTCGTGGGAAGCCTACTGTAATCTGAGATATGTAATGTTTGAATCACAGAGACAAAAAAATTAATATAATTGTAAGTTTTGTCAACATTATCGTCCTCTGAGTAATTGTGTGTTGACAAAATGACCAAAATGCATCCCCCTTGTTAGCCTGCCGCCCCTGCTCTCCATCCCCTATTAGCAGAGAGAGTGCAGGGACAGAGGGGTTGTTTAGTTGACTTATTGATCCCTCATCTGACTGAGCTTTGTACAAGGTAGAATCCGCAGCCCTGACCATGAATCTGAAACCAAAAGAGTCAAAAGAGTCAGTTTGCAAGTCACGCTTAGATAAATTGAACCAGGTCTGACCTCCCCTGTTACAAATTAACAAGAAGGTCTACTGGGGGCACACACGATAACCACAGACAGGCTATTTAAGGTTTGAGTAATAGAAAGTAGGTGATATAATATTATTGCCACCATCTCAGTCCAATGGCCAACATGCCCATAGGGGCTGAAAGTGTCACTGTTAATATAAATCCAGTAACAAACAGCAGGTAGTTTTTCTCCTGGTCTTATCTTTCAAGGTTCAAGGTAATTCATTTGTCAGAAAGTGAAAGTTGGTAACTCCTTGATACTACACAAACAGAAAGCATGTACAGTTTTTTGTAAGGATATTGGCCTATAGCTTACATAAACATGTAAACACCCAGGGAATAATTATGTGGTGCATTTTTTCAGGTTAAATTTGTGTCTGGGTGAATGTAAACAGTAGCAAGGAGATGGTGACGATAATGACATTCCTTTGGGACACAGGGTCATAATATGTCAGATGACTCAAGTCAATTAGTCGCAAGTCATTTTTCCATGGGCACGTCAAGTCAAGTAATGTGGGGTTCTCATTTAAGACGAGTCACTTACCCAAGAAACTTCAGTCTTACAGTACATGCAGTATCCAGTCTTTACAAAGAGAAAAGGTAAGGTATTAGTACCTCTCAAATAGTGATATTATTGACAGATTTCTCCAACCTGTAAATGTGCTCTGCTGTTTCTCATAAAGAAAAAAAAAGTCAAGCTGTTAGTTTGAATCCTCTGGAAAGGAGCCTCCCCAACTTGCCGTGGGGTTTTGAGTCTTGAAACCAGAACTGCCAACAAAGCCTCATGGATGGAAAAAAAAAACTGTGCTAAAAATGTTTTATGGCTCTATTATAGCCCATAAACATCCATCATAAAGCCTCCATTTTCACTGTTTGGCTTTAGTGTTTTCTTCTTTCTTCTCTTCGCACGTCCAAAGATATGCAGAAGTGGAGTGTGTGCTACGTGGTGCTGTGACTGTACGTGATTGGCGGGAGGGTTTGTGTGTCTGCATGGGAACCTGCTACTGGTTTCCCCGTACACTACACACACCGAGGGAGGGGAGAGCCGCAGTCGGTCACACAGACAGACAGACGGTGGGTCTCAGTCTCCGCTCACACGGCAGCAGGGAGAAACAAACTCTCCTCCCGCCGCTCACACACCAACAACTTGTCTTGGAAGTGAAGTCGACGCGATGTTAAACAAGAAATGCTCCCGTTCGGTGTGAGCCGACAGCTTCAACAGCGAGGAGGAGACTGCTGAAAGTAGTGGGGAGGAGAAAAACTGTGACAGCAGCCGGAGACGCTAAGTGAAGGATTTGTGGACCGCACGTGGAAACACGTCGGTAAGTAACGTCAACTCCACGCGGTGCTTTTCATTAACGGTTTAAAAAAGTTTAATCAAGGCTCTGTACTCACGTTTGAGCTGTTGTCTTCGCATTATTGATTAGCAATTGGCGCTAACTGCGTCAACAACAATTCAGCCACTTTGCGGTGCGCGCGCGCGTTTACCTCATTAACCATGAGTGCACGTGCTGGTGATATCGAGCGGACATTGTTTGTAATTTTTTTCACATTATAAGAATTAATTTCGTTATATCTGTTTGACTTTTGGGAGTAAAACTGGGGATGAAGTGTTTTTTTTAACTTCTGTTTTGACAAAATTAGCAGAATTCATTTTCATTTTCAATTCATTTTTTGTGTTTTATGGTGTCCTCGGAGGTGAACCGCGCCCCCCCATTTTGGAGCTGTCGTTGTAAACAGAGGCTGTGGCCACTGTGTATTGAAAAAAAGTAAAATAAAAATAAACTGCAGTCTTGCTAAATCGTCTAAAATTTGATCTAAAGAAGTTTGGCCCTTGTCCTATATGTGACCTGGAGGAGGGAATATTCCAGTGAAATTCCTGTCAGCCCAGACAAGTGCATTTGGGTGTTGTCCAAGTTGACTGGCTGCCTGTTGTGTCTTTATCATCAGTGTGTTGGCTCATAAAAAAACATGAGACACTGTATCATGTGATCAGCATCTGAAGAAATCATCACAATGTCTAACTACAGCACTAGAGTAATCTGATGATGCTGTTTTTTTGCTATAAGGAGTAAGGTGTTTGTCATCCCCGATGCTGCTGGTGTTGTCTCCAGCGTAAATAATCAATATATTTGATTAACATTAAATCTTTGATGTTAAATACATCATTTAGATCATCATTGGCATTGCTTGTCTCTAAATATAACAACACTCAGCAGTCGTATAATCAGATTGAGATGTGTGCCAAAGCAGACCTGGCCAGAGGCATATGCATAACAAGTTGATGTTCTCAGGTAAAACCCCTGCATTTCCTAAATTAAGTATCCTTGTTTTGGATTGATCAGATGATGCGTTTTTGACATTATTATTCAAGGTAGGGTATGGTCAAAAACTAAAGCAAATATCTTGACAGATATTGATTCATAATTAGTGGCACTGATCAATTTTTGCATCGCAATTTCAATTTTCACTGAAAAAAAAGCTATTAAAATCATGATGATGTGACATTTGTTGGGGTCCGCACCAAACAAACATGTTTTCTTACATCTGGAGAACAAGATTTGTAGGCTGTAAAATGCTGTATATAACATCACTAAAATTGGAGATACAAGGCTTGAATCTTCACAGTGAGTATTATTTTTTTGTTAGAAGAAGAAACCAAGTTTACATTCTCTTTCACTTATTTTATTCTGTTTAATTAGCACTTTTTTTAGGCTCTGAATTGCTTGGGATGGCTCTTCCCTGAAACTAAAGATAGATAAAAGCTTGGTATATATTTTAATGCCTTTATCTCTGAAGAGCAATTACCACACATCTCCACAGCTGTATCTCTATGACAGGTTAGGACCTAGAAGGCCGTTTGGTTCAGATTAGCTGTGAGACTCCTAATCTCACCCTTGTGTCTCCCATTGGTGTCAACAAACCCGCTTACATTACAATATCTGCTTCTTCCCATGCAAGAGTTCAGGGCTTAATATGCTCTGGTACGCCATAAAAGATAAGATTATACCTTTCCCCATACTTCAGTGTCCAATTACAGTCAGCATTGTGTAAACTGTCGAGCTGGCTCCCTCCCTGTGTATCCACCACCTCAGCTTGTTCTGTTGCCAGACAGGACAGATATCCTTGAAGGCAAACATAAAGACATGAAAAGCCTCACTCCCTTAGTGGATCGTAGAATGAAAGCGGAACAAAAACCAGGCTGTCAGTGTTTGTGACAAAATGACATGAAGATCTGGAGTCTCTGAGGAGTCTGAATCACTGAGACTGTGGTTACCCTCACTGCGTTACAGAAATGATGCTCTCTCTTCCTCTCTCTCCTTTAAGCAACGACTCTGTTTTGCAATGGATTTAATAGAGAAGTAGGGAAGTGAAACACAATCTCTTTACCTCAGAATTTTTGCTGATTTTGCTCTGCGTATATCATCCAGATCTATCATTCTGGCTATGTATACTGACACAGTGCTGTTGCTTTTAGCTAATCCTTATGCAAACAAATTGTACATTCACTTTTGTACAGTTAATGCCTCAAGCCATTGCCCCAGCACATAATCGAGTCATTGTGGTAATGATCTCTGCAGTTGCGTTCGAGACATGTCTTTGTAAGTGCTCTACGTTTGCCTTTCTGCTGTTTACCCACCACTGTTCAGTCCCTCCCAACTGTTTTATTGCCATAAGGTGCTGGGCTATAAAGGATGAGCTCATTTGGGGGCCTGGCATGTCACTCATTGATTCATGGTTAGCCCATGCCTCCCTGGCACTACATAACCTTCAGTAGCAGCTGAGTCAAACACGAAAATGGATCGGTCTTGTCATGTCTTTCCTTTTGGAGGGAAAAGAGTAACACCAATTTCAACAAGCTGCTTTGATGAAGAGCTATTCTTTTTTTGCGATCAGTGTTCTCCATTATTGTACAACATAAAGTAGACATCCGCAGGATGTACACTATGTATTCTTGTCTACATTGACATTTGCCTTTCGTCCCACAATATGCAATGTACATTAGTTGCCTTACATATACTAAAAGGGGAAAAAAACACAACTCCCAGTGGCATTAAAGACACAAATTTACTGAGACAGTATGAAAAATGAACAATGAGATTATTAAAATGATCTTAAACCAAAAATGGTTTAGATCCTCTCCTCTTCTCTCATGCTCTTCCTTGAAAGTGCTTCCCTCTCTAAGAGCATTTGAGACACACTGCTGTAATGCTTCCTCAAGAATAAAGTGTCCTACAAATTACAGTAGTAGCATCTATCAGAGTAGCCAATTATGGATGCTTACATGGGTTTCTCCTGGCTATTATCTGTAAATCAGTTTGATCCCTATGCCGCGCACAACCTTTTCCTGTGCAAAACCTAGACCATCTCTACTGTTCAATCACACAAGCTTCTTTCCTGTAATTTCATGTCTTGCCGGCGTTTTCATGCACACAGTGAACTGTTTGATTCAGGCTCGGAGTTACATATGAAAAGACTCTTCATTTGGATCTGATTGTGAGGAATCGAGATGCTCAGCTCTCTCCAAAACAAAAGAAAATGGAAGAAATGTGTGCTAAAATAGAGAGAGCAGCAGAGTGTGGAGCAGCTCAGAAACCAGTGTACCTGAGTGTCAACAAAAGAAAACAGCACTGGATGCTGAATGTGGAGAAGAGAATGGTTGAGTTGCAGCACTGCTTGTCATTTCTGTTTGGAGAGTTTGAGATAACTTTGAAAGCGAGGTGATGTTGTTTAGAATTGTACTTTCCACCTCTTCAGCCATGTGTACTTTACCCGTTTGTCTTTACACACCACAACGGCATTGCAGATTTGAAGAATCCAAGCATATTTTAAGATTTCTGGATGTCTGCGATGGCAGAAGATCTGTGTTAATGAGCTTTGCTTTCTGGCATGCACATTGAGTTGGTTCTGATGGAGGGATTTAGTCTTAGATTTCAAAGTAATCTAAAGCAGACCTGAAGTCTTACCAAGCTTAAATAAGCAGTCCTACGCTTGTGCTTGTTTTTGACCTGGTATTAAAAAAAATTGCACTGCTGTTTTTATTTTGCACTCTCTGCAAGGTTTTTTCAGAGAAAAAATGCTTTGGCATTAGTTGTCTGCTGTAAAAATAGACAGCCAAGGATGGACCTATTGTGGATCTTAATTGGTGTTAACTGCAGACATTAGCGCTGATTTGGTTTTACACCCCCTGCCATGGAGCCGGCAGTCTGCCGACTACCAGTAAACATGGCTGGACCTGACAGAACTACACAGGTTCCAATAAGTCAGAGGCTAGTTTGACGACAGAGAATACAGAACGAGGTGGTTTTCTTGACGGGTTTAGTTCCTTGCATCCAGCTTAGTGGGCAAATATGACCGCTAACCTAGCCATACGACTGCGAGTTAACCAACTACCTTCCAGTAGCAATGGTTAGCGGTTACTCTTGAAAAAAAGCTACCAGTATCTGTCCATAAGGAAACGCCTCAGTATTGTAACTAACTTCCATCGCTCTTGGAGGCTGTGTACGGCCGTGGCCCAGAGGTGTTCATTGTTAGCAGTAGTTAAGTTACTTCAGCAACAAGTAAAGCTATCTGTCCAGAGTTGAGACGGAGCAGCCGAAGCACATGAGAAAATTCTTTCTCCATGAAATATGATCCAGTTTCACACAAATCTAGGGCTGGTGTGACATGTCGACGTAATTGATTATGTGAATACTTTGATTTACGTGAAGGTGTGTCGATGTGTTGGATGTAAGCAGTACTACCCGCATGCTCGAGCACTGGAAGCGCAAGTATGCAGGGGCGGCTGGAGTCACTGGATCCGGCGGTGCGGCGAAATGCCGCAGGTGGGTGCAGCGATGTGGGAGTGTCACTCCATGGTCCATGTGTGTGACGTGTTGGGAACCACTGCTGATCAGTTTGCCCAAAGATGAAACTTAAAATAGATAAATTGATCAATAAAAAAAATAATCGTTAGGTGCAGCCCTACACAAATCAGTAAATAAAGTTCAACTTATGAAGTTGTGTTTTTGTACAGCCCCTCTGGCGGTGTTCATCTTTTTAAACATCCATAGCAGCATCATTAAAATTAAGAGAGCATTTATTTGCCAAAGTATATGCCCCCAAGTGCCGGATGAGTCATCAACATTTTTAGTAGTTAGATGACTACTTATCTTACTAGAAAGTAACAAACTCTAAAATAGCCCAAGTTCCCTTATGGAGAGAATATTTCAGAAATAATGGGCGCTCCTTCACTGAACATGTCGTGTCTTATAAAATTCCTCAGTCTGAATTTGAATGCGTAGTTGTACAACATAATAATTCTTGCTGTTATTGGTTCATATCAACCAACGTGATAATAAATGACCTGCGACTGAAGCATTACTACTGCGCATGTCAAGACTGAGTTTGTCTATTATTTGTAGCTCATTGCTACACAAACCTGAGATTGGATTTTAATACATCACATGCTGGCATTGACAACACAAAAGCAGCAGGGTAGACGGCGTAATCTCTCAATTATTGTATGAGAGGTAACATCCACCATCTGTTCATGTGGCGATGTTGGATTCAAACTGACAATGTCGTGTGACATCACTCTCTAAAGATGTAATCTATGAAGATGTGTGCACTGTGGGAGGTTTTTCTGTAAAAATCAAGGCCTTGTGGAGCCATGAGCCAACATGAAAGATATGCTTGAGAGGCTGCAGATGATGCAAAGCATTTTATTTCTTTCATACAGCTTTGAGAGTGCAGTGTGAAATGAAAGAAACTTTGGTCTTTGAAAGTTTCCAAAGTCAGACAAATGTGAGGGGGAGGAGTAGATACAGGGGACTTGCTTCGAGAGGATGACTAAATTATCTGTTTGAGTTGGTTATCTTGCTAAGTATCATTCATTATGTTCCAAAATTTGCAATGTTGTTCTTGTGTATCTTTCTTATTCAGGGAAGGTTTAGTTGACACTCCAACTGCAAGTAATATCTCGAACATTGCCTTTCCTCTTGTTCTGTGCTGTTGGCAGACCTGATCTTGTTATTGTCTCACCCACAAGCACAAAAGCCTGTTGACACACCAGTGTGGTGCACCTGTATACATTTGCAGAAAGATGCGTATTTTAGGTGTTTAGGGGCTCCAGAAATACTAATGTACATGTTTTGAATATTTTTTGAGAATATTAGTAATAGATTATTCTTACATTTTTTCTTTTAAAAATAGCCAGTTTACAAAGCAAACTAACCTCTGTTTGTTTTTTAATCTCAAGAACGCCTTGAGGGAATTTTTCAAATTTGACACAGATGTCCACTTGGACTCGAGACTCAAGGAGGAACTGATTAGATTTTAGTGGTCATAGGTCATTGTGACTTCATGGCGTCCTATTCTTATGAATGCCAAATCTCAGGAATACTTTGACAGAATTTCTTCAAATGTGGCACAGACATCCACTTGAACTCGAGACTCAAGGATGAACTGATTAGGTTTTGGTGGTTAAAGGTCAAAGTTACATTTTTAACCATTACTCAATAATTCCCAACAAAAATGTACGATAGGAATAGGATAAAGTGATTAAGTTATGAGTTTTTATATCCAACTGTGAGGTAATTCAAAATAGTTTGGAAATAGTTTCCAAAAGGCTGGTTTTCAGTGACCTAAAATGGACAAAAGGCCAAAATGCATAGAAAAGGCTAGGTTTTAAGAAATACCCAGTGGATAAGGCCCAAGACACTGCTATTCTTGTTTGCAGCGGGTCCTGCATTACAGAAAAGGGAGCTTTCCTGTAGTTGATGCTGTGAGAATCTAAATGTTATGTCAGTTGTGGGTGTTCTCTTAGAAGTAAAGATAAGGCATAAAAATGTGTTTTCCATGCTTATCACTCTTTCTGATGCATGTGCACACATAAATGTTTGCATGCCTAAGCCTTGCACTTACCTTAACCTTTACTTAAACTTTATCCTGTTCTCACTCTCATGGTCCAAAACTAATTGTCACAAAGATAGGACAAGCACACACACACACACACACACACACACACACACACACACACACACACACACACACACACATACACATACACACACACACATACAATACATTCATGTCACTATCTCATCAAGTTTCAGTTGTCCTTCGGTCTGCCTTAGCTCCCTAGTCCACATCCATACTGGAGCTCACTAATTCATAGCTATATGATTTTAATGGCTTTCTATCTAAGTAATTCTCACACCAGCTGCCATCTTTCTAATTGCATGAGCAGAAGAGTAGATATATTTGGTAACTTCCTTCCTATATGTAACTTTATAAGGTTTGGCTTTGAGTTTATATCTCTCTCCAAAGGAAATTAAAGATCCTCGATTCAGGCACCTATCATCCACCTGTCTATGGGGCGGCTTCTGGAGCCTCTGCTACTGTGGCATGTTCCCATGGGCTTGTGAACACAAGCTGGAGAGCAGCACTGTGTTGATGGGAAAAGAAGTAGCTGTGCAGCTAACTCAAAGGCCACACTCCCAATGAGGTCCCAGGAGAGCCGTGAGCACGGACTGAACAGATTTCACATTAACACACTGGGCAAAGGGGGACCAAGGGAATGAGCAGAAGCAGGGCTGCTCCTTTTGACTGCTTGGCAATACACAGCCACAGTTAATGAAGTGTTTTTGAAAGGGGCTCTGCTTGGAAATGGAGTGATAAGCAGCCGTAAAATATATGTGCGTAGTTTTCACTGCCACAACGGCTCCTTGGCTCCCTACATTACAACTGCTCAGCCCTGTGCTGTGAGCATTGCATAAGACTGCTCAAAGTCAAACCATAAGCTATGCATTGTAGCTGGCTACATTTCACTGCCTGGAGGCTCCTGTCTGCCTCCTCCGTCTCTCTCCATCTTCTTGTTTTCTTCCTCGCATCCCCCATCCCCTTATCCCTCCTTCCCGTCATGCTTCAGTGGGCCACCTGAGGGGGGATATGCGCTCCCCTTAGCCTGGTGACAGCTTGCAGGGAGATGTGGGCAGCCTTTCCCAGCTGGAAGACGTAGGAGAGGAGGGAGAGATGCTCCGGATTAGGGCTTCCACAGAGAGGAACTCCGCTGGGCTGATTTGCTACGATCGAGCAACAACACCAGCGACTTTTCAACAATTAACCTTGATTTTCTGTTTTTGTTTTCTTCATTGTACCATCCCATAATTGAGAAAATGTTAGATACTGTGCCAAAGGGAATGGGTAAGGCTGTTTGGGCTGTAACTGTGAAGGCATATGTATATGTATATGAATACAGATGTGCACAGTAGTATGCATGTGTAGGTTTGTTGAGGCACTATACGATGACAGATCTCACAATTGTGCATTTGTTTTGCCCTTCAGCACAGAAATACCAAAATCCTTTTGTACAACAATTACTGTTTACTGTCTTCATGTTGAAGTCCTGAAAGCTCTGATACACACAAGTTTGAAACCACTACTCGTGGTGAAATTTTGAACTCTGCATTCTGCAATACATTCAGAGCTGACCTCAGAATACTGAATGTTGTATTCAGAGGACACGATGTCAAAGTCTTTGAGGTTGGACTGGCACAGCACAGGTCTTGCGGATCACAGATCTGAGCTCAGTATGGTATACACACACAGCTCCAGGCAGAGTTTTATACGGTTTTTACATGGTGCCTGCCTGGCTCGCCTAAAAGGCCCCGATTGAACAAGCTTTCCTTTCTTTGACAGAGGGCGTTTGGCGCAAAACAACTTTATTCCTTTGATCAAGGGTGTCGTAATTTTACAGTAAAGTTTAGGTCTATTTCTCAGAAGAAGTGTTTGGATGTTGTCAATCTTTTAAATTCCAATGAAAGGCATATTTATTAGCCTCTCTAATTACTCTCCCTAAAATCTTGGCTCAAGTTTTTGTTTACTGTGAAGTCTTGGATTGCTGAAAGTGCAGAGAGGAAGGGAGATGGATGGAATCGGAGGACGCTCAATAGAATCGTAAACTACCTAAAACAGAGAAAAGTGCACCAAACAAAGTTTGTAAGTCAGTTAGCCTTTTTGTATTTCTGTCTGTACCTTTTTATAGGAGATATGCACAATAACTTGAACACCTGTCCAACATAAAGCACTAGCCTGGCAATGCTTTCTCTTCTTCTTTGTGGAACCTGTAATGTCTTTGTGAAAAAAATGTATGGGTGGCTTTTTGAGATTATTTAATGCATTTTGTCGACCCCCTTTTAGCCATTACACAGACTATCTTTGCCTGTAATGCAATTCAGTATGAAAACACTACTAAATGTTGTTTTAGAAATTACCATGTAGCTGACTCACTCAACAGAAATTGAACAATAATAGCTTCATGAAAGTACTTCTTACAGCAGGGTTATTTATGCGATACATTTTTTTGTGGCTGTAGTATTGTGTCCAATGGTTTTATGTTCTGCGGTTGTTGAAGTGTTCCTTCAGGCCTGATGTAATCCTTCTTTAACAATAACCGCCAGTAAACAATGGCAGCCTTTCAGTCACTACGTTTTGGGGGTGGAGAAGTCGGCTTGTGTGCTCTTTACTGTCTGTGTAAACCTCCTGCTCCTGCAGGTTTTGCTTTCATAATGATCAGTGAATGAAGCCTCGACTCCGCTTGTTTCTCCTCGGCTGCTGAGCACTCAACTTTGTGGTCTGTTGTTGATTAGCAGGCCAGTCTGATGAAGGCATTGTTTTGCAGTTTGGCTTGCTTTTGCCTCGCAGTAGAGTAATTCATCGACTGGTTGAGACTGACAGTTAGGTGCATCAGGGTGGCCTGTGTCGTATGTGTGTGTCTCAAGAGAATGTGTGTGGCTGAGAAAATGATTAAGCTCCGTAGTCCTCATGAGAGCATTTGGACCCAATTAACCCACATAAAGAATAAAGAATTATGACTGTATCTGGCGTTTAAGCACAGTTAGGCCAACTAAGAACAGTTTTCCCTGACACCATCACACATACTGCTGTGTCTCTTGTGGTATATTCCCAGTAACCAAGAAATAAATTCACTACTAGTAGACATTGGTTTGCAATAATAGAAACATGATTGCTGCTCTGTATCAGTGAGACCTACCAGTACTCTTAGCTGCTCCAGCTGAAGTCATTTCATCTCTGCGAGCGACAGGGCTTCCAAGGAGAACATTGGCAAAGCATTTAGAGAGATGGAGCGTGGAGACTGGCTGCAAAACAGAGATGCAACCATTCTAACTCTGTCATTACTTTAACAGGCCATACACTGTGAGCAGTAGAGAGTGTACACATTTAGATTGGTTTTGTGTGTGTGCTTGTGGAGACTGAGGAAAGTGATTGGCCCGAGGCTGAGGCTTTAAACATACAAAAGACATAATCTTTACAATTTTAACTGTTATTTAACCGAATGATTTCTCCTGCTCGCTTCATGTCACTTCAGCCTCACTGCTGTATTTTTATAAAAGGGGTTATTCATCCTAAATACAGAAAAAAACCACATTTTTTCACTCTCTAGTGCAGTGGTTCTTAATCTAGGGGGAGACACACCCCAAATGTATCCATTATTTAGCCATCTCCCATTGAGATTAAAGATCTCTTCTTTCAAGGTGATGAAATTATAACTGGAATGAAAAAACTGAACTCTGCTCTTGAAGATTTAATTTTTCATACTTGTCTTTGATACTGAAATATTAACAACTGGCCTTCTTCTTCATTTGAATAAACCTCCCACCTGTTTGTGCCTCTCCTCCTACCTGCGCACCAAAGTACAAAAGCATTTTTCAAGGTCAGAAAAATACCAAATGCTGCTTGCGCTGGTGCAGTAGTTACACTGACATCTCAAAACATTGATTAAAAAACACTGTAATAAAAATCAAGTCTAGATGGCAAGATCCCAGTAGAGGAAAGTGAGAAAGTATGTGTTTTCTGTGATTTAGGAGACTTGAGACAAAGTGAGACTTTTGTATGAGTAGTTAGCCTGGTCTGTCCTTTCTGTTTGACTGAATTGGCTGTTTTTCCTTGCTTTCTTCTCCTTTTCAGTGAAGAGTGGATATCATCCTCTCTACTTAAACCCTTTGCCATTCCTGTCCACTCCTGCCTACTTCAGAGATGAGTGCCAAGGCAGCCATCAACAAGGAGGTCTTCATACCCCATGATGAGAAAATGCTTGCTGCAGTGCAGGTGAAGCGGAGGACCAAGAAGAAGATTCCCTTCCTGGCTACAGGTGGACAGGGAGACTACATGACCTTCATCTGCCTTTCAGGTCAGAGGACAAATGATAATCTCTTCTCTTCTCTTCTCTTCTCTTCTCTTCTCTTCTCAACTCTTCTCTTCTCTTCTCTTCTCGTCTCTTTTCTTCTCTTCTCTTCTCTTCGTGCTGTTGCAACCCAAAGTCACATTTCAACACGTCTCCCCTAATTCTCGCGCTAATTTTCACACTGATGAGCTTGTTTATGTTTCCTCTGCCAATAGGATGACACGCTAACTCAATTTACAGCTGGGCTTTAGGTCAATCCTTTTTGAATAGATTAGATTTAAACTGAAATTGAATTATTGTTTCAGCAGAAATTGAGGTTTAAATTATTTTGTTTTTTCCCCTGTTTAAACGCGAGCGGAGATATTGCTTGTTAATTGAATTAGCCATGCATATTATTTATGAGAATAGCTAAAGCCTGTTAATTTCAGTGCCAGCGGAACTGCTTATGAAGATCAATGACATTTCTTAATCCTACCATTTTATTGTGTATTAAAACTGCTTTGGCAGCAGATCACATCACTTAAAAGTTCAAAGGTACTTAACTGTGAAAAGGAAGAATTTATCAGGATATCGATACAGCACAAAGGCCTGGACTGTTTCTCAGTATGGGTTTCAGTTTCAAGGTTGCCTTGCAGTATTCTCGCTACACAACACTGAGCTTCTGTTTTTACACTCTCAGATACAAACACATAAAAGCCTGTTGTGTAAAGTGCAAGTCACAAATTAACCACAGGTTCTTGAAAACACACACTGCTCTTCTGAAGGGTTTATGATGACTCATTTCTCCTTTGATATGGAAATGAGTGTCGGTTGATATTCACTTGTTATAATGTCAGTCTCATCAAGTCCCCAGCAGCAGCCTTCACCTCTGTGCTCCGTTTGAGCTCTGCTGCTCCAAAATCGGTTTAAGTCAATGGATGTTGGTCTGCCTGGCAAAATTGAAGTGGATAAACGATCTGCTCTTCTTTTGAACAATTATCAAAACAGAATACACAACATTATATGGATAGATAAGAGATTGGTTTTGACTGGAAAGCTGCTGGTTTGAATCCCAAATGTAGCTGTGAAAATTGGAGCATCAGCAAAATCTTTTTTTTTATGAGTCCTGCCCTCTTTGTAGTCTTGAAATTGATAGTCCATGTGTTTGCTTTAATCTTTTCACCATTACCATGAATGAACAGGAATGTACAATGAACAGTACACAGTAACAAAGAAAGCCCTTTTCACATCATTATCAACAGTGTCCAAAGCCAACCCAAAGTAAGAGAGCTGGGAGGTATAGTGATTTGAGTGTTGTTTTCTGCAGAGCAATCATGTGTGAACATAGAGAACCCATGTGTATGACTCTGTGTGAGCAGGCAAGCCCCCTGCTGATGTGTCTTTCAGCCAGACACCAAACCAGCTCGGTTTGTTACTGACTAATCTGGTGATTTACAAAAACAAAACAAGACTTTTTCCATTTGAGAAGTGATTGTACACAATTATTTGGCCTTTTGGCTTTTAAATTATTATAATAATAATAATTATTAAATATATGAATCGATTATGAAAATGATTCTGGTCAGGTTTGTGCCATGGTACTCAGCTAATTGATTAATAATTAGTTTGCTCATCACCACCTCAGATGGCTGTAGTGAACTTGGAAATACGAGATTAAACAAAAGTACCCCTAAAATTTGGCAAATCATGTAATTATCTAAAATTGCCTAGTCTTTATTTGGTAATTGCGTGTGATTTGTGGCCATGCTGAGCAGTGTGTTGTCTACACCCTCAAGACTCATTGAGGATGCATTTGAGATCACATTCGACCACATTCTCTTAGCAGCGTGTCTGCACGTGTGTCTTGGGCCACATTGAAGGACAGACTTCTCAACTGACATCTGCCACAAAACAACATGAAGAAACCACAACAGAATGGATTGCACACTACGTGATTTCCATGTGGTTCACTGTTAAATTACATTTGTGGGCGCTCTTATCCTCCAAATGTTCACAGCAGATTTGTGAAACTAACTTTGCAAAATGACTACATGAAATACAGTTAACAGTCATATATGTAGACAACTTGTTTGATTCCTGTAGAGAAACTTCATAAACTTTGTGAAACACTGTCTATGACACATTGTTAACTATTTGGCCCTTCTTGAAGATGAAGATACTTCTTTCTTTGTGTAAAAACTGTCTTAGCAGTTTGTTCTAGTGATATAGGTGTTTATCTGCATGTAGAGTGGGGAAGTGAGATCACATCACAAGTGGTCACTCGAGACGCATGTTAATACCAGGTGTTATCTGACGGACCTAAGGCTGTCAACTTGTTATCGGCTCACTCAGACTGCATGTTTATACCAAATGAGAGCAGCCTCTGTGTGTATGTGTGTGTCAGTGTAACCTGGACGGAGGGAACAGAATGACTGAGACAGGGTCAGTCTCAAATTGCGCCGAAAGGTAGCCAATTTAAGGCCGCATTAAAGTTGCTATCTGTGGAGGATTTACACCCCAGACCACTACAGTACATCATCTGGAAGGAGCAAGATATGTCTGCTACAACTTTTCTGTAAGGCTGTGGAGGCCTAAAGCTGGACTGTGTGACTAAAGCAACTGTGGGCTGTTTTATCCTTACTTCATTTACCTTTTACATAACGCCACTGAATAGGTGCGTCTTCTGTTTTGCTTCACGGGGGATGTAAGTGGGAGTCAAGGCTCTCTGTTTTTTTGCATAGGACTGAGAAACCCAACTGCCATTCATTCACTGCCATCTTTGCTTATTAAGAGCAGGAGACATAAGGCTTGTTCATCCTCCTGCTGAAAAGCCTTTTGTTGTTTAATGTCTGTGACTCTTAAAGGAGGAACATTTTGTCTCCTACTCTCATTTGAAATACAATATTCTGTATGTGTGAATAGATGTTGCATAATCAAAAACAAATCAAGAAAATAACACAGTTTAGCGCCACTCCTACCATCACCTAAACCAAGTTTGTCCTTCTATAGTTGGCTTATTTCAAGTTTTTTGCTGTCTGCTCTGTACTAGCAGGCGCCTGACTAAGCTGCTGTTTTGTATCACATGTGGGAGCACAGAAGTGAAGGCCAGCACTGTTGTGTAGTTCACTTAGTCATGTGGCATTTCTTTTAGCCAGCCAAGCATTGTTCTGAGTTGTTTGTTTGTATGTGTGTGTGTGTGTTCCTGTGAGTGTACTGTATAGCGAAATCATGAATGTGAAACCAGGCTTCGCCTCCCAGCGCATTGGGGTTACAAGGCTGATGTGTGTGACTTTGAGTGTTCAACTTGTGTGTAACTATGTGAAAGCACTGTGTATGTACGTAAGGGTGGGGGGAAGGAGGTTGCTGACAGTCTCATGGCTGCAGTAGCAGATAGTTGAGGCCTGAGGGCCATACAGTGGCAGAGTTATGTAATCTGTGGTATGTCACGGCTAAAGGAAGCCCACAGTATGAGGAGCTGTGCTGTATAGACAGCCACGGGCACTTCTCTCTCAAGCTGAGCAGGGTGCCACGATGAAACACCAGGCCATCACTGCTGCTCTAATTCCACAATCATATGCTGTAATGCAGTCACAAGATCTGAATGAATACAAGAAAAACAAGACAGTTTTAAAGTACTGACTGTTGGGAAGTTTCTTATCTGTTTGAGACAAATCACTGCTTTTACAGGCATGTAAAATTGATGTTATGCAATTGACCTTGTAACCGCAACAGTCAGTTTGAGCTGTCTTGTCATGAGTGGGTGACTCGGGTGTTTGTTGAACACATGGCTTTTTGTCTTAGGTGGAGAGCTACATCTGTCAGAGGAACAATAAGGCCTGGACAGCTGCCACTTTGAGAGCAGTGCTTCTTGTTTCAGTATTGCATGTGACTCCAGGAAAACAAGACTGGTTCAGCTCACACAGCTAACTTTTGTTTGGCTTCAGGGTGAAATAATCAGGTGTAAGTCAGCAACACAGAACAATATTATTCTTAAATTCCCTTTGTAGCAGTAAAACTGATTTAACTTTTTCTTTGCAGTTTGCCATAACAGTCTGATGGTTTTCAGTCTGAGTCAAATCTCTCGAGGTTTGATTGTGGTGAAAACACAACACAGATCATTCACAAGACTATGCGATATATGTAATACACTTGAGCTAAACTTTTTTCTGATACCGTTGATGATCATGACAGCCATTTTCAACATCATGTTGCAGTATGGAGTCATGATGCATCTTTCTTTCCTATTTCCCTACCTGTACATTTTACTTCTTACAGATAATTTTCAAATTAAGTCTTCACTAATGCTCATTATCAAAGATATGAGTTATAGTACCACATTTGCTACAAAACAAAACACTTTTTAGACTTTCTTTTTGTTTATTTTGAACAACAGGATTATTGCAAACAACAAAGTGTTTTGCGTCTTTATCTTAGACAGACATTCGGGAATTTTGAGCTGATCCCGCTGTGATGAGATTTTCACTACGTATGATCCCTTTGACCTCATACTTATACATGTTCACACAGAGTTGCTCAACTGCACACATAAATGTATGTTAACACTTTCACAACAACATCAGGGAACTAGATGACATAGGAGTGTGCTGGAGCGAAGCCAGAAGCTTAACATGGACCAAGTTGGTTTGAGAGCTTTCTCTTTGATCACTGGGCTTCATGCAGTGCCTTTATGGCTGGACCCCAGGGCTGAAACACTGGACCGCCCACAGAATGTTTGGCAGGAGAGATGTGAGGCCAGATGATTTAGATAAGACACCGAAGGTTCACTGGAGCAGCCTATTAGTCTACATGGTTTTCATTTCATTTTTTTTTTCTCATCTGACAGGAAAACATATTTTCATCCTTCCCCAGCCCATTTCTGCTCTAAGCAATCCTAATTTTCAACACCTCTTTTGGCCTGGTTGCTTACATCTGTGTGTGTTTCTATGTGTAACTGCTACAGGTTGGCGGCTATGGGGGTTTAGTGAGGGAAATGAGGAGCCATCTGTTGGTTTCCAAATCATATTATGGAAGACCAATCGCTTATTTCCACTTACTAACTTTGCTTTATTGATGTAAGCCAATGTTCTTCTGCCCGTTATCTGTCACTTATACATGCTTTGTGTGTCTGGCTATATCAAGTGTGCTTATGTGCCCTAACGTACGACATGTGCTTTACTCCTGCTTTTGATCTTATTTGGGATATGTGTGTTTCATACATGATTCTAAGTTGTGTCTTTGATTACTCAAGGTCACATATTTAGCTTTGTCATTTCTAGACTGATCCAAAAAACCCAATCATAACTAGGATACTTGTGCTTATGTAAACACACTCATTGTTGCTTTATGCTAATATGTGCATTTCCATGTGGGAAGCATGTGGGCATGCATGTTTATGGGTGTATTCATGCACAGTGTGTTTATGCAGGCATGTTATTATGTGGGTTGGTTTACATGTTTAATTTTAAGCGTAGGCTGTGTCTTACGTATGATATGCTGATGAACCTCATGCTGGTGTCTTGGTTAGTGTGCATCTCATTTTGTACGTTTGTGTATGTTCGTGTTGTTGGTTTTAGACGTTTAAGCTTTATCACAATGAGACCATAATATAAAGTAGAGAGGATGTACTTAATCATTTCATCTGAATACCTTTAATTGGAGCCAGTGATTTATGACACTAGCATATATTACAATCACTCCAATCTATCTTGCACCCATCAGTGGTGAGCCCCCTTTGTTGGAGGGACAAAGATCTCCCGCTTTCTTTCAAAGAAACACATTCAGTAACAGATCCCAGTGTCCGTGTTTTCTCCAAGGCCATGTAGAATATAGATTCTTCACTTACCACACAAGTTTGTGTATCGTACTTTCCATCTCACTCCATTCATCATCGGTGGTCTCAAGGCTATTGATTACACAGTGAGATGGATGTATGGATCCTGTAGCTCACTGGTATATCAAGCTGCTCAGGCCAATCAGAAAGTCAGATCAGTTACAACCTTGGTCACTCGGTTCAAACACACATCAGTCTGAGTTTTGTTATTGATGTACATACATTTAAGTTTTTGGATGTGTTTACCAAGGTTAGTAGATCCTCATTAGTCCACATGGATACATATTTATAAGCATCTTGGAGGATTCAGCACTGCACATTAAAAGAGGTTTTATTTTGGAGAGAGTATACAGTAAAAATGTGAAT
The DNA here is from genome assembly GCF_965226575.1 of Pagrus pagrus. NCBI lineage: Eukaryota > Metazoa > Chordata > Actinopteri > Spariformes > Sparidae > Pagrus > Pagrus pagrus. Next base: position 18,874,690 of record NC_140202.1, on the reverse strand, counting down.
CGTACAATCGAAAATTGTACCAATGAAGACATGGCAATTATACATTTCAGTCTATACAGTTTTAAGTTTAGCTCAATACTGTTCCTTTCAGCATTTTTCTGCATTTTTCCAACTGATAGAACTTTTTTTAAACATCTCAGGGTGTCTGGACAAATGTTTGTTAACGAGGATGAGCCTGGCATGGGTGTGTGGGTGGTCTGTGTTTTGTTGTGAAGAATGTTGCCTTCTGTGCGTTTCTCACAGGGCCAGTGACTGATGCTGGCCTCCCAGTATTTACCGAAAGCAGAGACATGCAGCCCACTCACACAGGACCAGATACATCAGCATGACACTAATACCACATTCCCTGTTAAGTCATGTGTGTGCGTATGTGCGTGCATCCGCGTGTACGTGGCATCCATATCAAAACCTCTTTGTATCAGTGTGCTGTGGCAGTCTTTATCTAGACTAATTAGGTTCTTGCAGCAGCTCAGCTCATTTTTGTGCCAGACCACTCTCTAGAACATTAACTGTCTTCACCCCTCACTTTTGCCCTCTCTTATCACGTCTGCCTCCTCCTCAACCCTTTGCCTCTAACCTCCTCCTGGCCAAGATGAGAGTCTTTTAAAGTCTTGTGAAAGGTTTCAGTGCTTAAGTGACCTGAGCTTTACCTAGGAGAGCTAGTGCAGAAGTAAAGTGAAGGGGCAGAAGTGAAAATATTAAAGAGATGAAATGGCAATCTTTTGGAAACTTTGAAACAGTTTTTAAGAAAGGATGTCAACATACATTAGGTCTGTCACTTCTTATTCAAACATTCATTCCCTTTTGTAACATAAATTGCCAATTTCCTCTGAAATTGTAAAAAAAAAAACATCCTCATTGGCGACAACTTGTTCCCAGTTGTTTGGGAACTATGCGTCCTCTCCTGTGGCTCTAACATAAGAAAGTGAACACACTATCTTTCTTCTACAGGATTAGGAATAACAATATTTTTAAGTAACACTTGTTGAGCTACAGTGAAATATTTGAGCTCTAATTCAATTCACCAACATTTCAACATAGGCATGTTTCTTTCAATTTATCACTTTTTAAATAGGAAACAGAAAAGCCCATTGATTTTTAAAGACATGCTGTTGGCCAGCTGCATAATCCCATGTGCATGGACTCCAATATCTCATTCACTTGCTCACTCATAGTGCTCACACATACACACACAAGCACACAGCTGGTGGAGCAAGATAGATGAAAGGCTCAGGTGCTCTGCAGGTGGACTGAGGTGTGTGTGTGTGCTGTTGCGCATACTAAATCCTCTTGCTGTAGAGACGGACAGTGTGTTTCATCCACTCTACAGAGACTGAGTGTGGGTTCGTGTGCGTGGTGGAAAATCAGTACATGCCCCAGCGGTTCTGACAGCTCTCTTCACAGTGCTTTCCTGTACCAAAGCCAAACTGTCCATCATCCTCCTCCATCGGCCCCTCCTCTGTCCTTTACCGTCCAACTCAGTCTGCCTGCCTTCTATCCAGACATCACTTTGGTTCACAAAACAAACCTACAATTTTGCTTCCTGATCTCCTAACACATCAGGCATATTTCGGTGAGCATTTCAGCTGCTGCTGGGTGTGTAGTCTTGGGTGTGTGTGGCCTGTTTTCCAGCAGAAACAGCAGGTAGCTTTTTTTCCTCAAAGAAATCTGATCATTGGTGCGGTGGTGGAAGTGCGTGGTTGATGGTTTGGAAGACTCCCCTCGGCTCTCTCTATCTCTTCATTCGCTCTTTGGTGCAGCTCCACTCCTTTTTTAGGATTCTCTGTTTAAGAACAGGAGGGTTCCTGATTCCACAAGAGAGATGGGAGATGGGAGATGAAAGAGATGAAACAACGGACTGGGTATTCTTTCATTGCACCCGTTTAAAGAATATATTTGACTACAGGGAGTTATTGTGTTAAGCTGTGGCTTAGAGCTGATACCTTTATTTCGTTTACAGTTGTTTATAGTTGTTGTGGTGTAGCGATAGATTTCCTGTCCTATATACATATAAATTTAAGTAGTCTTGAGGGAAACTGTTCTTCTTTTATTTCAATTATATTTGAAAGGAGGAATGGTTAGAGCACACAGTTTTATCTAGGACAGGGCAATAATCCGATCTTGATAAGGGTAACGCAATAAAATTGAAATTGATTACGATGATAAGCTTCGGACATTTTAAACGATGTGAATATATGTAACAGCCTATCACACAGCAGAAATAAACTCCACAACAGGCAGTCGGTCTGGGTTTGGACTTTGTTTGAACTCCCACTGAAAGTAGATGCCCACTGGATAAGAGTGGAACCACGGGGCAACTTCAGTACAGTGCCCACAGCGAACAAAATTAAACAGACTTGCAATATATTTTAGTGCAAGAAAAGGAAGAAAGTGATCACTTTATGAAACACCTGTTGAACAAGCCGGTCGCAAACTTGGAAAAATGTGACATCATCAACACTCTGCTCACTTTAATCGCTGCCCCAGTCTACACCTGGTTTGGTTTTACACAGCCAAACGGAGCTTGTTAAGCGAATGTAGTGAAAGTGAACTTGCTATATCCTCCAAAGCTGAGAAAAAACAAAACAAAAAGGCTAAAATTTATGTGAAAGTGTTTTTGGATATATCAAAAACGACAATATTTAAGAGATTAAGATTCAAAATATGCTGTCAGTGGCTGGAAACCAAAACGGGAAAAACGGAGGGGTATGATTGTATGGACCAAGGCAAGCTAACATGTATTGTTTTGTTAAAGCAGATAAAGCATTTTTGCAAACCTAAATGTCATTTAGATGATCTCTTATCTCTCTTATGATATATTTTTTATACCACAAAATATGTTTTAATCCAAACCTTTTTTGCGCGGTTTAACTAATGAACCCTCTGATTTCTTCAGGCTTCAGTCATTATCAGGATGTTTGTGATAAATATTGATACTGATCTTATGGAAGAAATTATCGTAATCATCGTTTTTTGCCTAAGCACCCTGCCATAGTTTAATCCATAAGAGAGGTAAATAAAGACCTTGAACTGTAAGAAGAGTCTTTGATCTGATACATGAAGAGTGGCCGCTCACGGTCACAGCTGGTCATTACAACAACAGAACTAGGCGTGGTTCTTCTTAACCTGAACACTTCATGGCTACTCTCTCTTGTTTTGACAGAATGGTTTATTGTGATTAGGTTATGTTTTTGGCCTTCTTGCTGGAATGTACCGTTGTTGTTCAGAATGTTGTGGAATTGTTGATGGCACACGACAGCAGGGAATGGCACAGGGAGATGAGGTGATGCGGCCACTTAGGGATCATTGAGGATGTAATTATTTGAGAAGAGGACCACACCACACATGTTTTTGATACTGTGTACTCTGACCATATGTGTTGGCTCACTAATGGAGCAAAGACCGTGTCAACACAATTCCCTGTGTACCTGGAAAATCATCTTTGTGGTGTTCTCAGCTTTTGTTATGTGCAAACAAAGCTTTGTACCCCAGACCCTTCCTCTCATCTATGCAGTGTGAAGTGTAGGGAAAACAGAGGAGGGAAGGAGGGAAAGAAGAGAGAGCAGTAATAAAAGAGCGAAGAGCCCCGGCCTTATAAAAGTCAGCCATCCATATAATTAGCTGATGCTCCGTTCTTGTCAAACTGAGTGAGTTCACAACTAACATTTAATAAGCAACTTAAGTCACTCAATCCAACTGACTTTCAGACACCTTTCATTTGGCTGTATTAAAACTGTCTGAAGATAATGAAAGTACAAACAGCTCATATAAAGAAAGATATTTTTATTGGTTGAAAAATTGGGCTCATTTCAGAAGAGTTCATAGTTATTTCAAAATGTATTGACATTCCTCTCTTATTACAAAGTGTCCCGCCAGTGCATTAACATTCGAGACATTTTACAAAGCTATTATTGCAGTCTATCACAGCAATTTGGAGGCAGTCCTCTTTCAGGTCAGGGAGTTGCTAGATAAATGGTACAAGTAGTCACGTACTGTCGGGTGAATTGGCCTTGTGAGGATACATTTTTTATCCTTTGGACCGTCCAACAACTTTAACGTGAGCGTTGTTCATTATTGATCCAGAACAAGTCTGATCCGTGGAGGCCCCATCTCACAATGCACAGAATTCAAAGGCTCCGCCGCAAACGCCCTTGTGCCAGACACCACAGGACAATCCTTGAGGTGCTGTGTCCATGCCTCGATGGGTCAGAGCCAAGTTCGATCCACGGCGGGGCCTCCATGGTTCTGGCACTTCCCACAAATGCTCGATCTGATTGTGATCTTGGGAATTTGGAGGCCAGGTCAACGCCTGTCATTTTAGACTAAGTGAAGGAAACTAAGGAAACTAGTTGTTCTCTTTTGTTTTTAGGTCTGGCCTGAAAACCACATTCCAAGATTGTGTCCTGAACACTCTTTAGCCCAGTAATTCAAGTCCTCAGTCTTGCCTGGATCCTCTTTGCTGAACTTGGCATTCTTTCAGCAGCTGCATGTGATGTAGACTTGGAGAGGCAAACTTTTGCCATCACAACAGCTCTGTACTGCTTGCTTTTTAAAAAAAACTTTCTTCTGTCAAGGTGGAATCCCCTCAAAGTATATTGCTTCCCATTCAACTCACGTACTTTGTCTCCGCTGTCTCTTTTCTGTGCAATGGTCTGTTCTTCTAGCAGTAATTGAAAAAAACAGGACTTTTGTTGTCTCATAATGCTTCTGTGGACTTGGGGAATCAGAGTATGAGCAAAAGAAATACTTCCTCTCCAGCTTAGCCAAATCCTTTTACTCCTTTATTTTCCAACGTGGTTGTATTGGACTTCTCAGGTTTAAAACTGTTGTTGATGTGGCTTTGCTGAAACATTAAGGCCAACTGCTCAAATGAGGCAGAATATCTACTGGCAGTAGTACACTTACAAGCAGTGAGTTGTTCCATGTTAGGTGTTTGCCAGTTGCAGTTACAACACAAATCTTTAATATGGTGCAGAAGGAACACATTTCGCCACAGCACTCCCTGACGAAAACACTTTAAAAAAATGAAGCTTGGTAATGGTCTTCCCAGCGGCCAGTGCCATCTGTCTTTCAAGCCTTTACAAATGCACGAACAGAATGCTTCAGGGACTCAAGTAATTTATTTACCTGTCTCCGTTTGACTGCAGTGATTTTAGTGTACTTGATTAAGTCGTTTGTTTGCAGGCAGGGGAAAGCAGATGATTAATACAATGAACTTCATCATTAGAGTAGAGGTCTTCTAACTTTCTCTCACTTAAAATGTTTTTTTACAGAGTTGAGAGGGGGAAAAGTCAGGAATGGAAATAAAGGGAGACAATAAAGAACCAGTGTAGGGAGATATTATTAACAGTAACAGTAGCTACAATTTGGAAATGTTTGGTAGTTAAAGGTGAATTCCTGTTGTGTTGACCTTGACTATACAATTCAACTTGCTCTCTGTTGGATGAGAATCAGCATACAGGGACTTTGCAAAGTGTCTTTTGGCTGGAAAATTGACGCTTCACAATCATCCTGGCTTCATGCCTTCAGTATAATGCATCATTGGTTTGGCTGACGAAGCTTTGGTACAGCTACAGAAAGTGTCCAGCTGTATAAAAGCATATGGTTAGAATGCTGCCAGATGGCATTGTTTCCAACTCTCGGTACAGTAACTTGTTTTTATCAGTATACACAGTTTTAAAGGTAAAATGTGCTCAAGCAATCAGTGTTTGTCTTGATTCTCACTAAAACAAACATTACAGAAAATTCTATTCAACTTAATTTTAGGGGTGGATGATCGGACGATTTGAGATTGTGACTGAGCTTTAAGGTCTCCCCAATCTACTTTTCAGTTGAGTTATAGAGATTGCGGTCTTTAATGTTTTATTACTTCTGTTTCCAAACTTCACAAACGCTCTAGCACATCTGGGCAACGTGAACAAACCAATAAAGTCGAATAGACAAAAAGATGGAGATTGTCATTGGACAAAATTGCTTCACATGGCTCTTCCTTGGGGGAAGTGTTGTAAATAATGCAACGTGAGTTATGGCTAGCCGCACGGTAGATGTGAAACTTGTGCCAAAAAATTATTATCTTTAATGCAATATTGTGTTTTAATGGTGCAAATGGATAAATTAAATGGCTATTTCAAGTCTGCGTCTAGTCTTTGAGAAAAAAGATCACAATTTAGATTGTGGATCGTGATTAAAAGGATTGTGATATTATCTTTTGGCGAGAACGTCCACCCTTTGTTTATTTGACTTATTATTTTGTATCTTTGAAACATTATGCATATAGTAAGAAGATTTGTCTCCCTTAAATACCTTGCAATGAAAGACCTATTTGGAAGAGGCCAAAGCTTGAAATCTAACATATTTCTAAGAATAAAAGTGATTTATTTCAATGGATAAAAATGACAAATGTGAGTTTGGCTGCTTCTAGCTCATATTAATCTACAGGTGCAGCCAGTAAATCTGTTCAGTCAAGGCTCCCTCTGTGACTCTGCTTGTTATGAAAGACTTATCTGATTATTAGTGACCATATGAGATACACAAAACTATCAACCAGACAAGAAGGGAGGACTATAGCATACAGTATATACCAGCTTAGACTGGGATAGAGGGAGACAGGGAGGAGGCTGTGGATCGTGAAAGAGACAGTAGGGGAAGAAAGGGAGGGAAAGATCTCAAGGGTCCTAACCTCTGATAGTCTTTACTGGAAAGAAGGAGGTTTAAAATGGAAAGTAAAAGTTGGAAAGCTATTACTGTTATTACTCTACTGTACTTGAGTTTTTAAAATGTAACATGAGTCAGAAATGCTTTTCTCTTGTGATGTGGGATGAAGACAAATAAGTGATCTTGTGTGCTATACACTTCCTTCTATGAAATGTGGGACTATGAGGCATAATGAGAGTGTCCATGTCTAATTGTTTAACTTTATTCCTCTGCTTTAAAATTGATAAAATGATAACTAGGGCGAGGTAACAGATCAATCATTTATGTGCACCACATTGAAAATGTATCATCTATAATGTATTTCTCATAGCTCTTATCTCCGGAGTCGTGTTTTGTTGAGGGCAAGACACACATTTCTTCTACACCCTCCCGGTGTTGAGGTGTGTCTTGCCTTGATTTACAATTCCTTTGATGCCCAGAAAGGTGTCTAATACCTCAAGTACTGCATAAATAAAAGGTCTGTCTGGGTCAATTTATGAATGCCATTTATAAACTGCCAGCTTCTTCTTTGTCCATGTCTGCTCACAGATATACACATCAATGTTTCATAGTGCTCGGCATCTCCATCATTGTCCTCCCTTTCGTCTTCAGAGAGATATTGTGAGGGAGAGACATAGAAGAGTTATAATGTACAATGATTTATTAGACATTTTCTCTTAAACCTTGTTTTGTTACAGTATAATTTGTCCTCTCTTTACTCGCCCAACATTGAGATGTCTTTGTGTATTGTCAGCCCTATGTAAACTTGTATTATAGGGCTAATAAAGCTGAAAGCATTCTGCATCTGAGCCAGCACCACAAACAAACACTTACATGCAGAAAGCTGTTAGACCGGAAACTCCATGCATTAACCTTCAGGACTCATCTTGCTGGCTCGAAAACTTTTAAGAGAAACACGCTATTCTTTTCCTTCTTCAGCAAGCGGTTCAATTATCTCCAGTTTGAATATCTTTAATGTGCAGTAGTTGGTTCATTAGGGCGTGTGTGTTTATTAAAATGAGTGTGGTAGTCATGCTATAGCAGTGCTGAGTTCAGGTTTCAGGAACATAAATGAACATGTCTTATCAATGGCACATTAGAATTAAAGTATTGCCAAGTAAAGATGACTTTATTTTACATTACTTTATTCATGTTTAAAGTGCAGTGTACAATATACTTTTATGGAATTAAACATTAACATTCAGGGCAAACGCAAAGGTGAGACATATCAGGATCTTGGTGGCATACCACCTCTGCTCAATAATTTCCTGTGGGAAACCATGCAAGTGGATCATCCTGCAGCCAACATAATCAACAAGAGATAATGTTAGCGCCAATTTCCCCCGTCTCCTTGAATGTGTAAAATAGACAAATAAAATGCTGCCATCATCTTTTTTTAAAGCCCCAAGTTTCTGCTATAAAATTGTGTTTCCGTTGCCCTGTAGAAAGAACTGGCTTGTTAACTGGCTGTGAGTGATTGAGGTGAGGACTGAGAATTATCGATTAGGCTCTTTTGCAGAAAAGCCCTCGCAGCTCGCACAGTAAATATTTGTATGGCTCTCTCCCTCCTGCCCCGGAGTAAGAGAACAATGGAGGCAGGATTTGCTAAATTATACTTCGGAAAGGCAAACATTTAACACTTGTCCCCCCCCTCCCTACTTCTTCTCATAAATAAAGACACCAAGTAGAACTGCTGATACATCCATTCCATCTATTGGATTCATGATCTTTGTCTGCCAGGGCGGAGGTGTAGCTATACATTGGACTTTTTTTCTTAACTCATGAGTCACACCACAAACTGATATCTCAGCATTTTCAAAGGATCTTATCACTGCTATTTCTCATTTCTCATGAATTTCAGCACATTATCATTTCATATTATTATTGGATTACCAAGGAATTCCAAGTTATGTGAATGCTGATCTTTATACACATTTACTGTATGCACCATGCAATGTATCGTGCTGCTACATACCATCTTACAGGGGTGAGTTTTCTCAAACATGCAGCCTCCCAATGTTCACCTGATGCCTTAATTGCTGCTATTATGTTTTCTCAGTGCGCGTTGAATTAAAGATGCATCCTCCTTCTATCCTGTAGGCTATGAACCAACCTTATGTCTAATGGTATAATTAAACAGAATGCATCAAGAATTCATTCGTTATGGATTGTGAATTGTAGATACCATAATATTCGACACACCTCCTGTCATTAACACAATAAAGGCAACTTCTTTTCAGAAAGTATCATGCAATACATACTGAAGACGGATAATGTGTACTATTTTTTACTCTTGTCAATAGTGAACTTATTGAAGTCACTGTAACAGTCTGTTAAAGTGTATTTTCATTAAAGCTGGCCACAGTTAACTGTGTCGTAAGGCTCCATTCATTATTCACTTAGTCCGGTTTTCTTCTTAGACTTGGCAGAAATGTTCTCTGGCTCTGTCCGAGAAGGAACGTGGAAGATTTAAAAGGCATATAGTAAGAAAAGGCTCTAATAAGGCATAGCAGGATTGATACCATCTGATATAATGAATTCAGAGTTGTATCTGATTCCACGGTTATATGCTCGCTGAGCCTGATGATTCTTATATCATTTTAAAGCCGCTCGTATTGATTTTGAAGTGAGGCACATGGATTTGCTGAGCCAGTGCATCTGGAGTTAACTCTATCAGTCTCTTTAAAAGGGGAGAGTGGATTTATCTACAGCCCCAAAACGGAGAAGAATTCTGCCTCACAAGCAGATCTGAGTCCAGCTACAGTCTATAAGATGAGGTGCAGAGAGTTGGACTGGATGTATTCATTTTTTATTTTGCATTAAAGAGGAGCTTTCAGCCACAGTGTTGGAAATGAGGAGTAAGGATTGACTGTTTCAACCAATGGATCCGTAACAACTTTATTTTTGCACCTGCTTCAGTAGAGAGGTTAACACTAGGGAGTGAATGATTTGTACTCCCCGTGCTCCATCACTTGAGGCTAAATTTACATGCGCCAACTTTAGTGCTTAACAGTGCACAGTGCTTACGCTAGAGATTGGGACAAGGTCCAAGACAGCCTCCTGGATCCCTGACTTAGTCTTTCTCTAATCCTTTCTCCCTCAGAGGCCACAAGCAAGTGAGTGACTGAGTGATAGAGTGAGAGTGAGAACTGAAAGTAAGAGCCGGCTAGAGTGAGTGACGGTGTAGAGCTGTCGGAGAAGTCCCCTCAGTGTAGCTTTCAGGCAGCGCCAAGAGACATGAGCACAGCTGCGACGGACGCTTGTCCAATATGCTGCTGTTTTCCGTTCTGGCAGGTAAGCCAGAGTCCCTCTTGGTTTATCCAGGATATGTACAGGATACATATGTGAACAACCCCATTGTTGTCCTTTAGAGATAGCTGTTTTGGTGGTGGTGTTTGTTTGCTTGTTTATGAATGCAGCCTTGTGTGTTTGCTTAGATGAGGACATTAGATGTGGATCAGCTTTGATGCAAACAGACAGCGCTGAATCCACTGAGCTTGAGTAATTGGACCTTGTGGGGAACATCAGTCCCATTTTTGGCAAAAGCACACACTCATGACAGCACTCACTCACTCATATACACACACTGCTTCCCATAATATCAGTCATTGTTGCATATATCAGATAAAAGCCAGCCTGTTGTGAGATTAGAATAAATGGCTTTTTTGGACAGAGATTTTCCTCTTTGCCAGTAAGAAATCTTGAGCAACAGTCGGGGTCAAGTCAGACTCCAGTCAGGTAATCAGAAAGAGACATTGCTCAGATAAGCCACAGTCTAGACTAAAGTGTGCTTTTTTGTCTCAGCAGGGGAAGCAGCATCTGGCGAACAGTTTCCACTGTTAATTTTCACCCCAGTGAAACATTTGACAGAAACATGTTATACGCTTTGCAATCTCTGGACTGCCTTTATTATGTTCAAACTAGGTCATCTGCAACTCTTGACACTGGACAGGTTTCTTAACCAATTTGTTTGCAGGTTTAAGGTTAAAATTTTCAATCTTGGCCACTTAAACCACTTTTACACCAACATCAGTGCGTATAATTGCGGGTTTTTTAATGCGGTTAAACCAAGCTAAAAATAGGCAATTGACTCCTTTCCCATGCCAGGAGAGTTTGTTATTCTTGTGTATCGGGTTTGTGATGACGGAAGTGTTAACAATAAAACGGGAAAACAGGGAACTGTAGCAAGCAGCAGATTATATACCTCATCAGGCTACATACAGGAGAGGTTCAAAATTGAAATCGTTGCTGGAAAGGCTGGTGTAGTGACACAGAAACCACTGAAAATGTAACGGTTGTGTTACATTTTTAACATCCTTTACTTCAGTCTCTCTTTCAAACTCAGCTTTGACCGAATGATCAAGTGCTGCTTGATCAGAGAGGGATGGAAAAGTATTTGCAAGCCAGTGTCCTTAACTTCACACACTTCATAGCAGCGCTCCAAAACAGGATTGAAAACTAGCGTGTCCACCCAGGCATTGGAGCTGATAAACACCTGTCACTACTGCAGTCATTTGATGCATGAGTAAATGCAATTGTACCCATTTATAATAATGACAAAAGCCAGATGTGTAGTGGGTGTAAGTGGGTTTTTTGTCCAGTGTGAAATGTTTCTTTGTTTCTAGCAGCTATGTCTTTGAACCAAATAGCTGCTAGGATCTTTAACAGTATCTGTTTATTTGATTTTTGTGTTTTGATGCATTTTGCATTCGTTTCTATAATCACATTTGAACTTTGAGTCATCAACTTGCTCAGTTTTTTAAATGCAGGGGAAGCATTTTTATCTGCTCTCGCCCTCATAAGTGGCAGGCGTTACCATGTCTGTTTAACATGATCAGTCATGCTGTGCTCTTTTTGAACAAGATGTTCTTTAATCAAGATATTCTCTATGGTCATGGTATGAACCAACAGGCTGCAAAGTCTTGCCAAAAGAGAGAATATGAAATTGCGTTTGGCCTTTTACGATAAACTTATCAGATTTGTGAAATGAAATAATCAAAACAAAGTTTGATTATACTCGCAGATGAACTGATAAAGAAAACACTGTTTTGGATCAAATGTTCATCTGCTCTCCAAAATAACGCTGTTGCACAAATACCTTTTAATTAGCAAGTCATTGACATCATGTTGATTTTGTTTTTATATGTTCTCAGTACACAGTTGACGTATGAATTCAAAGAATTGTGATAACACTTTTTTCCAGTGCAGATCTTGACATGGAGTTCATCCAGATGTCATGAGGCTTTATTCTGACCCAATTCCCTGCTCTGTGACCTTTGAAATGCTTTAAGTTCAGATGAAGTTGACTTTCCGTTACTCCCACCTTCCATGCAACCCATAACTCTGAACAACAACTGGGGGCTAAAAAGATGGGACTATTCTTGCCCATAACTTTAATCTGTTCATCTTTCCCTGTCTTTTCCCGCAACGGCTCATGTATCTATTCCTCCATCTTTTCTTCCCCCTCTTTCATTGTTCACATCCCCTCTCACTTTCCTCACTTTCATACCTTTGACCTTCTCCTTGTTATATTTAACATCTGTTGGTCTCCATCTCCCACATCTCCTCCATAAAGTACTTCCTCAATTTCAGTCTTATCTATAGTGATGATGAGCTAGACTGTTTAGATTTGAAGCTAAGGAAGACGCATACTAGCCTCCCATTGGGGCCCAGTGAAGTGTTGACTTTTGTCATGCATTTGCATGTTTATGGCATGTTTGTCACTAGAGTTTCCTCTTGGGAAAATATATAAATTCATATTTTTTATAGCAGGAAAGTCTTAAACTGATGTTTGTGAGAAGTGATTCATATTGGAAACAATTCAATAAACTATACAATAACGGACACTGTTTTTCTCCCCCATATGTAACGTTTTATGAGCATACTCTTTTGATCAGCATTCGGTGAAGATTGGTACTTGATACTTTAATAAGGGTTTGACCTGAGGTGCTAGTTCATGTGTCTCTATCACTTAGAGGTTTATGTCGACAACATGGTGGTGTTGAGCCCTTAAGGCTTTTAAGTGGTCTCGTTGACAAGAAGCCAAAGTCACATCAGAATAACACCACTGCACTTTCACTTTGGCTTGGCTGCCGGTTCCATGTCAATAAAACTCTATGGGTTCAGGGCAGTGTCCAGTACAATATGAACTAGCAGTTTGTTTAAAGAGTGTGTCATCTGGCCTTGTGTCACAATTTGAATAATGTGCTCCACCAATTATTATGTGCATAATTGAAATCTGCAGCCCACAAAAACTTGCACTGTACAATCCAACCATATAAAATTATGTAAATAAACTATTTTCCACTGTTTTAGTCCAGTTCAATAGGCTTCTGATGAGTGAAAATGATTGTGATGCAGTTCCTAAGGAGGACTGAAATTGCCAAAGTTCCCCCAAAAAGAAATAGATAAGCAAATGATTCAGTAAATATAATCATATGCCATTAAATGCACTGAATGAATGAGACAGAAATGTATAAAGAAATGTAAAAACAAAGTACAGAGATTGGGAAATAAATAGGGAAAAGAATGCAAGGGGAAAATGATACAGAAACAAATATGTTAATACATAAATACTTTTATAAATGATTAAATAAAATGGAAAATGAATTGGGAAAGCAAATAAAAAGGTGAATTGATACACAGGTAAATAAATACAAAAGCAATCATAAAGTAATTAATACCTCCATTTATTTTTTAAAATATTATTTTTAATAGAGCCCAACCAATACTTGATTTTTAGGGCTAATGCCGATACCGATACAAATTTCCAATATTATTATATCAGTCAATATACGCACATTTTTTTGTGGTTCTTTTTGTATGGTTCCTCAAAAGTGGTTATCAAAGACAAAAATATAAAATGGATTCAGGAAATTTTACAGTTTAATATGAAACTTTATTGTCTAAAGTAACTAAAATAGCTAACTTTACTGGGAGTTTCATAATGATATATCTGTGATAGACCAATGTTGTGTAGGAGGTCATCTGTTGTAGCAACACAACAGTCTAGCACTACTCAGTTCTGTCATTACAAATCTGAACCTCCTGCTGACCAATTAAGCATTGTTTTTGTTGGCTATGCTTTATCCCGAGAGACCTGATCAGGCATGTAAATGAAAAGGTCTGTGTTGAGCAGCAGTGGGAAGTAGGAGGTAATGGTTACTGCGTTCACCTTGTTTGGCCTCTGTGTTCTCTGATCGATCAGCTTTACAATAACAAACAAAGGTTCCTGAATAAAGTGCCCATTAGCTGTTGTACAATGAGCTGATCCTTTCTCTGTATCGATTTTTTATAGTCAGGGCTTTTGACAGAAAGCAGAGTGTTTTTGACTTGGATTGTTGCCCTTTTTAGATGATGTAACCCAACTTTCTGTGTTAAGTCTGGGCTTCATCCGACTGTTGAGGAATGGTGAGGACAGATTTGTGAAGAGACATTTGAGCTTGAAGGACAAAGAGTGTACATTCATTCATTTCATTGACCGATAAAGCTGCATTTCTTAAACGGCTGTTGACCAGCCACTTTGTGCATGATTTAGAAAACAGAAAATGTGTATGTTTGTTTATACTCATCTCATGTCATCGCCTCAATATTTGACAAATTATTTAAAGATTTCAATAGATTACAATACAACAATGCAGTTCACTGTGCTTATTGTGTGTGCTGCAAACTGAGACCCTTGATTGAAGCGGTTGTAATCTGTACACAATAAAGACAAAACGACTTGAAGCCTAACAGGGTGCTGTGAGTCAGAATTATGCCCATAAATCGTAAGTAATACGTGAAATGTGGACGTCTGAAAACCATGGCTGAAAAATGTGTCCCGTGTATACAGCCTGTAAGAGTCACTATATCTTTACAGGCTAGGGCTTCATAAATTCTAGGACTGGGTGACAAAATCAAACATTGATATTTCACAAAATATAAATATACTAAAGTGTGTTGATAAATAGTCATTAGGAATGTGAATACAATGACTAAGTGGGTAAAGACAAGTATGAGAACAAGTAGAACAGTCTGGTAAGTTCAGAGATTACATCACTCTGTTGTAATGCAGCTTTTAAAACCAGGGAAAAAAACAACACTTATACCATATCACAATATAACAATATCCCAAATCTAAAACAACAAATAGTCTCACATAATTATAACCATGTAACATTGATGTATTGTCCCAGCCCTATCACAGGCTAACACAAAATGTAGTGTTCTAATAACTACATCATTACAAAATCTGTACCTCTGTGGTTCATGTCTACATTATTCCAGAAACAAAAAAGGGTTTTTCTTGTCACCTGATAAAAGGTGGGCTGCATCTATATTATTACATCCTTCAGTGTTTCTTTTATTGGCAGTTATGTTTGGGATTGTGGGACGGACTTTATTACAGCTCTGGTACAGCAGGCACCTGGGACCATGAGATGGCAGCTTTATGAGACCTTGCATTGATATGATTGCCCTTTGCAATATGTTTATTGTGGAAATTCATATTGCAATAACATGAAAAATGAAAACATAGTTCTGCAATTCAGCTGTCTTGGGGTGTCAAGGGTCTCATGCAAGAAAACATTGGTGAGGGATGTTCCCACTTGATAACCCCAATGACTCACTCACCCTGAAGCTCAAGTGGGTAAGTGAAAGACATATTTCATTCTCTTGTAGTGTTACAGATGAATGCAAGTGGAGCCTGATGTGTTCTCCAGTTTCCATTTGCATGGTAGCTCATTATTGTATTAAATGCTAATCTCTCAAGAGGTAGCGGTGCAATATATTCTGTGTATTGATCTATGCTCAGCCATGACCTCATTTGTCTAAAGTAAATACAGTACAATACAATCCTGGTTAATTTGGCAATGACAAATTGTTTAATATAATTCTCTGTATCCAATCTGTAATAGCCTAGTATTGAGTTTGATTCCCTCTATAGTTTTCATAAACTAATTTCTTAAACATACTTTCTTTAGTTTTTTTTCACACTGGTCAGCTGCCACTTGCCCATATCCTCTTTGCCAATGCTTACATTGCAGCTTTTACCCCAGCCTAGTATGCCCGTGAGTGGCATGCATGTTAATTGTGGTAATGAAGGTCACCCAGAGGAGCAGCTGGAGTCCTTCTCTGTATCTACAACACTCCCTGTAGGGAAGTTGCTGCCCGGCGGGAACCTCACCAGGACACGGAAAAACACCATATGCTCCCCACCCACCGCCTCACACCTTTCTCAGGACTGGCACTGAGAAATTCAATCACATGTGAGATACTATGAGCTCTGCTGTCCAAACTAGGATAAAGTGCACTAAGGGATTTTTTTTTCAAAGAAACACAATACTAAGATACTGAAGATTTTATGAAGTGGGCATGGCTAGAACACTGCGATGAGTTTCTGACCACCTGATGAATGTTAAAATAAGTTAATGCTGTAGTAGTTTCTAACACATCTCCTTAAAGTAGTCCTGGAAAACCTGTTTGAGAGCACATTCAAGTGTGCTTCTCATTATCATCCATTTAATGGTACTTTAAGTACTGTGTTCAACTCTATGATAGACGTAGCAATGATAAAAATGGCTCATTAGAATAAACTAGACAGGTCACTTAGAAGTGAGAAGATAATATTGTAGATGGTGGCGCTCAGTACAGACTGTCCTTTACAGGGATTGTTGCCAACATCGCATCTAATAACTGTTTTTGTTGTGGTTGATCTTAATATATCTACTTGTCTCTAAAAGGATCCTCCCATAGTTCGTGCACATTTTCATTGAAGATTTGCAGCTGTTGCTGCTGGTTGTATCACCGCCTTCAGAATTGTTGGGAGGTCCAGGGATGATTTTCAGAACAAAGTGAACATCAGAGACTCAATTTTCACCAACAGACGAGTACCTCGTCTTATGCGCTTCCTCATTTCAGTGCAACTCCTATATCTTTCTTTCTGTCCTCCTAGACCACAAATTTGGGGGTATAACTCTGTGGTGCACACATCCATTATAGATCGCTCAGTTGCCTCTCGTTGCTGTCTGGTTGAAAACCATTTATCCTCAAAATGCCAGCTTTTCACAAAGTAAGAAAAACAACTTTGTTTGGAGGAAGGTGACAATGTATTTCTGAGGTAAGCCACAGGATTTGAGTCAGTTTGGAGGATTTCTCAGCCTGTAATCCTTCCACGTAATCTGGAAATGCAAGAATAAAAAAACCCTTGAAATGCATGGATTTACTGGACAGCACTGCCCTGCAATGTGTAATGGATAACAGCTTGGCAGAATACAGAATAACTCTAGACTCTAGAGTTGGGATTGTTTAAATTTTAATTACTGAATACCAACAGCAGATATTCTATGTTAATTAATGTTTGGATTATGTATGATTGGTGTATTTTATGGGCTACACAGCCTCCGGACTATAGATCAGCCCCAGGTGCTCATTTAGTTTGTTTTGAGGTCAAATTAGGTGCAGCTCTGTCACCTTGTACAAAGTGGTGTGCATTTAATGTAAAGTGCATGCAAAACCAAATGCAATAATAAAACTAAAATAAACTTTTTAAAATGGGCCTATGCGTCTGAATGCCTCTGAATTGCGCGATGCGTCCGAACCACGACATCTGGTGGTATGTCATCATGCTCATCAGACCGCTGCTTCACCAGCTGACCGAGAGGAACTCGACGTCGACCTCGTAGCGGTTAACGTGAGCTGAGCCGCGGCTCTAGAGGCTCAGCCAGCTGCTGCAGTGGCTAGTAGCTGTTAGCTGTTAGCACCGCTGATGGTCTCTGAAGTTCGCTGTCCTCTTTGACGACCGCTAGGCTAATTAATGTCAAATACAAAAGTATCAAAAGTCATCTTCAAAAGTCGCCTTCAAAAGACTTAAAAAACTGCTGCTGATGCATTGCAGGGACTGTATATCTTTTGAACGAAGAGCTGTGTTAAAACTGTGAATAAAGATTATATCTCTACACATAACTTTTTCATAGCAGGTGGTCACACCAGCACCAGGCAGTCAGGGGGGGGTTGAAGTTTAGCGTTCATCAGAATTTAAAGGTTAGACAGGATGAGGGCTGGCACGTTGGCATCTCACTCTCTCCAGGCAGCTGTGTGGCTGAACAACCTGGTGACAGCAGACTGCAGGGACTCCAGTGGTCTGCTGTTGAGACTTCCTCTGTCGGACACTGGGTGGGCTCTGCTCTGGTATTTCACATTAAGGGCATGACTTGGCACCCCTGCTGGCTCCCTGACAGTCTCATATCAGTACACACTGCGTACTAGGGGGAAGCCAAGCACACACACACATATACACTGAGAAGAAAATATGTACGTGTTAGACATTTTCTCATATTTATGCTGAAGTGGAAGATGATGTCAGAACAGCCGAGGATCATTTAAAAACATTTTCTGTTTTAGATTAGCTGCTCGAAATCTCTTATCACACTTGTTAGTGACTTTCACAAAATGAACTGAATTGATAATTTAATGATTTTCTCTTGAGCTTAACGCTATACTAAAGACGGAAGGAAAGGAAGAATGATATCATAGTTTAGTATCAGTTTGACAACCCCCAGCTGTTTTCCTGCGATGGAACATCATTTATGGGAAGACCAGATGGAAACTCATTGACTGAAGGAACAAATGAAACTTTTCCTGCATCTTTGTGATCCATCCTGTCAGAATAGCAATCTGTGCCCTTCACTGACACTGTTTCTGTGTGTGTGTGTGTGTGTGTGTGTGTGTGTGTGTGTGTGTGTGTGTGTGTGTGCGTGTGCGCGCGCGCGTGCGTGCGTGAGAAAAGCCCCTAGGGGACTCGTTTGCTGTCTTTTCTCATACAGTCTTTACACTGTAATTCGTTCTGATCGATCAGCGATGGGCTTAAGCTTAAGATATGGCACATCACAGGAAAATATGCTATGTGCCTACCTTCAGGGAAATATGCTTATTTGCCCTCAAACTCTGTCTGATGTGAGGATCAATATCAGTTTAATTTTTGTGCATGTAGTGCAGAGATTGGTCCAGGATGTGTTTAGCATTTATTAGATCACAGATGTGAGCAGGGGTAACCAGCTGCACTGCAACAAATCCAAAACTGCATTATACACAGTACAGAAAATGGCTTTTTGTAGCTGTTGGTGAATAAGCAGATTCCTCTCATCTTTCTCTGTTAAATAGTTTAAACCCAACCCTCACTATCACATAATATTACATCATACATTAATCGATGTACAGATAAAGTGTAACTCAATGAGACTCGGTAACACTGAGTGTCTTTTAGTTCTACCATATCGTTTGCTCATAGATACAGACCCTAGACTGTATTTATTCTTGAGATAAGTCTGCTCTGACAGTGATCATAATCTCCATGAGGTGAATCCAGGTTGTGTTACAGAGGCCTGTCTCACACTGAACCCTAGTTGAATAAATTACTACACAAATGTATTCCAAATGTACAGTCGTTCATGTTTCTACGGTTAAATCACCCTCTTTGTTCTTTCCCATGACCGCTTTGTAATGAGTAGTGAATTATTCATCCTCCTCTCCAAATGTTCTAGAAAACAGGACTAATGGATTTCAAACAAAAGTAAAGGCTAAAGGAGAGGAGAGTGTTTATAACATTGTAAATTAAGTGACTATCGTGGCCTGCATATTTGGGATAACCTTCCACTATTCACTTGATTTTACTACTGAACAAATCATTTTGGGAACTACCCCTCAGTTAATCATAAATTTCCAGTTTGATACAATACACATGTGCCTTACTAACCCTTTTATTTGCACACATCTGTCACCACTGAATCATTTTTGAGATCCAGTTATGTCATCTGTGTTACCTTTTAGATAACTTTTGTGAATGTGGACAGCAAATGTGGGGGCCATATGAGGGGGAAAATATTTCCAGCAGAGGCATAAAATTACATCCCCCAGACTCCAGTTGTGGCCATAATTTTAGCTGTGTAGCTTTAGTTGGTGTAGAGAAAATAACCCAGGCTGCCGAATTAAAAATGTTATTATAATAACTCCTGGGCTTTGTTGTTGTTCCTTAAGGAGCATTCATACTGGAGCCTTCTGTTCTGTGCAAAAGGATGTTTTTGTAAATGTCGTGTGGCTCAGATGACTATCTTCCTGACCTTGATCATACTGCGGTCTAGATGTCTGGAGGAGGTTTATGCTGAGGAGTCCTCATGGGTGCCTGCCACCTTTTTAGCAGGCTGATAGATTCTCTTTACTATCCCATCCCTCTTTGGTGACATGCCACATCAATCATGTACCTCAAAAACTTTGCATAAATCAAAAGCTTAAAGAGTTGCTGCTGCTGTGTGAATCCACATGCTTGAAACAGAGCTTTTGGGTCGTCAGCATGTGTGATAATGGTCATATTATCATAAAGTATGAGTTGGAGGTCATTTTTTAAGCATCTCACTTTGCTTTTAACTTTCGACGTAACTTTATTTTTTAGAGATTATGTTGCAGAACAAGATTCTTAAGGTAATTTAAAATGATTAAGAAATCACAGTTAAGTTTACTGTTTCAGTGCACAACGTCCTTTTAGTCAATAAAGTTGATCACTTAACTGTAAAATATCCTGCCTCTGTTACAACCTCTTTGACAGAGGAAACAATCTTATGTAGGTGATTTAAGAGATAACCGGTGTTTCAGTCTGTGGTTGGGACAGGTAATTTGCAAAGTATGGTATTTTTCTGTCAGACTTTCTGTACCCAAACCACATCCATGTGACCGCAGTAACCGCTCTTTTAAGTTTGAACTCCTCGTTTATTTTGGTTGGTCGAGTCCTTCTCCTGTTTCGAATTACCTCAATAAGCCCAACAGAATTACTTTACACTTCAATTTATTCTGTTGCCTTCATGCAAATCACCTACTTGCTTCTTTACCGCTTGCATCTGTGCTGTCAGTGTGACTTACTGCGCAACGAGGAGTATATTGTGAAATTATGTGTTTCTGAAATCACACAATATATAGTATATCGTCATATCACCCAGCCTTTATTCAGTTAATCATATTCATCCCTGCTGCTCATGAAGCAGGGGTCCTAACTTAACAGTGGCAG
The DNA here is from genome assembly GCF_965226575.1 of Pagrus pagrus. Classification (NCBI taxonomy): domain Eukaryota; kingdom Metazoa; phylum Chordata; class Actinopteri; order Spariformes; family Sparidae; genus Pagrus; species Pagrus pagrus. Next base: position 18,853,962 of record NC_140202.1, on the reverse strand, counting down.
CCTGTTTAATGGAACTCGAAACATTTTTATTCGGTTTATATTTTCCACTATTGACCTTGTATTTACTCCATATTAAATATTGGCCTCACTCTGTAATCCTCAGAAAACATCAGATGGGGCTTTAACCCTGTCTCATTAAAATACATATGTGGTTGGCATTGTGGATGTAGCCCTTACCCAGTCCGTAATGTATATTGACACACACACAAGCAGTAGCACACACTCTTAACCATGAGATGTAACTGTGTTTTTCACTAAATGATGAGATGTTTTCCCTTTTGACAGAAGATACAGTAGGTCTTTTTTGAAACAGAACAACAAACAAATGCCAATGCTTTTTCTAGCCTTAATCTTATGAGAAGTAGACAGCGTGTCAAAGCTGAAAGAACAAAGTGCCCTGCAACATAGTACCGCATGGTGCAATCATTTTCTTTGCTATTCAAAAAATGTCTTCAGCTGGTATAGTCCCAAAAACATCTTTTCTCTGAGTCGACCCATCAGAACCATGACGGTGAAACTTGTCCGTTTTCTTAAGGCTTTCTTAAAAGCTATAAGCAATATTTTTTCTCGGGTAGTTGAAGTGAGTTTGGCAGTCTTAATCTCGGTCTCTCCCTCCATATTAAATGCAGACAGGGCTTCACTAAACCTCATCTAAAAGAGAACAGATGGGCCAGGAAATGAGATCTGGAAACGAGCCTGAACTGTATTGCTTTGATTCCCTGTTTGATTTCACTTTTTGGGCTTAAGGTAGAAATTACTGGAATGACTCACTGATGGTATTCAATCCAACTCCACAAAACATTTCAGTAATAGCTGTGAACAATTTCAGATATTGGGATAATAGATAAATTAGATGAGTAGTAGAATTGTAGGTTTGTATTCGGAGATTATTAATATTACAGAACCAAAAAGCCAGACCACCCAGACAAGAGATAAAAACTTCTGTATCTCTAAAGTGACCATGATTGATGGTAGATGATTAGGAGGACAACGTTACAGAAAGTTGGACTTAGTTTAAAAGGAAGTGTTGCATAAAAAATGAGCTATTTTGAAACATTTCCTAAAGAGGATGTTTCAGGATGTAGACAGATAGGGAGTGTACTATATGCTTCTTTGATGAACAACATATTTGACTTCATCTGAAGCATCACAAACGGGTTGTCAGTAACAATTTCTTTCTAATACTATGTGACCCAGCTTTGACACAGAGGTTTAAGGATTTCCAGGCACATGAGTTTAGGTCATCCTGAAGAAGTAAGTGTTGAGGAATGCTCTTTGATTTGATCGTTGAAATAGCGACACATGCTATTGCATGATGATATCCAGATTAGGTTGTTATGAAATCTTCGTGTATTAAGACTCACCAGAGTTTTGGCACTTACAACAGTTTTTGTATGCGTTTCATCTCTTTCCAATACTAGCTGAGAGATTGCCCTGCAAAATGTAATGACCTGACATCACGTCTTTCCTTTTTTTGTTTTTATCTCTCATTCATCCATTTCTGACTTTGTCTTCCTTTGAAGTTGAATATAAAAATCTTGAAATGCCAGACAACAAACAAAGAAACCATGAAAACATGTAATGTTGTCGCTTTGAGCCTGGTGGAGTCATGCAGAAACAATCAGTTCAGGTCTTAGATGGCCAACAGGGACGGTAGGCGGATTGGTGTTAAATTCGTCCCATAGCATCACAGCAAGAGGGGGAGCCTCAGGTTGGTGCCCCACTGTAATTAAATATTTCCTTGTATCCGTGGGCTCTGGCTCTGAAGGAATGTCTACTATGCGGGCTGGGGTCCAGCCTTGAATAGCTGGGTTATTAAGTGCTCCATGGAGAACTGGGTGATGGACGAGCTCAGGGGGTCCTGATGTGGAATATAGGCCTCACAAGAGACCTTGTGTTTTCTCCCTGGATGTGCACATGAGCAGGAAGCAAGATGAAAAAGGGAAACACAATGGCCTGCTTCTGTGGAAAGTGGGATTGGTTTCTTGCCACTGTATTTGATGATGATGGCTTTCATTCCTTGGTTTCTCCTCATGGGATTCTGAGCTTGTTTTACATCGTGATTAGTACTATTGGTCTGAAACTATTTATCACTTGCTATATGAGAAAAAAATACTCTGCATTTCAAAATCAGGTTCGAACAAATTTAAAATGACATGCAGTTGGTATCATTGTTGATCCCCCACTTGCGTAGGAAACAATGTAACATACCTGGCTTAGTTTACTGACGGGTCAAAAGAACATGCATTAGCTGATAGTAAATTTTCAGACTTAAGACTTGGTGAGTTTGTCATTAGGCCGTTTTGTGTTGACAGCTGCTGGGGAGGTTGAAGCCTTCATGAAGCCAAATTCTTTCAACATTCATTGCCTCAGCTTTTTCAGTAGCTTTTGTCCCTCTTTAACCTTATCTCCCACCTGACCTTTATGCTCAGTTTTTTCTTTTTCATCTTCTTACTGACTGCTGCTCTGATTTACTTTACTAACAGATAGCTTCAGTCTTCCTGTTACTTCATTAATCAACTCCTCAAGCTGCACTCTTCACCTCATACATCAAGGGAAAATGTCACAGTGATCAGTAGCGTGTTTGCACTGTTTCATAAGCTGTCATCAGGGCATCTCATCACCCCATAACCAAAAAAAGTGTTGCTGTCTTACCATATTACAGTTCAGATTGAAGCTTACGATTAAAGCCAAGTCAAGTGTTCTGTGATCTCAGTAGAGGAGATCGAGAAGATGAGGGAAACTAGAGAGCTTGGATCACATTTATTTAGATTGCTAAATATGTTTGTGATGTAGACAATTATTTAAGTGTCATATCACATACAGATAGCATACATATCATACCTGTTCATTAAAAAAAGTTGTGAAGTACATGTCAGAAAATGAACTCGTTTAACATTCAGTTCAGTCTCATTCTTTAACTAAATAATTTCCGAGCAGCTTTGATTTGAACTGAACTTAAAGAAGCTCTTGTGCCTCAAATGAGAGTTTTCATTTTGAGTGGCTGACGCACATGATTTGTCAAGCCTTCAGAATCCTTTTAATGTGTTGTCCTTGGGTGAATGTTATAATTGGATGGATAACAGATGTGACTGGAGGCAAGAGGCAGCTATGTTTTAAAAAGCTCATTTGGGTTTTGAATTCTTACTGTTTAAAGGAGCTTGGATGAAAGGAGCGACTTGACTTTCAAGAGATCCTCAAAGACAAAAGCTAGTTTTATTATGAACATGGTATGAACATGAGGTTATATTAGTGTCACCCTAGTGATAGTTGGGATGATTGAAATTTAAGCAAGTTCAGTTTTATTTAATGTGCAAATAACTACTTTTTCAACAATAATTCCTAATCTCCGGATGGTGTAGTCATTTTAACAGCCATTAGCGGTACCCCATGCATATTCCCACTGTGATGGTTTACAGCTATTAACAGTGGTGCATGATTGTTTATAGGGGATATGATTTATACAAAATCAACATTCAAACGCACTCCAATGGCATAACGCACAACGATGTGCATGAGGAATATTTCCTTTTAACATCTTGCTCAATTGCCAGCCAGCTGTGACAGACAACTAGATTTGTAAAATATTCAAATTATTACTTTCAGTCTAGGATTTGTGAAACATGTCATTTAAAGGTTCACTGAAATTTGGCTTTGATTAAAGCAGAACTGGGAGTGTTACTGCTGCTGCTCGCTGATAAAAAATCCTTTCATGGAATGAAGATATTTAGGCGTTTGGGATTAATGTCGGCTTGATGAAAATCAAATCAGAAGCTGATGTAAATCATGCAACAAATAACTTTTATAGTAACTCAGATTTCATAAAACTGCTTTGTTAAAGTCTGTAATAAATATTTTATTGTTGTATGTTTTGCACAATGCTCCATTGTTACCATGCTGTCGTGTTAAACTAATGGTGTCTGTATCTGTTGTGTGAGTAACTTGTCCCTCCTGAGGGTTGAACGAAGCTGATCTCTATTCTATAGCTTTTATTCGCCATCACTCCCTTTTACTATCGGTGCCTTGCCACTGCCTGAGCGTTATCCCATCTGAGGAGCCTTGTACACAGCAGTCACTGTGTTTTCCAACCCCTGAATAGACTGTAGAGGCCTTTGTTCCGGGGTGTTGCTGCTCGTCTAGCCAGTGTTGTGGTTCATTCCAGTGACAGCTTCTTTCTGACGATAACAGTGTGTTCCAGCTCAAGCAGAGTGGGAGCAGCTCTAAAATGGACCTGTAATCATAGACCCAGACAGAGAAAAGTGTTAGACGTGCCCTCAGACGACAGCTCTAATAACAAGCTGCCCCGTTCAACCTGTGAGGCACAGTCTGAATGTTTACCTTGCCGGATAGTGTCTTCGCTACTGAGGTACTAGACTGTTCTCTAATCCAGAAATACAACGGGCTATCATTTCAGGTTGTTGTTGTTTTTACCCCAGGAGATGGGGTTGTGAAGTACTGCTGTGTACTATGTCATCTGTGTGGTTTGAATACATGAATACTGCCAATTTAAAAAGCCTTTTCTTAGATGACATGAATTCATCTGAACTTTCCTAAATGTACACACATGTACATTTATTGCATGTGCATGACACTGATCATGATTTATCTGTTTAGTTTGGCGATGCACATATGAGCTCTTCCTTTAGGTCCTTTCTGGCCCTCAGCCAATCCAAACAAACAACAGTGCACACAGTACTTTGTAGCCTAGCACTTAGTCCATTAATATTTCCTACTGTCTTAATGATATCCACATGACACTGAATCCGGCCCAGAGTCACAATCTCATGTGAAACGTCCTTTTCTGGCCCCGTATGAACCAGGCCAGGTGCCAGCTCCTGCTTCTCAGGTGTCTTTTGTTCCATGCAAATGAGATTGCCATGGTAACTGTGTCTACTTAATGTCAGAGCACAGAGCTGCTTGACTGCAAACTGAAAGGGTCTGATTTGTCAAGAGATCCTCAGCCCACCTGGTTGAGATAGAGATTGTGACATGCTTCTTTGAAGTAGGACAGACGCAAGTCAAATTATTAAAAACATCTTTTATGCTTCACTAACAGGTCATCCTTAAACTGTAATCAAAAATTGTAATATAAATCTGTTCACAATCACAGATTGCAGCTATAGCACTAACTAAAGTTTTCATATTTGCTTTTCCAGACCCCTGGAGTCAGATATCTTCCGGCACACAGGAATAAATTAATATAATGTTTTAAGAAGCAAGTGGACTGATTGGTTACACTTTATTTTACATTCCCCTTTAACCTCTCTTGTTAAGCATCCGTAACTGGTGTATAAACAAACATACAACTACTGATAAAGAGTATACAGAGAACATAGCTGTTTACATTTTTATTGATAGTTACATCCATCATAAAATCCTCAGTTTGTTATAAAACATTAATGGACTGTTTTTATATAATAATTTGAATAATTTACAGGCTTAAAACATGATATTCTTGACCCTGGAAACAGGAGTTTTAAGTAAAATGAACGTGTGACTACTGGTTTTGTATGAATACAATACATTTTCAGCTTCTTGTATGAGCAGAAGCTGCCAAATGACCTTTAGAGAGCTGCAGTAGTGTATGTAATTCTGTGATTTCCAAAGTGTCAGTTAATCCTGGCTTGATGCGTATGCTGTGCACTTCTAACTAGGGCTGAAACGATTGTTTTCATTATGTCATCATTGTCATCATCATGTTTTTGCTTTTGTCTGTCCATCTATCCCATTCTTGTGAATACAATATCTCAAGAACGCTCTGAGGTAATTTCTTCAAATTTGGCACAAGTGTCCACTCGGACTCAAGGAAGGACTACTGATATTCTGGTGGAGCTCACACAACACATTACTCAAGAATTCAGTGGACAAAATCTTACACAAATGTCTAATAGGATAAAAATTACGAAGTTTTGACATTTCATATCCAAAAGGGTAAAGGTCAGCTTCACTGTGTTAACTTAATGTTCTGCAAAAAATGTTCAGGCCTTTACTTAATGCCACAGCTCAGTAACACCATCTTGACTGTTTTGCGGAGGCATACAACCTTGAGGCAGTGATTACAGTTATTAATTATTTTGCCCATATTTTCATGATTACTTGATCACTTAATTGATTAATCTCTTTGGTTTATAAAATGTCAAAAATGTGAAATATGCTCAACACTATTTCCCAGAACCCAAAGTGATGTCTCCCAATTCTAACAATCCAAAATCCAAAGACTGATCCTTTACTATCATAATTGACAAAGTAGCAAATCCTCATTTGAGAAGCTACATTTTTACCTTAAAACGATTAATTGATGATAAAAAATGGTTGGAAATCAAATTTCTTATGATTGACTAATCAATTAATTGACTAATTGTTGCAGTTCATATGCCTATGATTGTGTACCTGTCTACTGTATACAATCCTACAAACTTCTGTCTTGTGAATTAGTTGCGTCACTGCTTCTTTTCGGGTGAATCTTGGGACAACAGGTCATTTGAACGTTGCAACATGGTGCCTCCCTGACTGTACAGTTACACATTTTCTCTCATATCTGATGTTATCTTTTGTTATTCTGTGGATTTGATTTTTCATGTCTCCTCTCGGATGGCCCATTCTGCTGATTCTTATCATACGTCTGGCATGTGGAGTTAGATTTTTGAGAAGCATCGATGTTGACACGGGGATTAAGTCGTATTATGTAAGAGAAAGGAAGTTATTAATGTTATGCCCATGCCGGTGGTCCAATATTTTTGCATGAATTCCACAGTTTTTCCATACTTGCTATGGCATCGGTTGTATTGGATTATATTTGTTTTCATAATCCTTTTATTCAACATTTCCACAAACACTTGTATGCATTCATAATCGTCAACCTGCACACTTCTCACATGATCATTTATGTTGTTACTGCTTTTGCTAAAGTCCGTCCTAGCGCCCACATTTCTCTTTTAACAACCACAGCTATGATAATATTTCCTTGAGGGAAAGCTGATCCTGAGAGCGTTTCCTCTGTGATGTCCGCAGTCTGCGAATGGTACAGTACGAGCTTCCCTTCAGGCCGCAGCACTCACGCACAGCCAAGCACAACAAGGGACTGATCCACTGGAGGAAGTGAGAGCATGTCACCATCAGAGCATGAGAAAGGGGCAGGGCAGGGACCCCAGCGTGGCCTTCCTCTGACAGCACACATGGAAACAATGGCTTTGGCAGCTTCTCAGTGGTGGTGGTCTTACCTCGTTTCGAGATATATTATGTAGCCAAGTGGTGTTTGCACATTCTCATAAAGTTTATTATGCTGTACCATTGTGTTCAGGGTGTGAGTGCTTTGAGTGAAGCAAGTCAGAGAAGTGTGTCGTATTACTTTCACATTTGATCCACTTCAGTTCAAGTACAGGGAGGGAAAAATGTGTCTTCATCCATCTTTGTATCTTCACTCTGTACAAGAGTTCAAGCTCAGTGAACACAATCCCTACTCACCAATTAATAATTGATTAGAATGAAACGGTATAAAAATTTCATCTCACTGTTGTTTTGACCCAAATTATCATAGTTATCAACATAACTGTGGAATTGTTAAAAAAAACTATTTTCATACATACATATACAAACATAAAATAATAACATTTGATAACAAAACTACGACCAACTGGGATGGACACGGAAAAGCCAAAATGTACCCCCTGCCACCACAAAACAATTACAGAGGATACACTGTTCATTATACCTCATCCCGAATTTCCCACAGTATGCATTGAGCTGAAAAGTTGATTTACCTTGCATTCACTATAAAGCAGTGGCGTAATTGTTAAGAAGATGAGTTTTCTTTCTGAATGTTTTGCTGACAGGGACACCATTCTTTCCCTCAGACCTCTTATAAAAAAAGAAATATGACCCAACTTCACACTTAGTTCTCTTAGAAAGCTGAAAAGTCTCTGAAATGCTGTCACTTCCTTTTGCCATGTTTTGTTGACACAAACAAACCCATGTTCCATGCTGCATCATGGCATCTACATCTGGGAGACTGCTAACTTTGGTTGATGCAGCTGGTAACCATTTCACCCCTAGTATTGATTAGAATTACACAGAGGAGTGGTGTTTGGTCTAGTTTAATATTAGTTTAGCTGAACCGTGTTACAAGATGCAATCTAGACAATACGCTTACTGTGACACTGGATATTAAGTATTGATAAAATGAGGTATAATGTCACCATGCCTGATGATGTGAAACAAATATCATCCTCCCCTCTATGATCAGTTGGTGTATCCCAGCTTGCCTCTGTCATTATTGTGTTTGAGAATTGCTTCTCAAATTGTTTTCCCTCTAGCCACGGCATCACTCAGTGGTTAAATTTAACATGAGAGCTTCTTGAGGTTTTATTCAGTTGAAAGCCTGAGTATACATTTCCTCACTGTCCTCTCCTTGATTGTCGTTTCAGTAAAGCCAGCTCCTCTAACTTTCAGCAATCGTTTAATATGCAGGGGAGCAACTCAGACAAAGTGGGAGTCAACAGCTGAATATGAAATTGATTTGAGAGGCTCAAAGGTGTCTGGCAGGTTGATTAAGACCTCAGTGTTGATGCTTTAACGATTTTGCTCCACGGCCTTGAGACGAAGGATCCCTTTCACAACTTTCACTGATGCATTTAAGTATTTAGGTGTCAGTGTAATGTCTTACTTTTATTAAAAAAAAGATAAATATCCAAACAGTGCGCTTAGATTCTGACTAAACATGAAGTACATTTTCCTCCCCATGCCACTGATCATTTAGTATAGTCAGTGTTATGTAACTGTTGTAAGCCTGGAGTCCGTGTGATTGTTTTGAAAGCAGCCTCACAACAAAGCTGGTGATATGACAAGTGAATATGCTCGTGCAGGAACATGTCTGTCAAACCCCTCAGGCGCGGGGTTCGCACTCATTCATAGTCATGATTTTTTTTTTTTTTCGTCTGTTATCGTGTACAGTGTACTTCAGGGGCAAACATTTACACCGTTGAGCTGTGACCTAAGTGACTGCTACAGTATATTGTAAGACTACTATTACTGTATTCTCAGCTTGTTCCATTTCCCTACTGTGACTGGTTGCTCTGCTTTGAGTACACTTTGCAATAAACACAAGAAATACATGCATTTTACGCAAACTGCGTATGCAGGTTAAGCTTTTCACATAGCGCTGTGCTGAAACAGTTGATTAGTAAGTTATAATACAAAATGCCAAACATTTACAACTACTTTACTTTTTGTCTTCAATGTTAATGTGTATAATCTGCATTTACTCCCACGTCAATTGACTCTGCAATAGTCCCAGGTATTTATTGGCAATGGCTGTGATGACACCTCAACAGTCGTGTGAACACTTTAATTTTAGCCCCTTGTCAGAGCCGATGATATGACGCTGGCTTGTTAATACTTTTCTGTCTTTGTTGAAGCAGCGCTTGAACATCTTTAGCATGTTTACCCACATTTAAAAAATCTTTCAAATTTTAGATTTGGGTGTAAAACTGGTATAAGACAGATGGATGGTTCTTCTTGAATACTTATAGTATGCTTGTGGGAGTCTTTTATCTCTCAGCTACCAGTCCTCCTCTTACCAAGTGAGAGCAATAAAACCCCATTTCAACTTAATCACTTGGGGAAAGTTAGTGGTTCTGCGCTGTAGTCCATCATCTGCCACGGCTGTAGCTCAGAGACAAATTATTCTTGCTGGGAATTGGATGACCCGAGTTTCTTGACTCCTACCCATCAACACACTGGTTCATTACATTCAGCTGTCGTCCTCTTTATGAAATTTTCTGGTTTCGGGAGCTTCTATTAGCCTTCTGTGTGACCCAAGACAGATCTGAACAATCACTTCATCTGTTTGTCATGGCAGTGGCTGTCTGTTTGAATAAAAATCATTTCTCAAAGAAAAGATGAAACAGAAATGAGTGCCAGTCTGCATGTATTGTATCTGTCTGTGTCAGTCTGTCTCTTCCACCCTACAACCTCAGGCCAGCACCTTGAGTATTAACTGCAGCTGTCTAAATGGATACACAAAACGTATCCAAACATCTTTCCCCTCTGGGGAGTTTGCTTACAGAATATGTCACCTGATGTAACACTCGGCCCTACCTATATTTTCAGAATAATTTCCAGGGGAAGGTGTGGTAGATCTTTCACAACACAACACTGAACAAAAGGAATAATGTAACATGGCAACCAGCTGGGATGATCATGATTTTTGGAAGGATGAGAAGCAGAGCTAAGAGCAACATCAGTGAAAGTGACCCGTACACTTCCCTCTTTAGGAGATGACACAATGGCAAATGTGGGAGGGCGGAAGCAGAGGGTCACTGCCGGGGTTAAACAAACAACACAGGAGCGTTTTGCCTCTGACAAGTGAAAAGTCCAGCAGTCCAGATACATGATATAACTGCGCTTTCATTATCTGTATGGCAAGAGTCAAAGGAAGATATCATGAGAATAAAAGTAGAGGTACTGTAATGCTGTTGCTTGGCATTGCTAGACTAATGCAAATGTGTATTAGTCTGGATCCTCTCATTTCCAGGGGTATTATCGATTAATGCTGACAAAATTGTCTCTGGATGTAATTAGATAGGTCTACAACCAATAAAAGCAACAAAACAAGATCTACAACCGATCAGAGCAACGCAAAGTGTGATGTAGTGCTTAGCAACACATGCAAGTTGCAGTGATATTTGGTTTGTTTTCAAGGAGGAAATTATATTACTCAAATTACAGCTAAATCACAGCCAAACATTACCCTAAAATATGTTTCTGACATCATTTGAGGCAGGAAAGGAATGAAGGTTTCGGCACTTTACCACAGCTTTGTTAGTTACTCACCATGCAGGACAAGTTCTTAGGTCATATACTGAAGTACAAAGAAACACCTTGAAGAATATGCAGGCAACATACTTTTTCTAGATTGTACAGATGTTATCAACCAATTAATGATTGTTATTGCACCACCTGATAAAACTCCACTCAACAATACCTCATGGTTGTAATGGAAGCAGTGTTATGCCACTGTTGGATTGTGTTCTTGTGTATTTTCCTCCTGTGAATTGTTTAAAAGGCAATACCTCCATGCTTGAATGCAGTGTAATTTGTTACCAGTGTAAATGTAGGCCGCACTGTTGTAGAAGAAATAAATCACTTCCGTCAAGAGAAATGAGTTGTGTCCAGCACAGTGTAAAAAATACTAAGCAATTTGTACTTTGACAAGAATAATATAACCAAGTGATTATGTTCTCCAAGGCAGTGATGTGGAAAAAATGTTGCTCAAACAAAACACAAACTCATAGCATAGTATACTCTATGTAAGCGTATTGCACACATTTTGGCAGGATAAATATAATTTCCATGTTTACAGGGTTTGTCTGTTCATGGTTAGGCTGTCTTCTCATAGGAAATGTTATCATGCTCTCTGTTGCTCTTGGCTCCAGAAGTGAAACGTCTATTGTTAATGGATCCCTTTGTTTCCGCCGCCCACAAAAGGAAGCCTGTACATCTGCTTAACTCTAATATTCCTCATCTTGTGACCTGAAGTGTCCAATTATCCTAATCTAAACTATCACATGTGGACATACAGGCTGCAAGTTACACCTAAACCTGCAATTTTGGGTTTGTGTTAGTCATTTAAAAACACATCTTCATTTTCTTTCCACAGTGACAAATAAGAAACCCTCCCATGTATCCATCACGAAGGTGAAGCAGTTTCAAGGATCGTCTGCCTTCATAAAAAGGTCACAGTGGACGGTTGACCTTCTGCGGCAAGTCAACGGCATTGACCCGAACAAAGTATGTTATTTCCAATCCGCTTCAACAGCTGCTACTTTTTGGATCACTTTTGGGTCAACCTGATAATTGCTGATTCAAATTTCTTTTACCTGATTACTCTTACTCATGCCTCTCTTTTGCTGGTATTCTTTCCAAGGACAGTCCAGAGTTCGACCTGACGTTCGAAAATGCTTTTGACCAGTGGGTTGCTGGCTCAGCAGGAGAGAAGTGCACCTTCATCCAGATTCTTCACCACACCTGCCAGCGCTACAGCTCAGCGCGGAAACCAGAGTTCATCAACTGTCAGTCCAAGCTGCTGGGGGGTAAGACAGCTAATGAACAAACTCTGCTAACTGTCCTTTGTCAATATTTCTGTTAAGAACAGAGTGGCTCTGCGATGCAAGGGTTGCTGCTGTCTCACTGTGCTGTAAGCCAGTCTGAATCTCATTATGTATGATGACAACCAACACCTGGTGTGTTTTGAAAATGCATGTTTATTCCTCGTACACAGCATCTGCTGAGTGCTCTGCTGAAGTGAGGTCAACGAGTATGTCCAACAAAATACATCAGCTGTGAATCAAAGCAGCTGTCACAGATCAACTGGTTTAAAGCACAGATAAATACTCAATGCAAAACTCAATGATGATGATTCTTTATTTATGTGATGTTGACACGTTTCATTGTGTGCCTGGAGTGGTTTGAGACTCATTATTTTTCAACTGTTACCACTTTTCATAATCACATTAAACATCACAGTAAGAGCTGTAACATGCCCTTAATTATTGACACTGATTAAATCTGTGAGACTGTGGAAAAACAGTCAGTTGAAAGCTAACCTCTCCGTTTTGAAAATAATGTTCATTTCATGCCCAACTAATAAGTGAAGACAGGCCGAACAAACAAGTCAAAACATAACAAATTCCCGAATGTTTAAGGCACGAAACATGTAAATGCAAAACCACACAATTGGTAATTTCCTGCCTGCAGATTTTGTGTTTGTTGTTACCCAGGAGGCGGAGAGCTCTGGTGCTGGTCGATGGTTTCCTCTACAGTGAAACCCAGTAGAGAATGTAGCATCATGAGCGGTTTAATCAGATATTGATCTGTTTATCCCCAAGCTTCATCTTTGAGCACCATTCAACCTGTTGTATTATTCATGGAATTATTTATGGAAACGCATCCTGAATGTGCCTCCTGCAGTGTGTCCATCTGCCCCACATATTCAAGAATCAATTTCCAGAAAAAGATGTTTTGTGAAAAGAAAAAAATCGGTTCGCTTTGCTGGATTTTAAAATTCCAACTGTTGCACAGCAAATCTTGCAGTGAACAAGTCACATCACTAAATAGAGCCGATAATATGAAGCTAAATTGCTTTCATTGAGCAGCATTTACAGACCACAAAAGGAGAAGGAGAAGAGTGTGGACGCTTTGTACAGATTCAGAGAAACCCAACACAATTGCAAATTGAAATACATGTTCCACAAGGCAGAGGTACCCTGAAGTACAAGTTTTAACAAAACAAAACTTATCAGAGCTGTGGAATATTAAATCATCCATCTTTTCTCATGACATTAAACCTTTCTACTACAAGTAGTTACAAGTTATGAACTACTCGGCCCCAACAAGCAGGTAGATATCAATTATTGTATCGGCTAAAAAATTCCATATCATGCACCCCCATCTCATGTAGTTTGTAATTTGCTTTGTTAGAGCTTTTACTCATGACGCAAAATGTTGAAAGATTATTTGGGATGTGTGGGTGAAACCGCAGCTTTGCAAAGTATTATTTAACATACAGTGCATGGCAGAGGGATGAGACTGTGAGAAACAAGCTATAGTTACTGTCAAATTTCTTTTGCTCATATTTTTTCCTACTCAATGTGTGGGAACCCGCGCTCTATTCATTGATGATAAAGCTGCCCGATCTCTTCAACATTATGTTGCCTTGACCTCCCTCCTACTCTGAAAACCATGTCCATATTTAACTTGCTTAAAGTCACCCTGGTGCATACTCTAGTCTCTGTATGTGTAGATGTGAAGGTAGTGGTGTCCCAGAGAGCGCTGAACCTGGGGTCTTTAGAGTAGGATGGATTATGGAAAGCAAATGTTGAATCAACCACACGCCTCCATTAAATCTCAAAATGACACTTAGAAGCCCTGCAGCATCGTTTAGACTGCACAAAATTGAAGAGAGGATTATTATGAGACATATAACATCTCCCATGATATAAATGTAAGAATGGGGGAAAGAATTTACCCACAAACATCTATTTAAAATATACTTTTCAGAGCCACACCTGCGGCTTTGTAGAAACAGCTACGGTATTGATCGAGCTATGATAATACTTTCTATATCCACCTGGCCAAATGATCTGAAAATGAACCCCTGGCTCTCAGCGAGTGGAGCATACTGTGTGTGGAGGATGAGAAAGTTGACAGCTCACCTTGCACGTTGTGACAGGAGGAACAGACGGGACGCCAGCCGGTTGCCAACTCTGTCCACTCCAGTTTAAGTCTCACACCAGTGCAAAACAAAAATCATGACGCTGCTCAGGTGTGGGACCATAACTGTGGGAGACTCGATCTGCAGAATCCTCCGGGATGGCAGCCCCAAGAAAATACAAAATGTAGATAGTTATTGCACATAATTCTGGTGAGACACTGCTAAATACTCTAAAAGGACATGCATGTTTTGCTCTTCAAGATAGGGAGCATGAAAACATTTTATTAGTTTACTACCAAATCCCTCACGGTTTTGTTCTTTATTTAATTTACTTAGTCTCAAACTGTTTCCACGTGCTTATTATGTTAGTACAAGAGGTCCTGTCAAAGTTAAGATCTTTAAAATGATAGTTAACTGCCAGACAGTAGCCAGCTCATCCATGCATTGCATCTGTTAAGAAATATTTAACATTTAATCATCAGGCGGTTTGATTAAATCAGGCGGTTTTATCCCGAGTCTCACAAGGTTTTTAGGGTTATTGGAGAACTTGCCATTTTGATGTGAAACATTTCAGCAAAACTCAAGATTAAATTATTTATATCGGACTGTTTTTATCTGCCTCCCTTATGTATCTGTCAATACCCATGTGCCTTGTAGCTTATGCTAATGTGTTCTAGGTAAAACACTAGGTGAACTGAGTTTTACAGGCACACATTTTTGGTCCTTGATGAGGCATGTAATTGGTCTGGAAATAAAAGCAGTTACTTTGCTAATTGCCTTGTTATCAGTGCCGACTTGGGCAGCTGGCCACACTGTTATATACGCTGTTACACCCCAATTCCCACCTGAGCTTTTCTATCTCACAGCATGGATTCATGAGTCTAATGTTAAATCAGCGGGCCTAAAGTGGATGCTTTTAAACCCTTAGCATTAGGCAAAAATGTCTCCCTGCAGTTTATGCCACATGCTCTGTGTGAGGGCTGCAATCAATGGTTGGATGAATTAATAATTAAACCTGAGTTTCACAGTGTTTTTGCATGACATTCACAAAGAACTGAAACCTCAACACTCAACTCATGATCTAATAATCCAAAAACAGTAACCCCTCTGACTAATTTCAAAACTAAATAATGTTTTGAATATCAAAGCTGACTTTTGATATTTTCTCACCACAGAGGACCAAGCTGTAGATTCAGTCATTTTCCGTTGCAAGGTCTTTTTGAACAGAAAGAGGAAAGAATTTGTTGCACACCAAGGTCATCTACTAAGACGAGGTAAGCCGGTGTTACAGAATACAAAACTACTTGGACTAAATGTAAAAAGTTTTATCTCTTATTGAAAAGTATCGAGTTCCTCCAGAAATGAAAGTTGCGTATCTCCTACTAAAACATAATGAGTTCCAGTAGCAGTCAGGTATGCTATGAGACTGCATTATCTTGTAGAAATACTTAATTTGAATTTGTGTTGTCATTGTTAGAGCTCTACTGTAGTTAACATTTAGAAACACCAAGCTTTCCCCTTTATGCTCCCCATGGGCCCAAGGTCAACATTTCCCTGGTTCGTGTTGTCACTGTGTGGGGGTTGAGTACACGCTCAAAGGGATTTCAAGTTCCCATATAAGGGTTATGTGAGTTATGTCCACTGTCCTTGCCCCTCACTGTCAGACTGTGTGTGCAGAGTCACTGAGTAATACTGTGCAGAGGTAAATCACACTGTGATGTACAACATTCTGTTCTTTCACAAATTAACATTAAAGCTAAGCCATGACTGTAATAATGGGAAACTGTGGCTGTTTAATGCATTGTGTGATGTTGACATTCATCTGCTGATTAAAGCCATTTAGAGTAGGCTGTTCATGAATACCTAGCAGCTATTTTTCTGTCAGTGTCGGCACGACTGTCTGGTACATTGAGGACAGGATGTGCCTGTTTGCCCTCATAGGTGTCCTTTTGACATGCTGGTTAAAAAAGGCTTCAGCGAGGCACTGTGACTAAAACTAAGGGCCGGCTGAGCAAGCAAGGTCGAGCCTTTCCCCTAATGAAAAAATGTCAGGGCCAGTGTGATCTTGCTTTCTCTGGGATGTCAACCAAGAGTCATTCAGGCTACACATCAACTTCACTCCAACGTAAAAGTGATTATCTGTGGGATGCATACATATATGCATTAAAAGTAATCAACTGTAGTTCAAGCAGAGACACCAGTATTATAATACAGAATAATTACTTTTTATAATAGGATCATTTGTCATAGACCCATTTTAAATTAACAATTGAGTTATAGTTCAATTGTGTTTATGTAGGTCGAACTGGAGATCGCCTGTGACTGCTGATGCAAAGCAGATCAAGGTCCTGGATGCTGGTGGTGGTGAAGATGGGACGGAGCAACATTGTGATGTTTGAATGACAACAATAGACATATACAGTAGCGTGTATATACAGTTTATCTTTCATGGGGAAGGAGTGGTATTGGAAACGAGGGGAAAATGATGGCTGAATGATTGAGGAAAAAGGAAGAACTGCCCTGTCTAAAAGGTTTGGGAGTGACCATTGAAAAAGGGAAAAGAGAATGAAGTGTGGAGGGAATAACTGCAGGAAGGATGTGGAGAAAAGTGATTGGATAAAAGGCTATAAAGAAATAATAGATGTGTGTTAGGGGTGCCGGAGGGAGGTGCCCTTACTGTTTGAACCTCTGCTATAGTTTCATTATGCTGCTGCGGATAATGTCAAGATTTGCATTAATTAAACTGCGGCGGGGTTTATCTTGCAAGAGGAGAGCTGCACAACTGTGTCTTTAGGCCCATATGATATTGATTACATTAACAATTTCTTGTTCATTTTTATCTCATTTTATACATCTTTCTTTTATGCATAATCTTGAAGTTCGAGTGACGGACAACCAAATGAAACACACTGCTCACTTAAAATAAAAATAGGAAATCACTGGGTTTGAACATGGTTGGAAACATTTGGGATAAAATACACAACTAAACAAAATATGTATATTAAAAAGGTATAGAAGTCACTTTTGTTTGGAAGTGTTAAATATTATATATTTTGAATAAGAAAACTTGACAGAAGCTTTAAAAGAGAGAGGCTTTCCTTTTCTTTGGCCTTCATACTGAATTATTGTATTCAAATTATTTACTAAATCATTTTGAAGCCTCCACTTCTCAGAAAGTGCTGCTTGCTACTCACACACAGCAAATGAAACCGCCATCTGTTAAATTTAACAAATTAAAAGACCTTTTTTTTTCTTTTCTTTTCTTCAGAGTAACATTAAATTTAAGTGCAGTTTGGGTTCTGGTGGAATTTATCAGATGATTGCAGTTATAAAATGGAAATATATGAAGGTTGAAAATACTGTTAATGTTTAACATGTTGAAATTGTGTATTTTGAATTTGAATCACCCATAAATTGGTCTAAAATATATTTTTCGCCTTTTTTAAGTGCACTCAACTTGCATTAGTGTGAATAGATGAGTCTTGATTTGACACTTTATTTCCCTGCTGTTTACTGCTAGTATTGACATGCTTTAGCACTTGTAATTAACATTAAGAACATCTCATCATGTTGAATGTCCTCCCTGTGAATTGCAAGTACATAAATCTACCGTAAAATAGGTGATGAGATGTTTTAATTTTGCCTGTCTCATATAATGGCAGAAACTGGGGGAGAAAAAGACCCAGGTTGAAAATAACAGCAATTACTGGGTGCTTCAGAGTCAAGAGGCTCTTGTATGTAGGTAAAGCTGTGAATGGGTTTGGGATCACTCACAGAAATCATTAACAGAATGTTCAATATGTTTCTTTGGATGAATAACCGCAGCCTAAAGCCCTCTGGCGATATCTGGGTATAAGGAGAATTATTGATGGTACTTGTTGAAGTGTCGATAAGTATGTGCTCCTTAATACTTTAAAGAAATTAATGTAAGAGTCTCGCTCCCTTCAAACACCCACACATATTATACCCTACAGCATTACCAGCACTGAGATCATACGATCCTGTTCGCTGCCGCTTTAGCATGTGTTGTTTGAATGGATCCTTTTTGTGTAGGTGTGTTTTGCTCTTGATGTTAACCATCCAATCTCATCAATCCCATATGCTTTGGGAGTAAACGCGACTCGGCTGTCAGCATCTGGTGAAGTGTATCTGACGTGTTCTTGATGATAACCATCAGCTTATTTTCTTTAGCCTGTAATCTAAGGCTTACAGCAGAGCTGGGAAAGACGGGGTTGATGTTGAGCACTTCCTTGTTATGTACGTCTGCTCAGAGTTTCTGTTTTCTAGAGGACTTTGTTGTCAAAATACAACTTGCCTTTTTGTTCAGTCTCAATTGTTGTCATGGAATATAGCAACAAAATTCCTACTGCATTGTTGAGAGAGGCGTGTTTTCGGTTTGGTACTGTAGGTCAAGCTCAATCAACAATGCAACAAAAAGCTCTTCTTTCAGATTTACCAGTATAACATTAACGTCATTAAAATGCAGAATGCAATCGGTCTTCAAAGTATCATAAAAGAACCGCTGCTATCCCCACTGATAACAGTGATGGCTGACCAGCTCCCACTTTAAGTTAAGAGCCACTCAGGCTCAGAGTTTGGATCATAACGATAGCGCTACATAACATAATCTACTCCTACACATGTTTCATTCAGCTCCTGATGCTGCAGCCCTTTCATAAGCTCTCCAGAATGTCTCCACCCATCCTTCTCTGTAATTACATTCTCCACTGGGGGAGCCCACGCTGCAACCTGCCATTGATCTCGCAGAATGGAGAAGGAAAAAAAGGCACCAGAGAAAAGGAAAGTGGTGTGCAGACAAATAAAAGAAGATGTTCTGTGAGTGCATGGTATGGACGGGTTGTGAGGGTGGGGGTTACATTAAGGATGATGGGAGTATTACTCCCCGGGCTCTTCCGGAGAAGCAGAGGATTAAGAGGAATCTGTCTGAAGGTGAAAAGGTCTTATCCTCTCTGGTGAAGCTCAACAGAGAAAGGATTTTTTTTATTTTTATTTTTTTTACAGCTAGAAGCAGAGGAGATGTGTTCTTTAGTTAATGTAAACCAGAATCCACATTTACAATGTACAATAATTACACTTGCTTTGCTGATGGCAACAGGGTCCCTGTTGTAGTTAAGAAAATAAATATTCACATTGTATTGTAATATTTAAAGTTTTCATTATTCCTTCATTATTCGTCCAGATGTGTTTGTTATCTTCAGTGTGGCCTGTGGCAGTGTGTGGTTCATTTACTGTAATCTCTGGAAAACCGACTGAAGGAAGGTCTTGTGTTCATGTGTTTAGATTTCTTTTTGTGTGCACAGGTGTGTGTATGCGCATCCATCTGTGTGTTTGCAACACAGGTTTATCTCTACACAAACTGCTTTGACTTTATGAAGTTAACTTCTTTTGAAGGAACACCAGCTGGCCTCGCCGTCTGCTTTTGGGCTGTCATATAACCCACTGCAGGAGAGCCGTCCCAATTATCTGTCACTCAGCCTACCTGCTCTGATGCCACGGGACGTACACTCACTATATTGCAGTTTTCCTGCGGGAGTAGATAGAATCAGGCTTGTCAGGTCTTAATACAGGCGGTACCTTGATGCTTTCCTGGCCTGTTTCTCCTCCTCAAACTCATTTACTGTATATCTGAGGGTATAGAGCTTGGAAAATCAAATCTAGCTTATCTTTTCTCTGGGACTTTTTAAAGTTAGGTACAGGAATAACTATGTTAAACCTTAATACCCTAAAGATATACATAAAAATAGACAGAATAGTCATCCTAATCATTTTCTAATGTGTCATTGTGAACCCTGTGGTGCTGCTTTGGTGTTGTAATTAAAAAATGACTTGTCAGGACCTGGATCACCACAGACTCGGGAAAATTAAGGTTTTAGTTCACAACTTCAAAAGCAGTGCACATTTTGCACATGCTACCATCATATGCATCTACATAAAATGACAGATTATACCCCACTGGAACAATGCAGCTGTTTTGCCAATAAAGAGAAAGCAGCAGGAAGATTGCTGCTGCTAGTCTGCTTGCTAGCGTGGTGCAGAACAGCAGCGCTCTCGACGTGTGGTAGATTAATGGCTTGTCAGAGGAAACATCCGCAGGGCTGCCACGGCTATCGGAGGATGTGTTCTCTGTCTTATATCCACTGCTGGGTCTCCAGGGCTGTCCATGCAGACAACCACATATCCTCTCTGTATAACAGAAAAGAGTGATCGCAAAATTCAAGCTTGAAGACAAGCAGTGCTGAATGTCACTAGGAGTGACATACTTTCTCAAAGAGACATTAAATCAGGTGTCACACGTGTTGTTGTTGCATACTTTGAAGTTTGAAAAGGTTAATTTCACTTGATCTTTCCTTGAAGTGAATCAGCTTTGAGAAATCTCATTAGCCACCTTCCCACGTCGCGCCTGATAGAAGACATTCACGTTTTTCGTCCTTCATCATTAACGCTAATGCTCAGGGTCACTGATTAAACTACAGCCATCTAATGTCACAGGTTTAATTGTCACACCAAAGAAATCACGATTTCTTTCCCCTTTTGTCTTTTTTCACTCTTCCTCTTCGCTTCACTCTGCTCCATCTTGCTCCTCTCCTCCCCAAAACCCTTATCTGCAGGTAACAGTATACTACACACAGCTGCAGACAGCGTGACGAGTGCCGTACAGAAGGCCAGCCAGGCACTGAATGAGCGTGGCGAGCGATTAGGTCGGACTGAAGAGAAGACTGCAGACATGATGAACAGTGCCGAACAGTTCGCTGTCACTGCACACAAGGTGAGGCCATATGTTTGCAGGATACATTACAGTGCATAACCTCAGGGTGGGGCTTACCACGATGCTTTGAGATTCTGATTTCAACTCTCACCTCTTGTGTTATGGAATATGTAGTCATTTTTTTTATGTGCATTAAAAAGGCCAAACATTTCACTTAAACCTGAGGATATTTATACGAGTTGCTTCATTGTGACTCTCAGCAGTGCTTCTCTCTGCTCTGGGAAGATAATGATTATTTTTTTCTTCCCTCATTTACCGTCTTTGTAGTTCTCTATAGGGTGTTCCCTCATCCTCCATCCATCCCATATCTTTTGTTTTTCAGAAAAACTAATTGCATACTGTTTAATGAGGCTATTGGCATAATACGATTGTTTTTATGGCAAAACACAAGAAAAAAAAAATCTATTGCTTTGTTACACGCACACCTGATAATGATCCTCATAACTGTCTTTCTAATAGTACACAGAATATAAGACATGCCTGGGTTTGCAGCTGCAGCATCAAGCTGTTAGTGTGCTGATAGACATGTGCTATCTAAGAGCGATGCGTAACACCGTGCTAGGGATGGTGGGATAATTGAAAGACATTTCAAGAGCCATGCGCGGCCCTCTTACGGCTCACAGATGAGCTTCCCCACCGTGATGAATTACAAAAACTGTGATAAGCAGAGAAAAATGCCTCGGGTCTGGTGGTTTCAGAAGAGAATGACTGTAGAACCCCTGTGAAGAATCACTCAAGAGCCGGTGTTTCTCATCTCACTCGCTGCTATTAGCTTTCATATTATACGTCTTATAACTTGGCATTTGTCTTGTCATTATCATCAAGACTCATGGTGTTGCATGTCTGAAGCCCTGTGTTAACTTCTGACCTTCTGTCTTTGATCTGTTTCATTTCTGTCTGAGGATGACTTTGATCATGGCTCAACTGGGATTTGAGTTCTTCCTACTTTTTCAACTCATCTGCATGTACAGTATTGTAAGACCCCTGCACACAGTGTATCTTCAAATTATAGCAAAGTGCAGTACTGTGAGAGGGTGACCTTGACTCTTTTTCTCCGAGTTCGCTCGGCAATCCTATTTCTGCACCTCACTGTTACAGCAGCCGATTCAGCTGCGCTGCTCATTTTTAATCACAACTCTACATTTCTGCATGATGCTCTACTGCCCCCTCTTGTTAGATCTGTAGAAGTCAGTTCTCCTTCTACAGCAACAGACTCAAATCAAACTCTGTGGTCTTTACGTGTGTAGTGCATGTTCATGTGGATGTGTGCGTCTTCCATTCTCACGTCTACTTTCCCTGTGGCTTTGTGTATTAGATTGGTGGTCATCTCTCTAACGAGTCTCCAGTCGAGCCCATTAGAACCTTTGTTAATGAGATAAATTAAGTTGCCTTGGCGCTGCCTGATTCAACACTTAAACAAAACAAGACCCCTAGCTGCCTTCCAGGACCTGTCTAATAGACCTCAGCACCATATTTTTCAGTTGTTTGCTCCATAAAATGTCAGAAAATGGTGAATACTGTGGATCAGTATTTCCTAACACCCAAGGTGTCATTTTACTGTCATAGAGGAATAAAGAAGCTGGAATCAGAATTCTGTGGTTATTTGGTTAAAAAATTACTCTTACCGATTAATCGACTATCATAAAAGTTAGCAATAAATTTAATAGCTGAAAACTAAAGGACTAATTGTTGCAGCTCTACAAATCTGTACTTGATTTCCTCATGTTCACATGCTTGCTGTTGCATTTTACCAAAGTCATTCAACTCATAGGGTTATAATAATTCTCACTGTATTATCTCTCTACACCCTCCCCAATTTTTCTACAGCTTGCCATGAAGCACAAGTGTTAAACCACTGCCAAAACCAACTGGGGGATGGGGATCAACAATCGCCAGTCGCTGTACAGGAGAAGGATTCCAGATTTTATTCTTTTTAAAGATTTTAATATGATTACTCTCTGTTAACAATGTTAACATTTTAATGTTTTGGGTTATTGTATTCTGGTGCATCTTCTAATGGTGACTAATCGGGGTGGGGGCGGGTGGGGGTAAACACGTATTGCTACGTATTGGATAACCACAGCCACTCAAAACACTTCCCCTCTTCATGCGCTCCGACACTAATGCGAGTGCACACATGCTGACAAGTCATTATCAATAATCAGTCCAAGACGAGGAACAGCTTGTCTCACAGGTTATTAATTGTTGAGAGTTATTTATGAGCACTGCAGTGATTATGCAGTCTGATTTATGAGTGAAGGACCCTCTCATCACAAATATATAACACATACCTGAAGATAGCCTTGATTTTCCTACCTGATGCTTTTCAGGTTGTACCCACATAAATATTTTGGCAACACATTTGGGAGATGTGAGGTGAAAAGAAATCATCTCATCTGTAGAGAAAACATTAACTCTCCTCCTGAACGAAGTTTCCTTCCCTCCTTTGATTCTCGGACATTGCAGTGTTTCGATCTGTTGTTCTGTCCATCATTTCAGATGTATCAAAACAGTATTAGTCAAAAATGTTTTCAATATATTGTTTCGTAAACTGCGTATGAGACTGATTGAAGTGGTTTCGGTGGCAGAATATATGACTATTTTAGTCCTCCCTTAGACTTGTTTATCATTCACGATCGACCAAATCTACATGGAATACAGTTGCCAAATTTTTTGGAAGTGTACTTGAAGAACTCCCTCTTTAAAAAATAAGCTTTTTAAGTGTAGTAATTTATGTGAGAAGGGAGGGTAGGGGCAGTTCGATAAACCAGCTTCTGCATTGTAAAAAGCAAAGTAATTCTTCTAGTACTATTATCTCAATGTCTGTAGAGTTAACTTGTCCCATGAACGTGGGATGTTTTGAAATGACTCCCGGCTGTATTTCAACTTTAAACATTCAGCAGTCATACTTTATGCTTTTTGTATAATTTGAGTTAGATATTACAATGATGTGTATACTGGTAGATAAATGAGAAAATATCTCAAATAGCAGCAGCAGCAGTGTGTAGTAGTTTATTTTTGTGTCATTGCTCTCACACTGACTGTAACTTTGGCTTCCTCACGCTCACAATCGAGATGTATTTGATTCTTTTTTATATTTTTAATTTTATAATTCATGATGTTACGATGCACCGACAACCTTATCTTGCAGAGCACTGTTGAGTTCATACTGAAACGTTCCAGTTGCCTAACTGTTTACTGTGCTTGTATTCCTCTCTCTAACACTTTGGATGTTTATTGTTTTAATAAAAAGTATATATAAATATATATAAACAGTGTCCTTTTTATAACCAGCTTTAACCGTTCCATCAAACAATGGAATCAGAAGTTGTACATTTTTTTTGTTAGGTGTTCTTTATCATTGTAATTGCATTTGTGTGTTTTACTCAAATGGATTTTCTCTACTCATAAACGATAAGCTGCCACAAGCTCACAGGGTCGTTATGTAATTTTCTCTGTCTGATGTGCTCGGTCTCACTTCATGCTTCAACAATGCTCTTATCACACTGATCACAATTCTCTATAATACTGTATGATGTTAAATAAAGTCCAATCCACAATCAAAATAAAATGGTTCTTTATTAAGTGCCTTTTGCTGTTGATGTCACACCTCAGTGTTCATACTGTCACGCTTAATGTGGCAACCCAGAGTAACACTGCCTCAGAGGATCAATGACGAAAAAGTATTTTTAAGGTATTTGTTTCAAATGATTAAAATACTGCACGTTAGGTTTACAATTTAGAGAATAGTTTTAGAAAAGTCACAGTATGCTGAAGTAAAAAGTGAGGATTATTCTTATAACCCCCTGTCTTCTTTCATAAAGTTTAAATAACTTAAACATTCTGTTTGTTTAAATTAACTATTGTAGATGAAGAAAGTAGGGATATTGACATTTTTTAATATAGCATATAACATAGTTCTGTCAACCATCCGTAGAGAACTGTGTATCACTTATAAAAAATAATAAACTTCACTCTTCAAGTTGTGCAAAATGTTTCTCCGGTACTGCTTGTCTTTTAAAGGGTAACTCATGGGATTAACAAGTCATTTTTTCGTTCATTATTTGTCCCAAAATATTCACAAAGCATGCAGTTGCACTGCAGTCAAATTAAGGGTGTGTGCAACTGCTCTTTTTGAGATTGCTCTGTTTCCTTTCCCCTGCAGAGGGCACTGTCTGCACAATTTATAAGGCAGCAAGTGTTGATGACTCACTATAGAGAAGACTAAAAGTTAAATCGTGTGTGTGTGGCATGCAGCATGTGCATGTGTGTAGCCCAGGCCCACCACAATTACCTCCAACAATGATTGGGACTTGCTACTCTCTCAAATATATCAACAGGTTTTCATACAATGAGTATGGAGCAGTAAAGGAGTATTCGAATGATAGATTTTAGGCAATGTTTACTGATACATTTAAGTTTTATTTCTACATTATTGAGATCATAGTATTTAAAGCTTATGAAACCAAATATGTTTTGAGTATTTAGGGTGCTTCGATTGATCATTACATTTCCAGTAAGATGGTGATGCTACAAAGGCTGAGATATCCTGACATTTCTTCCCAGGTTCAGGGTGCCCCCATTGTACTGTTTTTAAAGGCTGGGTACCACCTACCATGACAAGTAAACTTACCTTTATCTGTTGGGTTTCTCCGGGTTTTTTTTTTTACCCTGCTTTCAATGCAATCATAAACAACAGTTTAGGTAAGGTAAAATAATCCATCATTTGGCTTACACTTATTTCCCAATTGTTGCCAGCCTCGCAAGCAGTTGATACCGTGTACATCCAGCACAGAATACTATAGATCAGGCCTAGTCAACTACTATTTTAGGAAGGCCAGATTAGAAAATTGAAGTGCCAATAGGCTGAACATTTACATTCCCTGTGTCTGACCTGTAAAGGAGTTTAAATGTGTTAAAACAATTAACTTCTTCTTTATTCTCAGCTTTGTTTCTTAGTTTTCTCAATGAAAAACAATCGCTACACATACAAAAGTTCAGGTACTGTAAAAATAACAATGCACCTTTTTTGACAGTCTGACTGTCCTTAAATCCCCCCTGCTTGAACAGCCTTTATTAAAGCTCTCAAATACAAAAAGAGTATTTCTTTGTTTGCCAACAGACATAAATAATGAATGGGCCTGTTAGACTACGAATAAGAAAATCAAAATGTCGCATTTGGCTCATGGGCTGCCAAGTCTGGTATAGATAATACGTTCTTGTAGAGCTCATTGTATTTATACCCGACAGCTTTTGTGCTCTGATTGAAAGGACGAAGGGGCAAGCCTGATGAAGACTTATCAAGGTACAGCGTGGAATTAATCTTATCGAAACATCTATGTTATCATGTCCCTCCTTGCCAATTGTTAATACTATTTTAATCTTTCAATTAATGATGCAGAGCAATCTGATGGGCAGAAGGGCCATAAGCATAGTAGCAGTGCTAAAATACATGATCTATAGCTTTTAGTGCTGCAGAGGAGGGGGGAGTAAGTACCTCATAAAAGCCCCGGTGCAGGACTCTGCTGCCATTACTCACTCTGCCAACTGCTGTGAATCACTCCTGGCCTCTTCTTAAAACCCACCTCTAACCGTTCAGCTCTTTCCCTGACAACACACACGCTCACACACACAACACACATTCTGGCTTATGTCTCAACACCTGGAGGTCATTATTTGTCTCTTAAATTGTAACCTGATTCATTGGAGTGATGGGAGAAAAAAAATCTACACTTTATATTTTACATGTACACCAATGACAGTTAAATTACCTTTTTACGCCACCGGAGGGTGCCATAGCCTTATACAAAGACCAATCAACTCTGTCAGCCAGCTTTATTGCCTGATAGTTTATTGATTATAACAGCTGATTATTACTGTGTAATCTCAGTGTAATGTATACATTGATCGCCGGTTGGAGGCGTGAGTTAACGGCTGATTGAAAGCTGTTCAATACCAGTAATTGCTACAGTGGAGGTCTTGGCAGGAGCTTGAGTTACAGTGGTACAGAGCAAGTGGGAAGTGAAGTCATCAAACCTGCAAACAGAGCACAGCACATACCGGTAGAAGCCTTGAGGATAGAGGGTGTTATTGAGATTTCTTAATTGCCTTTTTTCCATAGAATAACCCTGACTGTGAAGGCTCATGCACACCCGCAGCTTCTAGCAGACAGGTGCGTAGGAGGAAATATCCATAGGCCAAAATTCATTAGAAGTAAGAGGACAGTGTGTGGGTGTTTTCTCTTCTCCTGCACATAGATTTCTCTATTTAATAGAAATGTTGCATATTATCTGTGGTGGAAGAAGTATTCATAGATCTTTGATTACATACTTGCAGTAATCCAACTCTAGAAAACTACTAAGTCCAATATTTAAAATTACACTGTAAAAATACAGAAGTGGGTAACACAGCATGCATGTTAGTAGCACACTAGCTCTTTATTAGTCATATGACTTTATTAGTCATGACTTCATTAGCCATATTCTGATTCAGAAAGACTTCATTTCAAATGATTTGTACGCCATTAACATTTAACATTTATTATAATTTTTGATTTTGCTACATAAGAAAAGAGCACATTTACAGAGAGAGAGGGAGTATTCCTGTGGATCTGCCACCTCATAAGGCCCATGCTTAGCAAAGTAAGATCATAATTCTTGCACAACTTTGCTTACTATCAATAAGCAGCAATTAGGAGGTTATTCTTAGTTAATGGCCTATTAGTTGTACGATATCATCGTGCAGTTTACGGCATTTATTAGTGCTTTAAAATGACTAATAAAGAGCCAAAATGCCAATAATGCACTGCAGGTTGAGACGTTTTTACCAGAAAAATGTACCAAAAAGAAATCAATTCTTTGTACGGGTGTGTCTGGTAATATTATGTTTTATTGTTAAATTATTATTACAGATGAACGTATAAGCATTATCTATCTCTAGTTCTATCTCAAACAAAACTGCACCATAATTTATACATTAGTCATTGTTTTTAATGTACTGTCTTAATCTGCAAAGTATACTTTATATCTCTCAAGCAAATGTGGTGGAGAGTAAAACACAATATTCCACTCTGAAATGTAGTGAAGCTGAAGTTTAAAGCTACAAAAATGGAAATACTCAAATAGGGCTGGGCAATATATACGATATATATCACAATATGAGACCATATCTTCTCAGATTTTGGATATTGTTATATCGTGATATGGCCTAAGTATTGTCTTTTGCTGACTTTAAAGGCTGCATTACAGTAAAATGATGACATTTTCTAAACTTAATGACATTTCTGATCAATAATCATCAGTAATGTGGATATAATGTAGAAAATGCCGATTATGTTAATATTTTGTGAAAGTGCCAAGTAATCCCTTCAATATTGTTGCAACATCAATATCAAAGATTTCAAAATATGGAGGTATATTGTGTAAAATATTGTGATATTACTTTAAGGCCATACCATCCAGCCCTATACTCACAGTGCAAGTACCTCAACGTTGTACCTACATTACTTATTCAGATAGATTTTAGCCCTTATATTCACATGCTGAATGATCACTGGTGTGGGTGACACACTGTTACTGTAGCTCCTTATTTCGTGATCATAGGAAAGGGCTGGAGAATGTGTCCGGCCAGGTGTCACCTTGAGAGGTGCATTGACATTCTTGTCAGCCAGGGAGTTAGTGTCACTTCAGGAGAGGCTCGGCGGCTGCCTCACTAACTAACTGGCTGGCTGGCCTGCCTCAGGGCAACTCCTTTTTAATCTGCCAACCTCTCCAAAGCTCCACAGGAGTAATTACAAGTTACACCCAGGGGTGAGAAGGCCGAATGAATTGGGACTGCACCTCTATTTCTCATTATCACATACAAATCTCTGAAATGATTCCTGAGTAGTCCTATTAGTCAGGACTGGATTTCACCCCAAAGTCAAAAGTTTAATAACTGCGGCAGGATATTGCCTGTGTCCCTCGGGTGTTCTGGAGAGTGTGATCCAGAGAAATGTCTGGACAGGACTTCCACAAACTATTTCCACTAAGAGAAAGTGCTACAGAACTTTTTTCACATGGTCAGGAACAGCCAAAGTCCAAAGGATGTGACTTTATGCACGTTCTCTAGTGCCTCGTCTCAGCGGAAACACTAAAAATACAAAAACGGTAGCAAAGCATAACTTAAAACAGACAATAGCAGCGTGGAAAAGACCACTGCATGATTTTATGCAAGGTAGCATTTACCTTTGCCGAGTAATGACACATTGTTTACCTTGGCTGAACCGAGCTTTGTGTAGCCACATGGCACCGAGGAACAAGAGCTACACCCTGAGTCAGCACATCTGAAGACCTTTTCGGTGCTGCAGTTCAAAGTCATGCATCAATAGTACGCCAGCTCAATTATGCACGTGACCACTGTCCAATGAGTGATTGTTGCATTAGTCTGTTAACGGAGAGAATTTGATTTTGATGTAAGAATGACGCAGAGGCTGACTGGTGGAGCCCGTGAAGTCACCTCAGCGCCCCGCCCACAGTGACTTGGCAGATGTGTAGCGAGGCGAAGTGCACAACAGCTGCTTGCTCTAAATCTGGCCTCCCATTCTCCCCTCTGCCTTTGAGTTCCCGTGGAGTGCAATGTCAGCCATGCTGGAATCATCAGTCATTATCCCGATATGTATCCACCTCGCGCGCTCACTCTTTCACACTTTTATCTTCATTACGACTCTTCCTCTTTTTGTAGATGTGGGTCAGAATTTTACTCCCTTTGTACGCTAAGTTGTTTTTTTTATGCTTAGCTTGGTGTAATGTGTAAGTCTGTGTCTTACGCAGTTTGTTGTGTTTATTAATAAACCTCAAGAGATATTTTTGAGCTGAGGGGAAAGCATAGAGGCATCTTCTCTGCTTACAGAGGGTATAAATACCACCTTAAGCTCCTGCTGGAAATGAAACTACTGTAGTTTCAGGAGACAAACGGGGGTGGAGGGAGAAAGATCTGCAGTGACCCACTTCCTTGTGGACCTTTTTATGCCATTTATGTTCACAATAAATTATACACGGGATCATTGTTGTTAGACAAGGTGCAAAACATTAGGGACGCTTGCAGTTTTTGTAAATCTGAAAGTAAAGAACACGGTGTATGCTCCGGTCTTTACCACCTTTACGCCTTGAGAACACTTAGTAAAGAAAAGAATGGAGTGATTTTGTATGTAGCTCCCTGTGTGCAGGAGTCTCATGGTATGATGTGGCATCATTATTGATCCAGCGGCCCACTCCTCTAGTGTATCCAGCTGTTACATTATTGACTTGACTGGAGAAACAGATTGGCTTCAAACAAGCGGTGACATGCAATCTTTCCCTCTTCTGGGAGCGCTCAATGCTCTCGCTCTCATCGCATGGACGAGGTGATCATGTGAGTCACTCTGCCCCTTCACACAGGGATTTAACAGCTATTCCACTTCATGCTTTCTGTCTGGTAACTTCAATTGGAGTAATGATACAAAATGAACCCAGGATTTCATTCACAACATTTAAATATTATCAATTTTCATCTTAAGTTACTGTAGAAGCAGAAACATAGCACTTGGTTTTTCTTAAACCTTACTTTGAAGTGGAAATTATTGTATTTTCATGCAGATTTGACAGGAGCACAACTGAATTTGAAGTTAAAGGTGCAATATGTATAGTTTTAGTTGAAAACATTAAAACATTTATCAAAATGATCAACCGGGTGTGAAGAAACAACAGTTTCGACATCATGATGTTATGATGTTAGCAAAAATGACGTCAGAATAACTTGCAGGGTCTTCAGAATCAGAGTCAGCTTTATTGGCCACATGTGTACTTTACACACACAAGGAATTTGACTTTGGTTTACATTGCTGTCAGTGTATAGACATATGGTAAGAAAAAGAGGACAACTGGAAAAATTTGTATTTATTTTTTCACAATCCAATTCAAATGTCTGGATATTAAGAATTAAAGGTTCAATGCTCTCTAAACGGATATTTCTGCATTGTTATGCTTGTGTATTGTACTGTATTGTTGTATTAGTTGCATAAAATGGTCTTAAAATGAGAATACCATTGTTTATTGCAGTTATTTCTGGGACAATATATAGTCCAACAAAAGTAGTTATTGTGACCGGCCTATTTTAGATTCCTACTTTGCCTGTGTGTGTTTTTTAAAATAAACACAAACATCTTTTGTCTGAAGTCTTTGTGAATCGAGTACAAGCTTACTGAGGAACAATATAGTAAGATGATATCCATCCGTTTGTGACAAAACACTAAATGGATCGGGCCTTGAATGAGGATAAGCAGGGTAATAGAATTCACACGCACGCACACGTAAATCTCACAATCGTGGCATTGGGTTTGACTGATCGCGGGCCATTAATCATCCGTGCACATCAGCTCCAGTTAGTCTCTGTTTACATTGATCTGTGACCAGAGGAGGTATTGGCTGATTCAAATTCTGGACTGTGTTGTATGTATTTGTGCGTTTGTGTGTGTGTGTGTGTGTGTGTGTGTGTGTGTGTGTGTGTGTGTGTGTGTGCTTGGAAAGGAGGGGGAAGAATCAAACATCATCAAACATGACCAGCCTCGATTTTTATCTCAGCCTGAATCCTTCCCTCAGTCGTCCTCCGCGTGTTACAGATACTGAGCCTTTTGGAGGAATCTTTATGAGTTTCAATAGCACCTCTGTTTGCTGTGTGAGGGATAGCCTGCGATCCACTGAGTGAGCAGGACATCAGTATGCAGACAACGCCCTACAGTTTTGCAGTGCAGGCAGCGTGAAGCCTCTAAATCACTGTGGAATATGCAGGAGGGAGAATTCATAACAAAATCTGTCACTTCCTGTTTGCCTTTGATACATCACCACAGCCTTGTTAATATTGTCCATATTCCACCAGAGGATTGAAGGGAGGGTTGCAAAGGCGATTTATTGTAAGTGTGGTTTTCTTTTTCCCCCCTCTTTGCTGTGTCTGGGCCAGAGGTAACCGCAGTGTGAAGCTGTGAAGCAGCAGGAGTTTGTAACTGTCTCTTCATCGACACGGGAGATTCATCTCCTGGGCAAAGAGGCGGCGCCCAAAATCGTGTATATCAGCAAAGTAACGACAACTGCGGCACTAACACCAGGGGGCAGCAATTAACATGAATTAATCACATTGATTTAGGCTTCATCCCCCTCTGGTTAGAGCTCTGTCTTTCTCTGCTGCACAATGAGACGCTCAAACCTGTTTTTCATACGTGACAATGCTTCTGTCCAGGATAGTGGGCTAATAACGGCTCCTTATCATCCGTCTCCAAGCGGTGGAGGATGAGAGGAGGTCAAAACAGGATAAATAATGTAGAAAAAAAATTTGCACTTATGCACCAAATCATACAAATGATCATAATTAAAAGAGAGACATAATCGCATCAAGGCAAAGCATATCACCATAATATTTGTTTTAATTCAGATCTGTGCAGTTGTTCATGTCCTCTCCATGGCCTCATGTCAGGACCATATCATGCTCAAAGGTTCAGCATACATGCCCATATTTAACCACTGAGGGGCACTGCAGCTTAAGCAGAGTCCCGTGGAGCAGAAGAACCTGGCTGAACCTTCAGGAGCGAGGACCGGCCGCGACAGCGTCAGATGCTCATTTCAGTGCCAGCCCCTAAAAAGTTACCCAGGATGGCTAAACCTGCTGAGCTGTCCTCTCCCTCCACTCCTCTCTCTACTCTCTCTACCCTCTCTACCGCAATACGACTTTTCCAACCAACTCCCGAAGAAACTTCTTTACATCCCAGGCCATCCTCCTTACCCGTCGGCCCTCCTCCCCTCTCTCTCTCTCCCTCTCTCCCTCGCTCTATCTTTTCCCCTTTTCTTAGAGGCATCAGGTCCAATCCACCTGTAGTCAATCTAATCCCTCTAATTCAGTTAATCTAATTTTCTGGATATGGTCACACTGCTGATCTCCACTACTGGTCCTCTACCATCTCTCTCTCTCTGCTCTCTGATTTTCTGCCCAAATCCCTCGTAGCCTGCACTTTCCCCACTTCCCCTCAAACATTAGTCATAAAAACTGACTGATTGGCATTTGATCTTGTGAGACTTTAAAGTATACCTCATTGTTTTAGGGAGAAACTCTGCTGTGTTTTAATCACACTGGCAGAGCTTGGGCATATTGACATTCAGGTTGTGTTATGCATAACTTTTCCTCTCAGTGATTCGCAACCAGCCTCGGATGATTCATCCCGATGCCGCTCTTTGTTTGCTGACGATAACTGATTAAATCAAATCACTGTCAGCCGCAGTTGACGCTACAGAGGTCATGATTCATGTAATTATTTAAATCTGGTGCTCAAGGATACAGTAATATAGAAGATTGTATATTTTAGCTTGGAAATTCGACGTCGAGTTAGACGTTTGGGTTTTTATCGAGCGAGGGAGTCCTGCAACCTTCAGAGTCATTGATGTGCCGTTTGGTTTGCTGTGTGAGTCCTGACTGGCTTGAGCAAACCTAAATCTGCCTTCCCATGAAGCCTAACAGCCCGACTCTCCACGCATGCAATAGTATGAACTATCTGTGGGTTTCTAGCAGACCCTTCCCTCATTCAGTATTCATTAGAAGCTGCCAGTGTGCAGTACATGCGTGTTTGAGGGATTACCAAGGTCTATTAGCAGATAAGAGGGACTTTCTTGGTGGAAATCGCTGGAGATAGGGTATGTAGGTTAAACATTATGTGTCCCAACACTTGCTTTTTGATCGCACTCACGGATAAGCGCGGCGTTGTTTTGAATCTTGCCGGCCGATTCCAAACAGCATCACAGAAATAATTTGTTTCGTTGTGCTTCTCTGCTGCCACGCCGTACTTTTGTCTCCCCGTTCTACTCGCCGTCCCTCGTCTATCCGTGGCTCCTGGCTGCGGTGATTGTCAAAAGAATGAAAGCATTTTATCCGCATGAAAAATCATCTTCTCTGCAACGTCCTCCGTTAACCTGTTGTCATGTAAAAGTACACAAGGGAGGACAAAAATAAAATCGTAGGGGGGGGAGACAGCAACGGTGTCTGTCTCAGAGAGAGGATTAGGGCCAGGCTAGCCAGACATACACAGGAACTGTAGGGGGGGGAAAGTGGGCCGGACGGGACACACCCTTGTCTCATACCTCACCGTCTGGGTGTTTGTCCTGCCTGACAGCTGTGATGGGAATAAGCGCATAATATTCTTATGCGTGTCTGTCTTTTTTCTCCTTCTGTCACTTTCTATTTTTTTCCCGCCCTCTCTTCGGACCTATCTTTTGATCCCTACCCCTCTAGCCTCCTCTTCCTTCAGCTGTCCGATCCCCTCGCCACCCGTGGCCCACTTGTGGATTTATAGGTCAACTGTCAGACGATTTCAGGTCCGTCTTCTTTAATTCGCTCCCAGTGGGTGTCAGGAAAATGAGTTACCTGCTGCAGCTCAGTTTGCAGAAATACAGTAAGTTACTGCCCGCTGTCTGCTCTAAAGATGGACTGCAGGAGAGTAATTTGTGCAGCTCCGAGTTCTGAATGTCATGAATAGTAAGAGGGAGATATCTAAAGAAGTGGTGAGTGGATAAGTGAGTGGTAGGGAAGCTTATATCCCTAAATTGTTTAATTTGTGAGGGCTGATGTGTCCTCTCAGTGGCCTTCTGTGTGTAACGCAGTTGAGACAAATCATGGCGCGCTAATCTCTTTGGGATAGATAAGACGTGTCAAAAACCCTTAAGTTGAGTTTGTTTATTAGTTTTCTCTTTCTTGTTACTTTTTCTTGTCTGTCTATTTAACTTTCTTGTCTATCCCTTTTTCCCTCGGCTCCGGCGCTGTCCTCAGCTGCCTTCTCCTCTTCGATCTACCCTCTTCCCCCCAGTGAAATATGGACGTGTTCGGGATGACTGCAATGCAGCTGAAACAACAGCAATGGTCTCACTCCCAGATCAGACAAAAGGGAGGGTGGCCTGTCATCCAGGCCTGCGTGGAGGTTTAAAGAGCCCCTTTGCTTTCGGGATCTGGATTGCACTGGGTCAGCGGAGCTGGCAGGTCGCGCGGCCCGGCCAGCAGATCCTCAAAGATGCGGAGAAGAGAAACATGTCGCTCCTGTCTCAGCATGGGTACACAACCACTACAGAGAGGCAGAGATGAAACAAGAGATGAAAGGAAAACAGACAGAGAGATGGAGACTGAGAAATACAAAGAGAGAAACTAGAAAACAAGAAGATGTTGAGAAAAGTTTACAACTAAAAAGTATAAGCCTTCAATGCACAAGTTGCACATGCACATGCTGTAGGTATGTTGTAACCACTGGCTACCTATTGTAATAGTGTGGGGAACAGAGTGACTGCAATGAGCAACACAGCTAGAAGTTTGGGGAAATGGGTTCTACGTAACATTTTTTAAATCAGATGTGATTTGTTTTAAAGTGATCACACAGCACTTATCGACACTGGACAGGTACAGATAATGACTAAAAGCTATCTTGAGGTGGGACCACACCCGTCAACATGATGACATTTCGATCCATCAGTACTCAGAAGTCATTAGTACAATATGACATTACGTACACAGTCATTTCATAACTTTCACACTCAGCTTGTCTCTTCTAATGGTAAACTTCCAACTTGCAACCAAGAATGAATAGACCTAATGCCAAAAGCACACGTAGTACTTATACAAAACATCTCTCCAGTGACCTTTAATAACAGCTCCATGGGAGACGGTCCCAGCTGCCACTCACCTTACCAGCAAACACTGATGGTGGACCCTCGTTTGAGACCTGTGTACGTTA
This sequence comes from Pagrus pagrus, assembly GCF_965226575.1. NCBI lineage: Eukaryota > Metazoa > Chordata > Actinopteri > Spariformes > Sparidae > Pagrus > Pagrus pagrus. The sequence goes on along the minus strand of NC_140202.1, from coordinate 18,818,193 downwards.
TTTATACGTTAGTGTAAGTTATTTGTAAATCCCCCCGAAAAACCTCATCATCATACTGCACCCCGCACCCTGTCATAACAGAATAGGAGCTTTACATCTTGTTCACTTGCACCTAGATCTCTGTACAGTTTCACTACGTAGTGTACTGGTACAAAACTTGTCTGTTCTGAGCTGGAATCTAAAGTGTAGATACATTTTCAGCTGCCTCACACTGACCTGAGTGCCTCACAGTGTCGCCTCAGCCTCCTGTGCTCTGCGCAACCAAGCCGGACAGGTGTTTTCCATTCTGCATTACCCTTTAGTCCAGTATGGCTCTCACACCTCAGCTAAGGCCCCACGCCAGCACAGCAGGTGAATCAGTGTCATCCAATGCCCACCGTGCGTCAGCGAGGTAAATATAACGCTGACTTTGGGGCTTTAGAGTTAATTTAAATGCCATACAGAGCGTTCCGTCTTCTATACACGGATTTACATACAGAGGGTGGAAAGAGGGGGCGGGACTGACAGGGCAACAAGGCATGTGTGAACATGTGCTGGTGTTGGTGTGACTTGTCCTCACATATTTAAAGGGCACAATGCAAATATTTGTAGACAAAACACCACAGAGGTTGTCCTGGCACAATTGTTGTAGGTGTACATTGATACATCAGTACCAGCTGCTTTTTTACACTCTCCTCTCTGAGTTGACACCGCTGCACTGATTATCGGCCGATATTCAGCATCTTTCCGATTATCGGTATCAGTGATTTCTCTGTCAGATTTTGAGATAAAATAAGAATTTGTGATGATGCAGCAACCTCTCACACAGTGTCCTGCCCACAACACTATCCGACTGGTAACACGTCAATTTAATAGACTATAAACGTGAGTAACACAAGTAGAAAGTAGCAGAAAATGGAAATACTCGATTAAAGTACCTGGAAATTGTACTCAAGAACAGTACTTGAGTAAATTGTACTTGATGGTTGATTCCATCACTGGTTGTTTGAAATTTTGACACAAAGAGTTTAATTTTTACTGCAAATGAATATCTGTCTTCCAATATCGGTTTTCAATCTCCTTGATTTTCAATAATCGGTCTCAGCATCGGCCTTGAAAAAGCCATTTCGGTCGACCCCTAGTACGTACGCCTTATTATATTAAGTTTTTAATGAAATGCTAAAATGTCCCTGTGGTGTCAAACATGGTGTCAAATATCAATATTTTCAAGGTATTATATTGAAGTTAGAAGCTCGAGTAATGCATCTCCAACGCTCACTCAATTCAGACATTTAGACGGGCTCCTACTTGCAGAATCCAACCGTGTCCCATCTCAGTGATCAGCTGTCTGTCAGCGCCCTGCTGCCTATCAGCTCGGGATGACAGACAATTAGCGGCAGCAGAAATGGCTTTCGAAGCAGCCCCGTTCCCCCTGAATTCCCTTGTCACAGCTCATTGCGAGAAGACAGTGACTGCAGGAGCACTGCAAGTGGGATAGCAGGGCAGTCGCACCATGCATTCATATTTCAACAACCACTTGGGCTGAGACTGACTTGTAGAGGAGCACACACTCTCAGGCGCATGTACGCACACATATACTTACACTTAGAAATGCATCAGAAACACACACACAGGCAATTTAATTTTAGAGTGTGCATGTGTTTGTGTGTTTATTCAGCGCAGTTGTTTTTCTTAGCCACTTGATGAAGGGAAAAAAAAAAAGCTGAATGTCATACTCGGGGTCGAGATGCACTCTGCCACAGCATGCCTAAAAACTACTCACTTATTCAATGCACTGAAGCAATTAGGAGCAAATGAAATCGCTGCATTCGTGGGCAGAGTTGATGTTTATTGCTCTGGCTGTGGAACTAATTATTTTGGAGTGCTGGCACCTTCACAGCCAGAAAAAAAAGTCCCAAACGTCTTCAGGAAAATAATTATTTTTCTCATTTTACCATCATCAGTGAACTCGGATGTTAATGCGTTCCTGGGTGTCTTTGGTAAGCCTGGAAAAATGGATGCTGGTCAGAGTCTCCTAAGGTAAACCCGTAGTGAGGATTAGCACCATTGCAGCTGACAGTTCAGCCTTTTGCTTTAATTAACCTTCACTCATGTGTTGCTGGAAATGAGCGTGAGTGAAATTCACGGAGAAAAGATGTGACTCATGCAGTCGGACTCATCAGTTTAAACAACTCATTTGCAGTCAAGTCCAGGATAGTGGATTGAGTTTAATAGCATCATTTTTAGAAACCGTGCTCTGTTAACCATCACTTTAAGGACTTCCAGACACTGGAGAGTTATGTTAGGAATAGGGCTGCACAATTAATCGTGATATAATTGAAATCGTAACATTGCTAAGTTAAATATCCAATTCATAAGAGGTTGCAATTTCTTGATAAAAGGTAAAATGTGTCAAAAACATAATGGAGTACTGCAGTGCTGCTGAGATGCCCTGACCTACGACTCTTGTTCTCCAGATGTAATAAGACATGTTTTTTTGGTTCAGACCACCAGGAATGTCACTTTATCATGAAAGCTTTTTCACTGAAAATCAAAACTGTGATGCACATTTCCCACTAATCTTGAATCAAATCGCGATCGCAATATCTGTCAAATATAATTGTAATATGATTTTTTCACATTTGATCTTGCAGCCCTAGTTGGGAATAGCAATTTGATATCGTTTCACCTACAGAGAAACTGTTCACATATTTGGAAAAAAAAGCTCATTAAGCTTATTGTAGGAAATTGTTTTTTAATGTTAAAAATTTACATTCCACCATCATCATGTATTCCCTTTAACCTAAGACCAACCTCACATTTAGGGCCCATTAAAATCCAATAAATAAAACAGCGGATGAAGTATTTTTCTCATTCATTTTTTATTTGTTCCTCTAATGGTTATGCACAAAACGAAAATGTTTTTATTCCCAATCAAAACTCCAGTTACACAGTCCATAACCAAAAAGGAACATTGGAGAAGAAAAATCTTGTTTTGGCTTTCCTTTACTCAAAACATAACGTCCCTTCCAGAACTTTGCCTTCATTTTGATCTCAGCTCCATAAATTAATTTTATATTAATTTCTGCCACATATGGTGTCTCCAGGACAACATCCAGACTCAAATTAAAAAACATTACCAGATGATGCCATCGTGGCTCGTAACCAATGCCTACGCTACCATGAGAAAAAAGAAATAACCAAGAACAATACACAATAATTGACAATCAACTAAATAAACCCATTACCTGACAACTTCATATAGTCAAATTTGGATAAATATCTTGTTCACTTTTAATGAAAAACAGTGCTAATGTGTTTACTCATGAAGAAAATGTCAAATGAAACTGAAAAAGTGATACTAGTGGAATTAAAAAGATTGATTGTTGTAATATTTTAGGTAAGTAAGATATTTACGGGCTATTATTGTTATATTCCTTTATATAGAAACATGATATTCGATTACATGAGTATATGATTGATTTACAATCATAACCAGTCACATATGAGAAAGATTTATTTACTTCATGTGAGGTTACATCAAATAGCAGACAAACGAAAACTTTAGACCGCCTGTATTTTGAAGTGTGAAGGAGTTTCCGAGTTCTTGATTAGAGCAGTATTTATTATTTCACCTTGAGATTGAACACCTTATGGAAGGCAGTAAATCTTCACACCAGCTGTGATTGTTCATTGTAATCTAAGTGTGACCCAGTGAGTGGTCGCTGGCAAATGGCATTTGTGGGTGTGTGCGTGCTGTAAGACAGACCTGGGAAACAATTCATGTCTCTAGATGCAGCCCAATTACTGTGTCTTTGTTTGCAAGAATGTGTGCATGAGTACGCAATTGTATAGTGTATGCTGTGTGTACTCACGTAGTGTAGGTGTATGAGCCCTAATGAGGACAGCTCTCCCAGGTGCAGCTTCTTGTTCAAAAAGGACACTCTAGAGCTTTAATTTATAATGTAGAAAAGGGCATGTGTGCAGTACATGGCTGTACTGCACATAAATGAGTCTTAAATACACTCAACCTGATTGTGAGCTTTGTGTCTTTAAATGTAATTAATGAAATTAGGTACTCTAGAAGAGAGAAATACCTTAAATACACACTGTCACTTCTGACTTGTGTTAACAGTTTTGAATGTGTGCATGTGTGTACATTTACTGCATAAACGTATATGTATGTTGCACCCCAGGAGGTACAGGTAGATGAGCTTACAGTGAATGCCCCATGCTGAGAGAATCACATGGAAGGCGCTGTTTGAGTGAATACTTAATGACACCAGTGGACCCAGTAGGGAGCAGAGCTCTGCAGAGGAAACCGGTGTCATGTGTAAATCGCAGGGGTCGCAGATTTAAAGCTGACCTTTCCGCTCTTTGACCCGTTGCGTCTCTGAGTCGGCAGAGTTGGAAAGTGTGCACTCAGCATCCCATGGCCCGGGTACAGAGGGAGCTGAGGGGGCAGAAGATCTGGGAGGTAGGGGGGGGGGGGTTAGGACTTTTAAGTGCAGCTCCAGAGGTTGGAGGGTCAAAGGGAGGCGGTGGGCCTCTGAGACCTGCCTTGATCTCCTGGCCAGTGCTTTCACACCACCTCACTTTGTGATGCAATGTGTGAGTGCTCCTCTGATCAGCGGTTTCAGTGTCATGCTAGCCTTTTCCCAATACACTGCATGGATTTAGTGAAAAAAATTGACTGGGAAGACAGTGTAGATCATTGTAAAACAAGCATTTGAACACAATGGATGTTGTAGCTCTCCCACCATTTTCATGATACAACTTGTCATGTGGCTGCTTTGATTTATTTTGCACTCTTTTATGTTTTATAATCAGCAGTATTGCAGCCTCTACTTGCAAACATGTTATAAACACAGTATAATCCAGAAATCATAGCTTTCATATGTCTTGTGATTGCTGAAGTATCATTCAGGTTAACACGTCGGGACGTTTTCCTTCAGGTCTTGGCAAGCTCCATTAACCATTCTCCAGTGTGTTTGACATCTTGTATATTGAGCCAGGAGTTATCATAAAGAAAATGGGCATGTAGTCTTCAGGCAGACCATTACCCACATGGCACTGTTCTCTAGGTGCGTTGGTGTATGTCAGCAAAAGCACGTTATTTACATTCGTTATTCAAATGTCATCACGACAACTGCAGCGTGTCCAAGTTTCTGTTAACGTCTCAGTATTTTGCAAATGTACCGTGTTAAGGAACATTAAGTAAATTTATTACCCTTATCAGCAACCAGTAGGAAATGACGTCACCTGCCCTCTTGAGCCACTTGGGGTCTGAAATTGTCATAGCAAAGATGAGTTGATGTGCTGGTTAGATGCATTAACACATAAATAAAGAATTTCTATTTTTTCTACATCAATAGATACAGTTCGATACTCAGCACTGTGACTGCAGCATCTTTAATTCATGTTTACATTGCAACCCATTGAACACAATGCACTGTGGCCCCTGAGTCGCAGGTGTCCCTCTTGGTCTGTTTATCTGTATGTCTTCCACTCAATGAACCTGTCAATCTTCGGTGATGGCGGCTTCAGCCTTGACCCTGACCCGGACCAAACGTCATGTCAGAGCTGTCTGCCATTTTAAAAACCAGCACATGTTGCCCCCAGTCCAGCTTGAATTTCTTTCTTCTTCTTTGGACTCAGCTGGTCTGGATAGATAAAGGAAAATGTTTCAGCTTTTCGACACTACCTTTATATTTTTATAGATGTTTGCTTCCACCTTAGGGCAATAGTCTATCTAGTCAATCTTTTATTAGAGCATTGTGCTATTCTTTGTATAAACAGATATTCAGATTTGCATTTTTCACATGCTTATAGTGCATACTGTGCTGCTTTAGGCTGCTAGTTATCTCTAGTTTCGGATGTTTTGTCTGTTTACAGGTAAATTCATGAGCGGGACTGGGGTGAATTTAAACAACAGTCTCAAAACGACCTCAGCTTGTATCCTGAATTCTGAAGTGTTGCCCCCGGTCACCCTGCGTTGTCTCTTCCTCCCTCCATTGCTCTCCTGACAAAGTGTCAGTCTCTCCTGCATCTCTATTAGCCTCACCCCTCCCTTCCACCATTCCTCCATCCCTCCCCCCTTACCTCCCAACCCCCTGGAGGGGAGCGATACTGCTGATGCATCACCACCCAAGATAATTTGTTTAAATGACAGATTAGGAGGGTAACTCGATTTGTGTCCGATACAGTATGTAGTGTCTGTTACCAATCTAATAAAGCCAACCTCCCCGCCCCCTTTACTCCTTCCTCTCAGCCCCTCCCCTCGTGCACACACCCTGCCCCCTAGCCTGTATCTGCCGCAATAAGCTCCCGGCTCAATGAGAAAGAAAGAGGCTTGTCTCTGGGGCTGTAACACGATCGCATGCGGGGGCCACCAAGGCCTCCGCATTAATTGAATCGCGAGGCCGGGAAGCTGCGAGGTTTGGCGAGGCGCTCATTGACTCATTGATCGGCGCAGAGGGGCCGCAGAAATATGCCTTGCAGTCGCGGCCAATCAATCAAACAATTAAGCCTAGTCTCTGTAGCTGGCTGTGGTCCATTTAAGTCTAACCTCCCAGCCCCCGGTGCTGCACATTCCAAATTAATTGCTTCTCGCCACAGAATGGGCCCACCAGCTTCCCTCGTCTCCTCCGGTCCCCCTCTGTACCTGGGGAAAAGGTAACTGTGAGTCTGCATTTTGCACAGTTCCCATCTCTATAAAAAGCGTCTGTGTAAACTGTGATGGTACACAATCCCTGCTCTGCAGTGTGTGTGTGTGTGTCTGCAGAGGGGATGCTCAGTCCTGCCACCTGCCTTCTACTCTTGAAAATCCAAGCACGTTTTTATCGGATTTTAGTACAACGAGGAATAGTCATGTCAGCTTCTGCCGCTATCTAGGAAACCGCCAGAGTTAGGAGATAGGACGGAGTGTTTCTGCTTGTTGCATCCAACAAGAGGAGGAGGAAGAGGCGGGGGCCCCTCCTCCTCCCATCTCCTCCACCATCTTCCCCGTTCCTCTTTTTCCTCTCCCCTCCTTCCAGTCTTACAGGGCAGTAAAACCATGTCCTACAACAGCGGCAGGAGGATTATTCCTCGTTCATGGCTTCGTGACTGGAATCCACAGCCGCCCTCCTCTCGCCATATGGCATTATCAATTTTGTTCACTATGGCAGAGCCTGTCACCTTAAGACTGCGCCTCCCTGGCATGCCGCCCTAGCTAGCATCTGTCAGGGGGGACTAGTGGGGGTTTAATGTCTTTGTCTCGCTTACACTCTGCCTCTTTCATTCTTCCTCCCACTTTTCCTCCTCACATCGTGCCTTCACATTCACCACCATTATTTTGGGGTGTAACATGTAGAAGGATTCAGGATTCTGATCTCTAATCGCTCGGTGTCCGGCCAAACCCTGCTTCATACCCTCGTACTTCTGCCCTCTGTAGCAGAGATCGCCGTGGTTATTGGCGTAATACAATAAATCAAAGGTGTCTCTTTTTTTTAGGAACGTGTCCTTAATCTTTCCGAATGGCCACCTGGCCTGATTTGTGACCTTGAGGATGTGTGTCCGATGCTGTGAGGGCGGTAGGGTGTCACAAACACACACATGCACGCTCGCACGTGCACACACATGCTCACACATACATCCAGGCATATGACAAGTAGTGCATCTGTCGCAGGGATGTCCTTGGGCTGTAAACAAACACACACAGAGTCAGAGAAGTGAAGGACCTAGGATGTCACCAAATAAAGATTGAAGGTGTTGAGGAGTAATTCTGTCATCCGGGAGACATCTGACGTAAACAGCCACAGACAGACGGTCAGACTCCTGGTCCCGAGTGTCTGCACACAGAGAGTCGAACACATTACATTAAATATTTTAGCTTTAAGCCGATGGTCTCGTCCACAGCAATGTATAATGCATACATAATGCGCTTAAATTCCCAGACTCAGAATACAGACTAGTTTACACAATGTCCTGTGTAGTATATAAGGGTGTGAGTGTGTCTGTGTGCTGTATATATTTGTTGCCATGCCACCATATTTATGTATTCATACAGCTTATTTATTTTTGATTGGAGTTGGATTTATGTATGTATGAGGCTGTGCATAATATGATTTAGAGAGTTTAGCAATGTTCCCCTTGAGGTAGTTGCTTGGATACTTGGATGTGTGTGTGCGCCGTCCTGCCTGTGTTGCACGAGCTCCATTTCATTTCATGTGTGTATATTTGTGTATTATACAGGCCTGATAGGTGTCGTATAGGATTATATCAGAAGTCGACAGATCTGCATGTTTCCTCTAATAGGTAAGACACATTTTTGTGTGTGTTTGTGGTGGTGTTGTGGGGAAATAGTTGTATAGATGTTTGAAATACTCAAAATCATGTTTAAAAAAAGGGTATATTTCATGCAGAACTGTACTATGTGCTAATTTATAGCTAAACCCAGTTTCATAGCAATGCAGATATTTTGATTTTTGATATTTAAGTACAACATAGATGAAATCCAGGGTAAATTAGTGTATACTATTTCACAGTGGAATACTGCATTCAGTCAAAATTTAAAGCACACAGTACGTAATTGGGAAAATCACAGTAATCAACTGCTGCTATAAAAGATAACAGGAAATAATTATGTCCTGTAGAAAATCACAGTATCATACAATATACTGTAAACAATCACAGTAAAAATAGTAAGCGGTTCAGACATTATGTGGTAAAATAAGGCACACATCCAGACCCTTTCAACAGAAAAGGGTGACAATAAATGAATATGTAAACAATAGCAAGCTTACAAGAAATTTGGTTTTGCATTAGGAAACCATTATGATATCGGAGAGAACAGCATAGGTTCAATAAGTAAGGCTGATGAGTGAAGCGTACATGTGATGTACACATTTGGAATACACTCCACCATTAAACTGTACCACCACTTCTTTGTTGGAACAACAGCCTTTATCCAACAGAGCAAAATATGCTTCCGAGCAGCAAAAGCCAATAGGCGGAATGACCTCTTGTGTTTGATATTTATAATATGACCTTCTGGAAGATCAAGAAGGAGGCATGTAGGGTCTAGTTCTATTGCAACACCAAAAATAATACACAGTTCATCCACAATACAAGACTAGTAGCTGTGTAGCTGCACGCATGACCAGAAACAGTGAACACTGATTATACGTGTGCACGTGTGACATTTCTTGAAATAAAATGCAATAGTTTTATTCTTATTATATTCTTGAATATGCTCTGCATAATGTTTGACTGATCAAATGATGCTCAAAAATAACTGTACAGTGAAACGAAATTGGGTCCAAGGCCATGAAATAACCATGAGACAGTTGAACTGAATTAGATCCTTAAACCCGATGCCTGGGTAAGCAGTGTAGCTCTGGTCTCTTTTTTGTGGGTTTCGGATGGAGTTTTTTTTTTTCACACCCTGCAGCTTCGGTTGTTAAAAGTCTCCAGCCAAACTCTCATGACAGCACCGAAGAGAGAGAGGGGAAGAAAAACAGGAGGCATGGTTCAACTTCTTGACTTTCAAACTGCACAAGCCTTCCCTTAGAATAATTTAAGTTGAACTATTATGCAAAAAAATAGTTCAACTTATGCAAAAAAATTCACAAGAAGAAACACATAAAAAAAAACCAACAAAAACAACCACCCCGTCCTCTCCCTTACAGAGGAAAGGCCAGATTGTATGAAGTTTATTACAGCAGTGTAAGAACACTGAACATGAATATTGTATTAAGCTGATTAGACTTTATCCACTGAAACTGCAACAAAATGTCGAGTAGAATATTAAGGAGCCAGAACAACTGATCAACAGTCAAGAGGCACCAACAATAAATGAGCAAAGATACACATACAGTAGAGTACGTTTGTTCTAGATAGCAAGTGTGGGGTTGTCAAGTTCCTCGAGACAGACCTGAATAAATGCACAAGCCTTCCTTAAGTAGAACATTTGCTCCATATTGAAATCATCCCAGGCATGGCGGCAGCTTATTTTAGCTGGGCAGCATTGATCTCATGCCAAGTCATTTTTAGCAGGAGGATGTGTCCTTTATCTGTACCTTTTTGGAGATGCCGATTCTTACGGTTTAATATTTGCAATGCAAAGGGGCAAAAGCGCTCCTAAACAGGCCGAGGGACCCTCAAACTCAACTGTTCGGGCTCCAGATTAATAACAGTACAAAAGACGAGCACTGTATGTTATCAGCACACCGTGATCCAACCTGTAAATCGTCCCTGCTTTGTTTGATGTGATTATATGGACTCTACTTCAACAGAGAATCTCTTTCTATTTGCTGCTTCCTGGTCGCACAGATGTGTTAACATCGTTTTTCCTCTTATCTTCCATTCAATCGATCACTGAAAGACACTGATTTGCTGAATTGGTCTTTTATCCTGGATGCCTTGACTACATCAGTTGTACAATGGGGGGTGAGTTGGGATGAAAGCCAGCTGGCAGAGGCAGCAAACACTGGCAAGACGGACTCAATAGGAAAAACGGCATTCATATTATGTCCTCTCAATTTTGTCTTTTAATAGTCTTCTCTTAGCTTCCAGAAATGTCCAACTGAATTGCATACGCGCTCTCACAAAGTGTTCACCCTTTCTTTTATTTTTGTGCTGCAGAGCCATGACAAGAAAATGGGAGCTGCTAATGACTATCACACTTTCCAATCTCCAATTAGCTAAAGAGAGGAGCTGGTTAATTACTTCTTATAATGTTCAGCAGCCAGTCCTTCAGGCTCTGAGATACATTATGTTGCACTGGGAGGGTGATTCTGTCGGCTAATGTTTCTGCATCCCCCGTGCAGCCCACAAAAACAGCTCGGTCTGGACCTATTTTATCTCACTTGTATGACAACAAATCAGGTAGTTTAAAGTAACACCTGCACCTGTGTATGCTATCATTATACATACATACAGTAAAAGTTACATAATAAGCCACATATGTGCTTTCAATTTTCCTCATGGCTGCCTTTATGATATGCCAATTAGCGGCTTTGGAAGTCTAGCTACATCCGACAGTGTCTCACCTGTCACACAAACAGATCTGTATTAGCTAGCTTGTTAAGTAGCTGTCCATTTCCATGTTTGTGTGAGAGACAAAAAAAAAGACAACAACTGCAACACAAGTTGGGGGAGGCAGGACGGAAGACACATCCAATTATTCTGGAAGGTAGACGAGGGTGTAAACATTTTGGCAAGCTACAATAATTATGACTGCCTGACTCATCTCAACACTCCACTGGAAGCTGACAGATGCATTTTGATGACTGATGGTTGTTCGTGTGTGTGTAAACTGAATGTAAGCTTGTGTGCGAGTGTGTGTGTGTGATGAGAGAGCGGGAGCAAAAGAGGACGAGGGAGAGTAGCATGTCCCATCTTTAGTTTTAGACCCTGTCAGTGCTGACTGCTGACAGTGGGCAGGATCCCTGTGAAAAGCTGCTGAGGAATCCCACAGGGATCCTATTAGGGACACTTCATCTGGGTGCTGAGGCTGCACTGCAGTCATGCCCAGCACACACACACACACACACACACACACACACACACACACACACACACACACACACACACACACACACACATGCACAGATATTATACTCAGGATTTGTAGGGGAGAAGTACTATCATTTTCAACAACTCATACCCGACTTGTCTAAGTCATCATTAGATTCTGACTAGCAATCAAAATGCATCTGTTGACTAAAAACTTGGCATCAAAACTTCACTTGAGGTCATTTTTATTTTTTGTGATAATGGCTGTTCATGTCCTTTGTGAAAGCAAAAGTGAATGTTGACTTATTATTTTAATCCAAACTATGGTCTTTTCCTAAACATAACCAGGTAGTGTTGTTGACGAAACACCACCAACTAGCGTTGCTGCCTAAACCTAACCGAGCAGTTTTATTGCTTAAACCTAATTGCTTTCTTACCTAAACAATTTTATTTGAAATATCTTATCTAAATATATATGGTATCTACTCACCCACGGGACTCAAACTACCCTCACCCACGTGGAAGACATGTGCAAGATCTATTCAATCAACACAACTTGCTTTGAAAATGGTCTTTGGTCCCAATTAAAATTACAAGTTAAGTTGATTTGTTTTTGGCTGATGCATTGAGAAGTTTGGCATTACCTGCTAAATCAGAAAATAGTTTTGTTGTGAAACGTGTTTATATATATCTCGAAAAAAAATATTGTTTGTCATCAGCGGCAAAAACTCAAATTAGCACTGAAACATTTTCAAACTCAGTACCTCGCCCTAATCGCATCATGATCCTTCATTTTTGTCTTATCAGCACTCAGACGCATTCCGCTTGTTCGAACCCATCCCCCTTTTTGTTTTTGGTAACTAAGATGAAGAGGTGCAGGAGGTTGAGGAAGAGGCAGCGTACTATTGAACCTTTTAAAGGGCGCAGATTGATCTCGGTTGGAAGTCGTCGATAAATGACCCTCATGATAATCAAAGGCAGATCAATACGTGACCCTGTTGCCAAAATGCGCATCGATACACAGCCTTGTTATTATCATGTAATGATTTAATCAAGCATGAAATGCACCCCTTTAGAGTCCTCAAACACTACCAAGGGCTGAAGTGAGTATAAAGAGTTGAGTAGAGGTTATAATAGTTATAATCCTATCTTTTTAATTAGATTTCCCCAGTGGTTGCAGTTGCGGTTGCATACTGTATGTGACCATTTGATGTTTCAGCAGACAAACCTGTGTTATCTATGTTGTCAAATTTCCATATTATGATGGTAAAAAATCCCCAGAAAACCTGTACTTGTGCAGGCCTTTGGGAAAAGATGGGAGAACATGTAGAGAAAAGTCAGTATCAGACCAGAGTTACAGTATATCCTGCAGAGAGCGCATGTACTGTTTGATGCTCTGCGGAAATGCATGAAATATGAGAGGGATTATTGAGGAGAATGAAGACATACAGCAAGCTCTGTATCTGCTAAGTCTTCCCCGAGGTCCTCTCTTACATTACTTCAGAGCGTTTGGGAGGGAGAGGGTGAAATAAAAACTGCCTGGTTGACTGATTGAGGGCTCATTTTCTTTATTAGTGGATCTAGACTCATTAAGACAGATTTGTTCTGTTAATTTTCTTTCCTGTAAGCCAAGGCCGAGATGTCCAACAGCCTCAGTGAAGAGGGAACATGGAAGTACAGTAAGCTGTGTAATGCATAGTAATACAAGCATTATTCACTGCGCTAGGGCTTGGGGGATTTACTTTTTGCAGGGGTGTTATGGTCCACGCTGAAAGGGAAAAGAAGAGCTTTGCGGCACTGATACTGGTATGTAGATTCGTTTCACCGAAAAGATCCGCAGTTATTTGCCATTTTGGGTTACTTCATGAAACCTACAGTATGCTATGAATTTAAACAGCCCCTTTGCATGCATCGGCGGATGCTACCTCAATAAGGATCAATAACGGAAGTGTTACCCTGCAGCTACAAGCACATTTCTGAGTGGTCCGCATCACCCATTAAGCTGTTAATTATAATCGCACCCTGCAGCCACAGGTCTCTGCAATTTACATATAAGCATCACAGACAAACACAGATGAATGCATGTTACAAACAAATACGGCATATGCATGCACACACATGTGCACACACCCCGTAGTATCAGTTTACTGCAGTACCTGTCAATGCCGTTTGTCCACACAGCTGTATACATAGCTTAAGCAGAGAAAACAGAGCAGGCCTCCAGTATTTGAATTGCTGAGGAAGACTAGCAATGTGTTTGGCTCTTAGTCAGCCACAAGATGACCTTCATTCACATCTATCTAGACAGCATGGATCCCTGTGAAGAGGAGGAGGGGGAGGCGGTGGGGATGAGGGTGGTGGTGATGTTTCTTTTCTGTCCACTAGCAGCATTTCCATGTGTTCCTGGCTCTGAAACAGATACTCTCTCGCACAGGAAGAGGTGGGGGTGGAGGAGACCTCTCAAGGTGAACAAGGCGAAGGGATTCAAGGGAGGAAATGAAAAAAAAAAACAAAGGGGGGGATAGAAAACTAAATTAAAAAGAGATGCAAAGAATGGAAATGAAGCAGCTAGCCAGATGGGGAGACATAAAGAGTAGGAAAGCAAAGAAACAGTGACGCAGACACAGCAGGGATGGGAGTGGGAATTGTAGATTTTTTTGGTTTCTGTCCAACTCGAAGACAGAAACTTCCTCACTTAAAGTGCATTTATGCATGACGCATCCAGACCCTCATGCTGCGATACTCATAGTGCATGTGTAATTAAGAAAGCTGGAAAAACAAACAAACTGAGAAGTAGCACCCAGGGTGATGTATACTGTAAGATGTTCTGCTGGAGACCAGGGGCCAAGCATTACGTCCGGAGACCTTGAGCTGACTGAAGTGTAGCCTTCAAGTGACCGCAGCTCGCCATACACAGGTCATGTGCATGCAGGTGTACGTGCATACAAACATGCCCATTCCTTACACTTAAAGGTGCATTGTGTAAGATATCCACAAGTTTCCTGGGGAAACGCCTGTAATTCATGCAAGGCATCGTGGGGGCTAGGAATAAGGCGGATGGCTACAGCCAAAGATAGCTACAACAAAGAGGACAGTGAGCATCAGAAAGGTTACTCTGGTGATTATTCTGCCCCCTACATTTTCGAAGCTACCTTGGACAAGCGACCATATCTTACATGTTACACCTTTAAAAACTGAAATACAATGCTACACACACATATTCAACCATAAAACAAACTAATGAGCGCCAGTCGAATGCTAATGTGCTTTAAAACACTTGTTTTTCCCTTGAACATCAGATTACCATCAGTTCGTACAGTCTATCCGCCACCCACACATTCATACAGTGTGAGACGTGCATGATGGATGGGTCACACAAGAGCGTCCCGTGTCCGTTTAATCATAGCAGCAGGTGTAGTGAAGTAAGAAACCACACACTGCTAAGGAGCTGAGATTGATTCGATGGGGGATGGGAGCACAAACTAATGGTGGAGAGAGGGAGGGGAAAAAAAGAAGGACGGAGTGACCAAGAGGGAGGAAGCAGCGTGGTGAGGTTTCTTTTTTGGTTACCCTGATAATCATAATACAAACGATAAGGCAGGCAGAGAAAGCACAGAAGCCCATTTGCCAGAATGGGGCAGAAAAAAAACAACGCTTATTCACATATATTGCGAGGCAAGCAGGTGAAAATAGCGTCCGTGGGAGTAATCTAGTGTCAGTGTCACTGGCCTGTGCTTCATTATGGATGTCGTCCAAGGCATCATTCTGCTGGACGGCATCCACATTCTCACTCGGAGAGCAGAGCAGACAACACAGTGGTCGTGAGAGTGAAACAAAAGTGTGTGTTGAAGCAGTTTCTTCCCATCTTAGTCAAACACTTATGTTGTACAAAGACTACATAAATCTGTGTTCATACACACATAATATACAGGCGCTCTTGGAGATGCTGATGAATGCTTTTGTAGTTAATGTTCCAGTAATTCAGTTTGAATTATGTCTCTTCTTTGTTTGCTCGTCTACACAGGTCCAGGTTCTGTAGGCTCACCTTTATAGTATGAAATGATTGGATTAAATCAGGATTGTAAACCTGTTCAAGGACTCTCTGACCTTCCACCTCCAGCTTTCTACTTAAAAATTTAGTGTGGCGACAGTTGCTAGGTTCACTCACCCTTCTGACCAGGTCTTCCCCCTGCTCTCTCACACCTGCTTTGATGTGCACGTGTGGGTGTGGGAGGCATGATGTCACAGCTTAATTAGGCAACGCTGATTCAGTGGCGCGTAATTATATTCACTCAATAATTCCTCTCTTCTAATGTAAATCTCTCTGTCAACCTCAAGGTTGCAGAGATAGGTAAGCGGGACTGTACATCAGCAGGTTTTAAGTGCAGTTAGAGAAAGACTAGCTTAATTTAAACAGCAATTTCTGATTTTTTTGGCCAATTGGGGGCAGCGTCGTTCACCAGCTAGTTGCTAACTTTGTGTCTGCTGTTTGGGAATGTAGTTATTAGCCCCTGAGCGTTCTGTTCGAATGGCCACAAAAAAAAAAAAGCGCGCTACTTTCATTCTCGTTATAGGTCAATTTTCTCTTTTGCTTCTGGTCTTTCTGAATGGATGAGTGTTGTCTGAACACTGTTTCCCTCTCGTCCTCGCTGTTTTCATCCATCAGTAGCAAGACAAGCCGTTTTCAGCTCTACAGTAGAGTGAGAAGCTGGAGGGAGCTGCACCTATTTATTAGAGCGAAACCAATAGAGTTGCCCTATAGACAAGTATCAATTCTCACTGACAGTTACGTGCCTTGTACTGCTTCTGCAGACCTGTATTGACTTGTATATATATATATATATATATATATATATATATATATGTATATATACTGTATAAGAGAGCTGCGGATTTATGTATTCCCCCATTTTTTAGCCCAGTAAATGATGTTATTTGGTATGCTGGTGTAAAGCTAAAATAAAAAACAAACTACCTTCATCTCAGAATGTGAGGTTGATGTTTATGTTCATGCAAATTGTGTCAAAAATCAGTAATAATAAATATTTAAAACCATATCTAAAATCCTTGAGGGAAAGAAAGCAGATCTGAAGAGGAAGAAGAAGTGTAGGAATAATAAAACAAAACAAATCCTGGCATATGCTCGACAGTAAGGTTATATTTGTGCTCAGGGATGTAAAAACAGGTCAGACAAAGAAAAGAAGCAAATGCAGGTGTCAATAAGTTGCTTTTTCTTTGAGGAACACCTACAGTATTTGAACTCCTCTTGGTCATTTCATTCGGATGACAAGAAGGTCAGAAGAGTAATCTGACTCAGATATGATGTAATCTAACTCCCCAAGATGACAAAGCGGAGGCAAGACGGGCTTTATCTGCCCGTGGTGACTAATGTGCCTGTGAGCGCTGAGCTGTGGGGTCATGGGTTCCTAGACACGTGTCAAACAAGGAAAAGACTCCAATTCCCCGCAAACATTTACCGCTGGTCCCTGCTGTCACATCTCTTCTCAGAGCCACTGCCTCTTAAAATGTTTAATTAGAAAGACGCCGATCTATCATGATCAGTGATGGTAACACACAGGACTAAATGAAGACGATCTTTATCTCCTCATCATAGAGGAAAAGAAGGGAGTGAAAAGATGGAGGACGGAAGAATTGATAGGGACTTCGGTTGTGCCTTCAGGTTCAAATGTGACTCCAGATCTGCTTTGACATTGGGTCCCTATGACAGCCTCTATTCCAGCTGCAAGACACCCAACACTGACAGCTGCGTGTGTGCACGTGTGTGTTGAAAATGACTGGAATGACTAACCGAACACACTGAAACACACACAGCATTACACTTTACTGCTATTAAATGTATAACAAAGATAGTCTAAAACCACAGACTACGGGAGCGAAATGCCATGTGAATGCACACACACACACACACACACACACACACACACACACACACACACACACACACACAAGCCGTGTACTTTGACAAGTTTACACTGACAAATAGCGAAGGAATTAGCGAAATCAAACGTTTGTCCGCCCGTTTGATATGGCAGCAAGGCTTAATTACTCACTGCGTCACACTCTGCCAGTTCTGAGGCTCTCCCCTGATTACTGTAACTCAAGGAACTTTTGATGTGCCACTTTGTTGGCTGTGCACATGCCAGCAAAAATGTTTAAAGGCTTTGTCACACCAAAAAGTGGCACGGGAAAATTCATCCACTTATCTTCGGTAAAATATATGGCTCTGTAAGCTTTTAATGAAGTGTAGTTGGCAGTGCTGTTAAAAAAAAAGTGCCCAAACGTCATATTTGAGTTAAAGTAAAGATATCTTGTTAAAATATTACGTTGGTAAAAGTCACCCACTTTAGTATCAATAGTAATTTTCTGGCAATAAATCTACTTAAGTATCAAAAGTACAAGTAAAAGTAAATTATAGAATTATAGACAATTATAGATGTGTAACATTACAATCCCAACTCTTAGTTTAACTTGCTGTCAGCCTTATAACTGACTGACAACACTTCAAAATTGTTTTGCAAGCCAGAAACCTGTGATGAACATCCGCCATGCCAGCTGTATCAGGACCTGCAGCTGATGGGTGATATAGTGGGTGGTGTGGGTGATCTGCTCCTCCTGCCATGGCGGCACATTGGCTCATAGATTTAGATCCACGCAGGCGTCTGGCTGTCTGTCTGTGTCTCTATCTGGTCTGATTGGCCATTGCTCAAATATAATGACAGGTCATTTAGACTTAATCCGTCACATGCCTATGATTGCTCTGCATGTCACACAAATCACTGCAGAGAGACAGACGGGAGGGAAGGTAAAAGAAGGCAGCAAAGAGGGGAAGGTGCGTGAGACAGAAACTGAGAGATGCATTTTGATGGTTTTAATGTGGGTATCACAGCAAACCTAAGCCGGCGTCAGCCCTGATTCTCCAGAGAAATGAAATCCCTGGCTTTAATCCAGGGACCCTATTAAATCTCTCCAGCGGAGTGCGACCGGCTCGGCCCACCTTTCTCAACCTCGAGTGAACGTGCACGGAGCAGGTTGCAGGTTCCGGCCTGAACAACAACTCTTGTTATTGTTTTGTCTGGTTGAACATGTGAAAAAGTGCTTTATGTGGTGCTCATACACGTATATATCCAGAGTTGTGATCATGTTAGTGTGTGCATATACCGAGCATGTGTTCAGATGGGTGTGCGTTCGTGTTACAGTATTGTGCGTTTTCACCCTTTCGGCCCTCATCCTGCACACATACATACTAAAACTGCTTGCTGTGCATTCATGTAAAAGCTATTGATTTTCTTCCTCTTCATTTCTCGGCGGATCAATACCTGTCCAGGACAATGCATGTGAACACGCAGCTGAAAATCAGGGAACAAGCCCTTAGATGTCTTTTTTTCTGGGTTTCACAAGAAAAAAAAAGAAAGAAGGGCACTAATTGGTGCCTCACACTGAGGACATCGTCTTGCATCAGATCCACTGTTTTTCAATGGAAAGATTCCCTCTAACGGTTAGCATGGTATGCTAAACCAGGAGCTCCTTCCTTCGCTGGCCAGCACAGGGGTTTAGCATATAAATGATGTGTTTACCATACACTTTGTTGTTTCAGTCATTACTGGTGTTTACGCTGGGGTTTAGGAATGTAATTACTAAACAAATTTATGATAACACTGCATATACATCATGTCTTATATCCCTCAGCTGTGAGTGAATGTTGCTGCATTATTATTACTGCTGTCGATAATTTTTTGCCAAGTTTTAATTACTCTTGCAGTGAAGGGGCTCACGCTGCGGCGGCCCGCGCGCTTTTAATAATAGCAGTTTTTCCTCGCCATTGTTGTTTAGCCTCACTGTGCTTCATTTACTTCTACACAATTTCATTACTGTGTTCCATTAAATATTCATAGAATCTGAATAGAAGCAGTTGAGGGTAATTAGGTGTTTGTTAATGCACAGACTAAGCCTATGTGGAGCATAAAACGCTGACTGACAGCTGTCAGCTTAATATCTTCTGTGTACTCTCATTCCCTATACAGTTGTTCCACCACCGATCACACTATGTCGCATATTTACTGTAAAATTATTTAAGCACTGTGTAGAACTGATTGTGCATGCTGTGCGTTGTGTTTACCGAAATGCGTGACACTGCAGATTAAGCAGGCTTAGGTATGTTTGGTCATTTATCTGATGATATTAAACATGCAACATGTGGTCAGGCTGGCATTCCATCTGTTGTGCCTTCATGGAAAATGCCTGTGGTTGATTGGAAGTCATGATCCCATAAATCTTCCAGCCGTCTAGCGAGACTTGAAATACCATTATACGGCCGCTGGTTGCTGACACTCCATGACTTCAGCTCGGCCGTGATTTAGTTTGGTAGCCTTTTCCATTTTTTAATTAAAGGATAAGTTCAGCCCAAAATGAAAAATCAGTCATTATCTACTCAGCCCCGTGCTGATGGAAAGTTGGGTAATTTCTTAGTTCACAAAACATTTCTAGAGCTTCACATGAAAAACAGTGTTGCAGCATTCTCCAAAACAACCGAAG
Source organism: Pagrus pagrus (assembly GCF_965226575.1). NCBI lineage: Eukaryota > Metazoa > Chordata > Actinopteri > Spariformes > Sparidae > Pagrus > Pagrus pagrus. The sequence continues at coordinate 18,798,162 of NC_140202.1, read as the reverse complement.
TGGATGGGGGCTTGAAAATGTTGGATGCACAAGTTTGACCGCTTATCAAGGGTAACATCTTTTTAAAGAAATTTTGGATGTTGGGACTTAGCCGGACGAGCTATATGGAGCCATTTTATTCTTTTTTTGGTTGTTTTTTTATGTGTTAAACCAAGTCCCCATCTACAGTACTTCAGTTTTTTAGGAGAATGCTGCGATGTTATTTTGCTGTGAGATGGCACAGGGGAAGATGGGGGGTGGGAGACAGGGAAAGTTGATGAGGGAGCACAGTGTGCAGACAGCACCTGCTGCATTCTGAAAGGCCGCTGTCGCCGCCTCTATCCCATAACCCCCTTCTTCCTGTCAACACCACAGAGGAATGCAGCCACACGCAGTAGCAGGTGACACTTCCATGGCTCATCACAATACCGCACGTATGCAGACACACACACACACGCGCACGTTAACAGTGTCATTTTTTGAGTGTATGTGGATGTGCTTGTCGTCATCATGCGTATGACAAACTCAACATGAATGCCCTTGAAGATGTGTCTGTTTTTGCTCACGAGGAGTTTGAAACTTCTTAGTGGGCTTGTGTGCGTCAGCTTTGTCGTGACATCATCTTACCGGTGCCATAAAAAGTGACATCAGCATCATCCCTCCGTTTTCAAAGATGCTGTCCTTGACTTCCCCGCATCTTTACTTTACGTGCTCCAGAGGGAGCAACAGACTAAATCCCTGATGGATTGGTGACATACCACCATGTGTCTGCTTCGACTGTCTGACGCATTATTGCTTAAGTACTTCTGGAGAGTGTGTCATATGCATGTGCAGCGTACAGTAAAGAGCTTCCAGAGACTCAGTGTATAAATTGTAGGCCTTAAGTGGCAACAACTTAGACAGAAAGCTCTAGACAGGCACTTGAGACGCTCTTCTGTTTCCACGCTGCATTAGCGATGCCAGTAGACTACCAGCAACTGCAGCATGTGTGTCTAACATATCTTATGCCCGCATGTGCGCACACAGACACTCAGCAAGACAGGGTCTAATGCAGCCTTCAATAACAAAATCCATGAGGGAATAACAGATGTTGAGGCATTATTTTAATGACCTCAGATTTACAGCTAGCCAGCAAAACACTGGCCCTGGAACAATTGATTTCTTTGAAAAGATATAAAAATAGGCAACCTCAAACTGGTTGATTTTATTTAGTCATGCTTCATGCAAAGCCAATTTAGATAACAAAAACAAGAGTTAAGCACAGAGAATAGATAACTGGTTTGGTTTTGATCTCATTACCGAACCGTGCTAAGATGCAATTATCCCTGCAGGGAAGATGGCTTCTTGTAGCAGCAATAATGTTAATAATAGGTTGCAGCAAGGACATCTGGAAACATCTGGTTTGGTCTTTATTTATACTTATAATTTTTTTGTTTCAGCCGAGGTGACATCATAGCTCAATGGATGGCAACATCGGTCTATTGGTGTATCTTATCGTACCTTATCTTTCTGCAATCTGAGATTAAATGTTATGCGTTCCATACTGTATATGTTGTCTACAAAATCCATCCATTGTTTCAGAGTGGGAGGCTCTTTGAGAAGCCAGTGCCTTGTTATTGCCTTCCTGCTTGCTACCATGAGATTTTTGAGTTCATATTTGCTTTGATAACATAGTTTCATTGGTATGCTTCTGCATTGACGTTATTGAACACTTAAAAATGTCCATGCAGAAGTGTAGATGTAGTCTGTGTGTGTGCTACCAGATATGCACAACAGCATGGAACAGTTAAGAGACAAGAAAATAAAGTCAAGATGCTTTTCGCTGAAACAATTGATTCTTGTAAAATGGAAAAGGAGACTCTGCTGTCAGTGTGCAAATCTTTGATCTGTTGCAAATATGTAGGACAATTATTCCAGATCCCATAAATGTTGACAGTGACATGAAACATGCCTGTATATACAGTAAATCCAAATGGGCCAGCTATCCTGTTGGCTCTGCATACACACACATACACACACAAACCCACACACACACACAAAGCTGTCCAAAGCTGACAAGCTCAGCAGGACAGGGCCTTCTTCCTCTTCATCATTTATTCACCAACACAGCACACTGTGGCCGGCACATCCTATAGAGCAAACATTTATTCTCAGCATTCTTCAATTTCTCCCACAAAGCTCTTTTCAAGCTCGGCTCTGCCTTTTCACTATGCAACGCGCCGGCCATATTGGTTCAGTGAGCCAATTTCAGTTGCGAGCATATTGTGATCCGGTCAAATAGTGCTGAGAGGAGATATTAATGAAACTCAATACGTGCATGCATGGACAGTATTGTGTATGAATGGACAGGTCATTCATTTTGTATGAATGAACGGACAGTCATGTATTTCACAATGTGTCCCCCTGAAGGTCTTCATTTGTCAGCTATAGACAAAGTGAACCATTATGGAGGAATGATACTCACCATTCACCGTTTTAAACCAAAAAATGATACTGTAAAATGTTTTAACACTGTTTATTATATAACTGTGGCATTTGTAATTCAAAATAGCTTTTTTTTTCTACGATTACATACATTTTTTTTTCAATCTAATGCTCTCTTTATGCAAATTCAATGACTAAATCTAATAGAAATGTCATTTAATTCTGGCGTATTACCTCCTTACATCTATTTATGCACTGTATACCTCCGTCTGTCTTTCTGCCTCGCCTTTTTGCCACGTCTAAATTGCTATGTGCCAGTTTTCAGTCCACAAACGTTCTGTTGCCAACACGAGGCACACAAAAATTTGAGCAATCGCTTTGAGTAAAAACACATTACAACCGTTTTCCGCTGAGAAATTGTGCTCGCTCTTTTCTTTTCACTTTCCAAACCCATTCCGTAGTGAATTGTCCCTCGTGCCTGCCTCCCATGAGTTTGCACGCTAATGGCATTCATGCTTGTGTGCCTGCTAGATAGTTTTCCCGATGCAAATGGAATTAAAAGCAATGGCCACATCATTAGCATGCCACCGAAGTTATTAAGTAATGGTGGGGCATCTTCATGGCCCATTGGCACTGCGGTGAACGGGGGAAAGAATGGAGGCGGTATCAAGTTTGATGATTTCCCTCATGTGTTTCTGCATCTGCCTCGAATGTTGTGAACCAGGAAAATGATGCAATTTTGTGGAATGACTTAGACATGTTTAATTAGGATCGCCATGACAACCTTTATCAGAGCACTGTGCTACATATAATGTTTGTGCATCAAGGGACATATGCTGTTTATGTGAAGGAAAAATGTGCAGTAGATTATGAATGATTAAAACAACCGATGTAAGGCAATAAAGAGCTTCCACTGCACGTGTCTTACTGTATTTTTATGTATTAGTTTTTTATGCATGTCAATGAGAGTCACAAAATATAATTTACATTACCCTTATGATATGAAATATGAAATACGTAGCAATAAATTACATGTATGTGTTGTTTTTTGTCTCTAAAAGACTGACCTCGATTCTGCCATACGCCAGTGTTGTTATTTTTTTCTAGATAAAGCTCTCGACATCCAAGACTAAATACACACCTGGGGGCATTTTGAAAGAGGAGATATATACTGTAAAAAAAAGCCATTATGTTTCTACAACTCCTCAAACCACTGGGCAAGTACGTGGGAAGGCAGTAAAATATGAGAAACACGCAATATAATTCAGTTCTACACAGCAATGCCGGAAGAGTAATGACCAAATGTACTGTTTCTATTGTATTATCAATATCGGTTGAGATGCCTCGTAAATCAGAAGGGTGAGCAATGTGATGAAAATATAAGAAACGGCCACCGTATTGCATGTGCTGTTAAAGAAAGCAAAACTCGATAACATATAAAAAAGGCAAATGTGTGCATTTTTATTCGGTGGCAAAAAGTCAGGGCTGTTTGTGGCCTGTGCTGTCTCTAACTTCCTCTCTGGTCCCGTGAGAAAAAACTATCATCTCTTGTCATGAAAGTCAAAACCAGAGACAAAATGGAAAACACTGTTCGCAGGAAACTGGAAGCCAGGTGTGACTCACAGATTGACAGTCACGGGAGATGCTCCGGAGCAACATGAGTAAGATCATGAAATGTAGCGCCTCGGTCCGCAGGGGTTTTATGAGCTGTGCGTCACTCACCCGCACGGTGCCTGTCCACCCCTGAGGGGAGAGCAGGAAGCTCCTTACCCGCAGCTTCAATTTCCCTGCCAGGCTACAGCGATGACATTGTCCCCAAACTCGAATCCCAGTGCTCTCCCTGCTAACCTCTGACCTCGAGCCACTCACTTATGCACAAAGGCCACAAAGTTCTTTCCGAGGAGGGATGACGCTGCAGACTTTCGCTCACAGCTCGTCTGAAAACTTTGCTGCCCAAGTCACTATGTACCAGGCGGGCATGTGTGGCAGACGCTGAGAAGCACGGAGGTTTGGAAGATTAGTCATTTGAGTTACAGGAGGATATAAGAGGCTGAAGGCTGCAGTCGTTCTGAATTCTGGAAAATAGAGATTTATGAAGGTGAAAGACTTGAGCTGGTCAGGTCATTAGAGCTGTCCACGCTGCCATTTCCTCCCATAACCATTCGACCATCCTCTGATTCAAGTGTGTCTCTGTCAGTTGAAAGCAGTTGTCAGCGTTAAGTGCGCACATCTTATTCGTGATTTTAATAACATAATCTGGCGACCAATTTGTGTGTTCTGAATACTTCCAAAATACGTGTGTACCAAACCGATCAACAGGGTCTTGTGGTGTAGCATTAAAATCCAGTAGAAATTATTCATGTTCATAGACCGTGAGATACTTTTATGTTAATCTCCTTTGGTAGGAATTAGTTGGCATTTCAAGCTTCCCCTGTGTCACTCTCCACAGAGCAGTAACACTCGGTTGTATCAGGTTTTCAAGCAGTGCCACCTCTCCACGAGGCTTCAGAGGATCCTGCGTACTGCTAAGCTGGGCATACCTCTATTTCCTGCAAGGAAACCTTGTCCTGATGTTGCTCTGCAGCATGACTGGGTGTGGCACCATGGGGTTTTGCTGCATGGCTGTTCAAAGGTATACCCCCTCCTGACCAGGACAGACGGAAATACTGTCGGAAGCCGCAACAGCCTCTGTACACACACACACACACACACATATACACACACCAACCCTTCCTCTTATAGCCGTTTTTGCACACAGCTCACCGGCAGCAGCTGAGCTCCTTGTCGACCTTGAGGGATCGATGCAGAGGTGGTACAGCAGAGCTGAGTGGCCGTGTGGAAGCTCATAAATAAGAATGAAGGATGGCCCCAGGGGCTCAGGGTGAGGAGGGTGTGGGGGGCCATCACGAAACACCCCACCATAGAGAGGCACGACACAGACACTCTGCTGCCCAGCGCCCCCTCACCCATCTGGAGATTAATTACGCCTGTTTCCACATTACCATCCAGCCCCCCCTCAGGGGAACCTTGACTCCTTCAACCCCATGCGCGCTCGTCTTCCTCCACCCACCACCGCATCCACCTACACACTGTAGGCCACGTCAGGGAAACAGGCAGGTCACTGTAACTCAATCTCATCTTTTACACCTCCATGAAATTCCAGCAGGCTGCAGATTGCAGTATTTATGGTACTGATACTACGGTATGGCGTCGAGCTTGAGAATTCACATTCTTGTCATCAACTTAGCACAACCTCTTTCTTCCCGCTGCGTTTCTGTAATCATATGTGCAATGCAGGAGCAGGCGCTGGAACTATTTTCCCATTAGCCTTCCCTGCATGATGACAGCGCTGCGCTCATCACTCACCACTCTGCCCTCGGAGCTTACGCTGCCATTGGATATTGATAGGGCCCTTGAAAAATCGCCCTCATAGAAAGCATCTGCCAACAAGACCCATAAAGCTAGCTGTGGATCTATATAGAGGGTTAATGGTGCTTAACACCTGCCACGCTATACACTCTAATATATCATCCACCAATTACGTGGTAATTGTGTTTTTTTGAGACAGCATAAAGTCGTTTACAAACTAAGTTCGACAAAAATTCTCCAGGTCCACTTGCTTAGCTTTTTAATAGAAACCTTGACCTTTTAATGACTTCCAGCTGCAGCCATCTTCACGGAGAAAAGATATTCTCTTTAATGGTTTCATGGCATGTTATCCTGCTGATTAGTATTATTTACGTTGGCTTAATCCTCTTCTTTATTTCACATTTGCCCTATCAGGTATGGCACTGATGTGTGGTGCTGTCCTCCCACTGCTGAGTGCATATTAATGAAATACTGAGTTTCCGGGTCCATTTCTGGGGAAGAGACCATTTCTCTGCAAGCTACAGTGAAGCCATAAAAACTGAATGCCACGAGAGCAGCTGGCATTTCAGCTAACCTTGTAATAAAGCATGATGTGACAAAAGCGCTGACAAAGAATCTATCATTCTGTTTACTGCGTTGGAATATGAGAATCGTGTGTTCTTGTAAAGGGGTATATTCCCTGAGACGGGGGTGGGGGTTTGCAGCCTGGTGACCTGGTAAAGGTCACCGTTGTTCCACTCAAAAATCCCCGCAGGCTCTTTTCTGTTGTGAGGATTACATTCGATTTGAGAGCAGTTCACCTTAATCCAATTTAAAGCTCTGCTCGCTGTGTGTTTTCCTTTTTAAAAGCCATGTCGCGGGTCATAAGGCTAGAGAAAGTGTTTCCTTAATAGGATATCATAACTGAATGGAATACAATGCAGTGCACATAATTCAAGTAACAGTGAAAACAGACGTCAGACATCTTTATCTTCCGTTGGGCGACATGCGAGCGACGTGGCATATGAGGGCAGGCTGTAGTTATGTGGATGATATAAATCCATTCCTACAGATCGCTCAAAGGTGGGCAGACTGAGGAAGACGACTGTTTGCTTCCTCTCACACCGCCCTCCCCTCTGAATCCATCTCGCCAAACATCAAGCTATGCTGTTGTGGAACATACAGTTGTTGAACCACTACTGACCGACTAATGAAGCCATGGGCGTGGTTCGCATGTCACGACCAGCAAGAGAAGAAGAGGACCTTAGCGTAAATGCTGCCCTAGCATCAGTTATATCATAAGTGCAGAGTTTATTTAACTGAAAGAAGAGCGATGATTGGCACTGAAGGCTTTTTTCGATGGAAAAGATGTTTTCGCTCTTCTCTCAAATGGCTTCGGTGAATGTTATTTACCAACAGGCTCCTCTGGTGTCGGTCTCACACCACGTCATATGCTTTGTTTATTTGATTGGTTGAAATCTGGCCAGTGATAGACACTTTGTTTTTGTTTTGTTTTTTATTTTAGTGTTTTTAATTTAGTTTGTTTATTGTTAAATTTGTTCAGGGGCCAATACACATTCATTGTACATTCATCCATGTAAATGTGCCAGTGTTAGCCCATAAATGAATTTGCACCTGCTGTCTCAACACAACTTAACAGAGCAAACAAATAAAAGTGTTACCAACAAATTACCTACGACCAAACATTGTCTAGTAGGTAAACATTGCAATAAAACAACTATGAAATAATAGTAATAATGATAGTGAGTCTGTGTTACGTAAGACCGATATGTCTCTTTTGGGTCCTGTATTGGATACATCATGTGCCAGTAGCTTGACAGCAACAGAGTGGTGTTCCTCTAAGCGAACATAATTATGAGCTTGTTAGCTGCTCAAATCATTGTATCTGTATTGAGCAGCATTATTAACGGTGCGTATGTAGCCCATAGGTTCCTGAAGGAGTCCGGATGATACCAAAAAATCTAATCAAACACTCGCTTTTACTCCTCCCAGGATGTGATGAAATTAATATAAAAACTGCGGGAGATAGAAAACAGGATCCCCAAGCCAGAACAGGCGCCCTTTCATTATGCACAGAGATACTATAAGGCAAACTCCGGTTCGATGTGTGAATTAACGATAAGGGGATTCAATCTGATCCTTTCTTGAGCTTTCAAAATCCACCAGAACCACCAAAAACTTGACATGATCAGGGTTTATCTTTTCCTCCTACCCATGCCCAAAGAGATAGTGCTTATTAATTGCTGGTGCAACGAAAAAATTCCTAACTTTGTACTTGTGCTGATGCTTGTACATTCACAGGCTTTATCTACCCACTCTCGCATGACTCAGGGCTTTTCTTTTCTTTTTGCATTATTTTATTCTCTTTTTTCCTACGCTCATACCCTTCAGTCACTGTCTTTGCCTTTGTGTCTGTGTTTCCATCTCTGTTTTCTTGCCCCCTCTGTCCCTCTCACTTGCTCTCTCATTTTTTCCGACTCTAAGCCTCTGAAGCCTATATGGGGAAGATAGCTGACGGGCCCGGCAAGGCTTCTCGCTGAGAGCATGACAGACATCCTCTATCCTCGCCTATCCTGAGCCGACGCTGTTGTTGAGAGCACGCCGTGAATGCTTGCTCTGTCAAAAAAGATCTCCCTCCGTCATCCTCGCTCCTTTCTCAGGAAACCAGTTGCGCTTTTTTCTTTTTTACACCCCCTTCCTCAGATTGGTTATCTTTCACTGTCACTTAAATTTCACCTTCGCTGTGTGAGATCGAATAAAGTTTGGATAAAAAATAAACAGAACTCTCCAACTGTTTATTAATATTAATGCCTCTACCTGACTCGGCTCTCCTGGTCTCTCCAAACCTGGGAACCTCTCAGCAAGGGAGTTTTCGAAACAGCATGTCCCAGAACAATGTGGAGTTAGCACACCTTTCATCCGCCCCTCTGCACTGCAGTAGGAAGGGTATATGCTCAGTACTCACTGTTTGCTCTGGGTATGTATTGATCTATCCATAGGCACGCGGATCTTGAAATAGCACCGACAGAGAGGCACAGAGAGTCGCTGGAGGGACAAACACATTCCAGGAGTCGAATGGAAACCGGCAGGATGTTATGTCAGTCTGGAAACCACACCCCCTTCCCCTACTGTACCTTCACTCCCTCTCTATCCAGAACAAGATGACCTCTCCGCAAACAAACCTTGACCTTTGCACACTGAGGACTGTGGTTTACTTACCGCTGGTCGGGGCCCTGTGTTGTGAGGCTCTGGATCCGTTCTTAAACACGGAGACTCTGCCATAAATCAAAAAGGAGTAACAGTTGTTCTCCTCTCCTCTTCTATGAGGTTATTAATGATGTGTGCTGAGAGAGCTGAGCTGGACAAAGCCGAGAGCCTGCTGCTGCCACTGCTGCTGCTGCTGCTGCTGCTGGGATCTTACCCTCCTCAAATCCCAGTGTGTGCCTGGCCTTGTATTTAAAAACCTCTAATTCTCTGCAGCTACATTTTAGTGTGTATGGCGTGTGTGCATGTCTGGATTTGAGTGTGCATGTGCATGTGCATGTGCATGCATGTTTTTTTTGTTGTTGTTGTTCTTTTGAACAATGCGATCGCTTTGCCACCACATCTAAAAAAAAATAGCCCCCCAGTCTGCTTCATGTGGAAACAATGAAAATCTCATAATCCTCATATTTGTGACACAGCATTATTAAAATGGGAGCAAAAGGGAAAACAAGGAAAAGCACTGTGATATGCAAACCACAGGATACTTAGCATGATTGCGCTTATTGCCGAGGAGAAGCGGATGAGAGACGCTCCTGCAAACGTTTGTATCCGTGCAGAAAGGGAGGTAAAAAGTCAATGTTAGAGTGTGATCCCTCCATCACCCTCCCTGTTATGTGGCCAGAAAAGCAGAGAAGAAGTGTGAAAGGAAGGATCAGTGGCTAGGGGAATAGCAGATGGTGAAATGGCATCTGCAGGCCTTTAGCTGTCTGTCGCGGGCATATTTGTCACCCTGACTAACCTTGTACCCTCCAACTTTCTCACCAGAGAAGGGCATGTCTCGGCACCTTGCAATTTGATTCCATGAGTGCTACTATGAGATGATTAAACGCCATTTTGATGCATCAGAATTCCTGATTTTTCTGCATAATGTTATTCTCACTGTGCGACTACATGCTAACTTTTTAAGAAGCAGGCTTACTTACATTGGGGCTAACAGAGTAGCCTAGCTTAGAAGGTAAACAAACCAAAAATCCTTATGGACAAGCCTTGCCACTTGGTAGCCATCTTGGCAATGTCCCCAGGCAGTTACAGAACAGTCCCCTATGAAAATGAATTGAGAGAGAGTCGTAACTTCATTTTTATTGGTCACTGAGACGTGAAAACTTCTCTGCTTAAAAAAGTTTGGTGACTTTGCCCCAAAATATAGTTTAAAACGCCTTTTTCCCATACGGTTGCATACGGTTTCACAACACCAACTTCTTTTGCAGCTCAATCCAGAGTGCTGCTCCCAAAAGAGTGCTTTAACAATTGTTCAATTGTTCAACACAATTGACTGATATCTGACTGAAATAACTTTTTCAGAAAAACAGGGTTACACCAAGGCAAGCAAACGGGCCATGCTTAGAATGTAAACGCGACCATTAGGAACAGATAGCCAGGTCTTCATCACACGACCAATACAATGTCAAGAATTGACAAAAATATCACACAACCACAACCATTTCAGTGGTACTCTACCCATTTGCTCCAGATTTTAAGGCTAGTGACTCTAAATGGTCGTATTTAATGCTTTGACTTGTGGAGCAGCAGCAAGGCAGATGATTTTTCGGCTGCTGGATACGGAGCTGAGGTGCCACGAGACATATCTCAAGGGGAGGGAACAAGGGGAGCAAACAGACATGTCAGGTTAACACAGATTCATCCGTGTGGTGTAAGAGAAGAGACACAAAGTCAGCTGCATTTAAAAAGAGAAGCGACAGTGGCGTTTTAGATTTTACGAAAGGGGTCGGATGGTTGAAAAAAATTAATGAGCAGCTACTACATATGAAACAGATATGTAGCGCATTAGCTTGTCCCTGCAGCCTTTATGTGCACACCATTTTGAGGACTCTTAATAGCCTCTGCTTTACTGATTTTATTGGCCCTCAAGGTTGAATAAATGAATGTTTGTGGTTTGAAACCTCAAACCATATGACATCCACTGCACGCACACACACACACACACACACACACACACACACTTACTTGAAAGTCTCCCTTCTACATGTCCCTTTCCTGAGGTCACTTTACGTGTTCAGAAAGAGACTCGAGGATCTAAGAGCTCCAGTGGGAACCGGTTAGATCCCCTGGATCCAGTTTTCTGCGTTAAGCCTGGTTCCTGCCTATTGACTCACTAGTAATGTGATTTGTCTGAGCACCCAGGTACCAGAAATACAGTATCTGTAAAGTCCTTGTAAAGCTGTTGAGGTAAAGGATAAATCTCAAAAAAAGCCACAGTTTCTGAAACCAGCAAGGTTGCACTGACTGGAGTGGGGAAACCTTCTTATGAGCCATTTTCTTGTGCATTTTCTTCTGCATACCTGTGGGATTTTTTATTTCTACGCTGATATGCAAATGTCAATATTTTATTTGTCATTCATGTGAGTAAGGAACATAGTAATTACTTAAATAAATAATATTTTCTAGGAGGAATGGACGGTAGTCTGAAGGAACAAATGTCATTTAATTATTGATTGATGGCCTTTTACTATCAAGTATAAATCATTTTGACATTTTATGGCCTCAAGTCAAATGATGATATTACTGCTCCAAGAAAAAAGAGCAAGAGGCCAGTAAATAAACTGAACATGTTGCTGTATTTACTGGCAACATTTAGTAAAGACGTGTAATGGTAGAAAAATAAAATCAACGTGGGTGACGTGTACGTCAATGAATCACGGCATGCTTAATGTGGAGATTTACGATACAAAGAAGGCAAGTTAGAGGCCTTATATATTTACATTACATTCATTTAGCAGATGCTTTTATCCAAATTGACTCACAGTATGTGCAGTCAATCTCCATAAGAGCAAGAGCTAGATGGCATAAAAACATTTAGCCATAGGGTTAAATGTTTTTTTAACTCGTTTGGAGTTTTTTTCCTAAAGGATCATTCAGATGCTGAAGAGGAGTAAATGGTTTTTACTGTGGAGGGAGTAAAGAGCAGTCCTGAGTGTTGAACTGGATGCGAGCTGCAACAGGGAGCCGCTGAACAGAGAAGCAAAGTGTCATGGGAACATCGGATTATTCACCCCGGTTGGACAGTTAATTGAAATATTATTGATATCACATTATTGATTTAATTATTGAAGTCTAATATCCATGCTGTTGTGTGCTGGCCACACAAACAAGTCTGCACTGTCACAACAAATTGGATTTACGCAGATATCTGCACAGAGCTTATACATACACCCTCTGATGATGAAATTGACCTCACTAGCGGACCCCTCGTGGACACGGAAAAGTATGACTTGGCTTTAGGGAGGTTGAGCACCAGATTGGCAACGGTGTTAAAGAGGAGAAATCGTGTGAAGTGGTTGTGAATGTGGGATTGTCAGATTTGTGAAGTTGCAGAAATTGTCAGATGCAGCCCTCTGCAATTCTGGTATCTGTTCAACCATCGAACATACACTTTAGTTGGAGAATAGCTGTGCCCTTAGAGCTACTGGAGTGCCTTCAAGGTTCACTTCATAGGCTGTAGTATATATTTGTTGCGTATAATAAATAGTTCTGTCTTCTGTCTTGGTGATTGTCAGAGTTTTACTGAGCGTCCAGGAAAAAGTGCTTGCATCGCTCACGTGCTGGAAAACTGCATGACCCCCCTGTCATTTATTATAAACTGGTGGAGTTGCTGTCTAAACATAGTTGTCAGTGTTATTGATGGTAGCTGGTGACCCTTGTCCACCCAATGTCAGGCAGTACAGTGGGGACAGAGAGCAAAATCTGAGAATTTACTCATCCTCAACAGAGGAGGGTAAAAAGGGTAAAAGAAGAGGGAGAGCACGAAGACATTGACAGTCATACTGTACAGCAATGAATAGAAAGGAAAGCGAATGATTGACCGTAGAAAGGAAATATCTTTGTTTTGTTCTGTATCCTTTTTATGGTAGGAAGACAAAAGGAAAGGTAGGACCTGAGTACAGCACACGAAACAGGTGACACTGGAAGACTATCCAATGAAAATGACTTTGCTGATGTGTGCTGAGTAATAGAAGTCGACGTCTGCAGGCGTCAGCAGAATTTTTTATGGAATCTCCCCCCTCTTGACGGGGTGTCACGGCAGATATTTCAGATATTACGGGCGGATGCAGAGAATCTTTCCATCCTGTCGCGCTCTAACCTCTAAAAAAGGCCGACATCAGCAGGGTAACCTGTCATGCCACATGGGCAGCTACTGACCTGGCCTGTGCAGGACACAGTCAACCCTACCATTCATATCCAGCAAGACTGCGCCGAAAGAGACATATTATCCCATGAAAACACATGTATAATTAATTTCCTTCAGCACAGTGCCACTTCCAGATTTGGCTTTATGCTGATGTGTTGAAACAGGATTCTGCGACCCACGGTGCTGTCTCCGAGTGTGTGCATGTGTGTTTGCATAAACCCTCCAGTATACTCCACATGAATGCAAATGTTTTTGGGCTCTCAAAGGTTGAATACAGGACTAGGTGTAAATGCCAGCATGCTAAAGGAAATTTCACTGCAGTGTATTGATGGTGAAATTCAAAACAAAGACAGCTTTCACGGTTCGGGTGAAGTTAGAGCTGATAATACAGGAGGAAGCGGATAAATGCGTTGGTCTGATAATAAAGTTGTTCAGTATACCACATGTGTTGCTGGAGTTTTTATGTCTTTCTGCTTTTTCCCTCCTCCATGCACCTTGGAAGTAATGCTTTTGCAGTTATATTCAGTCATTCCAGGTCCACTGGGGTCTCTCACCTGTGTTTAAGCATGTTTAATAACTGAATGGATCCGAGCAGACACGCTCTCAGCTCCTTTGACACGAGATGAGTGGTGTAAACTGTGAAGTGAGTGAAATCTTGACATGTATAGCTGCTCATTTTGACCCTGCGTGCTTGTTAATCGTTGGCGCATCATGCTGCTGCCAGCAACGTTGTCCTCTCTTTATTAGTGTCCGTTCAGGTCGGCTGCATTTTGGATTGGGACTAATTATCCTCCAGTCCATATTTGGATAGACTCTCTTAGGGAAATCATGTACTGTATGCACGTTGGGTTGGTTTGCACGGAATCTCACTTCTCCTGCAACTATGATATTTAAAAAGCAAACAAAAGTAATAAAATAATGAATTTACCATTTATTTTCTTATCTGAGCTACATTTTTGTTTTGTATTCTGTATTTTATATCTAATTGTAGCTGTTGACTGGCTTTTTGCAGGAATTGCTAGATTGCATTCAGGCAGAACGATGGCCATCTTTCCAAGCTACCAGGAATATATTCTTCTTGGTGTCAGCATCTTATTGGGGGGCGGAGAAAGTTCTGATCTGTGGGTCGTAAATCTTATTTTCTCTGAGAGCACACCAATTTCAGCTTCATTTGTTGTCTATATTGGCGACTTAATCCGAACATTGATTCTGACCAAGTGTTTGAAGGTGGTCTGCAAGACTCTTAATTGCCCCCGATCTTCTCACTCATGTTCTTGTCTAGTCTGCACATCCGTCCTGTGTGAATCCTTGTGTGTTCTCCGTGTGTGTGTCTGGTCGGGGGTGTGTGAAAGCTTTGATCTTTCCCCGGATGACTCCTGGTGTGAGGGTGGAAAGCTCATTAGCTGTGCCTTTCACCTGTCTGCAGTAGACAACAGGAATAACCAATCGCTAATTAAGTCACACATGATTACCATGTTCTGCTGTGCAGGTGAAACATTAACATGTATGTGTAATTATATCTTTGCACAATGCATATATAGAGTACAGAGCAAGATGATAGAAAATGATAATATATTCAGCATTAGCATGAGGGCAAGGTTGACTGTTACTATGCAACAGTGAAGTGCACTAGTTCTGGGCAGTATCATCTAAGGGTGATTCACTGGTGAAGTGAGATGTCTGCACAGAGCCTCAAGGATGCCAAAAGACGTTAGCCACCCCAGCCACACTCTGTTCACCCTGCTGCAATCTGGCAAGAGATACAGAAGTATCCGCTGCCGTACTACAAATTTTTCTGACTTTATTATTGGTTATTAATTAGCCTGTATAGTTTTTCTGTGTATAAAGCTTCAGGAATTACAAACTTCATTATACAGTCTTGTTTGTTTTTTTATTTGCTGCTTCTCTCAGCCTTTGTCATATGTATGCTATCCACAGAATAAAGCATTGTGTCTCATTCTCAGTTTCAACACAAACAATGAAACTAAAATCTCCGTCTGAGCAGCATGACAGCTTTTCCCATTATCTGAGTGGACAAAGAACACTGCAAGAACAAAAAAAATGTTTTCCAGTATCAAACATAAATCCTACAGTGGACTCACTGGGTTTGTCTAATAAGTCAGACCCAGAGTGCACTGCGGGCCTATAGGGTACGCTTAGTGTGACAAGTAAAAATGCTCCGCTTTCTCCTAATTTACAACTCTGCACAATGGTGCACAATGGGTAAAGTGTAGGTTTGATGTGAGTGTGCATTTGCTGTGGCTCTACTGGGCCAGCATATTGTTTCCATGGTGTGGAGCTCTGCAGAAATGAGGGGAAGTGCGTAAGAAAAGCTTTCCAGGGCGCTGGAATGACATCCTGCTGTATTTATCACCTGCTCGTCCTTCCTCTGCTCTCCTGCTGAGCTAGGTGAGTCACACTCTCGTACTCTCCAGCTCTCATCTCTTCGTCTTTGCTCTCTTTCTCTCAAACCTCTGCTACTCGTACTTCTCTCCTCCCTTTTTTTTCTATACACCACACTGCCCTCCATCTGTCTCTCTCTCTCCTTCTCCTCCTTGGACTCTGGAATAGTGTCAGTCCCTGACGGATGAGCTGAGTTTGAAAGCCACTCATTGGGATAAATGAGTGTACTTTCAGAAGTTTCTCCTGCCTCCTGGGAGGCGCAAAAATCAGGCCTTAAAAAAGAGGCAGAGAGCGGAAAAGAAAACGGGGGGAGTCGGAAGTGAAAAGAGAGACAAAAAAGAACGAGATGGGGGCAGACCGGGAGAGATTGCACATCAAGGGGCCCTTTGTACATTATTAGGTCGATATCTCAATCTCAGTGTCTGCGATGCAGTTCTGCCATGCTTTATCAGCCTCTTCTCCTCCCTACCAGTGAGAAAAGCCCTCAGAAAACCATTTACTCTTTTTCTTTGATGTGAAGAGCTTAATGTCGTTCTGAGGCCATTCTCCCACATTAAAATAGAGATTCCTGAGCTTTCAGATATATGTGATTGTAGCGCAATTGTTACTGAGAGCTGATGCAGAAATTGGCCCGCGGATATTAATACGAACTTGAGTTCACTCTTGTTAACTCTTTTTTTTTTTGGCGGTGCAGTAACAAAAGGTCAAGTGAGGGGAAATACCTGAGAGAGATCTGCTTTATCCTTGAGGTAAGAGGCAAAGAAAGAAAGATTAATTTCACTAAATGTATTTGTGACGATCTCCAGAAGCAGCTAATTAATTATAGCCTTAACGAGTGGAGGGAGAGAGCGCACAAATTCCCCCTGTAGCCATTGGTCACGTGTTGAGGGATTTGATCTTGTCACTGTGTGTTTTAGCTGTAATTAATTTCCAACCCTGCGCAAATAAGACTAAATGGAGCTCCTGGTTGTTGGGAAACCACACATTTAATGCGTGCAGTGCTTAATAGATATGCAAACATGCACAGAATCATGCACAAAGTCATGGGTATGCACCATATTTTATTTCAAATGTTGCCAGGTTTAGCTCTCAGTGCATGCATGGCGTCTCTTGTGCTAAGTCCAAATCGCTCTTTCTTATCCTCTGCCAGTTTGTCATTTCAAAAGTATGGATTAAAGAATTGTGGGTCTGTGACGGAGTAAACACAAAAACACCTTGTCCTCTTTCCACCCTCTTCTCCGATGAAGGAATTGGGCTGCAAGCCAGGACAGAGATTATGGACATCAAACCTATAGCGAGGATGAAGCGTGTCACATCAGAGTAACTACGGTAAACACTGGTGATGTTTCATTGAATCCTGCTGTGAAGCAAATAAGTAGATATTGATCCATTGCTTTGAAATCATTTGTACGTTGCTGGTTATGTCAAATATGTCACAGAGGACACATAAAGGCTTTTTGAGACCTGTAATCAGGTGTCAGTTTTTTCAGCCAAGGCTCTATCCTGGAGTAGTTTTATGTCTTCAGATTGTCGTGTAATACATAGTCAGGATAAATCACATATATTTGAAACATATTATCTTTATTTCTGGCATCTATGTTTCAAGAGTTGCACCATGTCTGCAGATAATGATGTGCAACTGAAAGTGTCATGTGTTCAGGTAGATGGAGGTGCATATCTGCTGCCAGTATTTGAATTAAAAGCCTCAGTATGCTTCAAATCCACTAATTTGTACAATATGCAGTCTGAGCGCATCTAAATATTTACTTTGAGACCTTTCTGTCTTTTTGCATTACTGTAGACTCAGTTTAATGAATAATACAAATAGTGATAAAGGCAAACACTGTCAGGCACTTCTCCTTGTGTTACACTTATTTGTGCATGCATCAAGTGGAGTAAGAAGTTGTTGTTAAGATTGAAAACAGAAAGCTTGAGGGACTTTTATTTGGGATGCCACAGAAAGGGAATTTTCACACCGGTCAATAAACATGTGACACCACTGGTTTCACTGATCATGCCAGACATTTTACAAGAAAAGACGCTCACTGCTCAATGCTCATCTGTAGAGTGATGTATTAAGCTACTGCTAATTCAAACCGAACACTCCCTACTGCTTCAGCTTCACATGAAAAGCATTTCACAGGTGAAATATTGTTGCCTGTTATTATGTCATAAGAAATGCAAGTCATGTGTTTGTCAGTGAGTTTAGCACTGACCACTACTGGGCACTTTTGGCCCATTTGGGGATAGTGGGTCAGTTTGAAAATATGTCAGGGAACAGTTTTATACAGTCTAGAATAGTGGAACGAGAAGAACAGCCACAGTGAGCTGCTGGGTGAACAGTTGCAGGCAAAGGGCTGCACACCTACAACTTCTCAGTGAAGTAACCAACTCCTTTCCCCTCACTTATGTTATCAGGTTCTCTATTAGCAGTAGGTTTAAATCCAAAATATTGCAAAACTGGTGCATTTGCACTTCACTCTGACAATAAATCATCTGCCATCGTCTTGCCAGTCAACTCACCTCACTCTTGTGTAACCATGACTTGTGCTACTCTGTGCTGCGAATCTGCTGCTGTCAGTGGGCGGTTGGTAAGCAATGCAATCCGTGTATGCCAGAACACTGTAATGACAATTACCACAGTAAGTCCAGTTCACATCTCTTGACACATATGGTCAACCACAGCTTAAAGTGGGCTTGGTGCAGGATGCCTGATTTGGAAAGAATGTCCTGACTTACTTTAATCTCCCAGTTTCCAACAGTGTTACAAATAATATATTAGATAATGATAATAATCATAAAATCTGGTAACCTGATTTAATCTGAGAACCCTAAACCCTTAACCTCACAGTGTTATTTTATATTCTGCCCACTTTTCCCCAAGACCTCTGACACAGTTTTGTGCCAGAGGAGTGTGTGGTTTCCAGTTTGAGGGATTAGACTGTAGCCTGGCAATAAATCTTCAGCTGCTCTGATTTAGTAACCATGAATCCTGCAGTCCTCTGACAGCTGTGATTTGTTGATTTAATCAATCTTCTTCTCATAAACAAACAGGAATATTTGAGCTGTTTGATATTCAGTCAGGGTCTTCTCCTGATGTGTTAGAATAGCACCGATCTTGGTTATTTTGCTTGTAATAAAAGTAGTTTTCTCTGGGTTTTCACTTTTTCATTTTTTTTTAATGGTTGGGTTTGCCCCATTTTTCATGGCCCTGACACTTTGCTTCATAACATGTAAGAGCTGTAAATGCTCGCTAAACTGTTTCGTGGTTTTTCCCATTAGTGGTGGTTCTGAGTACATAACACTTTGGATATAATTGCAGTCAAAGTATAGTGTTTAATCTTTGTTCATGGCTAACTTGACATGAGAAAGCTTGAACCAATTAATCCATTAATAATTTTGGATTTGGATAGATTTTTAATTTTTTAATCTTCAGGATTTAATCAGGATCTTCTTTCCCCCATCTTTTTGGTTTCTAGTGTTAACGAATCTTTGTTGTCGAGCTGTCGAGACAACTGGCCAAATAGGTTCTGAGCGAGATGTAATAAACTGTGATTGGGCATTTAAGACCTTCCGTGTCCTGGTTTTTCAGTTCAAATGGGAACAGGTCGGCTGGTGTCCAGCTGCAGGATTGATGGAACACCTAGATCCAGAGTCCCATCACACCATGGCTCACCCCTGTCTCACATGCCAATGAATTAAGATCCCGTCTGTCCTTTCAGTTCCTATTTGGTTATTGATCGCAGATTTTCATCAGTCTTGAGTACTGAAGTATTGCAGGGAGGAGCGCCATAAATCTTATGCCAAATAGCACCACAAGCTATAAGTTAGAGGCAAAAACAGGGGCTTCTTGCCCAGTGAAAGCCTCACCTTAACCTGTCAGGCAGGGTCTAGCATTGTAAATCCAGACCTGAAGCCTGTGATGAATATGTTGGGATTGGAGTGATGGCCTTAATACCACCAGACTGACCTGTAGGTTAATTACGATGTGCTGTTTAAGCAGCCTAGCACCAACTGGAACACACTTAAAAACACCCACCCACATCATTCCCACACCTCTCTCGCACTTTTCACTGCATATGTGTGTAACTAAAGGCACAACGGTGCATCATGTCACAAGCACACAGCACGCTTTAGCCACAACACTGCTTGTCACAGCGTCCCCAGGAGAGAGGGCGGGTCTCTGTCACACTGACCTTTCATTATGCTGGATTAGGCAGTCCATGTCTACTCTCATGGGGGAACTAGGGGATCACCCATGGTGTTATGATTGCTGCACTTGAAGTGTCTGTTAGGTTGTTGTGTCGCTAGAGCATACATTTATATGATTTGTTAGCTCTATATTCCGTATTTATCTTCCTCCGATCAGATTATTTACAGTAACATCTTTAAGCACGCTTCAGTTTTTAGCTCATACTGCTCTCGCAAAGCCTTTAGCATACAGTGTGTCTGTATGCAATTTAACCTATAAACCTCCATGAGTATCCATGGTAATAATTCTATCTTTAAATGTTACTGTTATGGCTGAAATTGACAAAAAAATAAAAAAGTTTGCCAATTTCACATATCTCAGTAATGCGATGATTTGATCTAAAGCTTCGCATATTTTTCCAAAATGCCAACTTTGCTGGCACAGAGTGCATGTGTCTAACTGGCTGCCTGCTTTTGTTTAATTAGAATAATTTGTAATCAGCCTTCTTATATGCATGCTGAACATTATCCCCTAAACTGCACATGCAAAACGAGCCTTCCATGTGAGCAGGCTTTCCTTGCATTCCTATTATCCAGAATGCTGACTGGACATGCATAATACATGAGAAAAATGGGTGTTATTGTAATGCGTGTTTCTCAGTGGCAGTCCCCTCTGCCTCCCCGTGTAGTCAAAACAGACACTTGCATGCACTAAAAGGGACATCACAGCACTGGAGGCCCATCGCCCTCGATGCAATGCCAAGAAGGGAGGGAGGGAGGAAAAAGAAAGAGGAAGGAAAACTCAGAAGCCCAGAGCTGCAACTCATTATTGTTGGCCTATCTCCCTTTCTTAGTCTGTTTTCCTTTCCTCTTCCGTCCTCTCCACTGTCAGTCAGCCTCTAGCCCTTTTTTGCTAGCTCTTCCTCTCTCTCCCAGTGGGTTCCCACCAGTCAGAGGATCTGCCCTGGATGCTGGCACTAAGCGCTAATTACACCGTCTATCTCACCACGCTGACAGTCATGGCCAAGAAGATCTCAGCTCCCTTGTTTGCTAATCCACAGCTGGGGAAACAACACTTCAGTGCATACTTGCCACCAACTGATGAGTTTAAGTTGACATGTAGCAGAATACCCTAGCTGATGGAGATTCTCACAACATAACAAAGCATGTGTTGACATGATTCTACAGAATGACATGCCATCCATATGTAAATACTGCAGATGATTTGATTTGATTTCGTGTCCTATGTGCTATGTATAATGTGAGCGATGCAGGCCGCAAATCAAGCAAGCACATGAGTGGTGAAGCAGCCAATTCGCATGCACGCTGTGTTTTCCTTGTTGCGTAACACTACCAAGTAGGCATCAAGTTGCAGACGTCTGACGAGACATGCTGGTAAATAGATCTTGAATCATTTACAGTGTAATCCACTTCACTATCCCTTCTTGAGATTGTAAACTCCCCTGATCCTGTTACTTTAAGCCTTCTTTTCCAACCTGAGGCTGCAGGTTGCCAAGCTTCTTGCACGTTAGACACAAACGCCCCGCCATGTGTCCTAGAAGGAACCGTGTACCTCGAGAGAGGTTCATGCATGCTTGTGGTTACTGCTTGGTCAGGCTTTTTCATGCTGCAAACAAACCAAAGCAAAAGCAATCTCTGGTCGCTTTCCAGTGAACCCATGTTTATCAAAGAATGTTTGCCGTAGCGTTTGTGTTTTATTCAGTGGAGATTGGCAAGGGAGACAAAAATAAGCAAGACTCCAACCATCACTGAGTGAACACATTCAGTTTGCCTTGGCCCACTTAATAAAAAAAGGCATTTCTGTTTACTGAAACAATGTTCCTAATGGTTGAGCTTTGATCATGGGTTTATTGTGCACTGTAGTAAAGTGGAACAACATATTTTCATGGCCATTGACTCCAGTTTGTCCTTTGAAAAACACGCATTTTTGTTTACTGTCTGATGAAAGCTGTCTGATGAAAGCTGTCTGCCCTAATTCTTGTATCAGTTTAATTCTTTTTCTGGTAGCACAACAAAATTATTGCTTTGGATAGCTTTGGTTACATTTGTTGTTGTTTTAAAGTGGTTAAACTTGTTGTGGTAAGGAATTTTGGTCACGATAAATAGGATATTTTGGTGTCATGTACATAAAAGCTACATAAATATATTATTTTGGCCACTTGGGGCACACAAACTCAACTCAAATTAACTGAAAACACAATATTGACACATTATCTAGTAAAACTTATTTGGCGAACACTCCTACTGAAATATCTGACAGACATCGAGCAACATTTAGCAGTTAAAGCAACATTACGTAGAAATTGCCATTTTTTTGTGGCCGCCGCCCACAGACTTTCTGAGTGCAGCGCCGCTGTTGTAAATACAAATCCTAGGTCTGTAAGAATTTGTCAGATGTAATGTAAAATAATAAATGCACACAGTTTTTGTTCAGCTCAAGCTCAAGAGAACCACAGCAGACAATGGACTAAATCGGCCATGTGGGAGTCTGTCAACGGGTCATCCTTAGTTTATCAGCTAAACCTGCTGACAGCGCTCCCACTGATGTTGTTAGTGTTTTCTGGTGGTACTCGTTGATCTTTTCCCAACCCCTGACCTGTGACGTGTCACACCAAGGTCAGGCCAATTATAAGAGCTTTAGTGAGATCCAGGCACTGTGGCGTATGCACGATTGTGTCTGAGGAAACAAAGTAACAACAAAGGAGCTTAACTGCAGTCTGCCCTGCAACAGGTTCTGTTGTTATTGCTTCCTGTGAATAGGAAAATAGGTTTTCCACTGACAAATGCACAGAGTTGCAAACCTGAAAATAATGACAAGATACATGAGGATCTTTATTAATCTTCACACTTGGGCAAAGTAATGAGATTACACCATAAACACAGGTATGATGGTTAAATTCGCAGTGCATGTTGTGTCTTAATAGCACAGCAAAGGCCAAGGGACAACAGGTGTGACAACCAGTCACCTCGCCATCTCTGCGACAAGTTGTGTAATCATGCCCGTGTGTGTGTGTGTGTGTGTGTGAATGATATGTTCTGTATATCACTTCCCCTTGAGGGTAGCTTTTCAGCGAGATATACCATCACGCTGACGGGAATGCTGATCTGCAAACGGGGACAAGATAAATGCACGTGTCATTCACAACCACATGGGATCCCTTCTTCACATGCCAGAGGACAGGAAGTAAGCAACGGCAGGGTCATGACAGGTTATATAGCGGGGAGGATACTGGAGGCCTTTTAGAGCTCTAGCCCTTTAAAACATTTGCTGACCTGTACTGTATATTACAGTGCAGTGGCTGTGGAAAAGATCGGTTTGGGTCAGCTCCATCTCCTAAGTCAAGGTGATGTAAAAGAACCCGAGTCCTGTCTAAGTGAAGCCCTGCTGACTGCTGACCTTTGTGTCTTTTCCCATCTATCATGCAGGGCTGTGTGTGTGTGTCTTTGTGTCTTTGTGTGTGTGTGTGTGTGTGTGTGTGTGTGTGTGTGTGTGTGTGTGTGTGTGTGTGTGTGCGTGCGTGCGTGTTCGTCGGTGATGAGGGATGCTTGTTTGCGTGCCAGTTGGTGCATGTGGATGTGCGCGCGCAAGTGAGAGACTTTGAAGGATCCGTCTTTGTCGTCGTGTTGCGTGAATGAGCAATCTGTCCTGCTCATATTCAGCCAAGCATATCCAGCCCTGGCCCCAGCCCTGCCCGTGGTGACAGGAAAGCCGTGGCAGTTTAAATCAGTTGACATTGTTCTGGCAGTGGGAAGTGCTTATGCCGAGGATATATCTCTTTGTTTTCTGCCATCTGCAGCAAGACGAGTCGCTGTATCCCTGATAGACGCCAATCCAGGTACAGACTAGAGGGTGAAAGGAGCAGAGGAAAACAAATCCACACAGCACAGTAACACGTCTAACAATAGACAGTGATTCATCCATTAGAATCAATCAAAACATACAAAAACTGATGTGGGACGATGACACATTGGCCGTTGTGCTAAGCTAACAACCGTCTCATCTAAAGTAACTCTTAGCAAGAAAGTGAATAAGCGTTTATCCTAAAATGTCAGACAATTATTTATCTTGACATTTAACTACTCCTGATTATGCAACAAAATTCCGCTTGAAGTTTATTTAAATTAACCTGACGTGCCAGATGGTTGGTTACACAGAACCATCTGGAAAGACAATGCTAGAAACTGTTTGGATAAGGGCAGGCACTTTCAAAAAATACTTGGCAGATGATTACAGGTTATGATCACGTGATCTCGCAAATCTAGCTGCCTCACAAGGTAATAAGTTGAATTTTAAGGAAAAAAATGTAAAAATAATAATTCAGGACTAGATGACCGCATCTTATTTATATTTCTTGTCTGCTTTTGAAAGTGAAACTGTATACTGCTTCCACCAAATTACACATTCAAACTTAAGGCACCATGTTTTGACAGCTGTGTTATATCAAGTGGAAATATTGTTGAAGGTTTGTGCATCTTCCCTGCGTACGTTTCCTAAAAAT